>NC_134554.1:23883234-24581069 GCF_025594145.1 Primulina tabacum
AAAAAAATAGCACATTTTAAGAAAACGAATAAGCAGACATTTCATCGTGGGTGGTTTTAAGTCCACCAAACCTATTGACCAATATATGTTCATGGGGCGTGGGGTTGTCAAAGTTGCTCCCTGACGTCCAACACACTAGTAACTATATAACAAGGCAAGCACGGTAGTACAGGTCAACTAATGAGGCTCAAGTACAGAAATGAACATGAATATATGCTATGATATGACATGGTTTACAGATTCATTGTTGATCACGACTTGATATGTATGTTCCTTCTACACATATTGATACGTATAAGTGCCAAATTATTGAGTTTTCTAAACTCACGTAGCTCATGTATTACAGGATCAGTTAACGAAGATACATAGGATGCCGGTTCACCAATGGATGCTTGTGACGTGTCTTACCTCGACAAGAACCTGGACGTCTTATTGTATAGCTTCCGCATATGTATTATAGTAACTTTTATGTCAGGGTTTGAAACAAGTTCCATGATATGTAAGATGATACAATGTATGTTTGGATATGAGAATATGTTATATGTGTGTATAGATGTGCTTGAGTTTTGGCTTAGACTAAATGTAGGGACATCATGTCAAAAAATTTTATAAACCATCAAATTGATATTCCTTGTTTGAATTGCTTAATAATATAGGTATATCATTGAAACACTATTTTTATTACAAGTATCATTAATCATGTCAAGTATAGAGGAAGGGTGTGACAGTTAAAGACTCAAGTGATGAGATCATTTTATATGGCAATCGCTGTGGCGATAATTACAAAGTCAGTTGGACTAATCAACCTAATGCACCAGTATGTTTTGTAGCCTCAAAATATTCTAAAAACTGGTTGAGGCATAAAAGGTTGAACCACTTAAACTTTAAGTCTATTGCTCATCTGAGTAACCGTAATCTTGTAATTGGTCTGCCTAAAATAGATTTTCAAAAGATAAAATTTGTTCAGCATGTCATTTTGTTAAACAAGTAAGATCTTCATTTAAAAATAAGGGTAGTAGATCTTACTCCAGATGCTTAGAACTGTTGCATATGGATCTTTTTGGTCCAATAACAGCCATGAGTTTAGGGGAGAATGAAATACACCTTGGTGATTGTTTATGATTTTTCAAGATTTATTTGGGTTATTTTCTTAAATCAAAAGACCAAACTGTTGCACAACTGATTAAACTTTTCAAAAGATTATTAAATGAAAAATCAGTTGGTATTGACAGAATAAGGTCTGATTGAGAGACTGAATTCATCAATCAAAATCTTTCACAATTTTAGAAAATACTGGGATTAAGCATGAGCTCTCAGCAGCAAGAACTCCTCAGCAAAATGGTGTAGCTGAGAGAAGAAATTGAACTCTTAAAGAAGCTGCTAGAACAATGCTTGCTGATTCTGGTATTTCTCAAAGATTTTGGGCAGAAGCAGTAAACACTGAATGTTACACTCAGAACATATCAATGATTAATAAAAATCATTTGAAAACAGCGTATGAGATCTGACATGGACATAAAAGTGTGGTGTCTTATTTCAGAATATTCGGCTGCATATGTTTTATTCACGATAATGGCAAAAATCATTTGAAAACATTTGATACAAAATATGCATAAGGAATACTTCTGAGTTATTCATCAGTTAGCAAAGCTTATAGAGTATTTAACAAATGTACTTTGAATGTAGAAGAGTCAATTCATGTTGTATTTGATGAATCTGTACTAACTTATAAGACAACTGATCCAGTTGAGCTAGCTGATCGCTTTACAGATATAAATTTGGATGATGATAGTGAAGAAGAAGTTCATATCAATCGAAATCTCGTTCAAACACCAGAACCAAAGGTATTGGATCAATCGATTGAACTAGAAATTGTTCCTGGTCATCAGTTAGTGGAACTAAATGATGAAATTCAAATACCAACTGAAGCAGCAGCAACTGAAACTGAAGAAAATGTTCGGTAACCAACTGAACTAGTTGCTGAAATCGATCCAATCAATGCTGAATACAGATGGAAGAAATCACACCCACCAGAACTGGTGATATGTAATCCATCTGATCCGGTAAGAACTCGGAATCAAATGATTAATTTATTTATTCATTCAGCCTTTGTTTCCCAACTAGAACCAAAGAAAACTGATGAAACTCTTGCCGATCCTAACTAGAAAAATGCTATGCAATAAGAGCTAAATCAATTTACCCATAACAATGTCTGGAACTTAATTCCATGACCAATTTTAAAACCATTATAGGTACAAAGTGGGTCTATAGGAACAAACTGAACGAAGAAGGTTCAGTTGTGCGCAATAACGCGAGGCTTGTAGCACAAGGATACATGCAAGAAGAAGGAATTGATTACGACGAAACATATGCACCGGTTGCAAGACTTGAAGCAATTAGAATGTTCCTTGCTTATGCCTCATTCAAAGACTTCAAAGTCTACCAAATGGATGTCAAAAGTGCATTCCTAAATTGTCAGTTGCAGAAAGAAGTATATGTTGAACAACCACCGGGTTTTGTTAATCACTCTCTTCCTGATCATGTTTATCATTTGAACAAAGATCTATATGGTCTTAAACAAGCTCCAAGAGCTTGGTATGAAACACTTTCAAAATTTCTAACTGATCATGATTTTACTCTTGGATCAGTTGATAAGACTTTGTTCAAATTTTCAAAGAATGATCATATTTTACTTGTGCAAATATATGATTATGATATTATTTTTGGGTAAACTAACCCCAAATTATGTGAGAAATTTTCCAATTTAATGAAGGAAAAATTTGAGATAAGTATGATGGTTGAACTGACGTTCTTTCTTGGTCTGCAAGTGAAGCAACTAGGAACTGGTACTTTTATTAGTCAGACCAAATACACGAAAGAACTGCTTAAAAAATCTGGCATGGAGACATGTTCAACAGCAAGTACTCCCATGAGCTCATCGATTAAATTAGATAAAGATGAAGGGGGAATATCAGTTGAGACAGCACTCTACAGAGGTTTAATAGGTTCTTTATTATACCTAAATGCTAGTCGTCTTGATATTGTATTTGTTGTTTGCATATGTGCTAGATTTCAGGCAATTCCTAAGCAATCTCATTTTCCAGCTGCCAAACAAATATTAAAATATTTTAAAGACACACAAATGTGGGCTTATGGTGTAACACCTCTGACCAGTTTTAATAAAATAACGGCGGAATTTAAAATTTTCTTAAAAGAAAGAAGGATTTAAAATACATTTCAATATATAATCAAAAGTATATACATGATCAATGAAATGATACAACAAAATACAAAATATCCTTTTTTTTGTGATCATGTCCAAAATGCTAGCAAAAATAGCCTTCTTCCTTCCCTCTCTTATGCATATGACTCCGTCCTCAATCAACGTCCCGGCTCGTCGCTCTTATCTGCATCACATGAAATAACTGAAATGAGTATAAAACTCAGCAAGTGGAACTCTTACATAGCAATGAATACATAGCATACTCTGAAAATCATAACTTTAAAAACATTAAATACCATCAACTCTGGAACATAAATATCATAGCATGAATAACAATAACGATGGTATTTCTCTTTTCTCTGATGGATTGATATCTAAATAGTATCTCTGTCTCTGTACCTATATCCCATCGATATGAATCGATACTCTGTTGGGATATAAGCCTATGGTCGTTGATCAACTAATTGCATGCAATCTCTGACTATGTATCTATCAATCCAATAAATCATTTGAACTCTCTCTTTGGCATTTCATCAAACACTTTGCATACTCTTTCTTTTGTATTCCCTTTTTCACAATTGAGACATAAAATGCCTCTAATATACGACAAAGTGTATTAATACATAGCATGAATCAAATGGAAGGGAATAACATGTTAAAACCATTGAAACACAATACATATATTATCATGTGAGCACAAGGAAATGAATTCCACTTACAACCAATTGAAACTTTGAAACTAATCTCTTGATACACAACCTACAACAATAAACCATGTATTGCACCATCAACAACTCAATAAACACAAACCCATAACGTAAAATCCATAAAACCAACACCATCAACAAACCCATGATTTCCCAATCATCATAATCCAAGAATAAACAAAGCCACAAGCTTACCTTAGCTTCTTGAACCCAAAATAACCTTGTTCTAACTTCAATAATCCAACAATAGGCTAGAATCAAAGAAAGGAAGAAAGAAATGAAGAAACCCTAGGTCACTTTGCTGAAGAAATCGAGAAGAAGGGGTGAAAATGAGAGAAAAGTGGACCAACTCATGATTTATATCACTTAAATCTCGAAAACACGCTTCTACTGTTCACGACCGCAGGTGCGCTAACATTATTACCGCGGGTGCGCTGAGCTTACTGGAAAACATCACAAATCAGGAAGCATCGACCGCGGGTGCGGTGCCGTTTATACCGCGGGTGCAGTCTTGCTTCTGTCCCACCACCGCAGGTGCGGTGCCTTTTCCAGTGCGGGTGCAATCTCCTCTATAGCCAACAATAAACTCTATGCAACAAAAATCGAATCGCAACGCTGCTTCTCCTCGTAATTCGGCAACACTCCCAACAAGAAAGTTTCACCTCTATATATAGTCTAACCACCCCAATTGGCCTCATACCAATTGGCTCAATATACTAATTACCATGAATTAAATCGCAACAATGCTACAACACAACTACACAACACTTATATCAACAATACTATAAACCATAAATCACAACTCTTAACATCAAAACTATAATAAAACTTAACCAAATAGTCAATGATCATACGAAATCTTAAACTGTACCGTTCACCAGGCTTGGCTATTACATATGGTATGCTGACTCATCTTTTAATTTAGTTGGCTATTCAGATGCAGATTATGCAGGATGTAAGCTTGATCGTAAAAGCACCAGTGGATAATGTTAGTTACGAGGAGACAGACTGATTTCATGCTTCAGCAAGAAGCAAACATCCATAGCAACTTCCACAACTGAAGCAAAATATCTAGCTGCTGGAAGCTGTTGTGCTCAAACAGCAACAACTAGAGGATTATGGAGTCATTGCACAAGAATCACCGATTTTCTGTGATAATACAAGCACGATTGCAATTACATATAATCTAGTTCTTCACTCCAGAACCAAACATATTGATGTCAGGCATCAATTCATCAGAGATCGTGCTCTAAAGAAGGCAATAAGATTGGAGTACATTTCAACTGAACAACAAGCAGCTGACATCTTCACCAAGCCATTACCCGAGACTAAGTTTTCTTACTTTCGTAATATTCTTGGTTTAATTGATTTGTCTTAATATTAATTGCATTATTATGTCAGTTAGTTGTGTAAAGTGTTTATTCGGTTGTTCTTTAATTATATTTCAGTTAGTATCAGTTAGGATACAGAAGTAATTAAAGAAGTAAAGGATACACAAACATTGACTGAAATAAACTTTTATTGATTGGAACGAGTAGCGATTACATTGTTTATTTCATTCTCTACTGCATTCAGCCAGGACCTCATCCATGCGGATAACTTGCCAGTGGCAGTCTTCGTGAACTCATCTGAAAAAGCAATGTTTGTGGGGACCCGGACGCTAATTCATTTCTTAGTCATTCTTGGGAATAATTGAATCAATTAAGATAAACATGGCCTAAAATTTTTTTTTAAAATACAAGAGTGTGTAACATATGAAATAAATCTTATTTCATTTACAAGATCAATATCCAGATCCAAGTACAAAAGTAAATCATATCAAGCTACTGTTCATTCACTACATGTCAGGTGATGAAACAGATCTACTTCTAAGCCCGGATCTCCACGCTAATCTTGAATCTCTCATCCTCTTCTTGACCCTGATCATGTCCCACCTGTTGTCATGAACACATACAAACACAACAACATCCGGATAACTCCGGTGAGAATTACATTCCCAGTATAAATCATGTATACATGCGATCATATAAACAGATATAAAAGCATAAAATAAATGTCAATAACATGTATCAAATCTGAAAGACCTGAATCAATATAAAACTGTAAATTAAACTCTGACTCATAATCTCTGACTCGACTCTTTCCTAATCTAGGGATCCCGATCTGAATAAGAATGTAACAATCTCCCACCTACTCTCCCGATCGTGGTGGCGGTACGTTCTTATTTACGGACTTTGGTCATGTCCATATCGAGTCTCGGCGATAGAAGTCAATCCACTCCTAAGCAACATCGATATGACCAAACGTCCGGTGTCTTGGCACCTCTGCCAAATACTTGGCATCTCCTGCCAAATTGGCATCTCCGCCAAATATCAGGCATATCAGTCCAAGGACTAGGTGCTACTACTTAAATAATAATTCACCCAAGTGTAGGTTGTCTGCAAGTAATATATTTCGTAAGTACGAGATCGATCCACAGAGAGGTTATTTTGAGTTTAAATTTATTAATTTATAGATTACCAAATACAAGAATGAAGTTTACAAATTATAAATTTTGTCAAGGCTTGAGGATTTATTCTTGGTTTATGTAATATTGTTTAACTAAAAGTAAAACAAAAGAAACCACCATAAATAATGGTTCCAAGAAAATTAAACACACACATAATATAATATAGTTTCCACTATAGAAAATACCGAATTAACCGATATTTTATATATGGTACCTATGATTATAATGATGACTATCTAAATAAATAATTGCATAAAGTAAATATTAAATTAAATCATTATATTTTATTTAAAACAACCGGCAGAGCCACGCTATTGCCTAAATGAAATATATTGATTTAATAAGTTAGTTGCGGTAAAGTAAAAGTTAGTTGCGATAAAGTAAAAGTTACTTGCGATAAAGTAAAAGTTAGATGTTAGTATTAAATCATAATATTTCATTTAAAACAACCGGCAGAGCCACGCTATCGTCTAAATGAAATATTAAGATATTATTATATAAATATATATATATATATATATCTATATATATATAATAAAGTGATGAAATATTTATTGTATCAAAATTAAACAACAAATCAAGATAACCACTTTAATGGTATCAAGCATTTGATGTAAATTGATAACAACAAATAATTCATTTTTATACCTACAATAAAAATAAGTTAGCTAAATGAAAAGAAATAAAGAAAGAATATACAAAATATAAACAATCTTACTTCACCAAGAATGCATCCTCTTCACCTTGACATAATAGATTTAGCTTGCCATAAGCTCACTTTTGATCAACACTAAAATATCACTCATTGTTGAGAACATGAAAGAAAATATATTGGAACTTAGAACTTTGATACACACTCACACTATATTTTACAATGAGATAGAATGATTCTCAAGCTAGCACAAGGCCTCTATTTATAGGCCAAATGAGAGAAAGGGTCAAAATTTTTATTAATGCCATGTAGTTGCAATAGTATTCTTTGTCTCCTCCAAGTTCAATTCCATGTCCCTTCTTTCAATACTTTGTTCCACGACATTAATCACCGAATTTGACTCTGCTCAAAACGGCAAACATGTGGAGAATTGTCTGTAGATGAATTTGGCTACTTGGTTCACCTCATTTGGTTAAATATTGAAATAGTTATGATTTTTTTACTATATGCTGGTCATAGTAAAAGTAAATTTGTCCTCCTTTTGATATTTGCACAATTTGATCATCTTAAGGTACTTTTTAGGCAATCATGGCTTCTGCAAAGTTGTAGATAATTTCTCAAGTATTCCAAACATGTTTGAATCACCTCCATTTGAATTTTCTAGCTTGAGTTATCATTATTTTACCAACACATAGAAAACTTGAAAATAAAACATATTTAGTAAGACAATTAAATATAAACAAACAATACTAAAATAACATAATTTTATAAGTGTATTAAAGTTCTAAGTTCCAATATATTTTCTTTCATGTTCTCAACTATGAGTGATATTTTAGTGTTGATCAAAAGTAAGCTTATGGCAAGCTAAATCTATTATGTCAAGGTGAAGAGGATGCATTCTTGGTGAAGTAAGATTGTTTATATTTTGTATATTCTTTCTTTATTTCTTTTCATTTAGCTAACTTATTTTTATTGTAGGTATAAAAATGAATTATTTGTTGTTATCAATTTACATCAAATGCTTGATACCATTAAAGTGGTTATCTTGATTTGTTGTTTAATTTTGATACAATAAATATTTCATCACTTATTATATATATATATATATATATATATATATATATATTTATATAATAATATCATAATATTTCATTTAGACGATAGCGTTGCTCTGCCGGTTGTTTTAAATGAAATATTATGATTTAATACTAACATCTAACAATCTAACATTTACTTTATCGCAACTAACTTTTACTTTTCGCATCTAACTTTTACTTCTCGCAACTAACTTTTACTTTATCGCAACTAATATTTACTTTATCGCAACTAACTTTTATTTTTCGCATCTAACTTTTACTTTCTCGCAACTAACTTTTACTTTCAATAGTATTCTTTGTCTCCTCCAAGTTCAATTCCATGTCCCTTCTTTCAATGCTTTGTTCCACGACTTTAATCACAGAATTTGACTCTGCTCAAAACGGCAAACATGTGGGGAATTGTCTGTAGATGAATTTGGCCACTTGGTTCACCTCATTTGATTAAATATTGAAATAGTTATGATTTTTCTACTATATGCTGGTCATAGTAAAAGTAAATTTGTCCTCCTTTTTGATATTTGCACAATTTGATCATCTTAAAGAACTTTTTAGGCAATCATGTCTTCTGCAAAGTTGTAGATAATTTCTCAAGAATTCCAAACATGTTTGAATCACCTCCATTTGAATTTTCTAGCTTGAGTTATCATTATTTTACCAACACGTAGAAAACCTGAAAATAAAACATATTTAGTAAGACAATTAAATATAAACAAACAATACTAAAATAACATAATTTTATAATTTTAATGAAACTAAAATTTTAAAATACAGGTTTTAACATATAATAAATTATTAATTTTCAGTTTCACCACACCCTCACACTATCTTATTACTAGTCCCTTAGTAATAAAATTTATCGGAAAATCACAACCTAGATTCTTTATTCCTTTTATATATTCAAATACAAACATATTCATTAAAAACAAAATCATATACCAATTTATATATATATATATATAAATTCGTTTAATATAATAATATATAATTAGATGTGTTTTTATTATTATTATTATTTTCTCATAATATATAAAGTAACAATATATATATATATATTTTTTTTTAAATTTCTAAATTTTTTATAATAATATAGTCAAAAAGATAATTCACACCACCCACCATAACATGTATAATATCAAGAATATTATTGTAAAAGCCTCAACTCCATATATTCTTTCAGGTCAAAATGTTTAAGGAATAACTAGTTTTCACTCATGGAGTTAGAATGAATATTAACTCTCATCGAAAAAGGCTAAGTATTAAAGTAGACAATTAATTAAACTAATATTGAAAACAAAATAGGAAAATTTATAAAGAATAAAAATCCCCTTTTTTTCCTTTTTTTTCTTTTTTTTATTGTTTTTTTTAAATAACGTGACTGCAAAATTTTACAATAACATAAAATTTTTTATCCAAACATTCTACCATAAATATATATATATATATATATATATATATGTATATATATAAACATTTATATAACGGATACATCCGACTACCTTTGAAACTTATCTAGCACAAACAAATCTTTTTGTTTGTTTGTTTTTTTTTTTTTAACACAATATTGATGTTTTAGAACACATTTATAGTACATCAATCAAATCTAAAAAATTACAATGAATAAAGTATTTTGCAGTCCGTTATATATTTACTTCTTTTTTTTCCTTTTTTCAATAAATATTTTTTTTAGGGGAGTTATATTCTTGTAATTAACCATTTTTTAATAATCAATAAAAGTTTATTAATTGTTTTCTCATTTCTCACCACTCACTCACAAAAGATGTGTAAGTATATATTATACTTTTACAAAAGAATTCTTTCAATTATACATGTTAACAACCATACAAACCATATCTTTTAACTATATTCTCATAAAAATTTTAAAAATTATTTTATTTAAAAACACATACAATTATATATATATATATTTGAACACATCTATTATATATTTTATATTAATTGATCAAAATATATATATAAATTGGAACATATGAAAAACTAATTTTTCTTTTAGTCTGTATTTTGAATATAATGAATATTAAAATCTAGTGTATTGTGATTTTTCAATAATTATTAACTAATGCGTCTCAGGTGCATTTTACTGACACCTTACTCGACATTGAACTAAAAATTATTATTATTATTACTATATATAAGTATATATTTTAATTTTTTATATAAAAAAACTAAGAGGAGAAGAAGAAGAAATTATTCATACCTTAAAGAAAAACATTAAACATACCGTTGAATCACAAGTTTAGCATCACATGAATGTTTTTTTCTTACTCTTGGATGTTGGCCAATTAAGTTGAGATAAGGATGGATCTGGTTCATGACTAAATCCTTGCAGTAAATCAATAAGTTCACCTTCACATGTAGCAGAAACTAACATCCTTCGCGAAGCGAATGAAATAAATCCATGTTCTACAACAGCATCAAGAAACGATAACAGTTTATTGCAATAGTATTCTTTGTCTCCTCCAAGTTCAATTCCATGTCCCTTCTTTCAATGCTTTGTTCCACGACTTTAATCACCGAATTTGACTCTGCTCAAAACGGCAAACATGTGGGGAATTGTCTGTAGATGAATTTGGCCACTTGGTTCACCTCATTTGATTAAATATTGAAATAGTTATGATTTTTCTACTATATGTTGGTCATAGTAAAAGTAAATTTGTTCTCCTTTTGATATTTGCACAATTTGATCATCTTAAGATACTTTTTAGGCAATCATGTCTTCTGCAAAGTTGTAGATAATTTCTCAAGGATTCCAAACATGTTTGAATCACCTCTATTTGAATTTTTTAGCTTGAGTTATCATTATTTTACCAACACGTAGAAAACCTGAAAATAAAACATATTTAGTAAGACAATTAAATATAAACAAACAATACTAAAATAACATAATTTTATAATTTTAATGAAACTTAAATTTTAAAATACAGGTTTTAACATATAATAAATTATTAATTTTCAGTTTCATCACACCCCCCACTATCTTATTACTAGTCCCTTAGTAATAAAATTTATCGGAAAATCACAACCTAGATTCTTTATTCCTTTTATATATTCAAATACAAACATATTCATTAAAAACAAAATCATATACCAATTTATATATATATATATATATATATATATATAAATTCGTTTAATATAATAATATATAATTAGATGTGTTTTTATTATTATTATTATTTTCTCATAATATATAAAGTAACAATATATATATATATATAATTTTTTTTTAAATTTCTAAATTTTTTATAATAATATAGTCAAAAAGATAATTCACACCACCCACCATAACATGTATAATATCAAGAATATTATTGTAAAAGCCTCAACTCCATATATTCTTTCAGGTCAAAATGTTTAAGGAATAACTAGTTTTCATTCATGGAGTTAGAATGAATATTAACTCTAATCGAAAAAGGCTAAGTATTAAAGTAGACAATTAATTAAACTAATATTGAAAACAAAATAGGAAAATTTATAAAGAATAAAAATCCCCTTTTTTTCCTTTTTTTTCTTTTTTTTATTGTTTTTTTTAAATAACGTGACTGCAAAATTTTACAATAACATAAAATTTTTTATCCAAACATTCTACCATAAATATATATATATATATATATATATATATGTATATATATAAACATTTATATAACGGATACATCCGACTACCTTTGAAACTTATCTAGCACAAACAAATCTTTTTGTTTGTTTGTTTTTTTTTTTAACACAATATTGATGTTTTAGAACACATTGATAGTACATCAATCAAATCTAAAAAATTACAATGAATAAAGTATTTTGCAGTCCGTTATATATTTACTTCTTTTTTTTCCTTTTTTCAATAAATATTTTTTTTAGGGGAGTTATATTCTTGTAATTAACCATTTTTTAATAATCAATAAAAGTTTATTAATTGTTTTCTCATTTCTCACCACTCACTCACAAAAGATGTGTAAGTATATATTATACTTTTACAAAAGAATTCTTTCAATTATACATGTTAACAACCATACAAACCATATCTTTTAACTATATTCTCATAAAAATTTTAAAAATTATTTTATTTAAAAACACATACAATTATATATATATATTTGAACACATCTATTATATATTTTATATTAATTGATCAAAATATATATATAAATTGGAACATATGAAAAACTAATTTTTCTTTTAGTCTGTATTTTGAATATAATGAATATTAAAATCTAGTGTATTGTGATTTTTCAATAATTATTAACTAATGCGTCTCAGGTGCATTTTACTGACACCTTACTCGACATTGAACTAAAAATTATTATTATTATTACTATATATAAGTATATATTTTAATTTTTTATATAAAAAAACTAAGAGGAGAAGAAGAAGAAATTATTCATACCTTAAAGAAAAACATTAAAACATACCGTTGAATCACAAGTTTAGCATCACATGAATGTTTTTTTCTTACTCTTGGATGTTGGCCAATTAAGTTGAGATAAGGATGGATCTGGTTCATGACTAAATCCTTGCAGTAAATCAATAAGTTCACCTTCACATGTAGCAGAAACTAACATCCTTCGCGAAGCTAATGAAATAAATCCCTGTTCCACAACATCATCAAGAAACGATAACAGTTTATTGCAATAGTATTCTTTGTCTCCTCCAAGTTCAATCCCATGTCCCTTCTTTCAATGCTTTGTTCCACGACTTTAATCACGGAATTTGACTCTGCTCAAAACGGCAAACATGTGGGGAATTGTCTGTAGATGAATTTGGCCACTTGGTTCACCTCATTTGATTAAATATTGAAATAGTTATGATTTTTCTACTATATGATGGTCATAGTAAAAGTAAATTTGTCCTCCTTTTGATATTTGCACAATTTGATCATCTTAAAGAACTTTTTAGGCAATCATGTCTTCTGCAAAGTTGTAGATAATTTCTCAAGAATTCCAAACATGTTTGAATCACCTCCATTTGAATTTTCTAGCTTGAGTTATCATTATTTTACCAACACGTAGAAAACCTGAAAATAAAACATATTTAGTAAGACAATTAAATATAAACAAACAATACTAAAATAACATAATTTTATAATTTTAATGAAACTTAAATTTTAAAATACAGGTTTTAACATATAATAAATTATTAATTTTCAGTTTCATCACACCCCCCACTATCTTATTACTAGTCCCTTAGTAATAAAATTTATCGGAAAATCACAACCTAGATTCTTTATTCCTTTTATATATTCAAATACAAACATATTCATTAAAAACAAAATCATATACCAATTTATATATATATATATATATAAATTCGTTTAATATAATAATATATAATTAGATGTGTTTTTATTATTATTATTATTTTCTCATAATATATAAAGTAACAATATATATATATATATATTTTTTTTTTAAATTTCTAAATTTTTTATAATAATATAGTCAAAAAGATAATTCACACCACCCACCATAACATGTATAATATCAAGAATATTATTGTAAAAGCCTCAACTCCATATATTCTTTCAGGTCAAAATGTTTAAGGAATAACTAGTTTTCATTCATGGAGTTAGAATGAATATTAACTCTCATCGAAAAAGGCTAAGTATTAAAGTAGACAATTAATTAAACTAATATTGAAAACAAAATAGGAAAATTTATAAAGAATAAAAATCCCCTTTTTTTCCTTTTTTTTCTTTTTTTTATTGTTTTTTTTAAATAACGTGACTGCAAAATTTTACAATAACATAAAATTTTTTATCCAAACATTCTACCATAAATATATATATATATATATATATATATATGTATATATATAAACATTTATATAACGGATACATCCGACTACCTTTGAAACTTATCTAGCACAAACAAATCTTTTTGTTTGTTTGTTTTTTTTTTTTTAACACAATATTGATGTTTTAGAACACATTGATAGTACATCAATCAAATCTAAAAAATTACAATGAATAAAGTATTTTGCAGTCCGTTATATATTTACTTCTTTTTTTTTCCTTTTTTCAATAAATATTTTTTTTAGGGGAGTTATATTCTTGTAATTAACCATTTTTTAATAATCAATAAAAGTTTATTAATTGTTTTCTCATTTCTCACCACTCACTCACAAAAGATGTGTAAGTATATATTATACTTTTACAAAAGAATTCTTTCAATTATACATGTTAACAACCATACAAACCATATCTTTTAACTATATTCTCATAAAAATTTTAAAAATTATTTTATTTAAAAACACATACAATTATATATATATATATTGAACACATCTATTATATATTTTATATTAATTGATCAAAATATATATATAAATTGGAACATATGAAAAACTAATTTTTCTTTTAGTCTGTATTTTGAATATAATGAATATTAAAATCTAGTGTATTGTGATTTTTCAATAATTATTAACTAATGCGTCTCAGGTGCATTTTACTGACACCTTACTCGACATTGAACTAAAAATTATTATTATTATTACTATATATAAGTATATATTTTAATTTTTTATATAAAAAAACTAAGAGGAGAAGAAGAAGAAATTATTCATACCTTAAAGAAAAACATTAAAACATACCGTTGAATCACAAGTTTAGCATCACATGAATGTTTTTTTCTTACTCTTGGATGTTGGCCAATTAAGTTGAGATAAGGATGGATCTGGTTCATGACTAAATCCTTGCAGTAAATCAATAAGTTCACCTTCACATGTAGCAGAAACTAACATCCTTCGCGAAGCTAATGAAATAAATCCCTGTTCCACAACATCATCAAGAAACGATAACAGTTTATTGCAATAGTATTCTTTGTCTCCTCCAAGTTCAATTCCATGTCCCTTCTTTCAATGCTTTGTTCCACGACTTTAATCACAGAATTTGACTCTGCTCAAAACGGCAAACATGTGGGGAATTGTCTGTAGATGAATTTGGCCACTTGGTTCACCTCATTTGATTAAATATTGAAATAGTTATGATTTTTCTACTATATGATGGTCATAGTAAAAGTAAATTTGTCCTCCTTTTGATATTTGCACAATTTGATCATCTTAAAGAACTTTTTAGGCAATCATGTCTTCTGCAAAGTTGTAGATAATTTCTCAAGAATTCCAAACATGTTTGAATCACCTCCATTTGAATTTTCTAGCTTGAGTTATCATTATTTTACCAACACGTAGAAAACCTTAAAATAAAACATATTTAGTAAGACAATTAAATATAAACAAACAATACTAAAATAACATAATTTTATAATTTTAATGAAACTTAAATTTTAAAATACAGGTTTTAACATATAATAAATTATTAATTTTCAGTTTCATCACACCCCCCACTATCTTATTACTAGTCCCTTAGTAATAAAATTTATCGGAAAATCACAACCTAGATTCTTTATTCCTTTTATATATTCAAATACAAACATATTCATTAAAAAAAAAATCATATACCAATTTATATATATATATATATATATAAATTCGTTTAATATAATAATATATAATTAGATGTGTTTTTATTATTATTATTATTTTCTCATAATATATAAAGTAACAATATATATATATATATATAATTTTTTTTTAAATTTCTAAATTTTTTATAATAATATAGTCAAAAAGATAATTCACACCACCCACCATAACATGTATAATATCAAGAATATTATTGTAAAAGCCTCAACTCCATATATTCTTTCAGGTCAAAATGTTTAAGGAATAACTAGTTTTCACTCATGGAGTTAGAATGAATATTAACTCTCATCGAAAAAGGCTAAGTATTAAAGTAGACAATTAATTAAACTAATATTGAAAACAAAATAGGAAAATTTATAAAGAATAAAAATCCCATTTTTTTCCTTTTTTTTCTTTTTTTTATTGTTTTTTTTAAATAACGTGACTGCAAAATTTTACAATAACATAAAATTTTTTATCCAAACATTCTACCATAAATATATATATATATATATATATATATATGTATATATATAAACATTTATATAACGGATACATCCGACTACCTTTGAAACTTATCTAGCACAAACAAATCTTTTTGTTTGTTTGTTTTTTTTTTTTAACACAATATTGATGTTTTAGAACACATTTATAGTACATCAATCAAATCTAAAAAATTACAATGAATAAAGTATTTTGCAGTCCGTTATATATTTACTTCTTTTTTTTTCCTTTTTTCAATAAATATTTTTTTTAGGGGAGTTATATTCTTGTAATTAACCATTTTTTAATAATCAATAAAAGTTTATTAATTGTTTTCTCATTTCTCACCACTCACTCACAAAAGATGTGTAAGTATATATTATACTTTTACAAAAGAATTCTTTCAATTATACATGTTAACAACCATACAAACCATATCTTTTAACTATATTCTCATAAAAATTTTAAAAATTATTTTATTTAAAAACACATACAATTATATATATATATATTTGAACACATCTATTATATATTTTATATTAATTGATCAAAATATATATATAAATTGGAACATATGAAAAACTAATTTTTCTTTTAGTCTGTATTTTGAATATAATGAATATTAAAATCTAGTGTATTGTGATTTTTCAATAATTATTAACTAATGCGTCTCAGGTGCATTTTACTGACACCTTACTCGACATTGAACTAAAAATTATTATTATTATTACTATATATAAGTATATATTTTAATTTTTTATATAAAAAAACTAAGAGGAGAAGAAGAAGAAATTATTCATACCTTAAAGAAAAACATTAAAACATACCGTTGAATCACAAGTTTAGCATCACATGAATGTTTTTTTCTTACTCTTGGATGTTGGCCAATTAAGTTGAGATAAGGATGGATCTGGTTCATGACTAAATCCTTGCAGTAAATCAATAAGTTCACCTTCACATGTAGCAGAAACTAACATCCTTCGCGAAGCTAATGAAATAAATCCATGTTCCACAACATCATCAAGAAACGATAACAGTTTATTGCAATAGTATTCTTTGTCTCCTCCAAGTTCAATTCCATGTCCCTTCTTTCAATGCTTTGTTCCACGACTTTAATCACCGAATTTGACTCTGCTCAAAACGGTAAACATGTGGGGAATTGTCTGTAGATGAATTTGGCTACTTGGTTCACCTCATTTGGTTAAATATTGAAATAGTTATGATTTTTTTACTATATGTTGGTCATAGTAAAAGTAAATTTGTCCTCCTTTTGATATTTGCACAATTTGATCATCTTAAGATACTTTTTAGGCAATCATGTCTTCTGCAAAGTTGTAGATAATTTCTCAAGGATTCCAAACATGTTTGAATCACCTCTATTTGAATTTTTTAGCTTGAGTTATCATTATTTTACCAACACGTAGAAAACCTGAAAATAAAACATATTTAGTAAGACAATTAAATATAAACAAACAATACTAAAATAACATAATTTTATAATTTTAATGAAACTTAAATTTTAAAATACAGGTTTTAACATATAATAAATTAATAATTTTAAGTTTCATCACTAGGCACCTCCGCCCATGACTCCTCACATAACATATGCTTAACTATAAATCAATAGAATAAGCATATCAATCTCAAACATTGCAACATATCGAGGCAATGAAAATTAAGTATGTGATTTTGGGAAACTCAAGTTAAATCAAACTCGAGTTGTGCAATCCCGGATCAACATTGGTTTATACCTTTCTTTCTGTCTATCTGACGAAGTCGAAGTCTCGAATTCGAAGCCTGTCAATACTCAATCTGGCAATGACAATATCGAGGAGTACAGTATCATTATACAATCTCAAATCAATACTGGATATAATCAGAACTCAATCTAATTCTGTTTCAATGGCATAACTGCACAATCTCAACATACCCAGCAATACAAATCAACAGATATCAATTCCCACAACTCATAATCGATAACAATACAAATCTGATATCAAATCTCAATCAAATCCATTCTGAAAATCATAACAATTTCATACGATATCTGTTCTTCAATCCGATCTCGATTATACGATGTCTACTATGTCAAGAACATCATATATCAATCATATCTGACTCTGGCAATATCATAATTTCAAATCATATCAAAAACATAAGAAACTTACGTCCAGTTGAAGCTCTCGTCGATAGAAACTCAGTACTGAAGTCGGATTAAAAATCAGACGGACGGATTTCTCGTAATTCACAAATCTAGACTCAAGAACTTTAAACTTCTCCAGAGCTTCCTCGGTTTTCTTTCAATTGAATCTGAAGGAAATTGCAACTCTTAATATATATATTGCATGGTACAATGGCAAGTGGCTTCATGTATGCACTACACGTCTCGCGCATATGCGCGACCTTACTCGGCGCATATGCGCGAGACACTATGTCTCGGCGCGTAACATCACGGCAGTTCGCGCATATGCGCGCCCTCACCCGGTGCATATGCGCGAGGTTCTTTGCAACTCTCTGCCATACTCGCGCATATGCGCCGGTCCATGTTGCGCATATGCGCGAGGTTCTCTGCCTAACTGCTATGCGTCCATTATGTGATATTTGCTGAAATATTTAACTGATCTATTGACTAACTTCACTCTTATTTATAGATAAGCTTCGAGTCTTCCACAGAGACGCATTTATTATATCCGACGATTCATCTTTCAAGGATAAGTATAATTTTTTTGCAACATATTTTAGAGGAAATCATTGACTTGACTTTATACTATTAACGTTATTAATCAGTTAGTAAACTGTTATCTGTTAGTGTGCTGAAAGAAAATAACAATGAATCGGAATAGCAATTTATTGATTATATCTTTATGCTATTACATGATTCAGTTCCCCTTCAACGGCTTCTAGCCAAAGGAACATCCAACTAGACATTTCTCTGCAGTAAATTCTTATGTAGCCTTCTGAGGAAGCAATTCTTCCTAGCACTAACTGCTCCTTGATAAGCATCAAGTAGTAAAGACATTCATCAGTTACAAGGTCTGAAGTGTGAATTACGTCGAGACGCCTTTTATACTTGATTTTAGTTGCCTTCTGTTTGTCAGTAGAAACTAATATATCTTTCTGGATGATCTGCAAGTCATGTATCTTCTTCCAAGTGGACATGACTCTTTCAAAGACATAATCTTCGATGTCTCTCTTCCAACTCTCCAAGCGTGGAAGTCTTGCTACAGAATTAGGATTGTTGGAACTGCTTGGTCTATCCATCTGTGCTTAAGTGTTATTATTTGCGTAAATATTCTGTATCTGATAAGTTGATCTTATTTATAGACATGCTCTAACTGAGGAAACAAAAGAAGACGAAGAGACATCAGTCAACAGAATGCAATTAATTTATCCAGGATGAGATTCTTTTACTCTCTTTTACTTGTATGAATTTTTTTAGGGAGAACTTCGATTAGTTAACTGATAAGACATTCGTCAGTTGATCTTCAACTGAACTGATTCAGTTCTCAACTGATCACTCAGTTATTGACCTAACTGATCTTATCATATGAGTTAACTGATTAATCGATAAGTATTCCATATTAAATGATGGGATTGCTAAAATTATGCATTTAATTTTGTTTTTCATTGAATAGTAATCAATCACGTGGCCCCACGTAGTCCAAAAGGTTTTCATTGATGATTATACATGAAGTACACACGTTTTTAAAATCAATTCATTTTGGACTGACACGTGTCCAAAAATTTGAACAGTCACCAACATAAGAAATGACCCCGCTTCATTTCAGTTTCTTTAGGTGCCTTTCACTCTCAGAGAAAATCAAACACACGGAGCTTTTCTTCCTCAGAAATATTCAAACTTTTAACAATGGCAAGTCAAGTTCCCACATACATTCTTAATGCAATGGCTATTGATTTCGACTCAGTCATATCTGTCAAGGACGAAGCTGTCAAGAATGTCTTTCTCAAGCTGGAAGAAGCTGGAATGAAGCAATTTCTTGGATTATCATCTCAAGACATTTATCCCAAGGAGATTCAGGATCTTTATGCTAATAGATTCATTTCTGCTGACCGTAAAATCACAACAACCGTCAAAAGTCAACTGCTGATCATTCAAGAAGACTCCTTCAGCGATCTCCTCCAACTGCCTTCTGATGGTTTGGCTCACTTTTTTGAAGTGAAGACTTTTGATGTTGAGGAGATGCAGACGCTTCTATCTGCTGATGGACGAAAAATTAAAGTTTCTAATCCAAAGAAAGAACTGAAGCCAAAGATTCAGTTACTAGCTGATATTGTAGCCAAGGGTTTACTCGCCAAGACAGGCTCGTTTGCTGTCCTGACCCTTGAAAAGTTTCAAGTAATGACTGCTAGCATGGCTTGACGGAGACTGAAGTCATCAGCTATCATTTTCAATATCCTCAAGAGCATGCTTCAGTCCTCCAAACAGTCCAAAGATTTTACTGTGCCACTAAGCTACCTTCTGAAGAACAAAGGTTTGGTGGATGAATCTTCTGAGAAGTCATCCAAATTCAAGGTCTTCACTGCCAAGAATGTTCAGCAACCAAAAACCAAGCTGGACATGTCTCCTGAGCAGTTTTTTAAAGTCAAGAAGGAGATTGGGACGCATGCAGCTCTGATAAGTGCAAGAATTGCACTAAATTTATATGTTAATCCATTTGAATTAGGTTAGTTTTGAACGGTATTACGCTTGGTTTTTGTTGTTTTTGTATCGTGCAGAAGATAAACAACTATTGGATGGTTGAGAGCAATCAAATGTATTTTTGAGCGTGAAAAGTTGATAAACTAGAGCCGCAGCGCCAAAGAACTAGAGCCCCAGTGCTAAGAAGAATATACAAGAAACAAGCGACGCAGCGCCTCAAGACTGGTGCTGAAGCACCCCTTTGTGCGAAAGAAAAGCGCCGCAGCGCCAGTCAGAAAGCGACGTAGCGCTGGACCACCGAAAGACAAGCTCCTACAAGCTACTCAAGTAGCGCCGTGGCGCCACACCTTCGAGGGATGGAAAGCTGTGCCACGGCGCTAGTGGCGGCGAGAACATGACTAATGGGCTTGCGTTTAAGGCCCAGCGGCAAAAATAAAAGAAAACAAGGTGTTCAGAAGAAAATGGAAGGCCACTTTTGGAGAGAAAACGCACGGGAGAGCAGGAGCGAACACGAGATGAAGATCCGGAGTACGAAGATCGATCACAAATACGAAGAACGACGGATCTGGGGACAGAGATGACACTTCGGATTTGTCATCTATTCTTTCGCTTCTATATTTTATTGTGTTGCGATGTCTAAGACTTCGAACATGTCTTGTTTTTTCTTAGAGTTTGTTATGAACTAATTTTCAATTCTAGAGGATGACGTAGCTTTGTCGATGCGATGATTTGACGTGGTTGTTTATATGATTGAATTCTATTTGGTTTAATTGTGTTTCTTGTTTTTATTCACTGCAATTTACTGGCCATAAATTGTGTGTTGTTTGATTAATTCTACAACTCCGGAGAGGGATTAGGATTATAGATCCTTAGAAACACATCGTTGAATGTTTATATCGTTCGGAAGGCGTATAACTTTAGCGAGGCTTAATGAGAACATCGTTTGAATTTATCAATGAAACTTAGATTTTATTATGAATGTTTGAATCGAAGTTTGATTGATACAATTTATTCGTCACTTGGGAAAGGGGGAATAAAATAATTAAGTGTTCTTGGCCTTTAAATAATTGGAATTCATGAATATAAATTCAATCGGAAATAATTATCGTGGAAACTTAGTGAAATCATTCCTCTAGATATTTTTTCTCGTTGATATTTCCTCATTCAGTTTTAGATTAATTATTCATTTGCGATTAATTCATCTTCAAAGCGAACCAAACTGTTTATTGATTTTTCTAGATAAAGTTTTGGCTATTTTAATTACAAGCACTGATATATTTTTATATAAACACTCCACATGGGATCGATACTCTACTTCCATATATTAAAACTTGACAACCGTGCGCTTGCGAGCGAAAAACCCGCAACAAATTTTTGGCACCGTTGTCGGGGAGTGTCAAAATTTGATTTTATATCAGTATTGTTACCAATTAGTCTAGATTTTAATTTAGAGTTATTTTTTTATTGTATTAATTACTAATTTGTTCATTTTATATGTTTAACAGTGCATGCTAAGATCGCAAAGCCTTGACTTGCTTATTTTTTATCCGAAGATCGAAAGAACTGCGAGAAGACTAAGAAAAGCGAGAAGGGAAGCAATCCAAGCGATGGCCGAAAACAGAGAGAATGACAGACAAAACCTGCCAGAGTCTATACTTATCAGAGATCACTTCCGACCAGTGATCAACACTCATTACTCTGGCATTGCTCGAGGGACCATCAACGCCAATAAATTCGAGTTGAAGCCTGCTCTGATCAATATGGTTCAGCAAAATCAGTTTGCTGGAACTGCTACTTCTGATCCTCACGTTCATTTGAGGACTTTCTTAGAGATCACGGATACGGTAAAAATAATAATGTTCTTGACGATATTATTAGATTGTGTTTGTTCCCATTTTCTCTCAGGGACCAAGCAAGAGGATGGCTCCAATCGCTTCCCTTGGAAAGTATCACGACATGGCAGGAACTGGCGACGAAATTTCTGGCTAAGTACTTTCCCCTTGCAAAGTCTGCACAGTTGAAGATTGTGATTAGTACTTTCAGGCAGACGGACTTTGAGCAGCTTTATGAGGCGTGGGAAGATACAAGGAGCTGTTGAGAAAGTGCCCGAATCACGGCTTTAAAGATTGGGTACAAATTGAATTATTCTACAATGGGTTTAATGGACAAACACGAGGAACAATGGATGTAGCGGCTGGTGGCATGATCTTTGCCAAATCTCCTGGGCAAGCTTATGACTTGCTTGAGCATATGATTATAAATAGTTACCAGTTATCGTCTGAGAGGAGAGGAGTAAAGAGGACAGCTGGAATTTATGATGTGGATCCTATTACGTCACTCACTGCTCAAGTATCTGCGCTGACCACACAAATAGCAGCTATGAATAAGGTGAGCATAGCAGAGACTGAGGTTCCATCGATTGTTGCTGAAGAATCATCTCTTCCTGAAGAAGCTCAGTACATCAACAATAGGAACTTTGGAGGCTATTGAGGATATCGATGTAACCCTCCCCCTAATACTTATCATTCTGGTTTGAGAAATCATGAAAATTTTTCATATGCGAATAATAAAAAAGTGTTGAATCCTCCACCGGGGTTCAATACATCAAAGGGGGGAGAAAAGCCTTCGTTTGAAGATTTAGTGGGAACGTTTGTTGCTGAATCCGAAACAAGGATGGCGAGGACTGAGTCTCGTCTTGACAATATGGAGACTCACAAAGGAAATATGGGTGCCACGATGAAATCTTTGGAGACGCAAATCGGACAGCTAGATAACGCATTGAGAGATCAGCACATGGGTCAATTTTCGAGTAACAAGGAAGTTAATCCAAAAGAGCAATGCAAGGCAGTCACTCTGAGGAGTGGAAAAGAATTGGAGGTACAAAGTCCCAAAGAGAGAGTGGAAAGTGAGAAGACAGTTGGAAAAGGTGAAAATGAGGAATCCAAAGCTGAAGTTGAAGTTAAACGACCTCCTATATTGAAACCAACTCTTCCATATCCTCAGAGGTTCAAGAAGAAGAATTTGGATGATCAGTTTGCAAAGTTCCTAGATATTTTCAAGAAAATTCACATCAACATACCATTTGCTGATGCTTTGGAGCAAATGCTGAATTATGCAAAATTCATTAAAGATGTGATGTCTAAGCAAAGGAAGCTGCAAGAGTATGAGATTGTGAAGCTGACTGAAGAGTGTAGCGCCATTCTGCAAAAGAAGATGCCACAAAAATTAAAAGATCCAGAAGTTTTACTATTCCTTGCTTTTTTGGTGGTTCTAAATGTAGTAGAGTTTTATGTGATTTAGGAGCAAGTATTAACTTGATGTCATTTACAGGGAATTGGAGCTTGGAGAGGTCAAACCAACCACTATAACCTTACAGCTTGTAGACAGAAGTCTCACGTATCCACGTGGAATCGTTGAGGATGTACTGGGAAAAGTGGATAAATTTATTTTTCCTGCTGATTTTGTGATTTTAGATATGGAAGAGGATCGTGATATCCCATTAATATTTGGGAGACCTTTCCTGGCGACTGGAAAGGCATTAATAGATGTACATAAGAGCGAACTCACCCTGAGAGTTGGTGGAGAAGCAATCATTTTTAATACATATCATGCCATGAAGGGATCAAATGAGGTAAGTACTTGTAAAAGCATTGATATTATAGACTCGTGTGCATCTCTTGATTGGCAGGAACTAAGGATCATTTGGAGAGTTGTTTGATAGGTGCTGCAGGAACTGTTAATGAAAATGATTGGGAAGTGAAAGAGCAACTCATGGATATTGGTGGATTGCAGAAAGAAAGAACAAACAATGCGCCACTTGAGAAGCTGAATGGAGATGAAAAATCTGAGGTAATACCATCTTCCCCTGACTTGAAGGAACTGACAAGCCACCTTTTCTATGAATTTTTAGGTGAGAAGTCGACATATCTGGTAATCATTTCTTCCTCCCTTTCTTGTGATGAAAAAGATAAATTATTGAGAGTATTGAGGAAATATAAGACTGCTTTAGGATGGTCGATTTCTGATATTAAGGGAATTAGTCCCACTAAATGCATGCATAAAATTTTGATGGAGGAGTCGTATGCTCCTTATGTGGATCATCAGAAGAGGTTGAACCCAGCAATGAAAGAAATTGTAAAAAATGACATACTGAAATTGTTAAATGTTGATGTGATTTATGCTATTTCTGACAGTAGTTAGCTATCTCCTGTGCAATTTGAAACGTCTGCTATTCGTTTTCTTAAAACGTGCTAGAAATTTTTATTTTTATTTTTTAAAACCTCACATAGGATTCGGCCGAACCATAAAATATTTTTGACATCATTTTAAAATAACTCAACCAACTATAATTTGAAACCAAAGGAAATAGCATAAAATCATCCAACATTTTCTAAACCTAAAAATAACATTTGAAAAGTATAGTTATACTATAACCTCTCAAAAATCACTCATAAATAAATAAAAGTCATAAAAATATCTTTAACATAACTTAAAATCCTAAATCATAACTAGTGCGAAAAACTAGCGTAGGTCCTCGGGTTATATGCACCTCCAGTCCAGTCAGATCAATCATCAAGACCTCCATTAATATTATTATCATATTCACCTGCATCAATCACACCTACTGAGTCTAAAGACTCAACACACCATAATCTTGATAACAAGTACTACATATACAGATCACATACAACAGTGAAAAATACTTGTACTTAAAATATCATTTTCATGAAGATGCATAAACTTTAAACATTGAACATTTTCGTAAATATTTCATGATGCATAAACCTTAATTAAAACCATTATCATAATGATGCATCATCTTTAAACATAAATATTTTTATAAACTTTTTCATATCATCATAAACATAAATCTTTCCATAACATAAACATATTCATAATCGTATCCATATACATATCACCATATTGGTATTCATATTCATATCACCATATTCGTATTCATATTCATATTCTTCATAAACATATTCATATACGTGTTTGTTGAATTCGGATCGTGATTGTGACTCGTATTCTTAATCGTATTGGGCGATGGATCCATCTACATAAAACCACAGTACTGGGCAGCGGAGACATCAGCAACACTCTCACCGGTCAACTGAGTCCATGGCCAACGTATTAACATATCAACGTATTCGTATTCGTATCACGTATTCGTATTCGTATTAATGGAAACACGATCGTCGGGCTCCCACTGGGACCATAACCCTCACGATATTTCCAACATATCATCGTGTTAGTCACAATCCCTTCACGTCCTTCAACATGTCGTATTTCCATCACTTAATAAAAACATGCATATAACAACGTTTTTCTTTAAAATAAAGCATGAAACATGTCTTTTAAATGTCCACGATAAATCATAAAATCCATAAACATTTTAAAAATCATAATTTAACATATTAAAAATCATAAACATCCATAAACATTTTAAAATAAACACTTTAAGATATTAAAAATCCGCAAACATTTAAAATAAATATTTTAACATATAAAAATCATAAAACGTCATAAACGTTTTAAAATAAACATTTTAACATATTAAATCATAAACATTTAAATTAACACTTTGACATATTAAATCCATAAACATTAAAAATACACATTTTATCATATAAAAATTCTTAAACATTTAAAATAATCATATTAGCATATAAAACCGCATTCAGGACACTGTCATGATGTTTACTAATTTGTAGATGTAAAAAGACTGTTTTAACCCTAGACGTTAAATTTCACGTTCTTGACATTTTCTTAATTTCATTGACTCTAATATGTCTCAAATAATTATTTAAACTTATGAATTTTTTTTTTTATTTAGCCTAAATCGAGGACTTTTAATTTAATATTTAAATAAGACATATTACTACGTTTTAATCCCGAATTAAACCAAAACTTTCATATAAAATTCCCAAATTAAAAACTTAGGCTTTTAATAATTATTTGAGCTTAAATATAATTTTTCATAATTTTATTAAGCATAAATCTAGGCGTTTCAATTAATTCTTTAATTAATGTTCCGTGCGACGATTAAATCCCGGATAAATCCAAAACTCAATATTTTGATCCCAAAATTTAAACATGACATTTTTATGATTTATTCTACCCTTGTGAGTAATGAACCACCCCCGTGGACCCATGATTCCATTTTTAGTTCTCAAATATCATTTTTGACACACTAACGAACCCATCGAGCCATCTCCCAATTTACTCGAGCCACGCCCGAGCCACCTTGAGCCAAAACCTATCCAACCCACCTAGGGACCCTACGGACCAAGCCCAGCCCAAAAAATTAGCCATGGCCTGCTCAAAAACCTTCTGGAACTTGACCCAATAATCTGTATGTGTTGTGCGTGTATTACCCTTGAGCAATAAGACTCCAACCTAGTCCAGGACCCTTCCAGCCCTTAACCACTTGACCCCTCATGACCCTAACCTTCCATGGACCACGCCCAGCCCAAGCCCAGACCAACCCAAGTCCCTGAACTCGCGCACAAAGCACAGCACCAGATACGTACATGCTTGGCCGAGAATCCTTGTATGGTAGGACTCTACGTTTTCCTGCCCAGCTGCTTAACCATCGAGCCAGCCATTGAACCAGCCCCTCATGCACCCTCCTAGAACCCTAAAGAGTCGGCCTAGCCCAGCCCAGAGCCCCCTGGCCGAGCCTCTTCTTCCCTGCACCAGCTGAAGCCCCTGCGCGCTACTTTCCTTCAATTCTCGGGTGGGAGTCCTAGCTTGCTAGGACTCCTCCCCGCCCTCTTGACTCAAGTCCTAGCATGGCTAGGACTCTTCCCTCAACTCATCCCTGACCCTAGCTAGGCCCTGGTCCAAGCCGAACCCAAGCCCAGCCACATACCCCATAAAACCGAACCCAACTCCTCCATAACAGAAAGATGGTACCAGTTTGTTCTCTATCATTATGCAGCGTGTTTGGGTGTGTTATTAGGACCCTAAAACTTGTGAAAAATGTCCTTGATCAATACCCTATCCATGGATCCCCTTAACACATATTAAACAATTTTTTGGATGAAAACACAAGCCTTAAAAATCACCTATGATGCAATTCCAAAAATATCATATGATGCAACTTGTTTTTCATTCAAAACACATTTAAATAAATACTATGGTGTGATGGATGTGTAAAAGAAGAATTATGGCGTGCCTTTGCGTGTTTAACGCACGATGTCTCGTTGACGATTGCGAAGAACGGCGACGACAACCTAGGCTTGATTTTCGTTGAAGCTTTCGAATTTTTCTTGCAATTTATGGAGTGTGTCGTGTGAATATTGGGAGGAAAAGAATTCTGAATTTGTTGGGGAAGAGGGCGTGTGATGTGTTGAATTGGGTTGGGGTTTTGTACATTAAATACTAATTAAAAACACTAACAAAAGTTTAGGCCCATTAGGAAGATAATTAGGCTCAAAAGTGCTTAATTAGAATTTAATTAAAATATTAAAATTAGTGCTTCATTCAAAACCCCATATTTTCAAAAATAAGAAAAATCATCACCCTTAATTTAAATAATTAAAAACAATTCATCAATAAAAAATTTTCTATTTTTCAGCCCTCGGTCTCCGTTTCTCGATCGCAACTCGAATAACCTTTAAAAATATATTTTAATGCAACCATGTAGAAAAATATATTTTAAACATGCAAATATGCACCACATAATTAATTTATGCAATTAAAACATTTAATTAAAATACACAAGAAATTTAATAATTGCATGCATGTGGTTCGCGTGGACCTTCGAATTTTCAGGGCGTTACACAAGTGGTACCTAAAAAAGGTGGAATAACTATGGTTAGAAATGAAAATGATGAACTAATATCTACTCGTACTGTAACTGGCTGGCGAGTATGTATTGATTATAGAAAGTTGAACAATGACACTCGTAAAGATCATTTTCCATTGCCTTTTATTGATCAAATGCTTGATAGACTTGCTGGTTATTGTCATTATTGCTTTTTAGATGGTTATTCAGGTTATAACCAGATTGTTACAGCGCCAGAGGATCTGGAGAAGACTACTTTCACGTGTCCTTATGGCACGTTCGCTTTTAGGTTAATGCCTTTTGGGCTATTCAATGCTCCTGCTACTTTTCAGAGGCGCATGATGGCCATATTCGCAGACATGGTAGAGGAAATCATGGAAGTCTTCATGGATGACTTCTAGGTATTCGGCTCTTCATTTGATCATTGTTTACATAACTTATCCCTTGTTTTGCAGGGATGTCAAGAAAAGAACCTAGTTCTTAATTGGGAGAAATGCCACTATATGGTTCAAGAGGGTTTTGTTCTTGGACATAAAGTGTCTTCTAGGGGCTTAGAGGTAGACCGAGCTAAAGTGGTTGCAATCGAGAAACTTCAAGCAGCTTTTTAGGACATGCGGGGTTTTATCGTAGATTTATTAAAGATTTCTCTAAGATCACTAAACCTCTTTGTAATTTACTTGAAAAAGATTCTGCTTTTATATTTGACGATGATTGTTTGCAGGCATTTGAGAAGATCAAGAAAACATTGGTGACTGCACCGATTATGATAGTGTCGGACTGGAAGGAGCCATTTGAGCTAATGTGTGATGCAAGTGATTATGCAGTGTGCGCTGTCTTGGGCCAAAGAAGGGAAAAGATGTTTAGGGCAATCTACTACGCAATGTCTAGAGCAATGTCTTTCCTCAAGAAGGGAAAAGATGTTGACGGTGTCGAAGCACAAGAAATTCTAGAGCAATGTCTTTCCTCACCATATGGTGGACATTTCGGAACATCACGGACAGCGGCTAAGGTATTACAATCTGGTTTTTTGTGGCCTAATTTGTTTAAAGATAGATATACCCTAGTGAAATCATGCGATAGATGCCAGAGGTTAGGAAACATCTCTAGGCGTCATGAATTACCACTGACAAATATTTTGGAAGTGGAACTTTTTGACGTCTGGGGCATAGATTTTATGGGACCCTTTCCCCATTCTTTTGGTAATTATTACATTTTGCTAGTCGTGGATTATGTCTCAAAATGGGTGGAAGCAATTGCCACCAATACTAATGATGCTTGTGTTGTTGCTAAATTTGTGCATAAGAATATCTTCACCAAGTTTGGAACGCTGAGGGCCGTCATAAGTGACGAAGGTACACATTTTTGTAATAAAATTGTCAACTCACTTTGGGATAAATACAATGTGAAGCATAAAGTGGCGCTAGCATATCAACCTCAATAGAATGGACAAGCTGAAATATCCAACCGAGAAATTAAACAAATGTTGGAGAAGACAGTCAACATTAACCGGAAGGATTGGGCACTCAAGTTGGATGATGCGCTGTGGGCATACCGAGTTACATTCAAAACACCTATTGGGATGTCTCCTTATAGGCTAGTTTTTGGGAAAGCATGGCACTTGCCGCTAGAATTGGAGCACATAGCATTTTGGGCAGTAAAGAAGCTGAACTTTGACTTGAAAGCTTCTAGCGATGTCAGGAAATTGCAGTTAAACGAAATGGAGGAATTCCGCAATGACGCATATGAGAATGCCAAGATCTACAAAGAGCAGACCATGGCATGACAAAATCAATGTACGAAGGGAGCTCAAACCGGGACAACAAGTGATATTATTCAATTCTCATCTGAAGTTGTTTTCTGGTAAGCTGAAGTCGTGTTGGTCAGGGCCATTTGATGTGGAAACAGTGTATCCTCATGGGGCTATCGAGCTATGGTGCAGTAATGGAAGAACCTTCAAGGTGAACGGACAGCGGGTTAGGCCTTACTATGGGACTGAAGTAAGGAATATTGACATTGTTAGCTTGAGCGAACCAAACTGAGCAGACTGGCGACGTTAAACCAAGTACTTGTTGGGAGGCAACCCAACCAGTATCTTTTATTGCTTTCATGTTTTTTTATATATTTTTATTTTATTTTCAGTAGTATTTTTATTTTTTTGCATTTTTATGTTATTAAACTTTGCATGTGATGAGTAGACATTGATATGTGTTCTATTATGCAGGTAATAGTTGAACCGGGCGTGGAATGAAGCTTAGTGGACAAAATCTCGGGAGTGTTAGCGTCGCAGCACCAGAAAACAGCGCTGCAACGCTCAGAACATGCGAAGGTGTAGCGCCTAGGCACTAATAATCCAGCGCCAGACTTTCAAACAGCAAAGCGCCTAATAGCTAGTTATAAGCGCCGCGGCGCAGACGAGGTCGAGGCATTACACCGCAGAGCTACTTACTCAGTGTTGCGGCGCTCGTTCGCGTATAATAAAAAAGAGCGGCCGTCAGATTCATTTATTATACCCTAACAACACCAGCGTTGTGGCTCCGCTCCACAACCACCGAGAAAATTCCCCCTCCACAATTTCTCCTTCCAAATTCCACAAAACACCACAAAAATCACTTTTAAACGGAATCCACCATCACATCTCATTCCTAGTCTCCTTCGGATCAAGATTTTTAGCGAGATTTTTTTTCAACGAGCCAACATCGGACGAATTGAAAGCATATTTTGGGTACCCTATCACAAGGTAATCGTTCTTGGTGTTGTGAATCTTCAATATCTTGTTAAAATTTAAAGGCATAAGGTTCTAGAGTTGGTGCACACAAGGTGTTCGATCAATTGTCTTAGTGAATTGGTTGTTGAGAATTTTTAGATTGAAGCAGTGCATGTTATAGGGCAACTATTGATTGATTGATTGATTTTGTTGATAGTGTGGGCACTGTATTGTTGGAGTATTGTTTGTGGCGTATGTAGAATATTGTTGTTGAGCAAGGTTTGTATTGAATTGAATCATGCCTCCGAAAAAGAAAAGTAAGCGTTGTGAGTCTGGGGATGGTGAGTCGTCTACTGCCAATTTTGATCGACGACGGTTCTGGTATGCCTGAGAACTATACTAAGTTGATAGAAAAGAATATGCAGATCAGAGTCACCTGGGTTGTCCTACATTGGCTCATGCTCGAGCGATACATTGGGATGAATTTGTGAAGCCCCCGGATGATGCTGTAATGTCCCTTGTGATGGAATTTTATGATAATCTGAAGGTTAAACATGAAAGTTATCACGTGAAGATTCAGGGGCGTATGGTTGCCTTCGATAGCAAAACAATCAATTCTCTGTACTCGATGCCTGATTACGACACAGATGAGTACACATTGTTCATACGAGAGGCTTATCCCTAAGAGACAATCATAACCAAACTTTGTGAGCCGGGCACGGTTTGGAAGCTCAACAATCAACGAGCCCCGATCACATTCCCTGCGACATCTATGAAAAGGGAGGCGTACAACTGGTATCACTTTGTAGCCTCGTAGTTGATGCCATCTGGGCATGTATCTGATGTGAAAAAGACGAAGGCAGCGTTGGTTTTTTGTATCATCACCGGCAGGACAGTGGACGCAGGCCAGGTGATTATGACGTCTATTTTGGAGGTTGATCGGGGCATATCCAATGTTAGCATGCCCCATTCGTCTTCGATCACTGACCTCTGTCATGTAGCGGGGGTTACTTGGGATGATAGTGAGGCATTACTGAGGACAAAAGGCGATATATCAATGGTTGATCCCTTCCCGAGGGATAAAAGATGGAGACAGATTACTAGTGGTAAGGGAGAGGCTTCAGTAAGTGGAGCACAGTCACATCCCGTCCCGCAGCTATCACACACACGACAGGCGGAGACCGGCAGTGCACAGACTGACCGCCATCATCTCGATGAATTAGAGCGCACGATGAGGAGACTGTGTCAGATGACACGCGAGCACATGGAGTACGTACATGATTTTAATCGAGTGCTTGCACAGCTTTTCCTTGCTACTAGTCCATCTGATGAGCCATTCCCACCACCGCCAGCATTTGCACACAGACCTATTGAGGATGATGTTGAGTATGATAATGACGAGGAGGTTGAGCTGTCAGGTGAGGACAGCGATCCTGATGCTCGCTGTATGAGGTACGTAACCCCCTGTTTTTCTTGATTTATTATTGTACATTGGGGACAATGCACGTACTTAAGTTTGTGGGGGTCGTTAATTATGCTTTACTTTTGAGTTTCAATTGCTTTTTAGCTCAGTTGTTAATTCGTTTTTATTTGAGGAATTGCATGATTAGTTATTTCCTGCACGGTTGAGTCTAGTTTGGTAAAAAAAATATTTTCTATTGCATGTTAGAGTCATGGACAAATCATTGTGTGGCCGATGATGAGAATGAAGTTATGGTTCTGAAAACATGTGTTTATGATAACTTGAGAGTCACAATTGTTTTTGCACTGTCATGTCTGTTGATATTATCGATGCTTAAATACAATTTACATACATGTGATGGTAATTGGACAACGGAGATTTGATTTTTAGTAATTCTCACATGACATTAGCTGACACTTTTGCAAACACAGAGATGATATAGGCAATTTTTCTCAATATCTTTGGGCATGTTTTCATTGTTTATTGTCCATTGTTAGCCCATTGAGCCTCGAGTTGATTGAGATGATTGACTTTTCTTTGTGCACATATCTCATATATCATTTTGATTGAACAATGCATGTGATGGGTTTGTATGAGATGACTAATGGATTGACGGAAATCTAGAACTTTCTTGAACACTTTTCGAAGCGAAATACGGATAATATGTGATATAGGAATGATTTAGGCAATCTTTGGAACCGTTTAAACCTTGGAGCCTACCAAATGAAAATGAGATATCCCTAGGGTCCCATTTTGAGCCTATTAAAAATCAAGTGGTGTGTGTCAATGACATACAATTAGCCCCCACTTGTATCTATTCTACATCTCATAACAACTACCTAATGAAGTTTATACACTTATTGTCCCACCTAATTTTGAGAGAAATAGTTCATTGGTGTTTAATGATTCAAATACTCCTCGAAAAAAAAAAGAAAAATTAAATGTGCATGAAGGAGTTGACAAAGAGACAAAAAGAAGAAGAAAAACAATCGAAGGAATGAGTCAAAAAAAGTGGTGAAAAAGAAAAATATGAGAAATGGAGGATATGATTGTAAAGAAAACAATAAGGGATGGTGAATGAAAGGAGAGTGAAAATGATGAAAATTCAAATATTTCTCTCGAATTTTTATTTTCATAACCTTTATTGTAGTCATGAGCCATAGCATAACGTTCTAAGCCTACAAGACCTATTATGTAAGGTCCTGGAATTTAATTCACGTAACCTAAATACATGCAATCTAGGATTTTTTTATTTAAATTATGTGTTTAATTATTTTGTGCATTTTATGCATAATTAGTGCATGATAGAATTTATTTCATGAAATTTTAAAGGTTCGTGCATTAAAGATTTTTAAGTTGCATTTCGCGCTCGAACAAGGAACGGAGACCGGGGAATTATCAGGAAAATTATTTTTATTACATAATTAATTTTTATTAATTAATCTAAGATTTTTTAAAGGTATTTTTCAAAAAATGGGCTTTATTGGCTATTTTTACCAGCATGATTTTATTTTTACCCGGTACGCAAATTTTATCGAATCGGTTGACTTTTTGAGGATTTGACTATTATTTTAAAAAAATTTCCAACACGAAATATTTTTCGGGGATATGTTTGGACTTAATGGGCCTACTTTTAAGCTTGTTAGGATTAAAACCCTTTTTAAACTTTAATTAGAAATTTATGGCCCCTTAGTGTATTTGTTAACTATTTAAATAATACTTAACTAACCCTAAACCTAATCACCACTCTATAGCCGACACCTTCCACTCCCTTATCAGTTTTTCTCTCGGCCTCCAGTAGCAAACACATCGGCCATAGCTTGTTCTTGCAAAAGAATTTTTCCGGCGCTTCCCCGTTGCTCATTTCTTCATCGTTCTTGCGTAGCAATCATCAAGGCACGCATGTATTCTCTTTTATGTATCATTCAAGCCATATTTATGTTAAATGTTAAGATATCTCGATCCAGCCTTGCACGGGATTACTTATCATTTTTGTTCTCGTTTCTTGCTTTTCCTTGATCACTACTCACGCTTTTCTTGTATGCTGTGAAAGGGTCTGAGGTTCTTGTTGTTTTAGGGTCTGAACATGATGAAAATAGGCTTTCTTGAGGAGTAGAGGCGTGGCTGGGGCTGTAGGTCGTAGGGCTGAGAGAGGTGGGCGGCTGCATTTTGGCGTAGGTTTGAAGGAGATCACGTGATTGGGATTGGGGCCGGCTGTGCAAGGGAGATCCGAGGCTTAAACCAGGCTGTGTGGGGTCTGAGTCAAGGCTGAGGGTGGCTCGAACACTACTATAACCATCCCTGAACTCGATCGAGCGTGTCTAGGAGATGTTAGTCGCGGGTTGTGATTCTTGAGAGCAAGCGATCGATCACGACTTCCAGCTTGCATGGAGGTGGGTCTGTGGGTCTAGTAGGTCCCTTAGGGCCTGTTCTAGGTCCTAGATGTCTGGGCTCGTGACTGGTGCGAGCTGGTGCGAGCCTAGGGGTGCTAGAATTCGGGTGGTGCATGGAAGGGTTAGATATGGGAATAGCTGAAACTGTCCAGCAGTTTTTTGTCCATTCAGAACTGATTAAGGGCTGAGTCTTGAAGGTTTTAGGGCCTTTTAAGGGTTTATAAGGTGTGGTAAATAGTTGGGAAAATTTCGGTTAAGTTTCGAGTCGATTCGGATTAAAACGGGACCCGGTCCAAGTTTTAAAACGAATCGATTAAGTTTGGTGTTGTACTCGAGTTTACATCTAAGAATGATTTTAAATATGTTTTGGGACATTTTAAGGAGTTTGGTAAGCTTCGGGTCAATTTTAGAGGTCCATGGGTAAAACGGTAATTTTTGGGTTTTCTAGGGGCAAAATTGTCATTTTACGCCCTGGATGAGATTTTGATCATGACAGCGCCCTGAGCACAAATTTACTATATCTTAAATGTTTATGCATCATGATCACGATTTTTTAAGATTTTATGAAAATATACGTTGTCTGCTTGAATTTAAAGAAAATTGCATATGTGCATGATTTTTATAAGTTATGAAAACGATGATGTTTTGAATGATGAGAATTAGTTGTGGCTATCGAAGTATATGTAAATGCATAAGACGTATATGTAAATGATGATGATGAGGGCTAGGCACAGTGGATGGGTAATCCTGTCACTGATGTCCGACAGCCGCCGGGTACCATGGTTCTATGTATGATGGATCCATCGTAAATGATGATGTACGATAGTCACCTCTAATGAACTGAATTCACTAATGGAAATGATAAATGATGAATGATGATTAACGATGAGCTATTTTGACACGTCATGATTTTACACGACACATTTATGTTACTCTTTTAAAGTTCATGAAAGAAATGTTTATTATGTTATTTTTCAATGTTGTTTGCCATGTATATGTACTTGTTATTTATGGTACAGGCGTGTTGAGTATTAAACTCACTAGGCGTGTGTGATGCAGGTGAGCTCGATATCGAGGGGACTGGAGGTGCTGGACTCTGAGTAGGCAGACCTGTTGGGGCGACACGACACGACCCGAGGACCTCATGTTTTCCGCACTTATGATCTTACGATTTGAGAGGATATGAGCATTTTATACATTGTTTTATTTTACTATTACATGTTAGGATTTTTACTCGTTTTTGCTCCTTTATATTTTTATTAGTAATTACTTATGATTATTTTTAAATTATATTTTTAAGTAGGACTGTATGTATGCAATTTATTTAAATGCTTAATTTCAAAATGTGAGCTTTAAAAGAAAAGAAAAAAAATATTTCCGCACTTTTAAAACGGTAGACGTTACAGTTGGTATCAAAGCAAGGGTCCTGTATAGGGTTGTGTCGCCGCCAGCTTCTGCAGCTCAGTCTTCAAAGCCTCAAGTCTGTAAGCTTTTATGTTTTAAATTATTTACTGTTATCACCTGCATGTGTACATGATTTACGATTTATGATGATCTACTGTATATGTTTAACGGCTTTTATGATTTAAGGATTTACTGTTTTAAACACTAGATTAATTGCATGATGGGTTACATTTATAAATTGGACTGTATTCTGATCATGCCTCCGAGACAAGACCCCAGCGTTGACAGACAGGATGAGATTCCTGGAGGTGGCAGGGGACCACCACCACCCCCGCCAGGGGACCCAGCTACCCGAGTTCTGGAGGTTATGGCTAGGCTACTGGAGCCATGTACAGCAGACTCATAAGCCTCAAGTGGATACTTTTGAGCCGTCGGCTCAACCCGAAGGAGTTCGAGGGTACTACTGATCCGTTCTTAGCTGAGGGATAGATTCGATCTCTAGAGCTGCACTTTGAGTAAGTTCAGATGAGTGATGGCGACCGGGCCAGGTGCGCCATCTATATGTTGAGAGACAATGCGTCCCTGTAGTAGGAGGGAGCCGCTCATGCTGTGGACTTGGCTACCCTTACATGGGCCAGGTTCAAGGAGTTTTTCAACATGTAAGGGTAGCCAAGTCCACAGCATGGAAAGTACTTTCCAGCCGACTTCAGGGGCCGCCTGACGAGAGAGTTTATGAGTCTCCGCCAGGGAGACTCATCTGTGACGGAGTTCATCCGCAAGTTTGACAGGGGCTGTCATTTTGTACCCATGATAGCGAGGGATGCTGATCAGAAGCTGCGGCACTTTTTAGATGGACTGAGACCAACCCTCTGCCGGGATGTCATGATGATGAGGTCGGTAGGTTACGATGAGGCCACTGCCTGCGCTTTTCAGGCGGAGCAGGTCCTGAGGGATATAGATTTTGAGATGCAGCTGAAGAGGCACCAGCCTCAGCCCAGCTCTCAGCCACATAAGAATTAGTTTTCAGGGCTGTCAAGGTAGCAGGGACAGCAGAAGCCCCAGGGTCAGTTTAGGAGGCCCCAGCAGCAGAAACCTCCTCAGGCGCCAGGGGCCCCAAAGCCAGATGACAGGCAGCCATGCCCGCAATGCAGCAAGTTCCATGTCGGCAGGTGCCTATGGGGGATTTTCAGATGTTTCGTTTGTGGACAGGAGGGCCACAAAACAGCGAACTGCCCAAAGAACACGGGCCCCACTACCGACCGGGCCTATGTAATGCATGCCGAGGAGGCCGATGCAAAGTCAGACTCGACTCTGATTACCGGTAACCCTTTTGGTTAAGATTTTAATTTACCTTAAGATTGCATGGATTTTATGATAGTATGAGGATTTATTTTTGGGATTTATAACTTAGAAAGATTTAGGATGCATGTTCTACCTGGTTGGGATTAAGAATATAATTGTTTGATTTGAGAAATTTTAGGGATCCAATTGTAATAGCCGATAATCTAAGGACCAAAGTGCAAATTTCGAACTTTAAGGGGCTAATTCGCAATTTTTTTATTCTAAGGGTTAATTTCGAATTTTTGGGAAACAATGTTTGGGTTAATGCAGTGATTTTTTTGAGGATTTTGGGTTAATTGCCAATAAGAAATTCCTTAAGTTCAACACTATTAGATTTGATGGTATGTTTTGTCGTAGGGAGGATATATATTGCAGGTGTAGTCATGCATGCATTGCTAGATTCAAGGGCAACGCATTCTTTCATATCTGAATCCTTACGTAAGCGATTAGGAATCATACTAGTAGCGATGGATGCAGGATTCAGAGTATTGATCTCATTTGGGGACCAAATGTTCAATTCCCAGATAGTGAAGGGATTGGAGCTTCGGTTACAGATGTATACGGTGCACGAAGATTTGATAGTGATATCATTGCCGGAATTCGACATCATCTTGGGTATGGACTGGCTATCTTCTCATGGAGCAGTCATAGATTTTCGACGGAGGTCGGTGTCTGTTAGACCGCCCAGTAGGAAGCCATTTGTTTTTGAGGCAGCTAGACATCAGCAGATGTCGCACGTCATTTTCTGCTTGTGTGCAAGGAAGCTTATGAAGAGAGGCTGCCAAGTGTTCTTAGCCAGCATCGTATCAGTGACAGAGCCAGTCAGTCAGAGGCTGGAGGACGTTGATGTGGTCAGGTAGTTCCCTGGTGTTTTCCCTGACGATGTTTCAGGCATTCCACCAGACATAGAGGTGGAATTCTCTATTGAGCTTATGCCTGGCACAGTTCCAATATCTAAAGTAGCCTACCGATTAGCGCCTGCAGAGATGAAGGAGCTCTAAGATCAGATTCAGGATCTGTTAGATAAGGATTTCATTCACACTAATTTTTCTCCTTGGGGTGCGCCAGTTCTGTTTGTCAAGAAGAAGGATGGGAGTATGCGACTGTGTATCGATTACAGAGAGCTGAACAGGGTCACAGTCAAGAATAAGTATCTGTTGCCGAGGATCGAGGACTTGTTTGATCAGCTGCAAGGAGCATCAGTGTTCTCAAAGATTGATCTTCAATCTGGGTACCATCAGCTGAAGGTGAGAGAGACTGACGTGCATAAGACAGCCTTCCGGACGCGTTACGGGCACTATGAGTTCTTGGTTATGCTTCGGTCTGACGAACGCGCCAGCAATGTTCATGGATCTCATGAATCGCGTGTTTTAGCCATACTTAGATTAGTTCGTCATAGTCTTCATTGATGATATTCTGATCTATTCAAAGAGCAGGGAGGAGCACAGTCAGCATTTGAGGACAGTGTTACTGACTCTACAGGACAGACGATTGAATGCCAAGTTCAGCAAATGTGAGTTCTGGCTTGACAGAGTGGCATTCTTGGGCCACATTGTATCTCAAAGTGGCATAGAGGTCGACCCCAGCAAGGTAGAGGCAGTTAGAAATTGGTCAGTTCCTAAGAATGTGACAAAGATCCGTAGTTTCTTAGGATTGGCAGGCTATTACAGGAAGTTCATCCAGGGCTTCTCTTCTATTGCGGTGCTTATGACCGCCTTGACGAAGAAGAATGCCAAGTTTATCTGGGGACCTGAGTGTCAGGAGAGCTTTGACAGACTGAAGCTAGCCTTGACCACTGCACCTGTACTAGCTATGTCATCAGGACAGGGAGAGTTTGTGGTTTATACATATGCATCAAAGCTTGGTTTGGGCATAGTTCTGATGCAGCAGGATAGAGTAATAGCCTACGCGTCCAGACAACGGAAGGTCCATGAGAAGAACTATCCGACTCACGACCTCGAGCTAGCAGCAGTGCTATTTGCCCTGAAGATCTGGAGACACTATCTGTATGGGGAGAAGTGCAGGATTTTTACAGATCATAAGAACCTGAAGTACTTCTTCACACAGAAGGAACTGAATATGAGACATCGGAGGTGGCTTGAGCTGGTGAAGGACTATAATTGTGACATTAGCTACCATCCGGGTAAGGCTAATGTGGTTGCAGACGCTTTGAGTAGGAAGCACGTAGTTATTGATCATCTATCAGTGCAGAGACCGCTACAGGCTGAGACTCAGATATTTGAGCTTGCAATTTATTCAAGGGGCGAGACCTCAATTCTTGCTACTCTGACAGTACAGCCGACTCTGAGAGACAGAATCCGGACAGGACAAATTTCTGACGAGCAGTTACAGAAGTGGAGACAGAGGGACGAGGCTAAGGGCCAGAGACTGTATACCATTGTGGACGGCATAGTTAGATATAGGGACCGCCTATGGGTTCCCGATAGTGATTTCCTCCAAGCAGATATCTTGAGCGAGGCCCACAGCACCTCGTACTTCATCCATCCAACGAGTACGAAGATGTATAAGGATCTGGAGACTCTGTATTGGTGGCCGGGCATGAAGCGGGATATTCTGTGATTCGTCTCCGAGTGTTTGACTTGTTGGCAGGTCAAGGCAGAGCATCAGAGACCTGCAGAGAAGCTGAGACCACTCCCCATTCCTGAGTGGAAATGGGAGAACATTACTATGGATTTTGTGACAGGCTTCCGAGGACTACTGGGGGATACAATGTCATCTGGTTGATTGTTGATCGGCTCACTAAATCAGCTCATTTCTTACCGATCAGAAAGACATTCACCATGACTCAGTACGCAGAGTTGTATATCAGAGAGATAGTCAGACTGCATGTGATTCCAGTGTCCATCGTGTCAGATAGGAATCCAAGGTTCACGTCTGCATTCTGGAAGAGTCTTCACCAGGCGCTAGGTACTAAGTTATTGTTCAGCACTGCCTTCCATCCTCATACAGACGGACAGTCAGAGAGGGTGATTCAGATTCTGGAGGACCTACTCCGAGAATGCATGATCGACTTCCAGGGCAGCTGGGAGCCGAAGTTACCTCTTGTGGAGTTCACAAACAACAACAGTTACCAGGCATCGATAGGTATGGCTCCGTACAAGGCACTTTATGGGAGGAAGTGTAGGTCGTCAGTTTATTAAAACGAGGTAGGAGAGCGAGCGGAGTTGAGTCCGGATATTGTCAAACAGACATCGGATTTAGTGGCCAGGATTCGGGACATGATGAAAACTGCACAGAGCCATCAGAAGAGTTATGCTGATCAGAGACGGCGAGATATTGAGTTCACAGTAGGGGATCATGTTTTCGTGAAGGTCGCACCGATGAAGGGTCTGATGAGGTTTGGGAAGACGGGCAAGCTCAGCCCTAGATTCTTCGGACCCTTTGAGATCCTAGTGAGAGTGGGGATCCTTGCGTACAAAGTTGTCTTACCGCCGAATCTGACGGGAGTTCATAATGTGTTTCACGTGTCCATATTGCGGAAGTACATGTTGAATCCTTCGCATGTGCTTAACTACGAGCCACTTCAACTGACAACGCACCTATGATTCGAGGAGAGACCCACTCAGATACTGGACAGGCAGGAGAAGAGGCTCCAGAACAAGGTGATCCAAATGGTCAAGGTCAAGTGACAGAATCATTCTGAGGAGGAGGCTACTTGGCATACCGAGACCGAGATGAGGAGCCGCGACCCGGAGTTATTCGGTACATTCTAAATTTTGAGGACGAAATTTTATTTAAGGGGGGAGAGTTGTAAGGTCCAGGAATTTAATTCGCGTAACGTGAATGCATGCAATTTAGGATTTTTTTATTTAAATTATGTGTTTAATTTTTTTGTGCATTTTATGCATAATTAGTGCATGATAGAATTTATTTCATGAAATTTTAAAGGTTTGTGCATTAAAGATTTTTAAATTGCATTTCGCGCTCGAACGAGGAACGGAGACCGGGGAATTATCAGGAAAATTATTTTTATTACATGATTAATTTTTATTAATTAATCTAAGATTTTTAAAGGTATTTTCAAGAAATGGGCTTTATTGACTATTTTTACCCGCAGCATTTTATTGTTATCCGGTACGCAAATTTTATCGAATTGGGAGATTTTTTGAGGATTCGGCTATTATTTGCAAAAAATTTCCAACACGAAATATCTTTCGAGGATATGTTTGGACTTAATGGGACTACTTTTAAGCTTTTTGGGCTTAAAACCCTTTTTAAACTTTTAATTAGCAATTTATGGCCCATTAGTGTATTTGTTAACTATTTAAATAATATTTAATTAACCCTAAACCTAATCAGCACTCTATAGCTGACACCTTCCACTCCCTTATCAGTTTTTCTCTCAGCCTCCAGCAGCAAACACATCGGCCATAGCTTGTCTTGCAAAAGAATTTTTCCGGCGCTTCCCCGTTGCTCATTTCTTCATCGTTCTTGCGTAGCAATCATCAAGGCACGCATGTATTCTCTTTTATGTATCATTCAAGCCATATTTATGTTAAATGTGTGTTAAACTATGTAAGATATCTCGATCCAGCCTTGCACGGGATTACTTATAAGTTTTGTTATCGTTTCTTGCTTTTCCATGATCACTACTCACGTTTTTCTTGTATGCTGTGAAAGAGGCTGCGGTTATTGTTGGTTTAAGGTCTGAACATGATAACAATAGGCTATCTTGAGGAGTAGAGGCGTGGCTGGGGCTATAGGTCGAAGGGCCGAGAGAGGGGGCGACCGCATTTTGGCGTAGGTTTGAAGGAGATCGCATGATTGGGATTGGGGCCGACAGTGCAAGGGGGACCCGAGGCTTAAACCAGGCCGTGTGGGGTCTGATTCAAGGCTGAGAGTGGCTCAAACACTTCTATAACCGTCTCTGAACTCGATCAAGCGTGCCTAGGAGATGTTAGTCGCGGGTTGTGATTCTTGAGGGCTAGCGATCGATCGCGACTTCCAGGTTGCAAGGAGGCGGGTCCATGGGTCTAGTAGGTCCTTTAGGGTCTGGTCTAGGTCCTATATGGCTGGGCTCATGACTGGTGCGAGCTGGTGCGAGCCTATGGGTGCTAGAATTCGGGTGGTGCATGGAAGGGTTAGATATGGGAATAGCTGAAACTGTCCAGCAGATTTTTGGTCCATTCAGAACTGATTAAGGGCTGAGTCTTGAAGGTTTTAGGGCCTTTTAAGGGTTTATAAGGTGTGGTAAATAGTTGAGAAAATTTCGGTTAAGTTTCGAGTCGATTCGGATTAAAACCGGGACCCCGGTCCAAGTTTTAAAACGAATCGGTTAAGTTTGGTGTTGGGCTCGAGTTTATGTCTAAGAATGATTTTAAATATGTTTTGGGACATTTTAAGGAGTTTGGTAAGCTTTGGGTCATTTTTAGAGGTCCAGGAGTAAAACAGTAATTTTTGGGTTTTCCAGAGGCAAAATGGTCATTTTACGCCCGGGGTGAGATTTTGGTCCTGGCAGCGCCCTGAGCACAAATTTACTATATCATAAATGTTTATGCATCATGATCACGATTTTTTAAGATTTTATGAAAATATACGTTGTCTGCTTAAATTTAAAGAAAATTGCATATGTGCATGATCACGCTAGACCACCGAAAGACAAGCGCCTAGGTGCTACTCAAGCAGCGCCACGGCGCCACACCTTCGAGGGACGGGCGGCTAGGCGCTGCTTAGGTTGCACCGCGGCGCTAGTGGCGGTGAGAACATGACTAATGGGCTTGCGTTTAAGGCCCAACTGCGAAAATAAAAGAAAACAGGGGGTTCAGAAGAAAAGGGACTGCCGCTTTTGGAGAGAAAATGCATGGGAGAGCAGGAGGGAACACGAGACAAAGACTCGGAGTGCGAAGATCGATCACAAATACGAAGAACAACGGGTCTGGGGACAGAGACGACACTTCGGATTTGTCATCTATTCTTTCGCTTCTATATTTTATTGTGTTGCGATGTCTAAGACTTTGAACATGTCTTGTTTTTGCATAGAGTTCGTTATGAACTAATTTTCCATTCTAGAGGATGACGTAGCTTTGTCGATACGATGATTTGACGTGGTTTTTTATATGATTGAATTATGATTGGTTTAATTGTGTTTCTTGTTCTTATTCCCTGCAATTTACTGGCCATAATGTAGAACTCAAAATCAGTACACGTAAAACCCATGCATTTATTTAATTGTTAAATCATTTATTTTATTTTAAAAATGATGTTAGCAATGCATGTTTTATGAAATTTCATTATTTTAAATTATTTATGTTATGTGATGCACGTTAAAATGTTTTCTCGAGTTTCATGTTTCAAGCGATCATTCGATGCGGGATCGAGGAAAAGAGACCGGTGACGATTTTGGCATATTTTTATGTGGTATTTTATTTTTAAGTTAAGGTTGGGGAATATTAATTAATTTAATAAGTTTCAACATTGTAAAGCCTAAAATTATATAATTAGTGGGTTTAGGATTTCGAAACTTTTAAAGTTGGCTTTGTGCATTTTATTTGTTAAAAAGGAGAATTTTATAAAATTAGTGTGTATTTATTTTTAATTGAGGAGTTGTTTAAAATTAGTGTGAGTTAACTTTTGTTAGCATTTTAATTAGTAAAGTTAGTAATAATTTCTCCTTATTAAAATCACACACACACACGTTACACACACTTACATGTTTTTACACACACCAAAACACACAACACACACCTACACATTTTATTTTTAGAATTTGAGAGCAAAAACCTAGGGTTCCTCCACCTAAGAGCAGCCGCCCCCTCCCTCTATACTTTCCAGCAACTTTTCATGGTTCAAGAAAAATCGTTGCACGATCGTCCCGGATCAACCCTCGCTTCCTTCCCACGTCGGAGTCGTCGTTTCAGTAACGTTAAATATCAAAAGGCACGTATATTCTTTTTTCTTTTCATGCGTCGATCATGTCATAGTATGTTTTGCGTTGTTTTTATACGTAAAAATACATGTGTGATGTGTAAAGTTTGAGCAGAAATTGTTTAGATCGCATTTTGAACGTTTCTGGATCTGAAAATCTCGTTTTTTTTTGTTCTTTTAAATACTGTGATTTTTCGGTCGCTTTTCTAGAAAAACTTTCAACGTATGAAACGTAGAACTTTTTGATACCTTCGATTTGATATAAAATTCAAAATATTTAGATGAAAATTGAGAGAGTTATGATGTTTTTCGTGGGACTTCTCAAACTACGTTTCTTGAAAATTTTGTTATTGAGTTGCAGACTTCGTTGGGGATCGACGGGTGTTTGCTGCTGCGTTTAGGTATATCGAGAATGATGTTGGGATGATTGTTGGTGTTTCGTTTCGTGTCGTTAGGCATTTGGTTGAATGAGTAGTCGTAAAATTCGTTTTGTTGTCAAAAGTCGCGTTCACGGGTTTATTGGGTTACTTGTCATGCGTGGTTGTTTTGGGACAATTGTATAGGCTTGAGTCATTATTATGGTATCCTAGGACCGGGTCTCGAGGTGTCGATTCATGGTCGAGATGATAGAGTTAGAAGAAATAAGCCTTGAGTATATGATTTCCCGTGGGTTTACTTTCACCGAGCGTACACGGATCCGTACACGGACCTTGACACGGGGTCCGTGCCTTTGTTTCCTTGGAAGTGTCAATTTTGCGAGCCTACACGGACCGATAGACGGACCCTAGCACGGGGTCCGTGTCCTTACTTCTTTTCGAGCATTTCTTTTGCGAACCTACACGGACCCATACACGGACCCGGGCAAGGGGTCCGTGTACTTCATATTTTGGGAAAAAAATTAGACTTCACATCAGGTTTTGTTTGGGGGTTCAAGATAATGGTTAGTACGATGATTAAAAGAGGTCAAGTCCCTAGGGAACTAGAATGTCATAAGCTACTTATTCACTTCGGTGGTGAGCTTGAGTACCTAAGTCTAAGTTATGCAAGTTAAGTATTTCAATCATGTTAGGTTGTGCAGCAGCGGCCCCAAGCGAGATCCAACGAATTCCTCAACGCCAAGTAGGTATGACGACGTGCAAAAGAAAATATTTCAAGTTTTTGAGGTATGCTAAATGTCTTCTGACCAATTATGTATGGGATTGGAAAGCGCTAAAGCATGACCAGGGACCAATCCACTCCGTTAAAGCATGAACGGGTTTAGATCAGGATTGGAAAGCGTTAAAGCATGAACGGGGACCAATCCACCCGTTAAAGCATGAACGGGGATCTCATGTATGTGGCAGTGGATCTTCCCTGTCAGCCCAGTACTGTGGTTTAGTCTGATCAGGCGTATTTATGTATGGGTCACTTGCTTTGAAACATGCCTCTACGCAAAATGATGAAGTTTATGTATGTTCATGTATGTATAAGTATGCAAGCATGTTTAAGAAAAGTTTCACGTTATGGCACGTCTATGTATGTATGTAAGTTCAAGCTCTTTTACGCATGTTAAAGTTCCGGTATGTATGATCTATTTTAAAGTCGCATGTGATTTTATTACGTATTACTCGCTACTTCCAGTTTATACGTGTTGAGTCTTTAGACTCACTAGACTTGATCGATGCAGGTGAGGATGCATTTGAGGAGACAAGTGGACCAGTGAGCTGGCTTGGACTTGGCGGGAGGCTAAACCCGAGGACCGCCAAGTTTTAAGTTTTATGAAATGTTTAAAAGTACTCCGATTTATGTTATTGGTTATGAGATTTTAAGCAAATACTTTTGGCAAACTTTACTTCGAGATCTTTTGTTACAACGGTTGTCGAGATGGACAATTTATTTTATCGAATTTTGAAGGTTCACTTCTTATTTAATAAAATTTTTAATTTTTCCGCAAATTTTAAGTAGTTAAAAATACGGTATGTTACACATAAATTGTGTGTTGTTTGATTAATTCTACAGCTCTGGATAGGGATTATGATTATAGATCCTTAGAGACACATCGTTGAATGTTTATATCATTCGGAAGGAGTATAACTTTAGTGAGGCTTGATGAGAACATCATTTGCATTTATCGATGAAAATTAGATTTTTATTAGGAATGTTTGAATCGAAGTTTGATTAATACAATTTATTCGTCATTTGGAAAAGGGAGAATAAAATAATTAAGTGTTCTTGGCCATTAAATAATTGGAATTCATGAATATAAATTCAATCGGGAATAATTATCGTGGAAACTTAGTGAAATCATTTCTCTAGATATTTTCTCTCGTTGATATTTCCCCATTCGGTTTTAGATTAATTATTCATTTGCGATTAATTCATCTTCAAAGCGAACCAAACTGTTTATTGATTTTTATAGATAATGTTTTGGCTATTTTAATTACAAGTACTGATATATTTTTACATACACACTCCTCCTGGGATCGATACTCTACGTTCATATATAAAAACTTGACAACCGTGCGCTTGCGAGCAGGAAAACATGCAACAAGCTCCCAAATCACTCAAGAAGACCAAGGACTTGGTTCAAAAAAAGGCAATCAAGAGGAAAATGATCGTCAGCGAAACTGAATCGGAGAAGATTCCATCTCCGAAAATTTTAAAGAAGCCAAGGTCCCAAAAGACCAAACTATATGTTGTTGTGGCAACTGTCCCAATTGAAAGATTGAGGCAAACTGGAGCTGACCAGCCTATCAGTGCCATACCAATCAGGGCCATTCCAGTTGCATCATCAACTGAAAGTTAGTTACCGCCTCCAACTGTTCCATCTAAGAAGATTATCATCGAATCTGGTAATAAACAAAAACAAGTTGGAGTGAAGACACCACTGATCACTATCACCAGACGAACTACACTACCTTTCGCCAGACCCAAAGAGTGATACATGAAAAGGTGGATGCAACAATGTCAGGACTGAGTATTTCTCGTGTCCTCACTGACCCGAAAGGTAAGGGCAGGATGATAGAAGAGCCCAGACCGACCAACCCGATTCAGACTCATATCGATTTAATATGGGAAGAGATAAATGAGTTTTCTGAATCAAAGTTGAAAACATACAATGAATGGGTCAGATTTAGGACCGAAGTGTTTGCTAGAATATTACAAAAGACATCAATTTTGAATAAATTCATCGCCTTGGAAACTATATTTCTAAAGGTAGTCAAAGCTGGCACGATTGCTCAAGTTCTTGAGAGGAGGACCTACTTCTTTGATCTAATGTGTGCCAAGAAGCTAGCGCAAGTCATCACTCAGCTACGCAAGAACTATGATCCTACCAGTCCAACTGCCATTAATGACAAAGCAGTTTATGAGCAGTTGGACACGGATCTATTATCATTGCAAATGAAGATCAAAAATTGGGAAATGGGTCAACAGTTAATTATTTCAACAAATTCCCAAAGTTCAGCATGAGAAGAGCAGGCTGAACCATCAACTCAACACTCAGAGCCATCCCAGGAAGCAGTTGCTGAACTAACTGAGCAAGTAATTGTTCCTTCTTCAAAGGATGCTCAACCGAGTTCTTCTGCTCTTCAATCTCCTCCCGCAGGTCTTCAACTCTATATCGATGCTGAGTTATCACTGGCAAATATCGATGAAGTAATACAATCATTTGCCACTGATATCCAGCTGAATGTTTTAACTAAAGAATCAGTTGAAGACCCGAGAAAAATTAAACAACCAACCTTAGAGGCTATTTTACAAGAAATAGAAGAACTAGTTCAGTCGCTTGCCACGACAGAACAAGTAGTTCAAACTGAAACTTAAGTGGCTCAGTTGTACTTAGAACCAACTGAAGAAGTACCAACTGAAGAGCCGACTGAAGTATCAGCTGATAAACCAACTGAAGAGTCTACCATATCAACTGCTATTCAGATTTATATTCCTCCTCCAGAACTTCAACAGGAAGTAGTTGAAGAAATTATTCCAGAAATGGTTACGGTTGTGACTGAATCAACAAATAGAGTCTTGGTAATCTTTAATGAAGAAGACAAGGAGCAAGAACCAGAATCATCTGAAGCTCTGTCTCCTTAGATACCAATGGCTACTGATTCCATGATAGAAGACATTCAGTCCAACCTTCTACATTTGATTTCATCTATTTCTGATATCAAGTCAACCCAATTGCTGCAAACTTTGAATATTGACTCTATGAAGGAGAATACAATGAAGAACCTACACCAGGTTACAAAGGATATCACTTTCTTATTTCTTCAACTAGATCAATTAAAGAAAGACCGAGTGATGGTTCAAGATCATTTCCAGACTCAAGACATGTTCAAAAATCGCATTGAATTTTTGGAAACAGTAGTGACAAAGAGAATGGATCTGATGCAAAAACAAATAATGAATGCAATATCTAATGTCACCTTGGAATTCCGTGCGTTATCCATCAAGGTTGATGAGTTTGACAAAAAGGGGGAAGATGAAGAGCAACAGAAGCTATCTAAGAAGAGACCTAGTCAAACGACTGATCAAGAACCAGCTCATAAAAGAGCAAAGAAATGAAGAAGTCCATATCAGTTGGAAGACGACTTTTTTATTCAGTTGAAAGTTTTGGCAGATTTCTCAGTCAGTTATTCTTTTATTCATTGCACGAATCTGTACAATAAAAGAAGATTCTTTTTTTCAGAAATTCTTTATTCTTTCATTCTTTGTACGAATCTTTACATTGAAAGAGTTATCAATAAATGATTATTTTATCTACGAAGAGTTCAGTTTGATCAGTTCGTAAATTCTAAGTTTTGTCAAACACCTAAAAGGGAAAAATTGTTGGAAACTTAATTTCGGAGTTTGACAAATTGAGCGTGAAAAAATTGAACAACTGATCAAGAAGACTGAAAGTAACTGAATGGAAGATTCATAAACTGATAGTTTCTCGAACTGAAAATTAATGCGTATATAATTCAAGGCAACTGAACTGAGCAGAGCTAACTGAACTGTGCTGCCAACTGAACGATCAGATGAAACTGATCAGTTACACTACAATCAGTTGAGAATGATCATTTAATCCTATCGGCTAAAGAAGTCAATTGATCAGCTTTACACGTCATCAGTTAAGGAACGTAGCTATCAGCCGACAATTGTACAAAAGCAGACTGTAACGCATAGTGGGAACGCCGCATTTCAGAAAAGCTACAATGTACGATTGTTAGAAGAATGTTGACATGGCTATACAACAGTTATAAAGATTCAAAATGCATTTATTGTTACCATTGGAAGCAAAGCCTATAAATAGCCAAGAAGATCAGCTGAAGCAAAATAATCAAGTTACGAAGCTGCCCAAGTTATCAAGCAATATAGTCAAGAACTTTGCGCATATTCTTTCAAGTTTAAAAGCTCTCAAAAGCTCACACTTAGTATACATATTCATAGCTTTCAGGCTATATTTTGAGCTTAAAGCACAAACAATTGTTGTATTATTCGATCTTGTAAAGATTAGTTGTGCTAAGAAGTTACACATTAGCTGAGTACTGATAAATTGTATTGATACTAAGATTTTCAGTCTTGACAGTGTTAAGTCCACACTGAAGTGGGTTTGTACAAATCTTTGTATAAATCAAAGTCTTTTAGTGAATATCTTATCTTCGAGATAGAAGGGGTGACATATGAGTGTTTGAAATCTCCGAACATCCACAAATCTTGTGTTTTTCCTTATTAGTTTTATTCTAGCTGTCCTTCAGTTATTTCCGCACTTTTCTTAAGTTAACTGATTGACATTGACAACAAGATTCTTGAATTAAGTTTATCACTAAAGTGATTCATCCATCGAAAAGTTATGAAAACTGTCAAGTGTTTATTCAACCCCCCTTCTAAACACTTTTTCACTTCCAACCGATCCTAACACCAACAATGACTGAATTTTATGGTGATCGCTTGAAGATCCGATATTTTTTACACATTTGGAGTATTCAAATATCCAATTCAAGTATATGGAACCGCAAATAGGTATTTTTATGTCAAAATAAGTACTTTTTATTATTCCATGATAAGTGAGGAACTAAGTTTTTTTTAACAAATGAAATGACATGAATAAGACCATCTAATGCATTTTCCTTGAAAAAGACCAACAATGACTGAATTTACGGTAATGCTCGAAGATTCTATATTTTATACACATTTGAAGTATTCAAAAACTATTCAAGTATTTTGAAACTCCAAAATAAGTAATGTATAGGTCAAAATAAGTATTTGCTCTTATTCCATGATGAGTGTGGAATATTCTTTTAAAAAAATTTAATGACATAAATAAGTCATTCTAATGTATTTTTCATGAAAAGACCAACAATGACTGATTTTATACTTACTTTTATTCCATGATGAGTGGGGAATCATGTGTTAAATCAAGAATTTAGTATATTTTGGTGGTTAACAAATAATATCAAGGCAAAACTGATAAGAAAAACTGGTACAGTTTAATAAAACTGATATCATTCTAAACTGAATGAATAAGTCTAAAGAATTTCAGTTTACCAAACATCAGGATTAGTCCATATCTAAACACTAAACTGATGTCCACATCAAGTATTCTGAACAAAGTGATCGTAACATGGTACGAACTGTCAGAAAAGCATTGACATGTACTAAAACAAGCCAACTGACACTTTTGATTGAACGAATCTATTTCTGAAAGTAAAAATAGAGGAAGTTGAATTCAGAATGTGACGAGCATTTTTCACTATCAAGATTAAGTCTTCAAAATCCTTAATATACCTGAGAAATAGTTCAGCACACCTTAAAATAATTCTATCTGATCATTTAAGTATCATTTTTTTCAAAGTTAGTTTCATTGTGTATAGCAGTTTGTACATTGTCTATCAATCAGTTGAGATACTAGGAGTTTCAGTTTGACAGTGTTTAAGACCAAACTGAATCCGGATCTTGCAAACTACTTGTATTATCCAAAGACTTCTAGTGCAAACCTTCCTAAAATGAAGAAGGGGAGACGTATGAGCTTCAGTTCTCTAAAGTTCTAGAAACATGTCTTCTTTACATTTCAGCGTACCCCTTCCCATTCATTCTGCGATTTGTTCAAATATGTCAGTCTAGCTTCTTTCCGCACTTATATGTTAGCAAACTGACATAGACGCTTGAGAATAATCAGTTTAGTTTCCCACCCATCTAAACTAATCGAAGAAACTTGCATATTGTGTTAAAGTGTTTATTCAACCTACATTCTAAACACTTAACCAATCCTACACCATATTTTTTAAACAAATTAATTACATGAATAAGTCACCATATTGTATTTTCTATAAGAAAATAACAACAATGATTGAATTTATGGCGATTGCTCGAATATACAATTATTTTTACACATTTGGAGTATTCAAATAGTCAAATCAAGTGTCTGAAACTCCAGAAATATGTACTAATTTGCAAGTCAAAGTAAGTACTTACTCTGATGAATGATGAACCGTGCTTTTTGAAAAATTAAATGACACCACAACACAACAATTCAAATGTAAGTTGAATTGCAAATAATCGAGTTAAAAAGTCTATTATAAATTAACCACACAATTGAGTATTATTTGACGAAAATTAAGTACCAAGAGCCTAAAATATAGTACTTTTTCAAAATATTCGTATAAAAAAATTACTAGAGTATATTTGTAATTGTAAGAAACCACAGCAAGTCACAACATGCATAAAACTGTCACTGAACATAAAAATTTATTGATTATTGCATAAACGACTTCATAATCCATATCTCAATTACAATTACACAGCCAACATCAAAAGTTTTGTTTAACCATATAAAGTAAGTCTTACATAGATAGATAAGCAACAAATTTTACACCAACACACTAGTCATTGAATACAAAACTATAAGTTAATCACATAATGGGACCAAATCTTATAGGTCTTTTTCAACAACCTTCAGTTACCGCTTTCTCAATTTAGCAACCGCTTATGCCTGCAAGAATTTTTTTTTACAAAAATGATATGTTGGTTTGGCATTTTGAAAATAAATAAGAAACATCACAACATAATTAATATAATTGAATGAAACAATTATGGCATTGGTTCTTTCATGTTCATCTAAGAAAAATGACCATGATTTTTTTATAATGAATAAATTATTAAAAGATCAAATACAATATCATTGAACAAAAAGCTTAAAAGCCATTTTTGGGGGAAAAAACTATTGGGAAAAATGCTGCAAATTCCCACTTTTCCTCATACTGTAAGTCCGTCGTTGGACATAACATCATTCGGAATTAACTCAAATTAGAAACCTCCTCATAATCTAAAAAAACACAGATAGACTGATTCACTTGTGATAACTAAAGCAAATAATCAAACACATAAAAGACTTGACACGTAAACACGTCGGATTTTTTGATGCAGAAAGGGGGATGATAGATCGACGGATGGATTTGCTTTGGGGAGGGCCGATGGATTTTTATTTTTCTGAGAGAAGGGCATCATGAATTCGGTGGAAAGAGAAGACACGATTATTTGTGTGGAGAAAATTATATATTTATATAAATAATGAAAAAGTAAAAATATAAGCTTGGCTTTAGAGCAGCTAAGTAATAATTTATTTAAAAAAATTATGTCCAAGTAGCAGAGTAATTTTATCCAAAAATATATATTAATCGAAAAATATATAATGATGAAATGAAAAAAATATAATCAATCAACACGTGTTAAATAGACACCCGAGCGGTACATTTTGAAAACCTTTGCTCTCTCTCGCGCCGTCTCTCTTCCCCTCTTTTTGGATCTGTAGTTACACTCCATTTCTCGCTGTTACGGTAAGTTACGCTGCGGTTCAATTTTCTTACGCTGTTCCCCGCTTTCAATTTCTGTATTCTCCGGGATTATTATTTTTGATGTTATGTGTTCTCCGGGGTTTTATGGATGTTTTCGGTGAAATTATGAAGGAATGAATTAGGGTTTTTGTGGGTTTTGTTTATTTGGATATTCTGATTTTTCAGTAATTTAGTTTCGAGTCGCTAAATAAGGTTTAAGCATCCGAATTGGTGTGTTCAGTGCTTGCTTGTGTGGTTTTTCTGCTCAATTTTTTTTAACTCTGAGTGGAATTTCTTTATAATTTGACTTTGTTTTGAATCTGAATATTTTGTTGATTATATTTTGTGTATATGTTGAATTTAGTACGCTGGTGTGCGGACTTGGGACGCTTTAGGTAGCATATATTCGTTTTTTTTTTGTTTAATTGCTAAATTTGTTTGCCAATACTCCCCAAATTTATCATTTTGTTTGTCTGCAATTTCGAATGATGGTCAGCATATTTTAGTTGTTTTTCTTCCAAAATATTGGTATCTTTATTTAAAGCGGTAGGCGTATTCAAGAAGTTGGGCAATCTTGATTTCTACTGTTATTTACTCACGCTGTTTGATATGAGAGGTTTTATTTTTAAAGAAACAAAATCTGACTCCCTTTTACCTGTCACCAGTTTTCAAGGGTTCTTTGGGATGGTGCTTTTGCGTTGATTTTAGAGGGCTTAATTTTTGGCATCACAAATGATCAATACTGAACACAATGTCAATGGAATGGGTATTAATGGAACTTGTACTCCTGCTCATGATAAGCAACTTCCTAGCGCACCAAAAAAAACTGCTCTGAGAGACGTGCAGAATGAAAACGCAGGATTGATGCCAAAGCAGCAAGATAATTTGCTTACTGGTGTGGGAAAATCAAATCGTGATGAGGTTAAGTCTAGCGGGAATAAGCGGCTTACACCCGAGCGCCCCTCAAGTTCTCAGGGTCTTCCATCCTTGACCTACAGCGGTATGAATGAGAATGTCATGAATGCACGTAGGAGATTTGAATTGGAACTTGGAAGGGGAAGACTGCAGAAAAATGTGGAAATATATTCAGACAATTTGCAATTGAGGAACACTGTCCAACCATCACAGGAGGTACCTCAAAGGCCTGCTCAGACAAAGGATAATAGTCCTCAACACATGCCTTTGGCTACATCAAATATTATGACCCCTATCACTGCCTTTTCAAGCAGTGTTCCATCAGTTCCAAATAAGCAGAATAATAGCACTCAAGCTACCAAGGTCTCCCCAGAGGTTCCACGTACAGTTGACATTAAGAATGCTAGTGATCAACTAAGAACAGAACGCTTCATTCACCTGCAGAAGTTTCTGAAGCAATGTGATGAGTCCAACCAAAGAGAGTACATGCAAAGTGAGTTCTCCTGTTCCATGAATTTGTTTGGTGCTACTCACTTCCTTGTGTTCTTTATTGACTATCACTGCTTGTTTTTATGGGATTTCTGTCAGTGCTTATGCATTTGTCTCCAGCTGAGCTTAGCAAGCATGCTGTCGAGTTGGAGAAGAGAGCAATCCAGTTAACCATGGAGGAAGGTATGTACTTTTTGTACATTTGTTTGCTTCATTCTTATTTGCAATTTCTATATCTTTGTTTGGCATCAAATCAAAGTATGTAAATGTTTGAAAGCTTTGCATTGACTTATTTGCATGCATTGGAGACTCGGTTGGAGAATGATTACTTTTCCGCATGGAATATGTGCATTTTAATAATCCATATACCATAATATTTCATAAAAGTAGGAAAAAGGTACTCATGTTAAAGATGTGTCGGAATTACCTTCCCCAGAAATTAGACATAAGCTTTTGATTGCTAGAAATGAAGGAACATGCACAAATACCATGTACTGGTGGCATCTGATTTCTGTGTATTTTGGAGTTCTAGAAAGTTCCTTTCTTTTTTTGAACTTTAAGTATATCTATTTTTCATATGCATCATCATCAGCAAAATGTGGAACTATTGATACATGTTGGAGAGCATTTATCCTTTGGCTATATTCCTGTTTCATGGTGTACTGCATTCTGAAACTATACTACAGGCATGTTGATTTGGTTGGTTGTGAAACTAAAACGATTTTCCCATATCACATTTTTAAAGAAGTAGGCATCTTCGACTTAAAATGAAACATCTGCTACTTAAAATTCTACTGAAATATTTTTTTTTAAAAAATGCCATGACCGAAAATACACACTCGTAAACATTTAAATAAGTTAATCATGCGTTTTAAAATTCATCCAATCACTGACTGAAAATAATTGCAGTTACACAAAATCTTAAAATTGACATCATCAAGGAGTTGCTATTTTTTTTAAAAAAAAGAATGCCATCGAACATCTGAACTTCTGACAATCACCAGAGCATAAACAAAAATCATAAACATGTGAAACTACTGTTTAAAACCCCTGACTCTTAATCATATTATGCGGAAGAAATGCAAGGTCCTCGGGTTAACAAGTGCACCCCAGCTTCGCCTATTTAGTCTTCAGCGCTTCCAGTCTTCACATCATCATGATCACCTGCATCAATCACACCTAATGAGTCTATAATGAGTCTAAAAACTCAACACACCTGAACCGTAATAACAAGTACATATACATATCAAGAAACAGTGGAAAGTGCTGTAATTAAAATAAGTTTCATGATCTTCAAAAGTATAAACATAAGCGTAAACGGTAAACATATTCATTTCGTGTCATGTCAGCTCGTATCAACATATATGTGTTCATTTTTGCTTATTGAATTCAGATAATTAGTTGTGACTTTCATATCAGCTCTAAGTCGATGATCATCTACGTATAACCGTCGTACCCGGCGGCGGGGACATCAGCGAAATCCACTTAACCTTAGCCTTAAGTGTTCGTGTTCGTGTCCGTGTTCGTATTAGTCATAACCAACTCACCTTCTTCAAAAATGTATCATCGTATTCATCACTTGTAAAATTCATGCAAATAGATACATTTTCTTTAAACCAAGCATGCAACGTATTTCCAGCATTTACATAAGAATTCATATTCATAAATGTCGGATCAGAAGGAAGAGCGTGCAGCATGGGGTATAACATGGAAGAGAAAAGGGGTGTAATACCTCCTACAGATTCGGAAAATATTCCAAACATGGCGCCTGAACCAAAAAACCAAACATTCAAGGCAAAGGCAATCAAGATACTGAGAAACCTTGATCCAAAAGAACCAAACAAATTCAGATGTTCTTCTATTGTTTCATTGAATATCAACCAAGGTGATGAACTTTTCAACAGGGAGGGATCGGAAAACAAAAACAAAAAATTTAACAAGTTTGGGAAAAATTATCACAGATCAAGGAATAAGGTTGCTACAGGAAATACCGAAGGAAAAAACTTAGGGGGGTATTTTGGAACAGACATTTATGACAGGGGAATCTGTGGGAAGATGGAAGCTGGTGACGCCGAAGGATCAGAGGAAATCGCAATTGAAGATTCTCAAGATGAATTAATTGAAGAGGAATTTGATTCATCAGATACGGGTAGCATGGGCTACATCAGTTCGGAAGTTCCAGAAACTGATGAAGATGTGGTAACAGAATTGGATACATTGTTCTCATCACCAAAAGGAAAAAAGACTTTCACAAGTTCCAATTCATTAGAAAATCCAGCACCTTCAGTGGGACAGGTTCTTGTACAAAATCATTCTATCTCTACAATCCATTCTTTGTCTTTAACTGTTCTTTTACAATCACCTTTCACATACTTGGGTCTGTCTAGAGGTTTTTTAGGTGGGGGGTTAGGAAGAGTTGGTGGAAAGCCAGGTAACGGGACATGTATACTTACAATGAATGTGATGGAGGAAAGGATAGTGGAAGCAGGAGAGGAGGCGGCAAATGTAAGAGTTGTCAGGTGTGGAAGAGGGGCTAAGATGTCAAACGATAATTTAAAGAAGGAATTGTACAGACTTCAATGTGGTATAAATTACGAAAAAGGTTCTACTTCGAAGGGTCCCAGCGTGATCCGATGAAAATATTTTCTTGGAATATACGAGGTGGAGGGGCTGCGCGAAGAAGACAGTTGGTAAGAACGATTATCCGCAAAGAAAGACCAGATATTTTTATACTACAGGAAACAAAACTTGAGATGGTGGACAGAAAATTTGTGGCAAGTGTGTGGAAGTCAAGATTCGTAGATTGGGTCTGTCTACCATCAGTGGGAAGATCGGGGGGGATTCTTGTGATGTGGGATCCACGAGAAGTTACAGTTAGCAATAACCTAATTGGGGAATTCTCGGTGTCAATTGAAATAAAGTGGAATGAAGATATAACCTGGTGGTTTTCGGCAATATACGGATCGGTGAAACCAAGAGACAGAGAGTTATTTTGGGATGAAATAGCGGGATTGAAATCGATCTGTGGGGTTAATTGATGTTTAGGAGGAGACTTCAATGTTGTAAGGAATGTGGGAGAAAAAATTAACAGTCAATCCTCAAATACAAGCATGGCCTGCTTTGATGCTTTGATAGAAGAGCTGGAACTCGTAGATCCTCCATTACTGAACGCTAAATTCACATGGTCTAACTGTAGAACGGAACCGATTTGTTGTCGGTTAGATAGATTTCTCTTCTCCAGGGGCTGGTCGATTATATTCCCTGATTTCAGACAAAATGTGCTACCAAGAATCACGTCTGATCATTGTCCTATTGTACTTGATACCGTTAAGACACGCTGGGGGCCAGTACCTTTCAGATTTGAAAATGCGTGGATGACACATCCACAATTCAAAAAACTTGTGAATATTTGGTGGAACAAGGAAGGAAACCAAAGGTGGGAAGGATACAAATTCATGCACAAATTAAAGGTGTTAAAGGCTGAGGTCTCCAAATGGAATAAAGAAGTGTTTGGGGATGTGGGAGTGAGAATTCAAGACTTAAGCGACAAGATTAAACAACTGGATAGGCGTGAGGCAGAGGGATTATGGTCGGAAGAGTTACACACCGAAAGGAAGGAAGCAAAGTGTGAGCTGGAAGAATTGTCTTTTAAACAATTTCAACTCAACAGCCAAAAAGCGAAATGTTTATGGCTCAAAGATGGGGACCAGAATTCCCATTTTTTCCACTCTTTACTGAATAAAAGAAGGAACAGAGCACTGATAGATAGATTGGAATTGAATGACGGCAGAATGGTTACGGACAGAGGCCAAATTGAACAAGAAATTTTGGAATTCTATGCGGCTTTGTTCAGGAAGATGGGAAGTGATGGAGTAAATTTTGAGGAGGAAGGGAGAGGTCTTCACGGTATAGACTGGAATCCTATACAAAGAACATATGCAGATGAGTTGGAAAAACCATTTGACGAGGCAGAAATTAAGAAGGCTGTGTTCGAATGCGATGGTAATAAAGCTCCGGGACCGGATGGATTCACAATGGCATTTTTTCAGAAAAATTGGGATACAGTGAGGGAGGATTTGTTAAAGGTGTTTGCTGAATTTTTTAATAATGGGATTGTCAATGGAATCACGAATGAAACGTACATATGTCTCATCCCAAAAATAAAAGATGCAAGACAGATCAAAGATTTCAGACCAATCAGCTTGATTACGAGTTTGTACAAGATTTTGGCTAAGGTCTTGACTACGCGACTGAAAAAGGTCATGTGCGATACCATTGCGGAGAATCAGTCTGCTTTCATTAAAGGTAGACAGATATTGGATTGTAGCCTCATAGCGAATGAAATTGTTGAGGAATATCGAAGGAAAAGAAAAAAGGGTTGGCTCCTCAAAATTGACTTGGAGAAAGCTTACGACAACGTAGACAGCCAATTTTTATATTCTGTGATGTTTAAAAAAGGATTTGGAGATAGATGGAGGAGGTGGATAAGAGGATGTGTATCTAATGTGAATTTTTCGGTTTTTATCAATGGAAAACCGTGTGGGAAAATTAAAGGAGAGAGAGTTTTACGACAAGGTGATCCGTTATCACCATTTCTGTTCAATATTGTCGTTGATGTGCTGGGGAGGATGATAGACAAGGCAAGGGAGGATAACAAGGTCAGGGGACTTGAAGTTGGGAAAGATAAAATTGAAATATCACATTTACAATTCGCGGACGATACCCTTTTCTTCGCAAAAACAAGAGAAGATGTGATGGCAATTGTGGATTTAATAAAACTGTTCGGAACAAACTCAGGGCTGAAAATAAATTTGGGAAAAAGTGTGGTTTTGGGATTGACTTGTTTGGATGATGAAGTAGAGGATATGGCAATAACTTGTGGGTGCAAAAAAGAAACTTGGCCAATCAAATATCTTGGACTACCTTTGGGAGGCAACCCCACAAAGTTGAATTTTTGGGAACCGGTTCTTTCTAAAATGCATAACAAATTAGCAAGCTGGAAAAAATCATTCCTATCAAGGGGGGGACGATTCATTTTGATAAAGTCAGTCTTATGCGCGATGCCATCATACTTCATGTCATTGTTTAAGGTTCCGAATAGTGTGGCAAATTCAATGGAAAAAATCATGAGGGACTTTCTATGGGATGGTGCTGACGGGGAAAACCATTGCCATGTGGTTAGATGGAAGCAAGTATGCAAATCAAAGGAAAAAGGAAGATTGGGAATGGGAAATGTTTGTCTAAGGAATAGGGCTTTACTTGGTAAGTGGTGGTGGAGATGTTCGGTGGAAAAGGAGTCATTGTGGAAAAAAGTGATTAGGAGTATCTATGGGTTACAGGACAACGGATGGGATTTAGGTTTGGCGGAGAAGGGGACATTCAGAAGCCCTTGGAAGTGTATATCTCGATCATACCAGGCTTTCCATCAGCTAGTTAGGGGGGTGCCAAAACGAGGTAACTTAATTCGTTTCTGGGAGGATGTTTGGGAGGGGGAGTTATCGTTTAATTTATGTTTTCCATCTTTGTTTCGAATTTCCAGTCTTGTTAACAAACCGATTAGTCATTTCGTAGAAATCGTCATTATTGGGGGTAGTTCATCTTTCATTTGGGATGTGAGATTTAGAAGAGATCTTACAGAGGGTGAGTTTCTTGAGTTCACAAATTTGTTGACAGTTTTAGATAGAGTCAAATTGCAGGAAGGGGCTCAAGACATTAGAGTGTGGCTGGGGGACGTTTCGGGGATTTTCTCGGTGAAATCTTTTTACGATTCTTTCTTTCAAAACTCTAGCTCTCCATTTTTTAATTTTCACACAAGCATTTGGAAAGTTCCTGTCCCACAGAAAATCAGGATTTTCTCATGGATAGTAAGCTTGGGGAAGTTGCCGTCATGTGATTATGTGCAGAGAAGGTGGAAGAATTGTGCTTTACGACCGCAGTGGTGTTACCTATGTCGAAAACATGAAGAAAGTCAAGATCACACACTGTTACATTGTTCATTCGCAGCAGGTATTTGGACTAAAGTGCTAACAGAGCTGGAATTTCAATGGGCTGCGCCAAGACAAGCAAAAGATTTATTTCATGACAACTCATGGTATCCGTTCGAGCAAAAGTTCAGAGAGTTTTGGTTTATTATCATTCATAGCATATTGTGGACAATTTGGTTGGAAAGGAACAAAAGGATATTTGAAGATGTTTCTGAGTCAACTGATCAAGTGTGGGAGAGAGTAAAATTGAGGTTCGCCACTTGGACTATCAACCTTCTTCAATATTATCATCTAAGTGTCTCCGATCTGTGCAGGGATTGGAAATTAATATGGTCTTGAGTTTTGTGTTTTGTGCGATTAGACCGGTACATTACAATACTGTATTGTAAGATTGTTGCGGATTACTCATCCGCACATATGATGTAACTAATTCCTAAATTAATAAAATTTGTTTCTTATCAAAAAAATAAAATTAACATATACAAACTTGCATTTTCAGTTATCAGGGCATTGTCAGGGCTGCTAACTCGACCCGAAGCCAATCAAACTTATTAAAACACCTCAAAACATATTTATAACCATTTTTTAGATGTAAACTCGAGCTCAAACTTTAACTTCTAAAATTCACTTAAAACTTAGATCGGATCCCCGGTTTTAACCCAAACTTAAACCATAGTTCAACGACTCCTACCCAAACCCTGTATGACCCAAATAAACCATCAATAACCTTAGACACATTGACATATCAACACCCAAAACAAACCATGCTCATCAAAATCAATAACTCTCAAGTGCAGGACTAGCACCTAGGCGCTGACTACAAGCGCCGCAGCGCTGCAAGAGTCGAAGCTCAAGCGCTGTGGCGCCGAAAGGGTAGCGCCGCGGCGCCACACCTGCAGGTAAAAACCCCAAATTTTCACCTCAAAGCCACACCATCTTACGATCACTCGGCCCGGACCAGACTCGAACCAACCTATCCTAGACCACAACACACCTTCTTGCACTGCCCTAACCATGACCCTCAACCTCATGCTCTTGAATACACGTGCACCACCCGTACGCCCCAAAATCGAGCCACAAACAAGAAATTTCGATCGGCCACCTACAGGAACGGGATATAGCTCGACTTTTTCATCTAAATCCATGGTAAACCTGCTGTAGATTCCCCTAGACATGGCAGCCCCTTACAAAACATGATCAACACATGAGAAATATGCAAGAAAGTTCAATGTTTTCGCATAAAACCAAGCAAGACCGATGCATGACACCATATCGCTAATATATCATGCAAATACAATCCAAAATACATATTATAATGTGATCGATGAGAAAATAAGGGAATCGGGCGTGCGTTAATGAAGAAATGTACGCAACAAGATGACCAACGGAGCAAGGGACGAACATCGGAGGACGGGGCGACGATTCTACCGAATTTCCTTCAAGAAATGAAGTAAAGTTGCTGCTAGGTTGAAGAGGAGCGGCCGAATGGTGAGGTGAGAGAGTAGGGTGTTTTGGAGTGAAAAAAATGATTTTCAAGTAATAGGATAATGGGCCTAGATTTAGCATGGTGAAGTGTAATGGACTTGGCTCAAAAACTAACCAAAACAAGCCAATTAGGCCCAATTACACGCACGTAAAATATTTCGTTTTGGGATGTTTTCAAAAATATTTTGCGAACCTTCAAAAAGTCCTTCATTTTGCTAAAAATCGACTATCGGATAAAAATATTGTTCAACGTGTAAAAATATCTGAAAATGCCCACTTGAAAATTCCTAATAATTATATCATATATTAAATAATTAAAAATAACTATTTAATAAAAACATTTGCCTCAAGCTGTCCCCGATCTTCATTCCTCGTTCGAGCGTGAAATACTGTTAAAAGCCCAGTTAAATGAAATCTAGTAATTCATGAAATAAAAGCACATATTCATGTCATAAACATGCATTTAAAAATCATTAAATAAGTCTTTTAATAAAATTCTAGATTCACATGCAGTCAGATTACGTCGGTCGAATTTCTAAAGCTTACATAAAATGTTGAGTTACTGGTGAGAAAACGTTCCTTATTGGAACATAATAACTACAGCAAATGATAGCACCTAGTAACCTGCATCACTGTATTGTTTTCTGTGAAGAGTGCCATATTTAATAAATGAGCTTGCAGGTTTAGATACCATGACCGCATCTTAAGAGTAGTGTTTGACTTAGCTAATTATAAGCTATTCAAAACAATTTATAAGATGTTTGGGAGCTCATAAACTCTTAAAAGTTGTTTGGTAATTTTTTTTAAAAATATCTTATAAACAGTCAAAATAAATTGTTTGACAGTTTGTAAGCTGTTTTAAAAAAAATATTTGGATACCCAAATTTATTTGAATAAGTCTTATTTGAATAACTTTAAAAGAGCAATTAATCCTTATTATTTTATTATATCTTAAATCTACCATCATTTAATTTATTATGCAAATTAATTTAAAAATTATAATGGTGATGATAAATCAATAATATATAATAATAATAATAATATTATTAGAACTTTTATTTTTATTAATAAATATTTCATTATTATATTGATTATATAATTGTAATAATTATTATAATAAATATGATTAATAATAATTATTTTATTATGAGGTGTGATATTTTTACTGTTATATCTTTTATTGAATCAGTTATAATACTGTAACTATGTTTTAGTAATCAATTTTTGTTTTTTTCCTTAAAATCGTGTAATCAAATTGCTAATCTCATTGTTAAAATTTAATGATTACATTGTTAAACATACGCGAATATGACAAGGAATTTTTTTAATTATGTTATTATAAAATTTAACTATAACTTTAGTCATTTAATTACATTATTTTAAGGAGAGAGACTAAATTGATTATTACAACATAGTTACATGACCATAATTGATTCAATAAAAGATACATAACTAAAAATATCACACCTCAATTTTTTCTTATTATCAATATATTTATATTTATATTAGAAATAATTAATTTTATATTGCTATATTATTCTATTATTACAATAATAATAAATATTATATAATTATCATGATAATAACTAATATATATAATTATTATTAGCTATTACGCCTAAAATTATAATTATAATAATATTAATATTATTATTTTATATTTATACTTATTATGAAATAGTAATAGTTTAAATTTGAAATGGTTATAATAATAATAATCATCATTGTTATTTTATTTTATAATATATCAGCAATAATTATATTATTATCACTATAAGATATTATTAAAATTATTTATTAGTTCATTTAAAATTATTTATCAGTATATTTATTAGTATATTTATATTTATTAAATTAAATAATATCAATATTATTATAATACTTTATCTTATAATATCAATATTATTATAATAACGTAGGGTCCAATAAAATAATATTATTATTATATTTAAAGCATCTAAATATTATGAATAATATTTATCAGTATATTTATTAGTATATTTATATTTATTAAATTAAATAATATCAATATTATTATAATAATTTATCTTATAATATCAATATTATTATAATAATTTTAAATGTTTATAATAATAACTCTTAATTATTAATAATACTATTATAATTGTATTTTAATTATATATTTAAAACAAACATTTTTATTATAAATCTGAATAATAATTTATAAAAAATAACTATTGAAATTATTGTTATAGTGCTATGTTGTTTTTGGTAATTATCATATAAAATGATCTTATAATACCAGACATAAAAAAATAGTTTATAAGCTCTTAAAACAATTTATGAAATATAACATTTTATAAGATGTTTTAAATAAGTTTAGTCAAACACCCTCTCAGTGTAACTTTATCTGATATGATGTAGGGTTCATTTTCATCTAATAATAAATATAATGGGACTTGGCAGTAGGAGTATGTATTTGAGTTGAAGAATGCACATTGAATATCATTTTATTTCATGCCTTTGCATCTGTGTTTGACTGTTGAAGCCATTAATTTAGTACTCCATGGTCAGGAGTTGCATGGTTTACCTTGGTAATCATCTTTAATACACCAACAAATATGGGTTGATGACTTCCTTAATGACTATTGTGGAGTTTTGGGCTCGAGTCAATTGAAATTGTCGAGATTTGCTGGTTGAATATGGCTGGTTGAGGTCGTGTCATTTGGTTGGAAGAAAGTCTTGTCTTATATTATTCTTTCTCATGACAGGAGTAAGACCTGTTCGTTCAACTTTCTGAAGTTTTGTTTGCGACCAAACGTTAATTCCCTATATCCCAAAAAGTTTTTCGTCAGTTCCCAAAAATATCCAATTATTATTATATTATATTTTTACGATATGTACAATCATATTTTAAAATTTTAAGATAGATATGATTATCATTTGTCATAAGCAAAGTCTTACATAAGTTGATGTTAAAAATCGTCCATTCGTCCCATAAGAAAAGTCACATAAATCATGTTCCAAATTTTATCTCAAAACCTTCTCTGAGAGCTGAAAATTTGAATCCAAACAATGCCTTTATTTCATTATATGCGAAAACTGCATACGCATTTTGTACAGTTTCCTGTCTTTTCTCCCACCTGTTCTTTTTTTTCATGTATCTGATCATGGAGCTTGAGTTGTCAAGCAACAAGTAATAATACCTAATGAGGCCCTGTAATGTTGTACAGTTGTATCATTTCTCTCTCATCAGCTCATGACATTGACGACATAAGCCAACAGATTAAGAGCGGCAAGCTACTCGAATATCATCTCTAAACTTCCCATTCTCTGTTTCATCAGGACATTTAGAATGAAATGGCATGTGTAAAAATTGTCATATGAGTTGGAACTTGGCTTGTTGCTTCTTTTCTGGATAAATTTTCAGCGTGACATACCAATGCATTTACTCTTGAGGGTTTCACTCTTGGTATAGAAATTATATACTTACAGTATAATTGAGATTTTTTTTATTCAAGTATAATTGAGATGTTGGTAGCTAGAAATGTGGATATTTATGCTCACTTACCCAGTTGAGGCGGTAAATCTTTCTTTTAGTTCTGAAAGAGCCTTGGGAATAGCTTGGAAGCTGCTTAATGTAATTTCTTTTTTCCAAATTCAAATGCGAAATTCTTCTATATTCTTGTTTTGTTTGTTGACAGGAAACGAAATGCAACGGATGAAGGCGCTGAATATTTTGGGGAAGCCTTCTCCGACCAACAATTTGTCATCATCAACGTAGCTGTGCCAATCAGATGAAATTAACAGGTATTTTGAAGAGAATGTATCCTTTGCAGTCAGATTGGAACGTTGTCGATTCTCTCTGAAAATTTTATGTTGTAGGAATCTGTTGTCTTTCAAACCTATTTACCTGTTTTTCTGCTTGGATGACTGCAAAAGTCTACCCTTTGTGACTTTTTAGTTATATGGTTGCTCTGCAAGCATTGTAAAATACTCCGAGAATTGGTCAATCTGATAGGGCAGATATATTAGTAGAGCTGATTCTCTTTGGTTCTTGAAATGTGCATGTCCAGGGGAACATGGATTGTTTCTTTACAGAATAGTAGCATAGAATCACCGGAGAAAGCAAGATATTTCGAGATCAGGATTAAACTTTCTAAATTATTTTTCGGTAAAACGTCAATTTTAGTCATATGTATATTGAGGTGTGACATTTTATTGAATAGTTATAGTCTTATAGTTACAATATTTTAATAATCAATTTTAGTATTTTTTATAAAAGCATGTAATTAATTATTAGTTTTATTGTTAAAAAAATTCTTTATGATATTCACGAATGTTTATGTAATTATTAAATTTTAACAATAGTACGAGTAATTTAATCACATGATTTTAAGAACAAATGTTTGTTCACCACCATTCCTGACATTTGATGTTTATGTATTGAAATTTGAAGTATTTCATGTTTTACAAAATAATGCTAGATCGTTTCATAGATTAATTATACGAGATAAATATTTTATTTAAGTCGTTCATGATAAAAACATTAATTTTTGTCATGAGGATTATTTTTTATTATAAATATAAATAAAGTTAATTCATCTAACGAATAAAGGTGTGTTACATTTTCATGGTGATTCCCTACTGCTTATTGTTTTCCACGGTGTATTACATTTTCACAAGGTTTCTTGATTTTGTTAACGTACAAGTGCATAATATTTCTTTTCCTCGTTAGCACGACAAAAATTTGTGTGAGACGGTCTCACGGGTCGTATTTTGTGAAATAGATCTTTTATTTGGGTCAACCATGAAAAAGTATTATTTTTTATGCTAATAGTATTTTTTTTTATTGTGAATATCGGTAGGATTGACTCGTCTCACATATAAATATTCGTGAGATCATCTCACAAAAGACCTACTTTGTTAGCACGCATCTCTTTTAATATACACATACATACATATACCTTGGTTGATGATGCTTTCATCTATTTTCACTTAAAGATGTCAAAATTTGACAAGATCCGATAATCTGCTTCGAACATGTTTAGGTTGGAGGTTTTCGGTGTTCGGATTAGATTGTTTTGACTCGAAAATTTAAATTTTTTTTAAAAAATATATAATTAATAAATATTACATGTTTTAAAATATTTATTATATATTTATATAATAAATGTTCATCATTCAATATTTATTTTGTATATTTTTTATTTTTTAAAAAATTATTTATTTGACTTAATAAATATATTTTAAATTTTTTATAATTAAACTTTTAAATTTAAATCATATATAAAAGGTTTTGTTATTATGTGTTCAAATAAAATATAATTATTATTATTTAATTATTTTTAAAAATATATAAAAAATCAAAATCGGATTACGGGATGAGTTGGATACGGATTTAACAATTTTTAATAGGTAAAAACTTGTATGAGACGGTCTCACAGGTCGTATTTTGTGATATGGATCTCTTATTTGGGTCATCCATGAAAAAGTATTATTTTTTATGCTAAGAATATTATTTTTTATTGTAAATATCGGTAGGGTTGACCCGTCTCATAGATAAAAATTCGTGAGACCGTATCACAAAATACGTACTGTAAGGTACAAGAATTTAATTCACGTAACTAAATGCAAGCAATCTAAGATTTTATTTAAATTATGCGTTTAATCATTTTTATGCATTTTATGCATAATTATTGCATGATAGGATTTATTTCATGGTATTTTAAAAGTTCATGCATTAGGGTTTCTAGATGTATTTCGCGCTCGAACGAGAAACGGAAATCGGAGAATTATCAGGAAAATTATTTTCATTACATGATTAATTTTTATTAATTAATATAAGATGTTTTAAAAATATTTTTCAAGAAATGGGCTTTGTTGGGTATTTTTATCCGTCAGAGCATATTTTTAAGCGATACGCGAATTTTATCGAATCGGGGGACTTTTGAGGGTTCAGACAATAATTTTAAAAACGTACGTACACGAAATATTTTTCGGGGATGTGTTTGGACTTAATGGGTCTAATTTTAAATGATGGACTCCAAATCCATTTTCTACCCTTTTATTTTTATGTTAGGGCCTATTAACCATTTATTTAAGCTTAAACTTATCACTTAATTAACCTAAACCTAAATTATTCCCCACCGGCCGACACCCCCTCCACTCAGCAACATTCCTCTCGGTTTCAGCACCTCCATAGCAGCAAGGTTTCGGCCAAGTAGTTTTCTTTCAAGAAAATTAACCCGGCAATTTCCCGACGCTCGTTTTTCGACGTTTTTGCGTAGAATTCATCAAGACACACTTGTATTCTCATTTTTCTCATCACTTACGCCCCTAAGTATGCTGTAATATATGTATATGTACGTTCGTTCTTCAATCTCTCATGTGTGGGCAATTTTGTGATGTTTTGACATGAAACTTGCATCATCTTGTTTTGAACTCACGTTTTTCTGAATTGTGCAAGGAGGCTGCCGTTTTGTTGGGGCTAAGGGGCTGTTCAGAGCAGTAGGGAGGAGTCATGAGGCTGGTGTAAGGTTTGGTTGTGTTAGAGTGAGGGCCGAGAGGTGTGGCGGTCGAAGGGTTCGCATTTTTGGGTAGATCGTTGGGTAGGCGAGGACCGGGGGTGCAAGGGCGACTCCAGACCTTGGACCAGACTCTGGTGGGTCTGAAACATGGTCTGGAAAGGCTCGACCACCGCAGGACCTGTCCTAGAAGCCGCAAGGGAGAGTGTCGAGTGAGTTGGTTCGATTTGTATGTTTCTGGAGAGTAGCGATCGTGGTCGAGCTGCGGCTTGCATGGGAGTGCAGCTGTGGGTTCATTGGGCCTAGAGGGGTCCTAGGGTGGTCTAGGTAAGGCTAAGTCGTGGCTGGTCCCATCGGTTGTAGGCGAGAGTCGCAAACATGGAAGGTGGTATTGCAGGGTTCGTAGGAAATGGAAGGTGCTGATTTGTCCAGCAGATTGTGAGGGCTGTTCGTAGGGCTTAGGGGTCTAGTTTTGAGAACTCTAGGGTCTTTTAGAGGTCTATAAGGTGTGGTAAAAAGTTGGGAGGGATTTGGTTAAGTTTCGAGTCGATTCGGATTAAAACTGGGACCCCGGTCCAAGTTTTAAAACGAATCGGTTAAGTTTTGAAACTCAAGTTCACGTCTAAGAAATAATCTTAATATGTTTTGGAATGTTTTAAGGAGTTTGGTTGGCTTCGGGTCGAAATTTAGAGGTCCAGAGGTAAAACGGTCATTTTGGATTTCCAGGGGCACCAGAGGTAAGATTTTAGTACTGTCAGCGCCATGAGCACATTTTATTATGTTTTAAATGTCTATGCACCACGTTTATGATTTTTATGTAATTACGAAAAATACGGTGCATGCTTGGTTTCAAGAAAAAGTTACGTATATATATGTTTTTATTAAGTGTTGAACATGATGACATTTTTGAAGGATATTAGTTGGTTGTGACTGACGATGTATATGTATACGATGACATGAGATATTATGAGCTGAGGCCAAGGCTCAGTGGAAGGGTAATGCTGTCGCTGAAGTCCCCGCCGTCGGGTACCACAGTTTTATAGATGGATCCATCGAATAGAGCTGATATAAAATTCACAACTAATAACTGAATTCAATTAAAAAAATAAAATTTATACATATATGATGACATGATGAGACATGCTTTGACACGTTACGATTTTGTACCACACGTTACGATTTTATACGGCACGTTTATGTTACGCTTTTAAATTCATGAAATATATGTTGATTATGATATTTTTCACTGTTGTGTGTCATGTATATGTATTTGTTATGTTTGGTACATGTGTGTTGAGTCTTTAGACTCACTAGGCGTGTGTGATGCAGGTGAGCATGATATCGAGGGGACTGGAGGTGCCGAACTCTGAGTAGGCAGGCTCGGTGGGACGACACGACCCGAGGACCACATGTTCTCCGTATTATGATTTATGTGATTTGAGAGGATATGAACATTTGTATACGTTGATGATTCTAAGATTTTAATTCGTTTATGTTACGTATAATTTTGGATGAGTTTAGTTATTTTAAACGGCACTGCAGTCAAATATTTAAGATTATTTTTAAATATTATATTTTTTTTGTAGAGCTCGTGTATGCGAAACATTTAATCGAAAATGTGAGCTTAAAAAAAATATTTCCACAATTTTAAATGAGTGGACGTTACACCAATAATATCATACGTTAACTCGACTCGAACCCATAAGAATTGACACTCCTATTTTCGACCCGATAAATTGTTTTTTTTATTTTTGAAATAAAATTAGAAAGATGGGTCCTATCAGAGTCCGTCATCGGAATATTTCCGCGTTCACACGGCCTCCGAATAATCTTCTATCTGCTATCACACATTCCGACGCTTGATCCACGTGCCTGTCTTCTACTGGATCGGATCATGACCGCCACACATCACCGAATACAGATAAACTCCAAAGCTTGGATAAGGAAAACCCCCCACTCCTTATTATTTAATATATAATAATAACAATATTTTATAGTAATATATTTTCCCTTTTTTAAAAAAATTATGATTATCTCCCGGCACAGAATATAATCCAAATAATAAATTAATACCGACCTCAAATTTCTCCATCCTTTGTATGTGTTAAAAAAATGGTCGATTTTCTTTTAGGTAATTCGATTTGATCTATATTTTGAATAAAAAATAATATTTTTTTATAAATTGATCGAGTAAGAGATTCATCTCAAGAAATTGATCTTTCGTAACAATTTTTACTGGAGAAAAAAGGTAAAAACTTGTGTAAGACGGTCTCACGGGTCGTATTTTATGAGACGGATATCTTATTTGAATCATACATTAAAAAATATTACTTTTTATGCTAAGAGTATTACTTTTTATTGTGAATATCGGTAGGATTGATCCATCTCAGATAAAATTCGTGAGACCGTCTCACAAGAGAACTACTTGAGAAAAAATATCCATCTCAAATAGATATACATGTTTATTTTCACACAATATAAGCAGAAACAAATCATACAAATAAATTTCAGTCTAACCTTATTTAATAAATATTTTAATAAAATATAAAAAGATTTTACAAGTCATCGATTATATCGAATAATCAATCGTTAAATTCATACAAAAAATAATATATAAAAGATTATGAAAATAATAATAATAATAATAATAATACAATATATATAATTTATTATTATAATGTAAATGTTGAATTATATAATTCACAAAAAATGAAAATGATAATATTTATGTTGGTTGTGGATACTATTACATATAACTGATTCCGAGCGTTGCCTCTTTGCATTAAAAACTATTCCCTCTCCTTTTTAGACCACGTCCCCTGAAAACACACGCCGCATCTCTGTCCATGGATCCATACAAGGTACTGATTTTCGAATATTTTTATTGTTTGATTTGATTTCGCTTTGATTTTCCTAATGTTGAATTTTGATCTTTGGCATTTCCGGAGGTTAGTGGATTGATTGATGTGTTTCCGCTTATATTTTTTGACTAATTATACGTTTGTATCGAAAAACATTGTTTGGAATGGATTGGGGGTGCAGTTGGATTGCACTGATCTTTTGGGTATTGCGCGAGATATATATGGTGGTGTTGGTGAGATTTTTTTGGTTGATTTTTAATCTTTGGTTTGTTGATTGTCCAGTACCGTCCGTCCAGTGCTTTCAATTCACCTTTCATGACCACGAATTCTGGAGCTCCGGTGTGGAATAATAACAACTCGTTGACTGTTGGAACTCGAGGTATTTATTTGTTTTAGCTTCTCGGTAGCCTTTAGGGTTCGTCCCTGTTGTGTTAGTTTCGTTTGTTTCTGCTATTGAATCTTGATTTATCTTACGTTACATCTTGATAATTTGTTTTGAGAACTTTAATTCCATTGCCAGGCCTTGTTCTTTTCACCTAATTATGTGACATGTTCTTCCAGAAATGAATGAATTCTTCTGTGTGGACCTTGTAAACATATGTATGTATATATATATATATACATATATATGTTTGTTATAATGCGCAAGCTCTGCTTGGAACTATGGAGCTATTTGATTGTATAGATAAACTGTCTAGCTTGGTTGTTTGGTGCAGTTTTAGATATGTGGATTGTAGAGATCATCCGTCTTCCTATGTATTTAGTTGAGATGAAACCTGAGATTTAAGGCGTCTTAATGCAAAATTCTCCAACTTGACAGGCCCAATCCTTATTGAAGATTACCATTTGGTGGAGAAACTGGCTAATTTTGATCGTGAGAGGATCCCAGAACGTGTTGTACATGCTAGAGGTGCCAGTGCCAAGGGCTTTTTTGAGGTCACTCATGATATCACTCACCTTACGTGTGCTGATTTCCTCCGGGCTCCTGGAGTTCAGACTCCTCTTATCCTTCGATTCTCCACTGTCATCCATGAGCGAGGCAGCCCTGAAACCCTCAGGGATCCCAGAGGCTTTGCAGTGAAATTTTACACCAGAGAGGTAAAAACTCGAATTTTTTCATTTTCTCGAGGAGAGTTGGTCTTTTGAAGCCAACATATTATTTTTCTATATTTTAACTGGATGAGTTTTAACCATCAATTTGAATGTATATCTGCCTAGTGCCTAGTGAGATGCTTGGACCCTACGTTTTTTCCTTTCCTAATTGCTTGGCCCCCCATGTGTTGAACTTATTGACTTTGAATTGGCTCGGATGTGGAAGAGAGATTGTTAATTGATTTTACATTTTTGTCCTTCTCATACGGTGGTTGTAAGTTGTATCCCTCGGACTTTAGCATGTGGAAAAGTGTACATATGAAAATGAAATTTTTATTTTCAGGAGTAGAATATAATTTGTTGAATTTTTTTATATTCGAAATGGAATGCTGAATTTAATAGACTGGAGTAATAGGACTGTGGAATTGTTAGACACAGAGGTAATTGGGGAAAATGTGTTGCTTAATGACTTAACACTTGCAGAATTGATTTTTGTCATTTTCTTTCATTGGTGCAGGGAAACTTTGATTTGGTGGGAAACAACTTTCCAGTCTTTTTTATTCGCGATGGAATGAAATTCCCAGACATGGTTCATGCATTGAAACCCAATCCTAAGTCCAACATTCAGGAGAACTGGAGAATCCTGGACTTCTTCTCCCACCATCCAGAGAGTTTGCATATGTTCACATTCCTCTTTGATGATGTGGGCATTCCACAAGATTACAGACACATGGAGGGCTCTGGTGTTAACACATACACCCTAATAAATAAGGCCGGAAAAGTACATTATGTGAAGTTTCATTGGAAGCCTACTTGTGGAGTGAAGTGTCTACTGGAGGAAGATGCTACTAAGGTCGGAGGAGCTAACCACAGCCACGCCACCCAGGATCTCTATGATTCAATTGCAGCTGGCAACTATCCAGAGTGGAAACTTTTTATCCAGATTATCGATCCTGATCATGAAGGCAGATTCGACTTTGATCCACTTGATGTAACCAAGACTTGGCCTGAGGACATCCTGCCCTTGCAGCCTGTTGGGCGGATGGTGTTGAACAAGAACATTGATAATTACTTTGCAGAGAATGAACAGCTTGCATTTTGCCCTGCTATTGTTGTCCCTGGAATTTACTATTCTGATGATAAACTGCTTCAAACGAGGATATTTTCTTATGCCGATACTCAGAGGCACCGTCTTGGGCCAAACTATCTGCAGCTTCCAGCTAATGCCCCCAAATGTGCCCATCACAACAATCACCATGAAGGTTTCATGAACTTCATGCATCGGGATGAGGAGGTATGATGATTTAGTTTTTGGTCGGTCAGCCTAAAAATCAGAGAATTTTTACTGTTGAATTCACTTTCTGCTTCATCAAAATCCTCCTTTGTCATAAGAGGCTTCTTGTGACTCATTCCAACTCCTTTGCTCACACGCGCTTTAGGAAGAAGAACAGAGTTTCAATCTACCTTTTTTTAAATTCCAAACTTTGGTCAACTGGGTTTTAAGTGGCATAGTTCTCGCCTTCTTGTTCCTCAATCACTAAATTGTTCAGACGTATGATCAGATATTCTGGCTTGTTTCAGGTAAACTATTTCCCATCAAGGTACGATCCTTGTCGTCATGCTGAAAGGTACCCGATTCCTCCAGTGGCGCTGTCAGGGAAGCGGGACAGGGTAATCTTCTCAGTTTGCTTGATTCTTTGTTTAACGTTTTGTGGCTGTTGTCCTCTAATTTCTATTGCGACTTAAAAAGTGCTTAATGGTTTGGTGTTACCAAAACTTAACTGAAATGGGACAAGTCACCTTTTGTTTGGTGTCTCAAATTAGTTTGGGGTTCGCCGAGGAGAGAGTGATTCCTGAGCATCTGATGATGGTGGATCCTCCTCAGCTCCAATCCCTAGGTTTTTTTGAATAGATATTTTGTTTCATTTTAGTAACCTAAGTGACCAAATGAATGCGGTCATCATAGGAGGGGGGCCAAAATGAAATTTATTGTAGATAAAATGTATGTGCAATATATTTTAATGTCCATGTCTGTGTTTGTTGTCTTTCTGAGGAAGATCAATGGATAATGAGAATTATCACGGAGTTCAAGCTCCTTCACTTTTTTCCTTGATTTGTAAATATTAGTGAGCAGAAAAAATCTAAGCACACTTTACTTGAAAAGTATACTGGTTATGAAATCAACTTGTCCGGAGTGTGTTTATCCAAACAAGGGGGACACATTTATCCACGAGGGGGTATAATTACTATTCCTGATCATATTACGAACCTGGGCCTGACTTGCCTTTGTGGATTTAAAAATCTGTGTCCCCCAATTAAATTGATCAGCTGAATCGGTATATTGTGAAGACCGAGTGACCAAGTACATCTCACATTTAATGCAGATTTGCATTGAGAAGGAAAACAACTTTAAGCAACCTGGAGAGAGATACCGTTCGTGGGAACCAGACAGGTACTTTACTTCCTCTCTGCGTAAAATGTAGGGATTGTTTCACCCTGCCCTGCCTGCACGGGCAATGAACGGCCCGGATCACTCCACATGAGTGATCCGGGAAAAATTCAAGCCGTTGGATCGACCCTTGCGGGCACTGCCAGCAGGGGTAGGGTCGAGTAAACCAAAATGTAGTCCGAGTTCGTGAAATTTTAGCATTTGTTGATCACATCTTTCTTTCCAGGCAAGAAAGATTTATCCGCAGATGGATTGACGCACTATCTGATCCCCGTCTCACTCATGAGATCCGCAGCATTTGGGTTGCATACTGGTCGCAGGTATGATTCATGTGCATGATAGTTTTATCATTTATGGATACAACTGAGTATCGATTTAGTAATGTGGCTATTCGTTAGTCGGTTCGGCTCTGCCTTGAATCTTTTTGCACTTAAACCTTGTTTGATTTGATATACCACTACAGGCCGACAAGTCTCTCGGTCAGAAACTTGCTTCCCGTCTTAACGTGAGGCCAACGATGTAGAGTTGTGTGTGGAGGAGATGATTTTGATGCATAAAGTGGATGGTAGTCTGTCAATCTCTTTGTTATATGTTTTATGTAATGAAGCAAACCTCTGTGTTGTCTCTCATAAATCATCACATCTAATGTTTCAATAAATAGGGATTCTATTCTACATGTGAGACGGGGAAACACTTTGTTATGCTTTTTGTTAAATTGTTGGTTATTGTGCTCCACTCCCTTATCCTATGAATATCGTGTGATGAAATATTCTTTTAATTAAATTGTTGACCGAGGTTAAAAAACAAAATATTATGTTTTTTTTGTTAAATTGTTGGTTTACTTGGTCAACTCCCTTACCTTATGCTACTTTGCAAGTGATGTAGTTGGGGCTGGAAATGATATATCTGCCACTTGGCCGTGTGGTGTAACTGGTGGCGCGGGGTGAAACGGTTCTCTCAATTTACCTCTTAAATAAAGAAGGTTTTATTATTATTATTTTTTTTTAGAAAAAGAAAAGCAAAGAAGGTTCTCAAATGATTTATTATTATGATCGTAATTATTATTAAATACAAAAACGGATTTTGTTCCTTTTAACCTGACTCAATACAACACATTATTTTATTTTTAAAATTTCCTTTTGAAAAGATACATTTGGTCAATTTCAAGTATCAAAATCATGTGATACAAAAATGAAGAGTACGTTTTTATTTATCTTTTAAGTTAAAAATTGGCCGGAATTTCGAAATTTGTATATAAAATAGCTAAAAATTTCCTAAATCAATTCAAATATATTAAATTACTGATTTTTTTTTAAAATAAAAAATTGGCGAGATCGATGTATTGCATGTTCATATTTGTGACACTGGCATCGAGAATCTTCATTTAGAATATTTCCTCTACATGAAGTTTCCAAGATATCATTTGTCCCTTCTAATGTCTAGATTTGGATTGGGCTCCAATGAGAAAATTATTTACCTTTTATACAAAAAGTATTAATATATTTATTCTAAAAAAATTATTAATATATTATGAATGTTTCATATATATATATATAGTGTTTAGAGTAGGTTTTCAGAATAAAGAACAACGTACAAGTGTAGTAATTCAAGTAGATGTGAATTTTGTCAGAGAGATTCGGTCCGGAGTCCATTATTTAATTCAAGCTAATTTTGGCTGATTCTTTCCTATAGCTAGGCAACAAATAATCTGAGTTCTAAGCACCGCCAGATCGGAGTAGGGATTTGTATCTGCTGCATTTTACAATAATATTTTGCATTTTAAAAGTAGTATTTGTCCATGATTTATAGCTGATACGATGTTAAAATCTTAAGTCGAGACGATTTTCGGATTTGACAACTCAACTGTAGCAAAATCCTCAGTTAGATAAAAAAAAAAAACATATATTTCGATATGTCATTCTTTCGTATCAAAGACTCGCAGTTTTATTAAATTTTGTAGTTGTTGTTAATAGAACCAAATAAATGTCACTCGGATTCCAACACAAAATTATTCTACGTACAAAAAACAAGTTAAATATAATAAGAAATACCATTAAACAATTTGTTTGACAATTAGTAGATGATCTAATCAAAACGAATTAGAGTTTAATAACTTAATTCTTAGTCCATCTCCAACTCACGATAATTATATATATACGCATAATATATATATATATATATATTCAATTTCATTTTTAAATTAAATATTCAATTCAATCACCATCATAATATTTAAAGTAGAATTTTTTTTTTTTTTGACTAATGAAAATGGTAAACTATTATTGGGCAATTATAGCAAGTTTCGAGCTAAAAATGGCAGACAAGTAGGCAACTTGCCCAAGTACACACAATATATATTGTACATCACAGTTGATACAAAAGTGAAACCCACTTATATATTCATTATTTTGAAATATAATTGATTTAGCTCATCCACTCGAGTCCTCAATCGTATTTTACTGAAGAATTTTTTTTGCAATATTCGCTATATGAAATTATTACATATTGATTGAATTGTGGTATTAAACTGTCGCTGCAGATCTAATAGTCATTATTGATCTAAAACCGAAGTTTCATCTCACGAAAAACAATTTCGAACAATGATGATCAATATGTCTATCCCGATGATGATGTTCTCAACCTCAACCGATATTATTCGATTTATATGTTAGAATAAATATATCAAATTTGATATTAGCATAATCGAAATAAATCTACGGCGTATCTATCAAGATTTGACAAACGTTATATATAATTTTATCACTTTTGGCTTTTATCCCCTTGTTCTTTACTCATCACAAAAAGGACAGTGGATTACAACACCACACGGACAACTAATTTATACATTATATTAGGCAAAAACCTGTGTGAGACGGTATCACGAGTCATATTTTGTGAGACGGATTTCTTATTTGGGTCATCCATAAAAAAATATTACTTTTAATGTTATGAGTATTACTTTTTATTGTGAATATAGGGTAGAATTGATCCGTCTCATAGATAAAGATTCGTGAGTCGTTTCACAAGAGACCTAATCCATTATATTATTAGTAACATAGATTATTACGATTATTATATCCATTATTTTACCATTATATCATCAAGCTGATGTGATGTCATCGTCATTGACAAACATATAAAAAAAAGTATCCAAAATATTTTAATGAAAATGGGAAGAAGTAAAGTCATTAAAGTACAAACCATCCAGCCTACCAAAAAACACTTTTTTTATTTTATTTTTTATAATTAACCAATTGCATTATAAGAAATAACATAATAAAATTTACTTTCCTTAGTTTACTCTTGTTTATTTATGTTTGATCTCTCAATCCCATATCAAGATTACAAAAGATATTTCACATTTCCCAAGTCGAGTCGAGCTCGAGTAGTTCGTTTCGAGTCACTGTTAGAGTACCTAGACTAAATGGAATATTTAATTTTGTTTTTCTTATCTTTAAAATAAAATTGTTATGACTGGAACTAAATTTATAGGGGGCGAATAAATTTTTTCCAACAGATAATTTCGATTGATTTAACAACATTGAAATTTTATTCTTGTTAGTTGGATTCTCAGTAAAACAATCAGTACAAACTGTGCGGAAGTAGGATTACTGAGACTCTATGAACAAATGACTTAAAAAAAGATCAGTTGGGATTGACTGCATAGTTATAAGGTAGATAAATTGAAAGTAGGAACAAGGTTGTTTCTGTATGTTTAGAGATTTCAATATTCTTACGTCACTCATTTTTTCCTTGCAGAAGGATTGCACTAAAAAACTTTGGTAATTAAAAATAATTTGAAATCACTCATTTTAGTACAATTTAACGATGTATAACTGAAACTCTTAGTGTACTCAAATTTAAACAGTTTGAGCAGTAAATCTTCTTATTCTCAACTACACAGATTTCACGACGGAATTATAAGTATAAATTTGATTTTCAATATGATCAAATAATGAATTATCAGCATGTACCGACTGTTTCAATTTGGCTCGCAAAATCTTTTTAAGGGGAGATGAGTTAATTCAAAAGGTTTAGAGATAGAGTGTGCAACCCTTAGAGCTTATTTAAATGCTCTATTTATAGATTGATCTGGAACGATAATCTTTTTAAAATGACATACCATTTCCAATGCAAATATCAATGTTGACATGTCATCGTTCTTTCGGCCATGTTCTGATAGTGGTTATAAACCTAACATTCTGTTAGGATTAAGTGATTATTGATACAAAAATTTTATCCGCTAATTCAGTTGTGCTATGATATTTTATCACTTGTTATAATGATTCTTTAGAGAATGTTCTAATTTGATCTTGAATCGGGTTGGCTATCAGAATCTCATCAGTCGGCTTTGTATTCAGTTGGATTCTTTACAGAACTTCTTCTTATGAATATCCACTTTTTTTTTGAATTCAATTGATTTATGCTCTGTAATTATCTTTTGGATCAGCAACCTTGTTAAATATCAAAAAACTTATAATGTTCTATGGATTTGTGTATATCAAATGACTAGATTTTTTTAAAAGTTAAAATCTAGGAAATCTTTATGAAGCTGGAAATGACCATAATAACAACCAACTTTTATAAAATTATTCACTCACTAGGTAATGAAGAAAATAATTTAAAATATATTGAAAACTCGAAATACAATTAACCAGAGCTTAGTTTATACGTGACCAAATTCGATCGACTTTTAGACTCTTCGCCGCAAAGTCGGTTCAAATTATGAGTTCGGTTTATTTTTTTAAAAATAATAAAAAGGGAATTTGCAATGCAAAATAAGATTATAATTTCAATACTATTTAAGAATTTTTTAGTAAATAAAAAATATGAAAAGTAATAAAGAGGAAAAATTTTATTATTTAATACTGCATGATCAAACCGAAAACCAAACAACCCATTTAAAGAAAGAACATTTCTATCATAAGAAAAATTATTTTTTTTTCAAAATGAAAATCAAATGACCAATTTTTTTTTTGAGGAAAAATCAAATGACTTCGTCCACTATTTTTATCTCATACAATTTCATCTACTCCATAGTTGACCGTAGCTGGATTCCTTAGGCGGGTTTTGTGGTGGGGCCCTTGAATGTTACGAGAATCTTGATTATCAATTTATATTTATATACAAATTGAATAATATTTTCAACCAAACTATAATATTTATCATTTTATGGAGTATTACGTGCTTGTGCCGATTGATCCAAAGCATGAGCTGAGCACTGCTGTGTACAGATAATATGATATTCTATGTATATGCATAATATATATATATATATATATATGTATGTATATGTGTGTGAATAATATAGCTGAGGGGGGTGGACAGAGACACGGGGAATTGGTTTGTGATGTTTCTTCGTGCTTTGGTTTTTCTGATATTGGTTAGACAATATAAACTTTGGAATTTTTTTGTAAGTATACACAAGAACCAATTTTCAGAGTTGAGGCCCTACCCAGCTTACATGTGTTGCTGAGATTCCTGAATCACGGGCAGCCACCACAAGTTTTTCTGAGTGTATGAAATTTAATATTATTTATTTATTTCGATTATTGGGGTTTGAATTCGGGAAATAGACCAACCATTATTGGAATATCCAAGAATCTTTGCACACAGCTAGTTGCTTCTCAAATCTTTCTGTCTGATGCTTCCTTGTTTGGTACTTCTTTTTTCCATTTTTGTGGGTTTTATCTGCTGGCTATAAATCTTTTGCAGTGTTCTCTGTGAAGGTTTTTTTTTTTTTTTTGTTTTGTTGGATTTTAATGGAAACCCTGTAGTTTATTTGTTTTAATGGTGGGAACAGGAATCTTGGTGAATGGAGTCATGTCTTTTGACAACTGTAAAGAATCTTCTGAAAGTTAGTTAGTTGTACTTGTGTTTCTCCTGATGTTTCACATCCTTTGTTCTTTGTCTGAAGCACACCTTTAGAGGGTCATCCGATTGATTTGATTGTAAATTAATTGTGTGTTCTTTTTTTTTTTCCCATCTGCGTCTAGATTTACTTATGGTGGAGGCTAATTTTGTTGAATATGGGATGTGATGCAGTTGTGATTGTGGGGGAAGATTGGGCAATGGAAGAAAATATACTTCCCCTTAATTCGGTGTTGGGTGCTTCTCCGTCTGATTCTTTCATGGATCTGGATTACATGGACCAGCTGTTTTCAGAAGGATGTTGGTTAGAAACGCATGGATCCGAATTCCTGAGTTTTGATGCTTCGACTCCCATTTCACCTTTTGAACCTTCGTTTCTATGGTCGACTTTAGAAGCGAATACTGTCGAATTTGGCCGGGTCTCATCGAAAGAAGGGAGACAGAGATCATCTTTCCCCGAGAATGTATCCATAAGTCAAGCTCAAGATGCACTTGGTTCTCTGGGGCAACCCGAAAGCTATGTGGTTGAAGGTGTTGAATCAAGAAAAAGATTGTGGATTGCGCCTAGAGCTTCGACATCGATAATGGACCGATTGTTTCAGGCTATTGGATATATAAAAGATTACTCGAAGGATAAAGATGCGCTGATTCAAGTTTGGGTTCCCGTGAACAGAGATGGAGAACGTGTGCTGACTACAAATGATCGACTTGTTTCCGTGGACCGTAACTGTCCAAATCTTGCTCAATATCGGGAGATTTCAAGGGGTTACCAATTCTCCACCGAGGAAGGTTCAAAAGAAGCCGGATTGCCTGGTAGGGTGTTCCGGAATAAGATCCCTGAGTGGACTCCTGATGTTCGGTTCTTTACAAGGGACGAATATCCTAGAGTTGTTGATGCACAGAAATATGATATTCGCGGTACTCTTGCAGTTCCAGTTATGGAACAAGGTAGTCGAACTTGTTTGGGTGTGATCGAAGTTGTTTTGACAACACCCAAGCTCAAATATGGTGCGGAGCTAGAACGTGTCTGTAAAGCTCTTGAGGTTTGATTTTATGCCTTTTTCTGTATTTTCTTGGATTGGTACATCATCCAAGCATTATTATACTATGTTCCATGTTCTTTAGCAACTGAAAAATACATCTCCGAGACATTTGATAACTCAACTTCATGTCGCTTTTGTATGAAATTAGTGCTGAAATCTTGCTGTTAATCTAGTATATCGTTAGATACATATTCAACTCAACAAATAATCTTTTTTTTATTTGAATTTTCTGACAAGAAAATAATTTGCTTGTGCATAGGCTGTTGATCTCAGGACTTCTGAAGTTCCTGTGTCGCAAAATGTCAAGGTAGTTGGTTACATAATATATGTATTCCCCCACAATTTAGAGCTAACATTTTGGAATCTGAAATTTTTTTATCTGAGGAAGATGATTGTCAAGTTCTACCCCTATTGATATGCCCCTGATATTTGTGGTTCTTTTTTGCAGACAAGTGATATATCTTACCAAACTGCACTACCGGAAATTTTGGAAGTTCTTCAATCTGCCTGTGAAACACATGGATTACCTTTGGCTCAGACATGGGTTCCGTGCATCTTGCAAGGTAAAGGAGGATGTCGTCACTCTGATGATAATCTAGAAAACTGTCTCTCCACTGTAGATTCTGCTTGTTACATAGGCGATTCCCGTATTCAGGGGTTTCATGAAGCTTGCTCTGAGTACCACTTGTTGAAAGGTCAAGGCATAGTTGGTAAAGCGTTTAGAACTAATCAGCCCTGTTTCTCGCCTGATGTTACTTCGTTTAGTAAGACCGAATACCCTCTTTCTCACCACGCAAGAATGTTTGGACTACAAGCTGCTGTTGCTATACGACTTAGGAGTATTTGCACAGGTTCTGCGGACTTTGTATTGGAGTTCTTTTTGCCTATAGATTGCAAGGATTTAGAAGAACAGAAGAAACTGCTCACTTCTTTGTCGCATATAATACGAAATATTTGCCGGACTTTACGAGTTGTCACAGACAAAGAGTTGCAAGAAAATTTTACTTTGCCAGATGAAGAGTTGACAATTTCTCCAGCCATGAGATTCAGCCAGGCACCTGATTCTAATTCGAGAGAAGGTTTCACATTCGTAACGAAACCATCTACTTCTGGTGATGACAGTTCGGTCTACACGAACAGAACTGAAGAGAAAAGACGTGCTAAAGCTGATAAAACTATTACATTGGAAGTTCTTCGGCAACATTTTGCCGGTAGCCTGAAAGATGCTGCTAGGAATCTTGGTGGTGAGCATAAACTTTTTCGTTGACTTGTAGTGATGAGTAATTTTTCCTTTTAGTTTTTTATATCAAAGATGATATTTGTAAATTAGTGTTTAATGTTGTGTTTTTTCCCTTTTATTTAATACCAGTTTGCCCCACAACTTTGAAGAGGATATGCAGGCAGCACGGAATACAGCGTTGGCCTTCTCGAAAAATCAAGAAAGTTGGCCATTCCCTACAAAAAATCCAACGTGTGATCGACTCTGTCCAAGGTGCCTCTGGTGTCTTGCAGATCGAATCTTTCTACTCGAACTTTCCTGAACTGGCGTCCCCAAATGCATCGAAAACTACCCATTTTTCGAATTTCGAATCTACTGATCATGTATGGCCTGCAGAAATACATCATGAAAGCTTCCTTTCAAGCCCTCCAGCTGCTGTCTCTCTGTCACCTTCTTCTTCTTCCAGTCAAAGTTCCGGCTCAAGTGGATCTTGTTCTGGTGGAACACAGCCTAAATCATCTTTGGGCATTCCACGTCACGATGAATCAGTCTTCAAGGACAACGCTGATGGCATGTTCAAGAGGACTAGAAGTGATGCAAATTTACATCTATCAAGTGATGAACAAAAGCTCCTTCAAAGGTCCCGAAGCCAGGCATCTTTATACGTGACTGTTAAACCAGAAAATAGCCGTCCTAAAACACAGGTTGGCGGCGCCATCAAAGCTCAAGAAAGAGTCCGTCCACGAGTAAAAATTAGTTTTGGGGAAGAGAAGATCAGATTCCGGATCCAACATTCTTGGGGTTACAAAGATCTATACCAACAAATTTGCAGAAGATTTGGTGTGGGTGACACTCAGGGATACCATCTCAAGTATTTGGACGACGATGCTGAATGGGTATTGCTAACATGCGACGATGATTTGGTAGAATGTGTGGATGTTTGTCACTCGTCTCAAACCGACACCATAAAGCTCCAACTTCTTGGTGATTCCCAAGCACATTTTGGTTCGTCATACGGCAGTAGACATCATTTTTGATGGATCAGTTGATACGAAACCAGCAAGTACCTTAACTTTAGGACGAGCTTCTGAAAGTGGTTTGTCTTGTGAGTTTATTGCTCAAAAGTATGTTGCTACCGTGACTCGCACAGAACAATGCATTTTGTTCAATAATAAGGCGTTCGGAGGCAGACAGCAGAACAAAATAGTTAATTGTCATGTAAAGAGGTTTCAAGCTTTTCTGAAACTGTTTCAGAAACATATCTAATCGCTCTTCTGCCTTCTTGGTATTGCCCCTGTCGATAGAACTCGAAAGAATGCGGATATCTCGGAACTCGGTGAAGCTTCATACTGAACATTGCACAATACAGTTTACAGTCGAGGATAGCACACTGAACACTACACTTGCTATATTTCATCGGTAAATGAAGTTCTCAATCTAAGTTGAGAGCATCACCATTGTAAAGTTTGGTTCCTTTTCTAGAAATCTTACTACACCGCCATGCATGTTGATAAAGCTAACTTCATGTTGGTTTATGTGAAAGGGATAGAACTTTGTTGTGAGTTTGGTGTACTTTCATTTTCTATCTTTCTCCATCTGTGGAGTCTTTTGGACTTGTAAGTGTTTTATGCAGTTTATATTTATCTTTAAAAAGGAAAAATAAACCCAAAATTATATATTTGTATAAATAGTTACTATAAAAATTGACTTTTATAACTTTATCACTTTTATTTAATTTTTTTGATATAAATACACCCATCTTTCTATTTCATTCATATGATTCCATTAAAGAAATATCCACAATTCTATTTCACTAATGTTTTTTTTCAAATTGTAAATTTTTTGAAATATAATTGATGAAATTACTTTATTATATGATAATTCGCACCACTCAGTGAATAAATTTCACACACAAATTTTAAGGCTTATTTATCTGGAACGTCTATGTTAAATAATTCTATGATGCAATAATAAACTTAATAAATCATAGTAAGAGTAATCAGAGCTAATATCCATAATCAGCGGAAATGTAAATCATAATAACACATAGTATCTATGATATATTCGCGGTAAAACCTGAATAAAGTTATACAACCATATCGATGTTGGGACATCGTATTCTCGCACCCAAGACGCAGCGAAAGTTAAAATTTTTTGTTCTTGAGCGTCGTGTGTTTAAAAACATTAATAGGACGTTTATGATTATACCTTTACGTTATTAACGCTGGACTCCAAACTATTCCGATGTATAGGCGGATACAGCTAGTCGTGCGTTCACATCTCCATGTGATTCAGAATAACATTTATTCTTATTCGGGTTTACCCTAGTTAACCCCATTCTTTTCATCAAATCCCTGATCAAGATGTCATAACTCATTTCTGATTGCACCCATCGTGGTAAGAGCGTCTAGTAGCATCGCCCCATGATCCCCTAGGTATCACTGATAGTGCCTGCAATAACCTTTAGTCATGGTTAGCGTACAGTATGGTCCATTCAACACATATATCCCGATCGAATCTGCAACCATTGGTATATCGAGAGTTGCATATGAATTCGATAACGATGCGATTTATCTTTGAGTACTAATAGTGGCATGGCATGTGCAACTAGGAAAACACATTTTCCTAAAGCACATTTCTTGCTCTGGCCAGAGAATCCTTGCACTATTAACTCATCAGATCACATAAGATATCTTCACCCGTTGGCGAACGGTGAATCCCCGACTACAATGCATTTGCTCCTACTTATTTTCGAAACTACACCCAACCTCGCCACCTGATGACCCTCGATGGAGTCGGTAATGGATCAAAGTGCATGCTAGTACGTATAGCCTCTATATTGTCCCGGATCAAAGGACTAATGGTCTACAACCATAACTGCAGACTATTCCACTCGATAAGAGGGAACCACTTGGATAGTCCGAGGGAGGGTTGTTCAGTGCAACATCATATGATCACCCATCTGTGTGAATGGACATCTCCATGCCCTTGCCAATGAAACATGGCGTTTAGACAACAGATGCTAGTCTCAAGCTCGAGCGACCTTTATCCTTGTTTTAGACAGCTGATTCGACTAGGAACCTGTTTAGAATATACGGTATGCTTCTAATGAGTTTCATGATCTTACGTGGGACGCAGACCTCATGGTACCTATTGTATATTCAAGTACTTTTTTCTATGCAGCTTGCATGGGTATACAGATAAAGTATAATGTCATAATCGAATAAAATCGTAAAATATTATTAAAATAAAGATTGTTTTACATAAGAGTCAATAAAACCGGGGCCACAAGTTGGCTTGCCCGGGCACCTACTCTAATAATCTCCCACTTTCCCTATAGCCAACTACCCATAGATCTTAGACCCATTGCTTCGTGATGCTTTTCAAACAATGGTCCTGGCAGGGGCTTCGTCAGTGGATCAGCAACGTTATATGCGGAGGCGACTCTCTCTACCGAAATTTCTTCTCTTCCCACAATCTTCCGGATTATGTGAAACTTCCTCAGTATATGTTTGGATCGCTGATGAGACCTCGGTTCCTTCGCTTGCGCTATGGCACCGGTGTTGTCACAGTAGACCGGGACTGGATCAACTGTTTGAGGAATGACACCCAACTCTTTGATGAAATTCCTCATCCAAACACCCTCCTTTGCTGCAGCCGATGCAGCTATGTATTCGGCCTCAGTGGTTGAATCCGCTGTGGTGTCTTGCTTAGAACTCTTCCAAGAGACAGCACCACCATTTAGCTTGAATACAAATCCAGAGGTCGATTTCAAATCATCCATGTCTGATTGAAAGCTAGAATCAGTGTAGCCTTCCAATTTTAGTTCTCCACTCCCGTATACTAAGAACAAATTCTTAGTTATTCTCAAGTACTTAAGAATGTCCTTCACTGCTTTCCAATGCAGTGGACCGGGATTCGACTGATATCGGCTTGCAATAATCAGTGCATATGCCACATCAGGTCGAGTAGATATCATACCATACATAATACTGTCTATGGCAGATGCATATGGAATGCGGCTCATGGTTTCTATCTCTTCATCAGTCTTAGGGCACATAGACTTGGATAGATTCACACCATGAGACATTGAGAGATATCCTCTCATGGACTACTCCATAGAGAATCTCCTCATTATGGTATCGATATATGTGGATTGGGTGAGCCATAGCATCCTCTTTGATCTATCCCTATAGATCTGTATTCCTAATACATATGATGCTTCATCCATATCTTTCATGGAGAACTTACCAGCTAAACATACTTTAGTTGACTGCAACATCCCTACATCATTCCCAATAAGTAGTATGTCATCAACATAAAGTACTAGGAATGTCACTACACTCCCACTAACCTTCTTGTATAGACTAGGTCCCTCAGGATTTTTGGCAAAATCAAAATCTTTGATAGTGTTGTCAAATCTGAGGTTCCAGCTCCTCGATGCCTTTTTGAGTCCATAAATGGATCTATGAAGTTTGCATAACTTATGCTCACTTTCTACTGATGCGAATCCTTCAAGTTGAGACATGTAAATCTCTTCCTTAATATCCCCATTAAGGAACGATGTCTTCACATCCATCTGCCATATTTCATAGTCATACTATGCTGCTATGGCTAGCAGTATCCTAATGGACTTGCACATTGCGACTGGAGAAAAAGTTTTCTCATAGTCAACACCTTGTCTTTGAGTATATCTTTTTGCTACCAGTCTAGCTTTGAAGGTCACCACCTTCCCATCTAAATCCATTTGCATCCTATGGGAACAATTTCCTTAGGTGGATCTACTAAGGACCATACTTGGTTCGAATACATGGAGTCCATCTCAGACTGCATGACTTCAAGCCATTTAGATGAATCGACATCAGGCAATGCTTCCTTGAAATTTCTTGGATCACTTCCAGGAATGGGCTCACCTTGGCCCTCTTCAATAAGCAGGCTCAACCTATTAGGCGGCCTCGAGATCCTTTCGGATCTTCTAAGAGCTTGTGTTTCTTTGATTGGCTGTTGGGGTGTGGGTTCTGCTACTTGTGTAGTAGGTGGTTCTCGAATCTCATCGAGTTCTATCATCCCGATTTTTCTATCCAATAGAAACTCCTTCTCTAAGAAGGTGGCATTTCTTGAAACAAACACATTTGTTTCACTGGGATAATAGAAGTAATATCCAATAGAGTTCTTTGGATATCCCACACAGTAGCACAAATTGGCTCTACTATCCAATTTGTCTCCCACTGCCTGCTTCACGTAAGCAAGGCATCCCCATATTCTTAGATAAGAATATTTGAGCGGCTTTCCCATCCATATCTCATATGGAGTTTTATCCACTGCTTTTGTATGGACTTGATTCAACAACCTTGCCTCTGTTTCAAGCGCATATACCCAAAGGGATGGCGGCTACTCAGTGAATCCCGTCATAGATCGGACCATGTCCATCAATGTCCGATTACCACGTTCTGACACACCACTCAACTGGGGTGTGGCAGGCGGAGCCCACTGTAAGAGAATCCTATTCTCGTTAAGATAGTCTTGAAACTCAGTACTCAAGTATTCTCCACCTCGATATAATCGTAGTGTTTTAATACTCTTTCCTAATTGTTTCTCTACTTCTGCTCTGAATTCTTTGAACTTTTCAAAGGCTTCATACTTGTATTTCATTAAATACACATACCCAAACCTCGAATGATCATCGGTAAAAGTAATGAAGTAGAAATGGCCAAATCTCGTGCTAACACCTAGTGGGCCACACACATCTGTATGGATCAAATCCAACAGATCATCTGCACGTTTTACTTTCCCTAGGAAAGGGGCCTTGGTCATTTTTCCTTTCAGACAGAACTCACACTTCTCTTAGAGAGTTTATGTCTGACGAGTCAAACATGCCCTCTCCCACTAGCTTGTGAATCCTTCTTTGGGAAATATATCCTAGCCTAACGTGTCACAAATGTGCTTGGTTTAGACTATCTTGTTTTCTTTTGGTTGTTGTTGAAATTGTGTTTACTTGGACATTTACTTATCATTGCCAAAACATTTCTGATCCAAATAATTTCTTATGTCCAGGCTTCTTGCAGTGAAGCAAACATGTTCTGACTTATCGGCCTTTGTCAAATTCCAGGCCCACCACCTTCTCATTAGGCCCAATCATACTTACACCATGCTCATGGGCAAGAGCTCCATCTTGTATGTGTGTAGTCATGTGTTCCTTGAAAGTGGCGTGCATCATTATACGAGTTTCATGCACTATGCAACTCTTGTATGTGTATTTGAATGTCAACAACATTCAAAATTTTCTCAAACTGTCTCTACAATTCATTTGACATAGAAGCAAGCATATTACACTTTAGCTTGCATCCTATGGTCCTACCATCTTGCATGCTTTGTTAATTTAGCAAGACTGACATTAGTGTGTATGCTATTTCCTCCGAATTTAGAACAATTTTCCCAGCCAATCTTGAAAATTAGTGTTCGGTTAGCTTGTTTTAATGATAGAAATGGATTACGTGACGAAATCGTAAATATACTGATATGAAAACAGAATAAACATTACCGACTATTTTAAAATATTTTGTAAGACGTAAAATATGGACTTTTGTTTTTACGAATTGCCTCCCACTATTTTGACATTTTCACCACCCTCAGATGACAAACGGTAAATCCAATTTCTTTAGTGAGTACGCAAGGCCCAATTGCGAAATTATGATCCCGAATAATATCAGCCAATCATAACTTCCAAAAGGTAGAGCCCAATTGCAACTCCTTACAACCCTTACGTAATTTTGCCTCACGTTTGAGGAAGGTCCAATAATATGATCCCCTTTCTCTTCACGTGTCGAGCCCGGCCCATCAATGTTGAACCTTAATTGACGGTCGCCATGAGATCCCCCAATAATATGAGCCGAAGTCATGGGAGTTCCACGTAGTTCACATAAAAAATGTCAGTGGAAGTCACAGCTTTCCGGTGTCCAGGCCTCCCCAATAATATGAGTCAGACACTGACCGCGGGTAGCGTTCATCATGCAACCACCGTTGATGGAAGGCAAGGAGTTATTAAACTTTCTTTTAATTATCCTTTTAATGGGCTTAATTTAAATTTTGGATCTCATCCAAAATGAGGGATTTTAATTTTAAAAATTTGTCTCATCATTGATTTTAAAACTCGTGCCATGATTGTTTGTATGATTGCCGGATTCATGCAACTCTTTTTATTATATTAATAATAACGCACATACTGATTATTTATAATATATCACATACATAATAAATAATAAAGGATGATCGATAACCGAGAGCTAATTGATCCGTACGAGCCACATACGGATCCATGTCCATAACCTAGGTAAATGCAGGGATGCAAATGCAATATTACATAAGCTTCCAATATTTTACATGTCTTCGATCTTCAAAACTCTTTATGAGGATCGGGCCCACCGTCTTCAAATCTTGATCTCCTACTAATTCTAATATTTACATTAAATATCCATGTCACATTGTGATACAAATTTAGGGGATTAGAATAGACCATAAACCATGTCCACTTTTAATTATCAAATAATCAAAAATTACAACACGTAAAATATCCTAACATACACCTAGCACATTGGTCATGGCTGTCGATAATCATTTTAGCATATAATATCATATATTATATAAATTTCATAATATCACATATTATCAATAAATCGTATATCTCGTAAATTATCACTAACCGCTATAATTTTCAAATTAAATAAACACTTTTATTTAATTTCAAATAATTAAATTTGTTATAATACACCTTTTACCTATTTATTTTTTAAGAAATTGATTTTATCAAAATTATTGTAGAGGTAAAATCGTCCGTATTTTCACAAAATATCAATTTAACCCAAAATTTTAAAAAATCAGAAAATCGCCCCTGGCCCGAACAATTCAAGCTCACGACCTAGCGCGGTGCCCGAGACGTTCTCGGGTAACCAGCCCGCCCGCTAGCCCGCCCGCTGCCCGATCCGATCAGGCGCTGGCGGGCGCGCTGTGCGCTGGCCGCGCGCACAGGCACGCAGGCGATGCGCGCGCGCTGCGCGCTTGCCGTGCGGCGCCGTGCGGACAGTTTCGGGCAGACCCAAATTTTTTTTTTCAAAAACAAGTTTTTCAAAAAATAATTTCTAGGGGCGTTTTCATAAAAGTTTTTACGTGATTAGAAATAATAAACTCAACATAATTTAATTAAAACACATGATTGAGAATAACATGGCTCTGATACCACTGTTGGGACATCGTATTCTCGCACCTAAGACGCAGCGGAAGTTAAAATTTTTTGATCTTGAGCGTCGTGTGTTTAAAAATATTCATAGGACGTTTAGGATTATACCTTTGCGTTCTTAACACTAGACTCCAAACTACTCCGATGTATAGGCGGATATAGCCCTTCTTTTAAATCCCTACGAACGGCTCTTCTCCTTTGATCGCCTAATTAGGTCCACGATCGAAGACTGTTTTCCTCGTTTGGTTTGCACTAGAAAATTTAAACGATTTATGCATTGAGACTGTAGTCTCCGAATTTGCAAAATCTAGAGACGATGCAGCGACGGTGGCACGGTGGTGGAAGAAACACAAAAGTGACCGAAAATTTTCCTTGAAAGTTTGCAAGTGGCCGTTTGTTTTTCTTGATGGAAAATTATTGATTGTTAAATCAATAATTATTTTGAAGCTTAATTAAGCCATTAACAATTAATAGCTTTCATGAACCACATCTTTCAATTCACATGGCCGAATGTCTTTCCTCAAAACATGTGAAGTGGCCGAGAGCTTCAAGGGAAGGGAGATGAGTTTTGCGTGAAAAAAATTAGGTTTTTCAATTATGAGTCCTAATGGTGTATATATAGAGTGAGACTTCTAATCTAATTAGGAGTTCTTCTCCCACAAGGCTATAATAATTTCATTATATTTAAACTCCCATATAATTAATATATAATATATTTATTAACATTGAATAATACATTATATAATAATATTATAAACACATATTTTATATCACCATATAAAATATATACATGTATATGTATATTAAATTAAATAACAATTATTTAATTTATAAACTAACTCATTGGTTAATTTAATTCTAGACTCCTCTAGAATATTTATGAGAATTTGTGCATGTTAGTAGTCATCACCACTAGCACAATCATTTAATTAGTAAATTCCTAAATTTACTAAAAAAATGATTCCGAACTCATTATTACCCCGATCGACAATCCGAAAGCGCCGATGTATAAATGATACAAATCTTGTTCATATAATGAAAATTGAAAATTTCACTTACCATATTAGACATCTGCCAGTCTAAGTGAACTCCTTCACAAAACAGACAGTTCCACTCTCCTTCCTTATTTAGCAATCATGCTAACTTCCATTTCTTCCATCCTATGGAAATCAGCTCATAAACTCATTTATGAGCTTCTTGTTTGATCTCCATCAAACTATAGTCGCCAAATTCCAACTCCTTGAAATTTGACTATCTCAACGGGAACACAGAATCCGATGCTTGTGTGACCCTCAATGGTTCAGGGATACAGCTAGCCGTGCGTTCACATCTCCATGTGATTCAGAATAACATTTATTCTTATTCGGGTTTACCCTAGTTAACCCCATTCTTTTCATCAAATCCCTGATCAAGATGTCATAACTCATTTCTGATGGCACCCATCGAATCATGGTAAGAGCGTCTAGTAGCATCGCCCCATGATCCCCTAGGTATCACTGATAGTGCCTGCAAGAACCTTTAGTCATGGTTAGCGTACAGTACGGTCCATTCAACACATATATCCCGATCGAATCTGCAACCATTGGTATATCGAGAGTTGCATATGGATTCGATAACGATGCGATTTATCTTTGAGTACTAATAGTGGCATGGCATGTGCAACTAGGAAAACACATTTTCCTAAAGCACATTTCTTGCTCTGGCCAGAGACTCCTTGCACTATTAACTCATCAGATCACATAGGATATCTTCACCCATAGGCGAACGGTGAATCCCCGACTACAATGCATTTTCTCCTACGTATTTCAAAACTACACCCAACCTCGCCACCTGATGACCCTCGATGGAGTCGGTAAATGGATCAAAGTGCATGATAGTACGTATAGCCTCTACATTGTCCCGGGTTAAAGGACTAATGGTCTACAACCATAACTGCGAACTATTCCACTCGATAAGTGGGAACCACTTGGATAGTCCGAGGGAGGGTTGTTCAGTGCATCATCATATGATCACCCATCTGTGTGAATGGACATCTCCATGCCCTTGCCAATGAAACATGGCGTTTACGCAACAGATGCTAGTCTCGAGCTCGAGCGATATTTATCCTTGTTTTAGGCGGCTGATTCGACTAGGAACCTGTTTAGAATATACGGTACACTTCTAATGAGTTTCATGATCTTACGTTGGGACGCAGACCTCATGGTACCTATTGTATATTCGGGGACTTTATCTATGCAGTTTGCACGGGTATACAGATAAAGTATAATGCCATAATCGAATAAAATTGTAAAATATTATTAAAATAAAGATTGTTTTACATAAGAGTCAATAAAACCGGGGCCACAAGTTGGCTTGCCGGACACCTACTCTAACAATCGAAAGTTTGTATGTCAACTCGTAAATAAAATACTCACTAAATAACAAATGTTGAACCTCCTCAGAAATCATTAGTCTCCATTAGTCATTGTCTGCATCGCCTGGCTAATCAAACATAAGATCTGCCTTGTGGAATATGTTTTCCAAAATAAAAACAAGGACATTGACTACCTAATCGTCCAATACATAATGTATGAGCATACAAACCTATATGCGTATACATGAATTATGAACTGGTGATACGTGATCAAACTAGAAACTCGTGCTCAGTCAATGTCTAAGCAAATGAGAGAGTAGCACGCTAATCCGTCAAATTAGTTGGTGGTTCACATATAAATCCAGATCTTGGACCTGAAATATCACGAGTTATCATAGTACGCTGGTCCGTAGAGTGAATGGGTGATTCACGACTCTTGATAATCGTGAAATAAGACTGAGCGACCCTCACTAGATAAGCCTTATCTTATGGAATATACTATCTCAAAATTATATGCAAATGCCACATAATATTGTGACAAATAACATTCATCATATGAAAAGTAAAATGCAACAAATGAAAATACATACTCAGCTGAATTTCTCAGTAATTACTTTCGTACCTCTAGTTGTCATGGGAAAATCTGGGTGTCTACTTACTGGTGGTAACATCATAACCAATTACCATTATTACTTTATAATCATGCTTATATCTCAATTAATATTTTCCAATTATAACTAAGGCTCTCGGATTATACGTTTGTCCGTAGTCAGTCCTTTGGGGATGATTGCTTTGTTATCCGGACTCTGAGATGCCGACCATTTTGGGAGCACTGACCTATTTATATTTGGAGTTCGGAAGGTCCTAACTGTGCGTGTCAACTGCCTCTCGACACCTCACAGTTCAGAAGCTCCGATCTCCACTTAAGAAGATCCGAACTCTTATGTGTCGATGCTCATTGGAAGTGTTACAGCTTTGCTGGTTGTGTGGGTTTGGAAGGTCTGATCTTAGGTCTGGATACTCTTTATATCTAGTTCCAAAATGTCATTCGATCTTTAAGAACCAATTGTTTTTTTTAAAGTAATGGGTTATTACAAGTTCTTTTACAGCTTGAAGCAAGCATCGAGTCAATGGAACCTGAAATTTGAAAATGTTATGTGTCAAGCATGTTCTAGCAATAACCATTTTCTCTTTGTGAAAAAAGACATAATTTTATCACAATTTTGTTAGTATATCTAAATGATATTGTGATATCGGGGAATCGTAAGGAATCTATATAGTGTCTCAAGAAATATCTGCATAAGATGATCAAAATCAAGGATTTAAGATTCTTAAAATATTTTATGGGGATTGACGTTGAAATTCCAAATGTTATGCGGTTTTTGTTCGCAAGCACACAATGTCAATTTTTAATATATTATTAGTAAATATCATTTTCACTAGAAGTGTATATTAAACAATATATCATTTACTATAATTTAAATAATAGACTTTATTTAGAAATTCAATACATATTTTTTATTAATTATGAAATAAAAAAAACTCCATAACATGTAAATAATGAGGAATTTGATCTGAGAGAATATATAGATGTTTTATTTAAGAATATGGAGTTTCATATTTCCCTTTGTGTTATATTTTATTAAGAATGTGATTTGCAGATAAGATTGCTTCCCCCCACAAGGTTTTGAGGTAAGCCATAATTTATCATAACACGTTCATCTTCTCCTTAAGAGTACGATTTTATGTTCTGCAACTCCATTGGATTGAGGTAAGTATGGTGCTGTAGTTTGATGAATTATGTCAGAGTTAGTACAAAATTCTTTAAATAGAGCGACATAACCTCGATCACTTAGAATCATTTTGACTTTGTACTCAGTTGATTCTTGACCTCATTCTTATAATTTTTGAAAGCTTCTAAAGCTTCATCCTTACTTTTCAATAGAGAGACGTAACAAAACCTTGTGCAGTCATCAATTGTTGGAAACTGAATTTCAGAAGTTTGACAAACTGAGCGTTTAATAGATTGAACTAACTTGTAAGGCCCGAGATTTTATTACTGTAATATGAGATTAATTTGAAATGATTTATTTATTAATTGAGATGATTATAGACGGAACGGATCAGACCGGGAGAGCCGAAAGAAGATTTGACATGAGGAGTAAGGAAGAGTCCCCGCGCACATGCGCGACGTGTTGGGCGCACATGCGCGACGTGTTGGGTGCACATGCGCGAGGAAGACAGAACCATGCGCGCACATGCGCGGCTTGAATGCGCGCATATGCGCGGAACGTCCAGAGAGTTCGGCGCACATGCGCGGCGGAAGGCGCGCATATGTGCGAGTAAGGGAATATTCGAGACAGAACATCTCGCGCATATGCGCGAGAAACATCGCGCATATGCGCGAGAAGATTTATGCAGCAGGCAGCCGGACAGAACTACCGGCGCATATGCGCGCGGCATGCATTTTGTCGAATTGCCACTTGGTCTCTTGAAGTGCAACGTGTGTATATGTATATATATATACATTATTCAAATCTATTCAGAGGGAGAAAAAGGAAACCGAAGGAAAGCTTTGAGGAATTTTCAATTCTTTGATCGTAGATTTAGGATTGTGAAACATCCGCTGATCTGATTTTAAATCCGACTTCAGTACTGTGTTCCTATCAATGCAGGCTACAACTGGACGTAAGTTTTGTTACGTTTAGACATGATTTGAAATTATGATATTGTCAGAATTGAATATGAATCAGATATGATGTTTCTGCTACAGTAGGCATTGCATAATTGAAGTCAGATTAAAGAATAGACTGGTTATACAATTGTTATGATTTTCAGAGTTGAATTGATTGAGATTCGATATCAGAGTTGAGTTATTACTGATTTTAAGTGTACCGATATTGAGATTAGGAATTGTATTGATACTGATTATGAATTCTGGTAGTATCTTTGTGATGTGAGATTGACGGGGATATCGAAACCGTATCGTTATGCCGTCGAAACATCAGTTGATTTATATTGATCAGATTCAGTAATAATTTCGATTGTATCGTGATATCGTTGATATGAATTAGATTGTACCTTGTTCAGATATGGATCAGATTATGTATTGATTTGAGTATTGATCAGAACAAGTCTTGAATTGAGTTATATACTGATATGGTATTTATGTGATTTGTCATTGCCAGACTGGGTATGGACAGATTGGAATACAAGACTTCGTCTTCATCAGACCGAGAAGAGAAAGGTATAAATTGATGTTAATTGGGAGATCGACTTGAGTTAGATTTAACTCGAGTTTCCCTAAACCACATATTTGTATGTTATTGTTTTTATACCTTTGTATTTTAATGATTATGTTTATTCTATTGAATTAGAAGTAGAAAGCAGAGAGCCATTGAGTGAGAGTCACTGACAGAGGGGTTAGATTTTGACAGTATAGTCACTGACCCATTGCACATTGTCAGGCTAGGCTTAGTCTTGGTAGATACGCCAAGGCACTGGACGTTTGGTGTATCGATATGCTTAAGATACAGACATTTTTCTTATTGTAGATATTCGATACAGCTAGACCAAAGTCCAGAAATAAGAATGTACCGCCACCGCGACTGGTAGTAGTAGGTGTGAGACTTGTTACGTTCTTATTCACCGGAATCCCTAGATTAGAATGAGAGATGAGTCGAGTCTTAGATATCGAGACTAGAACTTGATTACAGATTTGTATTGATTTATGTTTCGTAGATTGCGATTCAGATATTATTTACAGATTGATATTGATACATGTTGGTTGATTATGCTACATGTGATAAGATATAATTCATACTTTTATGTTAATTCAGTTAACTGCATGTATACATTATTTATACTGTGATTTATTCTCACCGGAGTATCCGGCTGTTGTCTTGTTTGTATGTGTGCATGACAACAGGTGGGGCAGGATCAGGGTCAAGAGGAAGATGAGAGATCGAGATTAGAGTGGTGATTCCGGACTTGGATGTAGACTTGGTTTAACACTGGAAATTAGTAGTTGAACCTTAGACTAGTTTGAATAATTGTTGTACATTATTGTACTTTTATACTGAGATGTATATTAGTTAAATTCCATTACGTTCCGCACTTATATTTTAAAAAGAAAAATTTTTAGACCCTGTTTATATTAATTGATAATTAAATTTCAAAGATGATTAAGAAGATGATTAGCGTCCGGGTCCCCACAACAGGTGGTATCAGAGCGATAGATCCTTTAGACTGAGATAGAAGAGAATGAGCGGGGTAGATAGATTGAGTTTTCTTTCCTTGCATGTAATTGCTAGCATGAGAATTATTTTAATGTTGATTGACATTGTGTATGCTAGCATGAGATTATGTTTTACTGCTTTAACATACATGTTATCTAATTATCTGATTTGAATTGGTAATATGTATTATTGAGTATGAATCAGATTTGATTCTCGATCAGCAGTAAGATGATCAGAGAAAGATTTGGAACAGATTTGTAGTATTTGGGTACTAATGTTTTGATAAGCAGATATACCTCCACGGAGAATTCCAGAAAGGGGTAGTACTTCGACTGAACAGATAGATATATCAGAAACTCCGATGGAAATACAGTTGGAAGAGTTTTAGGTATTTCAGCCGCCGATTCTGAGTGGTATCGAGACGTCTGAAGATTGTGAGAACTGGTTTGATGACATAGAAATACTGTTTGATTTACTTGATTATTCAGATGAGCAGAGAATTAAACTGATATTCCACCAGTTACGAGAGACTGCCAGGAGTTGGTGGATTACAAGTAAAAGAATGCTAGAACAGAGAGGTACAGTGATTTCGTGGGAAATATTCAGAACTGAATTTTATCGAAGATTTTTCTCAGTTTCGTACCGAGAGGACAAGAAAGCAGAGTTTGAGAACTTGAGACAAGGTCAACTGAATATTGAAGAATATGTTGCTAAATTCTCTACTCTACTGCGTTTTACTCCTCATGTAGTTGGGAATGATGAAGCTGTAGCGGATCAGTTCATCAGAGGATGGAACTCGGAGATAGTTGCATTGATGAATATGCAGCGACCTTAATATTTTGCTGATGCCTTGAGTAAAGCGAAGAGAGCGGAGGCGAGTCTGATTAGACAACTAAAAAGGGTGTGTACGATGCAACCCCAGACACAGCAATCCTCTCTCCGATTTGATCGCGGCAGTACGAGTGGAAAGCAAGATTTGCTGAAAGCTCGAAAGAAGCCATTCAAGAAGTTAGGGAGTGGTTCCTCTAGTTCCAGTTGTTCGAGCTCGAGTTATACTGGAGTTTACTGCAGAATGTGCGGAAGAAGATATCCCACGGAGCAATGCCAGGGAGTGACTGGTAGTTGCCATATCTGTCGACAGTCTGGACATTTTGCAAGAGTCTGTCCACAGAGAGTTTCCCGCAGATTTCAGGGAGCTGGATCATCTGGGTGTGGTGATCGAGGAACAGATCCAGGGTACACTTGATGATATAGTAACAGGTACTGATCTTTTACGATTATGTGGCTTATGTATTGATATATATACTAATGCATTTTCTACGATTATCTTTGACTGAGTTGCATGGAGATATGCATTATCTATTGGGTCTGTTTGTACTGTAGTATTGATTTCCTTACCTTTTGGGGGAAATGTTGATATTAGATATTTCTGTGAAATATTGTATACTACAGTAAGATGAGAATGCGACCGAGTTAGATTATGATGTACTTGTGGTTTTCTGATTTGACTGCATTATTGATATTAATATGCTGAACAAGTACAGAACTATTATAGATTCCTTTCAGGAGAGTATAAGATTCGGACCAGATATGGCTGATGAGTAAAGATTTCACGGTAAGGATTCTAGATTTAGAATTCCTTTGATATCTGTATTGTCTAAGACTCGATTGATACAGAAAGGAGCAGATGGTATCCTTATGTATTCAGTAGATGTACTGAAATCGAGCCTAGCATTGGCAGATTGCCAGTGATGTACGAGTTGGCTGATAATTGCCAGATAAGATTTCAGATTTGCTTTATATCAGAAAGATAGATTTCAGAATTGAATTGATATCAGGTACTGTTGTTGTTTTAGAATTCAATACAGAAGGATATTGAATGTACAGAATGATACAGAATGAATTGAAAGAATTAAAAGATCAATAGAAGAGTACCGACCAGGAGTTACATCTGATTTAGTGTTTCTTTATGTCATGTTTCAGTATGTTTAGAGATATTCTGTTGATTTCATGCTGGTTGTATCTATGATATTTTGATATACTTGCAGCATCTGATTGACTGAATCGAATATCTGAAGATTGTATTGAATACTCTGAAAACTGTAATTATTGTATACAGAAATTATTCAGAAATGAATTCTGCTTGAAACAGATTGTATTCAGAATATGCGATATCTGAAGTTAGTAAACTGATTGATTTTGACACAATTGAGATCAGAATCAGTGACTGAGAATGATACCGATATCAGAGAGATCAGAAATATCAGAAATATCAGAAATTTCAGAAATGTCAGAATTGTCAGAAATTTATTTTTGGTCTGAGTTGGCAGATTATCTTATACGATTGTTATTTTGTGTCTGCCTGAGTATTGTTATATTTTTACAGCAGTATTTAATACAGATCATTGTGAATAGTTGAGATTATATACAGATTATTTAAACCGAATCAGAGCTAAATTCGAGAATTACGGCAGTTCAGAGATTTAACCAGAATGTTCAGAACTTAAATTCGATAATCAGAGCAGAACATCGATCCGAGTGACAGATATGTGATTTTACTGTATAAGAATGTTTATCTTGTGACGTCAAATATTTCAGAATTGTACAACCGAATTTGATATTGATAATCAGAATCGAATATCGGGTAGGTATTTTTCTTTAGTTTATATTATTAACTGATTTCTTGTGCTGCATAGTTCGAATTTGAAATGACAGATAGGGTCAGAAGCGCACAGAAATGGATTCAGTAGTCGTTCAGGTAACAGAAAGTGTATGATAATTCGAACAGACAGTTTTGATATAGACAGATTAAATCAGTTATGATAGAATTATACTGAAATGTTGGCAGAATTGTACTGATATGTCTGAATTGTCAATAAATGAAGAAAGAAAAATAGAAATCAGAAGATTTATTACAGAATTTGTATATTCTGACTAGACCTAGGGAGTATATTTCGATGAATTTCGTAATTAGACCACTGCAATATTTTCCAGATTGTGATATGATATGATTGTGATTGACAGATTGTTCAATCTATATCTATTAGTTTGTACCAGATAACGTACAAACATGACCAAATGACACAGATCGATGTCAGAGAAGTGGTCAGAGTAACCAGAATGCCACAGTAGATTATATCAGATTGTGATTTTTGCGTGATTTTGTACTTGTGGCAGAATATACCACAAACTCCTTCGCATACTATCCAGATCTGAGAGATTATGTATAGATCTATAGTGCTGGATGTTAGCACTAGTTAACACGATGCATTGTCACTTGGTGCAATGAGAATCATCAAATGAGTATTGGGATAGCAACATACGAAGCATTGTACAATAAGTACTGCAGATTTCTTTGGTATAAGAATAATGTCTCAAAGATATCTGAGATAAGATCTGATACGGTCAGAGATATGACAAAGAAAAGGTAGCTAATTCAGAAAAGAATGAAGATAGCTCAGACCAGACAGACTTAATATGCCAACGTCGGATGGTGACGATTGGTATTCGAGGCTGAAGATTTAATATATCCTTGAATGGGATAAACAGATTTGATAACAGCTGATGGTAGTGATTTGTTATGAGCTGTAGTTTGGTATATACGGATGTTATATAGCTAGTATTGCGAGATTGATTTTGTCAGAGCTATTTTGAGAGAGAAAATCTAATATAAGATTGGGATTTCAGAATGGATTCATTAAGATGAGTTTCTGATTTAAACTCGTTATACATTTCTTCTGATAGATCTGAATTGATTACTTACGAGTTCGAGGACTGAACTCAGATCTAAGAGGGGGAGAAATGTAAGGCCCGAGAATTTATTACTGTAATCTGAGATTAATCTGAAATGATTTATTTATTAATTGAGATGATTATAGACGGAACGGATCAGACCGGGAGAGCCGAAAGAAGATTTGACATGAGGTGTAAGGAAGAGTCCCCGCGCACATGCGCGACGTGTTAGGCGCACATGCGCGAGGAAGACAGAACCATGCGCGCACATGCGCGGCTTGAATGCGCGCATATGAGCGGAACGTCCAGAGAGTTCGGCGCACATGCACGGCGGAAGGCGCGCATATGCGCGAGTAAGGGAATATGCGAGATAGAACATCTCGCGCATATGCGCGAGAAGATTTATGCAACAGGCAGCCGGGCAGAACTACCGGCGCATATGCGCGCGGCATGAATTTTGTCGAATTGCCACTTGGTCTCTTGAAGTGCAATGTGTGTATATATATATATATATATATATATATATATACATTATACAAATCTATTCAGAGGGAGAAAAAGGAAACCGAAGGAAAGCTTTGAGGAATTTTCAATTCTTTGATCGTAGATTTAGGATTGTGAAACATCCGCTGATCTAATTTTAAATCCGACTTCAGTACTGTGTTCCTATCAACGCAGGCTACAACTTGACGTAAGTTTTGTTACGTTTAGACATGATTTGAAATTATGATATTGTCAGAATTGAATATGAATCAGATATGATGTTTCTGCTACAGTAGGCATTGCATAATTGAAGTCAGATTAAAGAATAGACTGGTTATACAATTGTTATGATTTTCAGAGTTGAATTGATTGAGATTCGATATCAGAGTTGAGTTATTACTGATTTTAAGTGTACCGATATTGAGATTAGGAATTGTATTGATACTGATTATGAATTCTGGTAGTATCTTTGTGATGTGAGATTGACGGGGATATCGAAACTGTATCGTTATGCCGTCGAAACATCAGTTGATTTAGATTGATCAGATTCAGTAATAATTTCGATTGTATCGTGATATCGTTGATATGAATTAGATTGTACCTTGTTCAGATATTGATCAGATTATGTATTGATTTGAGTATTGATCAGAACAAGTCTTGAATTGAGTTATATACTGATATGGTATTTATGTGATTTGTCATTGCCAGACTGGGTATGGACAGATTGGAATACAAAACTTCGTCTTCATCAGACCGAGAAGAGAAAGGTATAAATTGATGTTAATTGGGAGATCGACTTGAGTTAGATTTAACTCGAGTTTCCCTAAACCACATATTTGTATGTTATTGTTTTTATACCTTTGTATTTTAATGATTATGTTTATTCTATTGAATTAGAAGTAGAAAGCAGAGAGCTATTGAGTGAGAGTCACTGACAGAGCGGTTAGATTTTGACAGTATAGTCACTGACCCATTGCACATTGTCAGACTAGGCTTAGTCTTGGTAGATACGCCAAGGCACTGGACATTTGGTGTATCGATATGCTTAAGATACAGACATTGTTCTTATTGTAGATTATTCGATACAGCTAGACCATAGTCCAGAAATAAGAATGTACCGCCACCGCGACTGGTAGTAGTAGGTGTGAGACTTGTTACGTTCTTATTCACCGGAATCCCTAGATTAGAATGAGAGATGAGTCGAGTCTTAGATATCGAGACTAGAACTTGATTACAGATTTGTATTGATTTATGTTTCGTAGATTACGATTCAGATATTATTTACAGATTGATATTGATACATGTTGGTTGATTATGCTACATGTGATAAGATATAATTCATGCTTTTATGTTAATTCAGTTAACTGCATGTATACATTATTTATACTGGGATTTATTCTCACCGGAGTATCCGGCTGTTGTCTTGTTTGTATGTGTGCATGACAACAGGTGGGGCACGATCAGGGTCAAGAGGAAGATGAGAGATCGAGATTAGAGTGGTGATTCCGGACTTAGATGTAGACTTGGTTTAACACTGGAAATTAGTAGTTGAACCTTAGACTAGTTTGAATAATTGTTGTACATTATTGTACTTTTATACTGAGATGTATATTAGTTAAATTCCATTACGTTCCGCACTTATATTTTAAAAAGAAAAATTTTTAGACCCTGTTTATCTTAATTGATAATTAAATCCCAAAGATGATTAAGAAGATGATTAGCGTCCGGGTCCCCACATAACTGATCAAGAAGACTGATAGAAACTGATCTAAAATATGCAAACTATCGGTTGTCCATAACTGAAGATTAGTATACAGTTTTTCGAAGACAACTGACTGATTAGATTTAACTGATCAGTTACTACTAGCAAACTGAACTACGCAGACAAATGATTGATCAGTTGGAACTGATCAGTTACTACAATCAGTTGTAAGCTCATCAGCTGTATTCTATCAGCTGATCCTTCAGCTATACATGTCATTAGTTAAGGAAAAGGACGTTCAACCAACAACTACACAAAAGCTGACTGCAACAAGTAGTGGGATAGCCGCATGTCAGAAAAGTTTCAGTATACGACTCTCAGAAGAATGTTGACGTGGCAAACAACGAATAAAAAATTTCAAATCATATTCAATATTACCGTTGGAGGCAATGTCTATAAATAGTAGAGAAGAGCAGCTGAGAAAGATACAACTCTCTGAATCTCAACTCTGAATCTGAATTAACCCAATTGGTATACTGTTACTCTGCTGAAATATTTGCTCACTCTTATTATATACAATCATAGCATTCAAGGCTATACTTTGAGCTTACAAGCACAAATCGTTATTGTTATAATACTTGATCTTGAGGAGATCAGTTGTCCTAATTTATTTCAGTCCATTTGAGTACTGTAAATTGTTTTGTAACTAAGCGTTCAGTTTGACATTGTTAAGTCCAAAACTGAAGTGAGTCTGTACAACAGTTTGTATTGATCAAAGTATTTTAGTGAATATCATATTCTTGTGATAGAAGGGGTGACGTAGGAGTGTTTCAAATCTCCGAACATCCATAAAAACTCGTGTCTTCTTAGTTTAGTTTTATTCTATCTATCAGTCAGTTTATTTCCGCACTTTTATTGTTAACTTATTGATATCGACTGACAAGATTCTCGAGTATCAGTGTATCACTAAACTGATTCATAAATCGAGAAAAGGTTGTGAAAATTATTAGTGTTTATTCAAACCCCCCTTCTAAACACTCTTTCACCTTTAACCGATCCTATCAAGTGGTATCAGAGAAGTTGAATCTTGTTCCTGAATATTCCAATATACAAATTGATTACCATATTTTCATTCAACAAAATTCCAATGTTCTCTAGAGAAGATTTCGATGATTGGAAAATCAGAATGCAGGCTCATCTAGCTGCACAAGACGATGACATGTGGTACGTTATTATAGACAGACCCATGAAAATATTGATGGCAAACACTGCTGTTGCCATAACTGATGGGGCACCACATCGCATTGAAAAACCCCGAGATGAATGGACAGCTGAAGACAAGAGAAAAGTCAACTTGGACAACGTGGCTAAAGATATTTTGTACAAGACGCTGGATAAAGTCACCTTCAGCAAAATAAAAATGTGCAAAACTGCTAAAGAAATTTGGGAGAAACTGATTCAGCTCTGCGAAGACAATGAGTAAACCAAGGAGAATAATCTATCTGTTGTTGTTCAAAAGTTCGACAATATCAAGATGAAGATTGGAGAATCCATGCATGAATATGATGAAAGGATCAACATTATAGTAAACGAACTGAATGCACTCGGAAAGGTGTATTCAAATAAAGAGGTAACACCGAAAGTAGTCAGAGGTTTTACCAAGGAATGAGATGTTAAGACCATGTCAATACGAGAATCAAAGGACCTGAACAAGGTCGAACTTCATGATTTATTTGCAGATTTAAAAGCCTACGAGTTTGAGTTGCAAACCAGAGAAGGGGAACCTTCTACATCAGCTGCTACAACTGCCCTAACTGCTGTCAAACTAGAACCAACTGGTTCAGTTGACAAATCTGCTGATTAGTTAAGTAATGACGCTATGAAATTATTTGTCAAAAAGTTTGGAAGATTTATGAGAAGAAATCAAGGAAACATTCAAAGACAATATTAGACAAATAACTCCAAGGAAGAACCTAATGCTTGCTACAACTGTGGTAAAGCTGGTCACTTCATTGCTGACTGTTCTAAGCCAAAGAAAGACAGTCGAGAATCAACTGAAAAGGGAAAAAAATCTTATAAGCACAAGAGAAGAACTAAGGATGACAAGAAATCATACAGAAAGAAGCATGATGTGCTTCTAGCAGAGGAAAGCAAGTCTAAATGGGCAGAATCTGACAGTGATGATTCAAAACCTGAGAGCTTGAGCTAGCTCCAGTGATGATGATGAAGAGGTCAAGTGTCTAATGACTGATGACACAGAATTGGAGTCAACCAGTCAACAGGTATTCAACTTTAGTTCAACCGACTTCACACGAGATGAACTAATTTCTACACTTCATGACATGGTAAATGAGTATCACAAGCTTGCCCTATCTTTTAAGAAGGCCAAAGCACAGCAAATTAATCCCAAAGACGATACAACTGAAAACTGATGAATCAGTTGATTTGTTGAGTCTTAAAAGAGATATTGCTGAGCTGAATGCTGAAAGAAACAAGAATCAATATATGATTCAGCAGTTAATGCTTGAGAATTCAAAGAAAACTGAGCTTATAAAGGCATGTAATAAATCATCTGTTGCACTAGCTGAAATACAAGATAAGAAAAAATCAAATATTGATAAAACTAGTTTAGGGATTGGCAACCAAGATGAAACTTCCACCAGTGATACTCAGCCAAAACTGAACATGAGCAAAGGGAAATATGTTCACTTTGTAAAATCAGTTGTGGTACAAGAACAATCTGAGCCAAGTAAACCAGTTGTACAACCTATTCAAAATAAGAACAAGGCTAGGAGGTATTGTATTGGTTATAGCCCAAAAATTTCAACTGACCCACAAAGTCAGCCACAAAAAAGGTTCATCAATAAATACCTGAACAATTCAAATGGCTACTCCATTTACTATAAGAACAAGCCAGTTCAGAAAATATATCGGCTGAAAAACCATTTCAAAAAGGCTAAAGCTCATATTGCTTCATCTACACACTACACATCAAGCACACACAAGCCGAGAAAAACTATCTGGAACACAACAACTGGAAAGTCAGTAAGATTAGTCCAAGTCTGGGTTCCTAAAAGACTGATCAGTTTAAGGCCCAGATAGATGTGGGTACCAAGATCATATATTGTGTGTGATTGCAGGTGACATGTATAAACAAAGAATCAACCTGATATATGGACAGTGGATGCTCGCGTCATATGACAGGGGATGCAAGTTTGTTATCCCAACTGATCAAATACACTGGTCCAAACATCAGTTTTGGAGACAAATCCAAAGGTAAAACTGTGGGTAAGGTTAAGCTTATCCATGAAAATTTTACTATCAAAGATATTTTACTAGTTGAGAATTTGAAGTTTAACTTGATTAGCATCAGTCAGTTATGCGACAATAAATTCTCAGTTCAGTTCGACAGACACTCTTGCTAAGTTAGAGACTCAACCGACGAGATCATCCTAACTGGTAATCGTTGTGCGAATACCTACTAAGTCAGCTGGACTGATCAACCTTATGCACCAGTTTATTTTATTGCTTCCAAATCTTCTAAAAACTGGTTGTGGCATAAGAGGTTGAACCACCTAAACATTATATCTATTGCCTATCTGAGTAACCACGATCTTGTAACTGGTTTGCTCAAAATAGATTTTTCAAAAGATAAAATTTGTTCAGCATGTCAGTTTGGTAAGCAAGTAAGACCTTCATTTAAAAACAAGGGTTGTAAATCATCTTCCTGATACTTAAAACTGCTACATATGGATCTCTTTGGTCCTATATCAGTCATGAGCTTAGGGGGAATGAAATACACCTTAGTAGTTGTGGATTATTTTTCAAGATTTACTTGGGTTATCTTTCTTAAATTCAAAGATGAAACTGCTGCACAACTGATTAAGCTTTTCAAAAGAATATTAAATGAAAAATCAGTTGGGATTGATCGAATAAGGTCTGATCTAGGGACTGAATTCATCAATCAAAATCTTTCACAATTTTTAAAAAATACTGGGATCATGCATGAGCTCTCAGCAGCAAGAACTCCTCAGCAAAATGGTTTAGCTGAGAAAAGAAATCAGACCCTTAAAAAAGCTGCTAGAACAATGCTTGCTGATTCTGGTATTTTTCAGAGGTTTTGGGTAGAAATAGTAAAAACTGCATGTTACACTCAGAACAGATCAATGATTAATAAGAATCATTTGAAAACACCGTATGAGATCAGGCATGGACGCAAAAGCGTGGTTTCTTATTTTAAAGTATTCGGCTGCAAATGTTTTATTCTTGATAATGGCAAAAATCATTTAAAATCTTTTGATGCTAAATCTGCAGAGGGAATATTTCTTGGGTATTCTTCAGTTAGTAAAGATTACAGAGTTTTTAACAAATGCACTTTGAATGTAGAAGAGTCTATTCATGTTGTATTTGATGAATCTGTGCTAACTGATAAGCCAACTGATCCAGTTGAGCTAGTTGATCGCTTTACAAATATTAGTTTGGAGGATGATAATAAGGAAGAGAATCATATTAATCGAAATATCCTTCAAACACCAGAACCAGAAGTGCTGGATCAATAAGTTGAACAAGAAACTGTTACTGATAATCAGTTGGTGGAGCAAAATGATAATACTCAGTTACCAACTGATACAACAACAATTGAAACCGAATAAAATATTCAGTTGCCAACCGAAGCAGTTGCTGAGATGGATGCAACAAATGCTGAGTACAGATGGAAGAAATCACATCCACCAGAATTGGTGATAGGTAATCCATATGATCCGGTAAGAACTCGGAATCAAATGTTTAATTTATTTATTCATTCAGCTTTCATTTCCCAACTGGAATCTAAGAAAACTGATGAAGCTCTTACTGATCCTAACTGGATAAATGCCATGCAAGAAGAGCTAAATCAATTTACCCATAACAATGTTTGGAACTTAGTTCCAAGATCAGTTTCTAAAACCATTTTAGGTACAAAGTGAAACAAACTGAACGAAGATGGTTCAGTTGTGCGCAACAAAGCGAGGCTTGTAGCACAAGGATAGATGCAAGAAGAAGGAATAGATTACGATGAAACTTATGCGCCAGTTGCAAGACTGGAAGCAATCAGAATGTTCCTTGCTTATGCCTCATTCATGAATTTTAAAGTCTAACCAGATGGACAAGGATAGTGCATTTCTGAATGGTCAATTGCAAGAAGAAGTATATGTTGTACAACCACAAGGTTTTGATAATAACTCTCATCCTGATCATGTTTATCATTTGAACAAAGCATTATATGGTCTTAAATAAGCTCTAAGAGCTTGGTATGAAACTATTTCAAAATTCCTAACTGATCGTGATTTTACTGTTGGATCAGTTGATAAGACTATGTGAAAATTTTCAAAGAATGATCATATTTTACCTGTGCAAATATATGTTGATGATATTATTTTTGGGTCAACTAACCCCAAATTATGTGAGAAATTTGCCAAGTTAATGCAGGAAAAATTCGAGATGAGTATGATGGGTGAACTGACATTTTTCCTCGGTCTGCAAGTGAGGCAACTTGAAACTTGTATTTTTATCAGTCAGACTAAATATACTAAGGAATTGCTTAAGAAAATGGAAACATGTTCAGCTGCAAGTACTCCGATGAGTTCATCAATCAAACTAGACAATGATCAAGGGGGAATATCAGTTGACACGACACTTTACAGAGGTTTAAAGGTTCATTATTGTACCTAACTGCTAGTCGTCCTGATATTGTATTTGCTGTTTGTATGTGTGCTAGATTTCAGGCAGATCCTAAGAAATCGCATTTTTCAGCTGCCAAACGAATTTTAAAATATATTAAAGTCACACAAAATGTGGGCTTATGGTATGCTAAGGATTCTTCTTTCAATTTAGTTAGATATACAAGATGTAAGCTAGATCGTAAAAGCACCAGTGGATCATGTCAATTTCTAGGAGACAGAGTGATTTCGTGGTTCAGCAAGAAGCAAACATCCATAGCAACTTCCACAACTGAAGCAGAATATATTGCTGCTGGAAGCTGCTGTGCACAACTGATCTGGATCCAGGAACAACTGAAAGACTATGGAGTCATTGCAAAAGAATCTCCAATATTTTGTGATAATACAAGCACAATTACAATTACATACAATCCAGTTCTCCACTCAAGAACCAAGCATATTGATTTCAGAAATCACTTCATCAGAGATCATTCTCCGAAGAAAACAATAAGGCTGGAATACATATCAACTGAACAACAAGCAGCTGACATCTTCACCAAACCTCTACCAGAGACTAAATTTTCTCACTTTCGCAATATTCTTGGTTTAATTGATTTTTCTTAATTATATCAATGATATTGTTGTTATGTCAGTTGTTGTTAATTTTTTTTCAGTTAGTCAAATTTCAGTTATTATCTATTCAGTTAGTCTTTATCAGTTAATTAACTATTTGTCAACTGATATCAGTTCATATACAGATAAGAAATTACAATGAATCGAAACAACAATTTTATTGATAAAATTTTTCAAATATTACACGATTCAATTCTCTTTCTACGACATCTAGCCAAGAGAACATCCAACTAGACAATGCTTTACAAAAAACTCTTCTATAGTCTTCCGAGAAGATAATCTTCTCCAGTGCTCTCTGCTCCTGCATCAGCTTCAACTCCAACAGACCTTCATCAGTAGCAAGATCTGAAGTGTGGATCACATTAATGCATTTCTTATACTTTATCTCGGTTTCCATCTGTTTATCAGTAGCAACCAACCCATCTCGCTTAATAGCTTGGAGGTCTTGAACTTTAGTCCAAGTGGACATGACTTTTTCAAGGACATAACTCTCCATAGCTTCTTTCTGTCTTTCCTGACGACGAAGTGTTGCTGGAGAAGGAAGGTTGTTGGAACTGCTTTCTCTATCCATTTGTGTTTAATTGTCGTTTTTATCATCTAACGACAGTGGTCTTATTTATAGACAATTCCTGACAACTAATATTGACGAAATAGAAGAAGACGAAGAGACTCTAGTTAACTGAAAGCCTTCGACTTATTCAGACTAAGCTTCTATTATCCTTTCTTTTATTAATATGCATTTATTGAGGGGGATTATCGAATCAAAAAGGTTAACTGAGAAGACAATAGTCAGTTGGTCTTCAACTGAAATGACTCAGCTTACAATTGATCACTCAGTTGCTGACCTAACTGATCTTCTCCAATAAGTTAACTAATAAATCGATAAATATTCCATAATAAGTGATGTATAATTACGCATTTAATGCATGTCTTTCAATGAATAGTATTTTAAAATGTGGCCCCACGTAGTCCATTTAAATTCTACACATGTTTTCATCACACATACACTCGATTTTATTCAATTTATTTTGGACTGACACGTGTCCATAAATTTGAACAGTCACATACATATGCACTTATCCTCGCCTCATTTCAGTTTTCCTTTATGCGCATTTCAGTTTACAGAGCAAATCAATACAAAGAACTTTCTCTCTCGCAGATAACCAATTCTTCAGCAATAGCAAATCAAGTTCCGACATACATATTGAATTCAATGGCAATCGACTTTGATTCTCTCATGACTGTCCAGGACGAGGACATCAAGAATATGTTTCTCAAACTGGAGACTGCTGGACTAAAGACATTTCTGGGACTTTCCTCCAAAGAAATCTATCCAAAATAGATTTAGGATCTCTATGCAAATAGATTCATTTCTGCTGACGACAACATAACTACCACCGTCAACAATCATTTGCTAATAGAAGAAGAGATTTTCAGCAACATCTTTCAACTGTCAACTGATGGTCTGGCCAATATCTCTGATGTGAAAACTTCTGATGTAGAGGATATGCAGACTCTCCTATCAGCTGATGGAAGGAAATCAAGGTTCCGATCCCAAAAAGGAACTGAAGCCAGAAATCTAGTTGCTGGCTAACATCGTGGCCAAAGGGCTATTTGCCAAAACTGGATCTTTTGCTACTCTCACTCTAGAGAAATTTCAAATTATGACTGCAATCATGGCTGGAAAAGACCGAATTTGAAAGGTATCATCTTCAACCTTCTTAAAAACATGTTTTAGTCTTCGAAACAATCAAAGGGATTTGTTGTGCCGCTAAGTTATCTGCTGAAAAGCAATGGCTTAATGGATGACTCCTCAGAGAGGTCATCCAAGTTCAAGATATTCAATGACAAGAGTTTTCAGCTGCCGAAACTCAGGCTGGACATCTCTCCTGAAAAATTCATTAAGGTGAAAAAGGAGATTGGGACGAAGGAGGCTCACAAACCAGTGAAGAAAGCCAAGAAGACAGATCAGAAGAAGACAATCAAACGCAAATTGATTGTCATTGAAACTGATTCTGAAAAGACTCTTTCTCCTAAGATCGCCAAGAAGCCCAGAACTTCGAAGGCAAAACAACATTAGTTGTGGGAACCATTCCAACTGAGAGGTTGATACTATCTGGAGCTGAACAGCCTATCCAGGCTATTCTGTTGCGGGCAATATCAGTAAAAATTTAACTGGAGAGCAGTTACCTCCACCTACTGCTCCTCTCAAGAAGACTATCACTGAATCTGGTGATAAGAAGAAACCTGTTGGAGTTAAAGCTCCACTAATCACTATCTCTGGCCCAACTTCATTGCCATTTGCCAGACCCAAAAGGGTAGTGATTAGAGAAATGTTTGATGCAACCAGATCAAGACTGAATATTTCTCATGTCCTGACTGACTCAAAGGGCAAGGAAAAGATGATAGAAGAGCCCAGACCCACAAACACAATTCAAACCCATATTGACCTCATTTGTAAAGAGGTCAATGAATTTTCTGAGACTAAGCTTAAAGTTTATGATGAATGGGTAAGGTTTAGGACAGAAGTGTTTTCCAGGCAACTGCAGAAGAAATTAGTTTTGAAGAAATTTATTGCCCTGGAAACTATAGTCCTAAAAATGGTCAAAGCAACTTCAGTGTTTCAAGCGTTGCAGAGGAAGAAGTACTTATTTGATCAAGTACGAGCAAAGAAGTTAAAAAAATGGTTGTTCAGCTACGCCAAAACTATTATCCCACCAGTCCAGCTGCCTTTAATGATAAAGAAGTTCATGACCAGCTAGACTCGGACCTTATATCTCTGCAGATGGAGATTAATCATTGGGAACTAGATCAAGAAACGACCATTCCAGCAGATTCCCAAGATCTTTCATCAGACGAGCTAGCTGAACAATCAGTTCAACCGCAAAAGCCATCCTAGGAACAAGTTGCTGAATCTTCTGAGCAAGTAACTGCTCATTCTCAAAGGATGCGCAACCGTCAAATACTGCTCCTCAATCCTCAACTGCAGAACTTCAACTTCATACTGATGCTAATTATCATTGGCAAACATTTATGAAGTTATTAAATCAGTTGCCTCTGATATTCAGCTGACTACTACAGAAGCAGTTGAAGAACTAATCGCAACTGACGAGCCAGCCTCACAGAGTACTTTTCAACCGACTGAAGGGCCAGTTCAGTCGACTGCCACGACTGAACATGTAGTTATTACAGGAACTGAAGAGACAGTTCGGTCATCTTCCATGACTGAACAAACAATAACTAAAGAGGTGCCAGTTGAACATGCAAACACAGTTTCAGTTGTTCAAACAACTGAAGAACTTATTTCTGAATCAGCTGAGCAACCAACTGAAGAACCAGCTACTATTTCATCTGATCAACCAACTTCAGAGCCTTCTAGTTCTGCTGCTATTCCGAATCTCTCTTATTCTCCACAGGTTCAACAGGAAGCTATACCAGAGGATACTTCAGAATTGGTCAATCTTGAAACTAAAACAACTGACAGGGCCATGGTGATCTTTAATCAAGAAAACCGGGAGCAGGAATCAGAAGCTTCTGAGGCCATGTCTCCTGGTATATCAATAGAAACTGAATCATTGTTTGAATAAATTCAGGCCATTCAGACCAAACTTGTCGGTGTAATGACTTCCATTTCTGACATCAAGTTAACCCAATTTCTGCATATTATGAGGTTCAACTCTATAAAGGAGAATACTATGGGAAGACTATAACAAATCCAAAAGGATGTAACTTCGTTATTTTCCAAATGGAAGAACTTCGAAAAGATAGAGCGTCAGCTGAAGATCACTTCCAAACTCAAGCCTTGGTTACAAGACTCCTTGATTTTTTGGAAAACACTGTCTCAAAAAGAATGGATTTGCTGCAAGAAATCCTATTGAATGCAGTATCAAACCTCTCCTCAAAAATCCGTATGTTATCCAAAAAGATTGATGGGCTTGACAAAAAAGGGGAAGAAGAAGGAAAATATCAGCCGGAGAAATCTACAAAGTTGAATAAGAAGATATAGAAGATTATTTGGCTAATTTTGAAGATTATTTTAGTAAGTTAGAAGATTCTTTTATTCTTTTATTCTTTGTACGAATCTGTATATTGAAAGAGTTGTTAATAAAAGATTATTTTATCTACAATGAGTTCAGTTGATCAGTTCTTATTTTCTAAGTTTTGTCAAATACCAAAAAGAGGAAATGGTTGGAAACTGAATTTCGGAAGTTTGACAAACTGAGCGTTTAATAGATTGAACTAACTGATCAAGAAGACTGATAGAAACTGATCTAAAATATGCAAATTATCGGTTGTCCATAACTGAAGATTAGTACGTAGTTTTTCGAAGACAAATGATCAATTGGAACTGATCAGTTACTACTAGCAAACTGAACTACGCAGACAACTGACTGATTAGTTACTACAATCAGTTGTAAGCTCATCAGCTGTATTCTATCTGCTGATCCTTCAGCTATACACGACATCAGTTAAGGAAAAAGGCGTTCAACCAACAACTACACAAAATATGACTGCAACAAGTAGTGGGATAGCCGCATGTCAGAAAAGTTGCTAGTGTACGACTTTCAGAAGAATGTTGACGTGACAAACAACAGATAGAAAATTTCAAATCATATTCAATATTACCGTTGGAGGCAAAGCTTATAAATATCAGAGAAGAGTAGCTGAGAAATATACAACACTCTGAATCTCAACTCTGAATCTGAATCAACCCAATTGATATACTGTTACTTTGTTGAAATCTTTGCTCACTCTTATTGTATACATTCGTAGCATTCAAGGCTTTCGAGCTTACAAGCATAAACCGTTATTGTTATAATACTTGATCTTGAAGAGATCAGTTGTGCTAAGTTAAGTCCAGTTGAGTACTGTAAATTGTTTTGTAATTAAGAGATTTAGTTTGACATTGTTAAGTCCAAAACTGAAGTGGGTCTGTACAACTGTTTGTATCGATCAAAGTTTTTTTAGTAAATATCCTATCATTATGACAGAATGGGTGACATATGAGTGTTTGAAATCTTCGAATATCCATAAAAACTTGTGTCTTCTTATTTCAGTTTTATTCTATCTATTAGTCAGTTTATTTCGACACTTATATTGTTAACTGATTGATATCGACTGACAAGATTCTCGAGTATTCGTTTATCACTAAACTGACTCATAAATCGAAAAAAAGATTGTGAAAATTGTTAGTGTTTATTTAAACCCGTTCTAAACACTCTTTCACCTTTAACCGATCATATCATCAATGAATATTATGAAATACTTTTTCTCACCTCGAGTTTGCAAAAGTTTTAAATCACATACGTCAGTGTGAATCAATTCAAGTGGCTTAGTACTTCTTGTCATAGAATGGAATGAAGTTTTGACCATCTTTGCTTCAACACAAATCTCACACTTATATTGTGGATTTCTTTTAAATGCATGTAGTACATTTAGATTTGCAAGTCTTCATAAGGTGTTGAAGTAAACATGTCCTAATCTTTCATGCCATAAATTAGAACTTTCAAACAAGTAAACAAAATCATTAACTTTATTCTTCGCCTTGTGAAATATAACACTAGTTACATTCATCTTAGAAAGACCATTATCTTGGTGTCTCTTGCCTACAAATACACCATTTTTAGTTAAGACAAATTTTTCTGATTCTAACACAAGCCTAAAGCCGGTTTTACTCAACAAGGATCCAGAAACTAAGTTCTTTCAAATGTTTGGCACATGCAGTACACATTCCTCAGCGATATCACTTTCCCGGAAGTTATCTTCAGTACCACTTTGACAATCCCTACAACTTTATAAGTCGTAGAGTTTCCCATAAACAATTTCCTATCACTTACAGAAGTGTAGGATGACAACATTTCTTTGTCAGCACAGATGTGGCTAGTGGAACCGGTATCTACCCACCATTCCCATGGATTATCCACCAAATTGGCTTCAAATACAACTACGAATAAATCAAGTTCCTATAGATCTATTGGTACATGCCTTTTCTTGATGACGTTGGCTTGCTTTGGTTTCTGATTTTTGTTGTATTTCTTTGGAAGACGACAATCCTTGGCTATATGATTCGGTTTGCCACAGTTGTATTGTGACTGGTGCTTTCTATTGTGACTGGTGCTAGATTCTGTCAGATTGGCCTCGGCCTCGACCTCCATTGTCCTTTTGTATGTTTTGAGTTCAGAGTTTCGACTATCTTCATCAATTTGAAGCCTCACAATTAGATCTTCATGTTTTAACTCATTGTGCTTGTGCTTAAGTTAGTTCTTGAAGTCTTTCCACATTGATGACAGTTTCTCAGTAATAGCTACCACTTGGAATGGTTCATTAATTTCCATCCCCTCTGCCAGTAAGTCATGAATAAAAATTTGAATTTCTTGTACCTTGCTTATTACAGATTTGGTGTCCATCATTTTGAAGTCCAGAAATCTACCAACAACGAACATCTTAACCCCTGCATCTTCTGTCTTATACTTTTTCTCTAATGAGTCCCACAACTCCTTGGGTGTCTTGATAGAGCAGTAGACACTGTAAAGCATGTCGTTAAGTCCGTTTATAATATAGTTGTGGCAGAGGAAGTTACTGTGGTTCCATGCATCAACAGCAGCCCTTCGTTGCCAGTCTATATTGCTTTCGGAGATGACAGGATTGGTCTCTGTCAGGAACCGAGACAGGCTTAGCGTGGTCAGATAGTATAGTATTTTCTGCTCTCAACGTTTCAAGTCGGCATCAGAAAACTTAGGAGGCTTTTCGACCTGAGAGAGAACAGCAGGGGCAGTGGGCACGTGAGTGAATGATCCAGTCGACATATTAGTATAATGAAGATCGGTAAGAAACAAAAAAGAATTCGTCTTGTGATTTTTATTTGTCTTTCTTCTTGATCTTCGGTGGACAACGAGTAGTACGAGTTGAGACAAGAAAAATCTTTTTTTTGCAAGACGAATTTGCCAGTATGTATGTGCTATACGAAATGACAGTCGTCCCCAAGGTACAACAACTCCGATCTAGAAATGCAGCACTTCGAATTCTGGATGTCAGCGAACAAATATATGTCTGAACTTTCAAGTTTCGGAAGAAAAGAATGCAACAAAATGTATGCGAATAGTGTGTATTATGAACACTTGCAGAGGGAAGATTTAAAACCAAGTCATCGGTATCACAGAAGGGTCACCCTTCTATGATAAGCCATGGGACGTTTACAAGCCAGGAGACACACGGTTCTGCGCCAAATCACACTGGACGCACTGGTTTGGATTGGAGGGTGCAAGGATGTACCGGTTCAAAGGGACAAAAAGTTTTTGAATGTAACCTTTGTTTCAAAATTTAAAAATATTTTCCAAATAAAATTTGTTCAAAAAGATTAATATGGTCAAGAGACCGCACCGCACCGGACTGGGCAGGCGCGTGTGCGTGTTTAACTGAGACCCAGTCTATCAGCGTCTTTCCCCTTCCAAAAACTTCTGGTGCCTCTTTAGGGCCCAAAACCTTAGCTCAAACTTGGAGCTAATAAGGAAGACTATACTTTGGTTATTTCCCAATGTGGGACATCTCTAACTTCTTTTCGTTCACTACTCACCACTCATCCAACATAAATTCGACCGGAATTGGAAATTAATTTTTTTTAATAAAAAAATTAAGATTGATATCTGAACCAGCTCATTAAAAATAATAGATATTATAAGATGGTAATATCTTTGTTTTATTTGAAGATGTTTGCTTGTTGTTGTCCCTCCCTCAACATCAATCATCGCATGCTCCCACCGTCGGCTGCAGCCTCTCCGTCGATGCATTCGGATATTCCGGAGTTGGCTCAGTTTGAGAAACGCTTAGCTTTTGGCGATAGCTAGCTGTAACTACTGTCGATGAACGATGAAATTAAATGAGCCTCTTCAGGTGATTTTCTAACTATTTTAGTTCTTACTAGATTTTTTTGTTCATTCAAAGATGCATTTTCGCTCAAAGGTCAATCCACTTGAAGAAGAGTTAAAAAAATTTCTTAATAAAAAGGTCCATTATTGCAGATAGTTTGTTTTAAACTCAGTTTCATGGTTTTAATACCGTGCATCTCTTGATCACTTAGAACACGCAAGTTTAAAACATTTTTTATTTTTCCAACACTAGACCATATCTTGTCCAGATTGTGATTTTATCATTTCATGGTGATGCGATATGATATGCATGTATCTTATTTTCAGCTAAAAGGATTTGCTGCAGTGTCCCAAGCTCCAACGTAAATCCTCTTAAACAAGTTTATATATTCCAACACCACATATATTTGGAAAGAAAAAACTTTTAGTTTGTATTTTCATGGTTTGGAGACGCATCAAGCCCAAGAGATGTTCCATTTTCTCGCATCCAAGGTGCAATAGAAGTTTAAAAATTTTTGTTTTGACGTTAAAAATGTTCCTTGGGCATCGTATATTTAAAATATTCATAGGACGTTTAGAATAATTACTTTCGTGTTCTAAACATTGGACACCAAATTATTCTGAATTTTAAGCGGAGATAGTATTTTTTGTATATCCCTATGAATGGATCTTTCTCCTTATTCGATTGTCAAATCAAGTATACAATCAGAAACTCTATTCCTTGTATAGATTGCTCTAGAGATCTAAACAAAGTTTGCACCGAGATTACATCGCCGAAATTTCTGATATCTGGCGGCTTAGTGATAGCTCGAAGGCGGCGAATGTTGGAGGGAAGTGGCCAAAATTTTTCTCTAAAAATTCAATGGTGGCCGAAAATTTGCTTATGAAGAAGGAGAGAATCTGTAACCATCAGTATATCAAGAGTTGCAAATCAATTTGGTAACGATGTAATGTATCTTTGAGTAATAACAACGTCAAGGTATGTGCAACTAGAAAAACACATTTATCTAAAGCACATGTCTTACTCTGGCTAGAGACCCCTTACACTATTAACTCGTCAGATCACATAGGGTATCTTCACTCGTAGACAAGCGGTAAATCTCCGCCTACAATGCATTGGCTCCTATATATTTCAAAACTACACTCAATTTCACCACCCAATGACTCTAAATGGAGTCGGTAAATGGATCAAAGTATGTGGTAGTACGTAAAGCATCTACGTTGTCTCGGGTAAAATGATTAATTGTGTACAACTATAACCGCAAACTATTTCACTCGACAAGTGATAACCACTTGGGAAGTTCGATGGAGGGTTGTTCAGTACATCATAAAATAATCATCCATATGTATGAATGACATCTCTATGCCCTTATCAATAAAACGTGATGTTTACATCACAAAAACTAGTAACAAGTTCAAACAAATTTTATCCTTATTTTAGATGGCTGAATCGACTAGAAACATGTACACTTCTTAACGAGTTTCATGATCTTACATTGAGAGACATACCTCGGGATACCTATAATATATTCAATGACTTTATCTATGCAGCTTGCATGATTATATAGATAAAGTAAATGTCATAATTGGATAAAAACATAAAATATTATTAAAATAGAGATTTTTTTTACATAATAATCATTAAAGTTCAAACAACAAGTTGGCTCGCTTTACACTTACTTTAACTAGATCTACTTGTGGGTACAGGGCTGGCTAGGATCGGAGGTCAGGTAAGCCATTGTGAACCTCTAATGTACGAATTATAGAAAACCAAAGATTTTAGACAAAAAGGTCAAATTTTTGAAAGGGGAAAATCGGAGATGCCTGGAATAGTTAAGGTTACACCATCTTAAACCATTGATCAAGAAATATCGCATCCAGATTTAACCAAATCTAGTATCAATATTGAATTTGATTTGGTTACATGAAAACAAGTTCAAAATCATATCAATTCAGTCTAGTTAATTTGTTTCTGTGATATATTTAACTTTTTGATTTTATAAATTGTTTTTTTTATCATCGATGAGAGATCAGAGCGTACTATTGGAAACGTCAACTACTCATTTTGCTTAAAAAGTACTAGAATTTTTTTAAAAAAAAACCATCTCACAATTTCGACCAATTATATATAAATATTTATAAAATATTTAGCACCTATTTTTAAAATAAACCACCAACTAACATTTAAAAATCTCAAGGACATAGTTTGAATCATAAAATCGTCAATTGTTTTCAATTCCTAAAATAGCAAAATTGCTAAAACTAACAACATCTCAAAACCACTCAAAACCATAAGGTAGTAAAAATATCTATATCATCAACTTAAAATCATAAATCATAACTAGTGCGAAAAACTAGCGTTGGTCCTCGAGTTATGTGCATCTTCAGTGCAGCAAAGTCAACCATCAAGACCTCCATTATCATTATTTTCATAATCACTTGCATCAATCACACCTAGTGAGTCTAAAGACTCAGCAAACCATAATCTTGATAACAAGTAATACATATACATAACAAATGCAATAGTGAAAATACTTGTACGCAAAATAACATTTTCATAATGATGCGTAAACTTTAGACATAAACATTTTTATAAACGTTTTCATATCATCATAAAAATATTCATATTCATCATATTCATATTCATATTCATATTAAACATGTTAATTTTATTATCGTTGAATTCAGATCGTTAATTGTGACTTCGTATTCGTATTCATATTCGTATTGGACGATGGATCCATCTACATGTAACCACAGTACTGGGCGGCGGGGACAACATCGACACTCTCACCCGTCAACTGAGCCTTGGCCTACGTATTAACATATCATCGTATCACGTATTCATATTAGTCACAATTACTCCACTTCCTTCAACATTTCGTATTTTCATCACTTATAAAAATTAACCATTCATATAACGTTTTTCTTTTAAACCAATCATACAACATGTCTTTTAACGTTATCGTTTCATTATAAAATTTCATAAACATGTAAAGTAATCATATTAACATATAAAACAACATTCAGATCACTGCCATAACTTTTACTAATTTTCGAGTGTAAAATTACCGTTTTACCCCTAGACGTAAAATTTCACAATTTTGAAATTTTCTTAATTCTGTTGACTCTAGAGCATCCCAAATAATTATTTAATCTTACATTAATTTTCTTTTATTTAATTTAGCTTAAATCAATGACTTTTAATTTAATCTTTAATTATTACGTATTAATGCATTTTAAATCACAAATTAAATCAAACTTTAATATAAAATTGTCAAATTAAAACTTAGACTTTTTATGTTTAATTAGCCCTCGTGAACCATGACTCGACCCCCGTTGAGCTATGTTTCGAATTTAAACCATGAAGAAAACCCTAAGTTTTCGAACCAAGCCTACCCTCGAGCCATCTTCGTTTTTTATCGAGCCACCTTCGAAGCATCCCAAGCCAACTTCGAACCAGCTCCCCCTGGACTCTCGTGAAGCCTTGGCACCCCTAGGACTCGAACCCAAGCCCCAACCGAAGCCACCACATCAGGTGAAACAATCGGCCGAGAGCCCCTAGACGATAGGACTCTACGTTTGTGATGCTAGTACTCTAACCACTGGACCAGCCCCTTGTGAAACCTCTTAGGACCCTAAGGACTTGACCTATCCCAGCCCGAAGCACCCTGTCTGAGCCCTTTCCTTGCGCGGCTAAACCCTTGCGCGCACGTCTTCCCGATGGCTCTCGGCTAGGACTCCTCTCCAGCCGTGACTCTTGAGTCCTAGCATGGCTAAGACTCCTTCCCTGAACCATACGTGACCATAACCCAACCCTAGTCTAGCCAAGCCAAGCCATGCACCAAGTTTCCATTCAAATCGAGCCCTTGACCCCAAAAACATGCAGTTCGGTTCCAGCTTGTATCATGTCTCGTGTGCAGCATCTTAGTGCATCATAGGACTCTTTAAATTGTGTAAAAACAACACAAGTTCAACCCCTAATCATGACAGCCCCTTAAGAATATATAAATCATGTTTTTGTATCAAAACACATGCTTTAAAATTCATGTTTGCATAAAAACGAAAATAAATCAAAGTGCAACTTGTTTTTCATGCAATACGTAATTAAATACATAATATAGTGTGATGGATGAGTAAATGAAAGAATATGACGTGTATTTGCGTAATTAATGCACGAGTTATTGTTGATGAATCGAAGAATGACGACGAACGACCTCGGCTTGAAATTACTTGATAATTTTCGAAGCTTTCTTGTAATTCTTTGTGTGTGCCGTGTGATAAGAGAGAAAATAAGAGTTTGAGGGATGCAGGGGAGTGAGGCGTGTGATGTGTGTGAGTTATGGGGTGGGTTTTGGTTTTAAATAATAATTAAAACACTAATCATAGCTTAGACCCATTAACTAGGTTAGTTAGGCCCAATAAGCCCATTAGTGTTTTTAAAAATTATTTTGTTTAATAAAGTTTGTGAAATTGTTAGCCGGGTTGTCAAAACGTTCGTATTTTTTATGAAAATCGTATCCCGATAAAAATTATGTCCCGGCGTATAAAATCACCTCAAAACTCCTTATTTTCAAAAAAAATAAATAAAATAAAAATCATCACCCTTATTTTAAATAATTAAAAATAATTAACTAATAAAAACATTTTTCATTTTTCTGTCATCAGTCTCCGTTCCTCGATCGCAACTCGAATAACCTTTAAAAATACATTTTGATGCAACCATGTACATGCACAACATAATTAATTTATGCAATTAAAACAATTAATTGAAATACACAAGGAATTTGATAATATTGCATGCATGTGGTTCATGTGGACCTTCGAATTTTCAGGACGTTACAATCTCCCCCCTTAAATTGAATTTCATCCTCGAAATTCGCTCATTCTCGATAGTCAAAAGTTTAGGCTCTTAATTCTAGTATCTCAATAATCCATGATTCTGCTGTGCTACTCTGATAAAAATAAGTTTTAGAATGTCCTTATGTCTCCTTGATCCCAATTAAATTTACCTTCTAAATCTTCGTTTGCGAATCGCAACTTAAAACGACCCATGATAACTTAGTGCTACGTTATTATACCCTTGAAATTCAACTTTTCTTACAATTCTCAATATGAAAGAATGGATGACCACCCTTATCGTATATTACCTTCCTTATATTATACCCAAAATGTTCATCAACCTATCATAATTCAACATTAAAATCTCAAACACATCCACTGATGCTTATATTTTCAAGCCTAATATGATTCATCCTACAATACCCTTGATTAACATTCCTTATAATGTTATAACAAAGATATTTCAAGGTCCTAAATATTCTCTCAAGCCTAAATCCTCCAAAATTTCTCTCATTCAACCCATTCAATTCTCACTTATTGCTAAACTAGTCCCCAAATTCCTTAACAATTTCAAAATAAATTCCAAATTTCCTCAAAAATCATCCAATTCATCCTTAATTTCGAAAATCCTACAATTAACCCATAGGTTTTTGGGCATTCTTAATTCCGTTCTACAGGTTTCCCATGACATAATTTTCAATAATTTTAAGTTTTATTAACCCAAAATCAATTCCCATAACCGATAATACCTTTCCATCGAAACCTAATATCCCAAATTATACATTTTATTACTTCTAATGATTATCGCAGTCTTCGAATCATTAATCCTTAAGTGTAATTCCCAAAAATTAATTCAACTAGTAACCACGAATCATCAGTATTTTATTAGAAACCTACATGTCCCATAAAATATTCATAATCTTCACGATTAACTTATGACCCAAGAAGTAGAACATCAATACTAAATCCCAAAAATCAATATAGTCCAATCATTTTCAACATTTCCTAAGGTCCATTAACCAAATTCTTAAACATGTCCAATTCAACCACAAAGCCAGCTGCATGGAAATCATATAGTCCTTATTTCAAATCGTAGCATTCGTAAAAATTCTAAAGCATATAATCTTTTAGCATAACAAAATCATGCAACCATGCAGGATTTTAAAAATCATTTATCATGTAAACTTAAACATAAATGCCATTTAAGTCTACGTTTTAAATCATTCAGCATATACTATTTTTTGAACAATTTTAAACACATAAAACATATATTCTCATAAAGCTATTAAACATGTGACGTAATTATATAATTCATGTCCTCATGCAGGTGTCATCCTAAAAATCATATAAAGCATATAAACTTACAAATTTGAGGCTTGACGACTGAGCTTCCCGGCACTGATTGTGGCACAGACCTTTACAGGAACCTGGCTCTGATACCAATGGAAAGGTTCACTACTTGTTTTGCTTAAAAAGTTATAGAAATATTTTTTTAAAAAAAAACTTCTCACAAATTCGGCCGAATTACGTATTAATATTTATAAAATATATCATTTTTAAAATAAACCACCAACTAACATTTAAAAATCCTAAGGACATAGTTTGAATCATAAAATCGTCAATCGTTTTCAATTCATAAAATAGCAAAATTGCTAAAACTAACAGCCTCTCAAAACCACTCAAAATCATAAGGTAGTAAAAATATCTTTATCATCAACTTAAAATCATAAATCATAACTAGTGCGGAAAACTAGCACTGGTCCTCGGGTTATGTGCATATTCAGTCTAGCAAAATTAACCATCAAGATCTCCATTATCATTATTTTCGTAATCACTTGCATCAATCACACTTAGTGAGTCTAAAGACTCAGCAAACCATAATCTTGATAACAAGTAATACATATACAAACACATGTAACAATGAAAATACTTGTACATAAAATAACATTTTCATAATGATGCATAAACTTTAGACATAAACATTTTCATAAATATTTTCATAAACGTTTTGATATCATCATAAATATAATCATATTCATCATATTCATATTCATATTAAACATGTTCATATTCATTTTCGTTGAATTCAGATCATTAATTGTGACTTCGTATTGAACGATGGATTCATCTACATGTAACCACAGTACTGGGCGACGGAGACAACATCGACACTCTCACCCGTCAACTGAGCCTTGGCCTACGTATTAACATATCACCGTATCACGTATTCGTATTAGTCACAATTACTTCACTTCCCTTCAACATTTCGTATTTTCATCACTTATAAAAATTAAACATGCATATAACGTTTTTTTTTAAACCAAATATGCAACATATCTTTTAACGTTATCGTTTCATCATAAAATTCCATAAACATGTAAAGTAATCATATTAAAATATAAAACAACATTCAGAGCACTACCATGACGTTTACTAATTTTTGAGTGTAAAATTGTCGTTTTATCCCTAGACGTAAAATTTCACAATTTTGACATTTGCTTAATTTCCGTTGACTCTAGACCATCCCAAATAATTATTTAAGCTTTCATTAATTTTCTCGTATTTTTATTTAGCTTAAATGGATGACATATAATTTAATATTTAATTATTACGTATTAATGCGTTTTAAATTCCACTTAAATCAAACTTTAATATAAAATTCTCAAATTAAAATTTAGACTTTTTATGTTTAATTAACCCTCGTGAACCATGACTCAAACCCCGTTGAGCCATGTTTCGAATTTAAACCATGAAGAAAACCCTAAGTTTTCGAACCAAGCCTACCCTCGAGCCATCTTCGTTTTTTTATTGAGCCACCTTCGAACCAGCCCAAGCCAGCTTCGAACCAGCTCTCCTCTGGACTCTCGTAAACCCTTACCACCCCTAGGACTCGACCCCAAGCCCAAACCGAAGCCACCACATCAGGTGAAGCAATCGGTCGAGAGCCCCTAGGCGATAGGACTCTATGTTTGTGATGCTAGGACCCTAACCACTGGACCAGCCCTTGACCCAGCCCCTTGTGAAACCTCTTAGGACCCTAAGAACTTTACCTAGCCAAGCCCGAATCCCCCTGGCCAAGCTCTTTCCCTGTGCGGATGCACCTTTGCGCGCACGTCTTCCCGATGGCTCTCGGATGGAGTCCTAGCTTGCTAGGACTCCTCCCCAGACATGACTCTCGAGTCCTAGCATGGCTAGGACTCCTTCCACGATCCATACGTGACCCTAGCCCAGCCCTGGTCTAGCCAAAACAAGCCATGCACCAAGTTTCCCTTCAAACCGAGCCCTTGACCCCAAAAATGTGCAGTTCGGTTCCAGCTTGTATCATGTCTCGTGTGCAGCATCTTAGTGCATCCTATGACTCTTTAAATTGTGTAAAAACAATACAATTTCAACCACTAATCATGGCAGCCCCTTAAGAACATATAAATCATGTTTTTGGATCAAAACACATGCTTTAAAAATTCATGTTTGCATAAAAACGAAAATAAATCAAAGTGCAACTTGTTTTTCATGCAATACATAATTAAATACATAATATGGTGTGATGGATGAGTAAAGAAAATAAAATGGCGTGCCTTTACGTAATTAACGCACGAATTATCGTTGACGAATTGAATAACGGCGACGAACGACCTCGGCTTGAAATTACTTGACAATCTTCGAAGCTTTCTTGTAATTCTTTCTGTGTGCCGAGTGATAAGAGAGAAAATAAGTTTTTGAGGGGTGTGGGGGAGTGAGCCGTGCGATGTGTGTGAGTTATGAGGTGAGTTTTGGTTTTAAATAATAATTAAAACACTAATCATATCTTAGGCCCATTAACTAGGTTAGTTAGGCCCAATAAACCCATTAGTTCTTTTAAAAATTATTTTGTTTAATAAAGTTTGTGAAATTATTAGCCGGGTTGTCAAAACGTTCGTATTTTTGATGAAAATCGTATCCCGATAAAAATTACGTCCCGACGTATAAAATCATCTCAAAACTTCTTATTTAAAAAAAAAACAAAAAAAAACATCATTTTTATTTTAAATAATTAAAAACAATTCACTAATAAAAACATTTTCCATTTTTCAGCCCTCGGTCTCCGTTCATCGGTCATAACTCGGATAACTTTTAAAAATACATTTTAATGCAACCATGTAGAAAAGTATATTTTAAACATGTCAACATGCACAACATAATTAATTTATGCAATTAAAACAATTAACTGAAATACACAAGGAATTTTATAATCTTGCATGCCCGTAGTTCACGTGTACCTTCAAATTTTCGGGACGTTACACTATATATGTGTGCAATTAACTCGTCTATGACATGCGACAAGAGGATGTGAAGGAATGTAGGAATTGAAATCGAGAATTTCCTTGTTATTAATAACTTTGATATAGACGATGTTCATAACAATATTAAATAATGTATCACAAAACATTAAAAAAAGGATTTAAAAAATAAATATGATACTAAAGTATCTGAAATCTTACCATAAATTAATTAAAGAACATGACCCTCTAATGACAAGTGTTGCAATAGATCAATGAATATATATATATATATATATATATATGGTTTTGCACTGAGGTAAAACTTCAATATATATATATATATGGTTTTGCACTGAGGTAAAACTTCATTATAATTTACAATATTTTTGTACATATAACAATGGATTTTTCTTATTTAAGAGATTGAAAGTGCAATATGAATTTGAATTGTCATGTTTACACAATTATTACAAACTGGAATGTCTATCGATCATTTAAGGTTAACTCTGAAATCACACGTGGATGTAATTATTACATTATTGAATTATCAAAATAAAGATTTTTTTTTAATTAAATGTGAAACTTGTTGGTGATCATGTGACGATAATTTTCGGAAATATTACTATTACGATGAATAAAAAATTGCAAAAGTATTTCATTATTCAAAACACTTAAAATGAACGTAATTTGCAATGACAATCGCACGTAAATCGAAACAAAAATATTTTAACAATTTAATTTATTAGTGTAGTAATTTTAGCTACATTTGGTTTCAAGAAGATTGTCATGTTCTTTAATGTATTTTAAGACTTCAGAAACTTTAGGTAAAAACTTGTGTGAGACGGTCTCACGGGTCGTATTTGTGAGACGGATCTCTTATTTGGGTCATCCATGAAAAAGTATTACTTTTTATGCTAAGAGTATTATTTTTTATTGTGAATATGGGTAGGGTTGACCCATCTCACAGATTAAGATCCGTGAGACGGTCTCACATAAGACCCACTCGAGACTTTAATGTTGTAGTTATTTTTACGCCTCTTAATTTCTCTGGGGTTGTCAATAAATACTTCTTGTAAAATATTACATACGCCTGATTTCTCATCAGAAAATGAATTTCAGTAATTTTGATTGGAGATGATTGTCGTCAGATATAAACATGTAATTATTGTACAAGTTCTTCCCTATTGACAAAATCGAATCGATAGAGCATGTAATCAGACACATTTGTTTCAAAAAATAAAGCTTAATTTGAGTTTATTCCGTTAGGTCGGCTCAACACACCATTAAAAAAACTGGGATGAGTTACGATTTTGACAACTCGTTCTAAGGTGTGTCAAAAAAAAAACGTAGACAATTGTCCCGTCAAAACTCTTTGAAAAGGACATTTTCTAGTTTGCTTAAATTTGAACTGATCACATTTACAACATATGAAGTTCGAAAAAAATATATACATATATATTCTTCTATATCTATATAAAAACAGACTTTAATTTGTAAATTTACTCGTAGATACTCGTATTTTTTGGTAGTTTTTATGAGTTTTAGGGGTTGTTGGTATTTTACAATACATCTTGGAGGTATTGTTGGTCATGTTGTTTTTTAGTTCGTCTCTCTAATTAATTAATTAATTAACTAATTGATTTGTGGTAATGGTTGTTCTTCTTAGCAGTTAATATGTGTTTAGTAAATTATTATTGTTACTTGTAAACTTGTGTCTTGTTTATTTACTAGAGTTACATTTGATGTGTTATATGGACTAGTGCATTGATTTGTACTTTACAAGTCTTATTTTATCTGTTTTCCAATGTATTCTTAAAAATAGTACAAACTAAAGGAAAAACCCATTCACATATCCATTTATATAACATTTTATTTCTTAATCTTGGTACCAATAATAATCATCTTTAATGAATAAATATTAATATTTGTTACTTTTTATGTATTACGTGTGAGGCCCAACAAGCAAGGCCCAGTTCATTTATATTTTATTTAATCCATTTGATAGAAGGAAATCAGATCGCTCAAAATCCAGAAAGCTCTTCTCCAGCCTTGCAACCCGTCGCTTTTTCTCCTCCTCCTGTTTCAGTCGCGTCGCGCCGCCAACAGCCGGAGGAATAGTGCAGCAACTTAGCAACTTTCTTCCTCCTTCTATTAACTTCTTTTCTGCTTTGAATCAGTAGAAATCGGAGCTCCATCCTTCGCGTTCGGGCAGCAGCTGAGTTTCGTTCTTTGTCCGATTTGGTGAGCTTCTAGCTTAAATTTTTCTTGTTGATGTGGGTTTGTTTAGCAAGGAGTAGAAGCCCTTTATATTTCCCTGTTTTCAGCTGATTTCTAGTTACTTTTCAGCTAGGTTTCCGGCGTGTGAATAGTGTTTCCGGCGAGCCACCTTCGCAAGATCAACGTTGTGCGTTTTAGCCTTCATTCTTGAGGTATTTAGCTTGAAATTTCAGATTATATAAGGGTTATATAGGCTGCCCCGAAATTCGAATTTTAATCGCTTTGAATTAAATTGTTTTAGTCAGTTGGAATGCATTATATTGAAGTGCATAGCGAATTTATATTGTAGGTTATATCGTTGGACGAGTTCATTCGATATTCCTTAAGAAATTATTGTGGTGTTGTAAGTTGTAGTTGAGGTACGCTCAAACCTATATCATTATGATGCTTATATTGACGTGTAAGAATATTTGGTGAATGTTTTTTGCTATTATGTGCCTTGAATGTTTATTCTGTTGCATTCATGCATTAATTGTATTGGCATAACATATTGAGCCTTGACTACTTTGACGGCGATTTAAGTTGATTCTGTTGAGATATATTGAGTCATCAGAGGGACGAGTGGGTTAGGATTAGCCACATTCCCAGATGACAGCTAGGGACGAGCGACTTAGCTACTCGCATTCCCGATGCTATGTGCATGGACGAACGGCGATTTGATGCTGCATTCCTGGCATGGGTGGCCACTGTTACTGTTGATGATGCTATTCGTTTGGACTCTATTTGGTATCCGTTATTCCATTGTTACCATTCATGCATCGCATATCATTGCATTTACTTGGTATTATTACATGTTTTTTATATACGTCGTAATTTTACTGGTTTGTCGTACCGAGGTCCGACCCCTGTTTTCTTTTTATGTTGTTTTTTTTTTATGCCATAGCAGGTCATTCCAAGGGATTTGACGCGTCTGGTGGAGCGTCAGCGAGTGGTACCCAGTAGTCAGTCGGTTTGTGTCAGAGTTCCCAGATATTTATATATATTATGCTGGTTTGATACATTTGCCAGGGAGATGCCCTGTGTAGCTGTATGGTTATGTTTTTATGTTATTTGAATATTATTTGTGGTATGTTGTGCTAGTCCTGGCCAGTGCGGCTGTAGGATATTTGTTTGGTTGATTGTGAACCTGATGTTATTTTCGAGCGTATATTAATGTTGTTGTTTTTGAGATTTTTTGGGATGTCCTACTTACGGAAAGGTCATGCCGAAATTTCTGTAGGTCCAAATGAACGTTTTAAACTCGTTTTCGATGTTTACACCATTTATGTAGAACCCGTTAAATCAGACTACGTATGAGCCATGCATAATTTTTAGTATTTAAATTAAAAATGATTTCTTTATTATTTAAAGCATTTTTAAAGTTGTTAGTCATGATTGTTTATTTTAAATCGCGTAGGTATAGTTTTGTCTTCTCAGTTAAATAAGTGAGGCCGGACTGGAGTTGGAGTTTTGAGATAAAATTTAATATTAAGAAAAAATTCCTATAATTTATTTAAGATAAATAATAAGTTATTTTAATGTAAAAAAAGTCTAAGGAATTATTTAAGTAATTTGAGATAAGTAGTAAATAAGTTCATTTAGGTTCAATAATTAATTTATTAATTCACTAAAATATTTAATGGGTAGATAAAACACTAAAGATTAAAAAAATTCAATAATTAAGGAATATTTTCCCTCCATTTTTATTCAATTTTCGGCCACTACCCTTTAAGATTTAATTAATTTGTCAACTCCCCATTTTTGATATCTTTCCTTATCCCTTCATGGTAGAATAATTCCTTCCACTTTAAATACCTAATAATTATTAATTAAACAATTTTCCTACCCCATCTATTTAGTAGAAAAATCGGCCATCACCCTTTCTAGATTCAAAATATTTGACAACTCATTTCCCTTGATTCATTTCCTTGATCCATTCTTGGTAGATAATCCCTAACCTTTTAATCATCAATAATTATTAAATAAGCAATTTCCTCCCTTGTATCTAGACTAGGAAAATCGGCCCTATCATCTCCTAATTATCCTTCAAATCCTATCATATCATAATCATTCCTTATCTCACAAACTAGAAAGATAGCAAGATTATTCTCTTCCTTTTATCTTGCAACCCCCCATTTATTTTCCTAGCCTTCCCTCCCACTCCTTAGTCTCGAAATTCAGTAGGTTTTCAGAGAGAAAAATCGAGATTTAGCTAGAGGGAAAAACAAGAGAGAAAAGTAGAAACAAGAGAAGAACACTCCGTCTCCTCCGCGACGCATCGTCGTAATCGATTTGTTTTTGTTTCAAACAAATCCAAGGCATGTATATACGTTTCTTTTCTCTTCAATCTAGTTATATAAATAATTTAAAACATTACACGTACATGAATCATGAAGCAAAATCGATTCTTGGACAGCAACTTTCGAAAAACATGTACAGAATTTTCGGCTCTTCCCACGTGCACTTCATGTTCCTTGTTGTTTTTGTGGTTGCAAGCTTGGCTAGATTCCCAGGGGCTCAAGGCTGATTTTAGACATGATATAGGGTGTGTTAGGAAGGGATTTGTCCATTGGTTTCAGCCCCTTTCCCCCTTGCATCACGTTTTGACAGCAACTCCCCAGCATGTCATTTTTGTGTCTCGATTTGCATGTTTATTGTCTACGGTGAAGATTCTTATCTTGGCTGCCCCAGGGGCTGTAGCCATGGTTAGAACCTCTCCTTGGTGTTTCTAAGACGTGACCAAGTCGGCCTTTCAAGGCTTGGTCCATGGTTCCCTCGGTTTTTAAATAAAACATGACAAGTGCCCTTCGATCCCCTTTATTTTTCCTGCATGTGTAGCTTTCGATTTTAGGGGTGATGTGGATCTTGGTTGGCTTTTTAGCCCTTAACCACGGTTCACACAATACCTCATGGGGTCTAGATTATGCCTATGGTCAATCCTATTGCCACTGGAATGATACATGACGACAAGAACAAGAGAGACGTCCCACGCGTGCAGTTTGGTTCTCGGTTGGAAGCGTGGTGATGTTTCTGGTGTTGCTTGGATTGTGTCTAGCCTAGGGCCCTTAGCCATGGTTCATGCCAAACCTTAGGATGTTGGTACGAGGCTCTGGTTGGCGGTTCAAGCCCCAATGGCCAATAGTCTCGAAAACGAAGCGATGCAAGCACAAGCGCTGTTGCTGTAATTGGACAGTAGCTTGGGGCTCGGTTCAGAGGGCTCGTTTGAGTTCTTGGTTGGCTTTTAGCCTATGGCCTTGGATTGGACAGTACCTCATCGAGTTAGGAAGGTCATGTTTTTGGCCTTTCGTGATTCGGTTAAGTTTGGAGGTCGTACGAGAATTTACGGTGCAATGTGCCAAAGTGACTCTCGTAAGAGCGTTTCTTGTTTTTGGCCTCCATTCACCAAATTTCGACTTGCACAATTTTAGGAGCTTTATTTCATCATTTTAGGTGTATTTTAACCATGACTAAATGATGGTTCGATGTCGGTTCGGGTTGGTACGGAGTCATGGTTAGAAATTTAGTTGTTGATCTAGTTGGCCCCGTTTGTGGGTTCAATGACTAAGTTATTTTCAAGGAAAAATCATTTGCATATTTTTCATGTAAGAATTAGGTCGCAGCGAGCCTGGGAACGATCCAACCCATTTGGTAAAATAATACAGGACATTTAATTATATTACGTGCATAAAAATATAAAAGTTTATTTTTGAGATATATGCGATATTGCTTGTGGCCACTTCACACTCATGGGATTGCAGCTTATCATGGGATTATTACTTCATCCGGTGGTCACTGACAGGTTCATGTTCATGTATTGGTACGTATATTCAGTCTAAGGGCTGTGATGATCTCTATCGCCCAGTATACTGTGGTTTAGTCTGATCAGACGATTCAGTTCATGTTATGGGCCACTTGCGTAGAACATATTCTCAACAGAAAATTATTATATGCTATTTCATGACAGGGCTCTATCGAGCAAACATTTCACTTACGATTTTCAGTTCAGTTATGCACGTATTTATAATTACTCATGACAAGATAATTTCACGTTACGCTTTACGATATGATATCTTTACACGGCATGAAATTTTATGATATATTTACTTGTTATTTACGATATATGCATGCTGAGTCTTTAGACTCACTAGACTTGATTGTTGTAGGTACTGATGAGGTCGGGACCGAGGGCGGGGACCAGTGAGCTAGCTTGGGTCGGCAGTAGTAGGAATCCAAGGACCTCATTTATCAGTTTACTTATCATTTTTATGCAAACTCATTTTTATCATGATGAATTATTTTAAGTTATTGTTTTGAAACAGATATTTACTTCCGCTGCTACTTTGAACATTAAATCTTTTTATCAGTTTATTTTATGAATGAGGCGAGTTATTTACTTTTAAAGAAAAATTTTAAATTATTCCGCAAATTTTCAAGTACGAATTTCGGGCCTCTACAATTTAATCCTCGTTGTTAGGTAATTAAATATTAATTCAGAGCACGAGCCCTGAAAGTTTGGTATCAGAGCGTAACTGGGATACGCTCGAATTAGAGTCTAGGACACTCGAGTTTAGACACAAATAAAATGAGTGTGCATGTGTTTGATTATTTGCTCTTACTTGTTTATATGTTTTGAATTAATTGAATTAGCATGACTAGATCGTATATTTGATTAAGTTTTGACATTTAATTTAGAAATTTTCTATTAGTTTAAGTTTATGTTCTTATACTAAGCCGATTATTTTGTTTTCTGCCTGTGGATTAAATCCTTGTGTTTGTAGATGGCACCTGGACGTAAGGGCAGAAAAGGAAAGGAAGTTGTTCAGGAAGCTGAAGCTCCTAGTGTGAGAGGACTTAATGAGACTGAATGGGGAAGACGAGGTCGTCGTCCTCGTGGTGAAGCACGAAATGTTAACGTGAGCATGAAGTAGATCAGTTGAATAGAGGAATGGGTGAAATGGAACTTGTGATATCTCGATTTCAGAACATGCATCCTCCTCGATTATTTGGAAATGAAGATGGTGAGAAAGCTGTAGCATGGTTAAAAAGTATGAAGCGTTTGTTCAATATGTTGGAGTACACTCTTGATTTGCAGCTTAAGTTGGCTATTTGTCAATTAAAAGACCGAGCTCAGTTATGGTGGGAGACTACTGAGGAAGCACTGAAAGAATCAGGTGAAAGAGAGTTACTTGGGATGTATTTTGCGCTCAGTTTGCTCGAGAATATTCACCGCCTTCGTATTATTCAGCCAAGGAAGCCGAATTCAATATATTGACTCAAGGTAACATGACTGTAGTGGAGTATGCTTCTCAATTTTCAGCACTTCTTGCCTATGTTCCTCATGTTGCTAGCAGTGATCGGAACAAGCTATCGCATTTTATGCAAGGATTGAATCGAACCATTTGCACTTTAGTAGTAGCTGGAGCGCCTGTTAATTATACCGATGTTGTAGAGAAAGCCAAGAATGTGGAGGCAAGTCTACTTTTGGTAGAACCACAGTCAGTTCAACCATGTTTTCCTCAGAGTTTCGGAGGTAATGTGCCGATGCCAGTTGGTGCACCGCTATATCGTCCTTTACTGCCGTATCAGCCTTCGCAGTCTTATCAACAACCAAAGCAGGAAAACTTTAAGGCCAAAGGAAAACAGTTCAAGAAACAGACTCGTAGTAGTTCTTCTAGTTCCGACAATTAGCGTGGAAGTTCAGTTGGGTCACCAGGTGGAGTATTTTGTGATCGTTGTGATGGTAAGCATTTCAGTACTCAGTGTACGGGAGTTCATGGATCTTGTAATATTTGTGGGCAAGTTGGACATTATGCTAGAGTATGTCCAAATGCAGTAAGACAACAATTTCATCAACCTCAGTTTGGTCAGGGTTTTAGAGGACAAGCAACTAGACCTTTTTTCCCGACTCAATCTTTTCAGCAGTCTAGCTATCCTCAGCCTAGAGGTTCTGCACAACAGCGTTTTCCAGGGCCACAGCAGGCTCGAGTTCATGCTCTAACTCAGGATCAGGTTCAAGACGCACCGGGCGGTTATTGCAGGTATCTGCCTTATTTTTAATCATCCTGCACGTATACTGATAGACACATGAGCATCTCATTCATTTGTATCTGTTGTATTTGTTGATGAGCATGAGATTGCTACTACTCCGTTGATAGATACTGTGTCAGTCTCTACACCTGCCGATGTGTGTTTGATGTCTCATGAGATAATTCTGAATTGTTTGATTAGATTTGATGATAATATTATGATAACTAATCTCATCAAGCTAGATTTTTCTGACTTCGACTGCATTTTGGGAATGAATACTCTGTCTAATTATCGAGCTACCGTTGATTGTTTTCACGGAGTTGTCAGATTCAGACCGTATTATGGCAGTAAATGAAATTTTTACGGTAGTGATTCACAATCACGTATTCCATTAGTGTCAGCAATGGAAATGTTTAGAATCTTGTCAACAGGAAATGAAGGATTCATGATCTATACAGTTGATGTGACACAGGGAAAAAGATTTGAAGTTTCAGATATTCCTGTTGTCAAAGAATTTCTTGATGTATTTCCCGATGAGATTCCTGGATTTTCACCCCAGAGGGAAATCGATTTTAGCATTGAGTTGGTGTCCGGGACAAATTCTATTTCTAGAGCACCATATCGTTTGGCTCCAGTGAATTGAAAGAACTCAAAGAGCAATTACAGGACTTACCGGAAAAAAGGCTATATTAGACCAAGTATGTCACCTTGGGGAGCTCCGATATTGTTTGTAAAGAAGAAAGACGGAACGATGAGAATGTGCATTGATTACAGGCAGTTGAACAAAGCTACTATGAAAAATAAGTATCCTCTGCCGCATATCGATGACTTGTTTGACCAGTTGCAGGGTACATCAGTGTATTCAAAGATCGATCCCGTTCTGGCTACCATCAGCTTAGAGTTCGAGAGGAAGATGTTCCGATGACAGCATTTCAAACACGTTATGGACATTATGAATTTCTAGTTATGCCTTTTGGATTGACTAATGCTCTAGCGATTTTTATGGATTTGATGAATCGCATTTTTCGAGAATCGATAGACATATGTGTTATTGTCTTCATAGATGACATTCTTGTTTATTCAAAAACAAAGAATGAGCATCAAGAACATTTAAGGTTGGTCCTCCAAACATTCAGAGCAACGCTTGTATGCAAAATTTTCTAAATGTGAATTCTGGCTGGACAGAGTAGTATTTCTGGGTCATGTTATATCAGTTAAGGAGTATCTGTGGATCCTAGTAAAGTGGAAGCTGTTATCAATTGGCTAACACCGACGAATATTTCCGATATTCGCAGTGTCTTGGGTTTGGCAGTATATTATAGGCGTTTTATTGAAGAACTTTCTATTATAGCAAGGCCTATGACCCAATTAACGCAAAAAATCGACGTTTTGTGTGGACTGATGAATGTGAGTCAAGTTTTCAGACTTTGAAGGAAAATTTGACAACAGCTCCAGTGCTGGCTTTGCCATCAGGCTTAGGTGGATATGTTATTTGTTCAGATGCATCTCTAAATGGACTTGGTTGTGTTCTAATGCAAAATGGGCGAGTGATTGCATATGCTTCTAGTCAGTTGACGCCGCATGAGACTCGATATCCAGTCCATGACTTAGAGTTAGCTGCCATTGTGTTTGCATTGAAGTTATGGCGTCATTATCTGTACGGTGAGCAGTTTGTGATTTATTCGGATCCCAAGAGTCTTAAATATCTTTTCACACAGCCTGACTTGAACATGAGACAACGTCGATGGATGGAGTTACTTAAAGACTTTGATTGTGAGATTCAGGATCAACCAGGGTGAATGAATCTTGTTGCAGATGCTCTCAGCAGGAAAGTTCAGAATGTTATGATGACATCTTTGACCATCTCTAAAGTTCACGAACACTTGGGAACTTCAGGATGGACTTATCAAATCAGTGGAGACTACTTTATAGTATCATCTATTCAAGTTGAGCCACAGATTTTATCCAGCATCAAAGCAGCACAGAAAACCGATCCGCACATTCATATATTTAAAGAATTTTCTTCGAACAGGTCTGTAAAGGCCCGTATTTCGTATTCATAAATTTTCGGAATTATTAAAAATTTTCTAAATAAATAATTATCTTGTCTCATTTAATTAAAATAAACATGTAAATAATTTTTTTCTTTAAAATAACAGCGGAAGCAAATATGGTTTTATACCAACAATTTAAAAATAGTCCAACGTAAAAATCAATTTAAAATAATCCGACGTATTAAACTGAGTCTGAATAATAAAAAGTGCATAAACTAAATCATGAGGTCCTCGGGTTTACTACTGCTGTCCCAAGATCGCTCACTGGTCTCCGCCCGCAGTCTCGACCTCATCAATACCTACAACAATCAAGTCTAGTGAGTCTAAAGACTCAACATGTATATATCGTGTATAACAAGTAAATATATATAATAAAATCCCATGCAACGTAAAAATATGGTATCGTAAAGCGTACGGTGAAAATCGTATCATGAATAATTATAACTACGTGCATATCTGAAAATTCATACGTAAAAGCTTTGCTCAATAGAGCTCTGTCATAACATATCATAATTTTTCTGGTAGAGATAATGTTTCTAAGCTAGTGGCCCATAACATAGCGTAAGCGCCTGATCAGACTAAACCACAGTATACTGGGCGGTAGAGATCAATCACAGCCCTTGGACTGGATGTCCGTACCCATACATAATCATAAACCGGTCGTAAGTCACCGGGCGGAGAGGTCCTCGGTTGCGCCTACCGACTTCCAAACCCATAAGCATAAGGTGGCCACAAGACATATAGCATATATCTCAAAAATAAACATTTTATATTTTTATGCACGTAATATAATTATAAACTTATTTTTCCCGGATGAGTTGAATCGTTCCCAGGCTTGCTGCGACTTACTTCTAATATGTGACATATGCAATAAATCTTAACTTTACAAAAATTTAACAATAGAACCAAAAACGAGACGATTCGGACCAACAACTTGATTTTTAACCATGGCTTCGTACCAACCCGAACCAACATTAAACCGACGTTTAACCATGATTAAAAATACCCCAAACATACTGAAAAATATGCATAATAACTGTAAAACACGAAAATAGGTAAAAGGAATTCAAAAACATAAAACACTCTTTCGAAAGTCATTTTGGCACCTTTCACCGTAAATTCTCGTACGACCTCTAAACTTGACCAATTCACGAACGGCCAAAAACATGATTTTCCTAACTCATTGAGGTACTGTCCAGTCCAAGGCCATGGGCTAAAATCCAACCAAGAACTCAAACCACCTCCAAAACCGAAGATGAAGCTTGCTGTCAAAAAAACAGAAATTACAGCAGCAACTATGGGGTTTGTTTAGAAATTACAGCAGCAACTATGGGGTTTGTTTTGATCAATTTATGAAACTGATGACCATGGTGGCTTGCACCACCAACCAGAGACTCTTACCAACATCCTAAGGCATGGCTTGGACCATGGCTAAGGGCTAAAAGCCAACCACAACCCAAGCAAATACCTAGGACAAATCACAGCTCCAACCCAAGAACACAAAATTCTGTACTGTGATGTTTTGCACTAACTTGCTGTCTTGTATCATTTCCAGTGGTCCTATAATCGACCATGGCTCAATCTAGACATGATGAAGTGTTGTAGGAACCATGGCTATGGGCTAGAAGCCAACCATAATCCATACAACACAACCAAAACCGAAACCATACTCATACCAAAAATCAGAATTTTAAAACCGATGAGCACTTGTCATGTTTATGTAAAAATCTGAGGGATCTATGAAACAAGCTTTGAAAAGAGGATTTGGTCACTGTCCTAAACATGATAAGGAAGGGTTTTAACCATGGCTACAGCCCCTAGGACAGCCAGGATTTCGAACACCCCTCAAACAACTTAATGACAGAAAAATCGAACCAAATCTGTAGCTTGTGAAAATAGTTGCTGTCATGCTGTTGTTTGAAATGTTTGGACTCAAACCAATTAACCAATAACACCCTAACATACTCTAAATCATTCCTAGAAGTAGCCATGAATGCCTGGAATCGAGCAACTCCCTGTAAGCAACCAAAAACACCAAACCGTGAAGTTGAAAGCAAAAGAGCCAAGAATTCTGTACATATTTTTGCTTGGACAGTTGCTGTCATTTTCGATTTATTGCTTGAATCATGCATATATAATGATTTAAAAATATCTATAGAACTTGATTGAAGAGAAAAGAAACAATATATACATGCCTGGAATTTGTTTTGAAGAAAAACAAATCAAAACGACAATACGACGCGACGGAACCGAGTTGAATATCTTCCTTTCTTTTCTACTTTTCTGCTGATGTTCCTTCGATTTCAGCTGCTGTTTTTCTGCTGTTTTCGAAGTTTAAGGTTGTAGGAAGTGTAAGGGATGAAAGTGAATGATATAGGAGGTGTTAAAGGTGATATAAAACACATTAAGTTGGAGGTTACAAGTCAAGGGATTGAATGGGTTTTGACATGCACTTTGGATTCCCTTAGCTGCCGATTCCCATTTCTATTTTTTTTTTTTTGCTGCATAATTCGGTGACTTACTTAGTAATTAGTTGGGGAGAAATAAGGTGTAATAGTTGTGTTTGAATTACTACTAATTAGTGAATTAAAAATGGGTAATTGAATACACCATGAAGTCCATTTAGAGGTGATTTGAATGGAGAATTACCAAACTTTTGAAATGGTTTATGGTTTGACTATAATGTTACTAATATTGCATGTACAATGTTGTTTAAAATCTAATATTTTAAATATTTAAGGTTTTAAACACTCCTACCATACATTTTAGTGCATTAACATATTAATTTATAATAACCTCTTGTATGGTCTTGCATGGATTCAAATTTAAGTATTTAAATACTATGTTTAATTTTTTGAATACTTCATACTTAGATTAATTCATTCTCTCTTGTTTACATATTTTAATTTAAGCTTTAATTAAATATTGAACCTAAAAGAATTTATTTACCCTTAGCTCTAATTAATTAAATAAATTCTAAAACATTCTATTTCTTTAAATTAAATTATTCCTTGACTTAAATTAAATTTAGGAATGTCTTTCTTATTATTAATCTTATCTTTAATCTTCAAACTCCGGTCCGTCCTCGCGTATTTAACTGAAAAGATAAAACTAAACTTTTGCATTTAAAATAAATAGTTATGACTTGTCAAATATCAAAATGAATTAGACCCTTCATATATATATATATATATAAATCATTTTTAAATTTAAATAGTAATAATTATGCATGGCTTATACGTAGTCTGATTTTCGGGTCGTTACAAGGTCAGACAGAAAAGTTTAGTGTTGCCTTAGATGATAGTTTGCGCTTTAATGGTAGACTTGTGGTTCCTAATTTGATAGATTTTAAAGAAGCTATACTACGGGAAGCACATTGTAGTTGACACAGTATTCATCTAGGGAATTCGAAAGATGTATCATACCTTGAGAGCTCATTATTGGTGGGAAGGTATGAAGAAAAAAATTTCTCATTTTGTGGCTAAATGTTTAACGTGCCAACAAGTTAAAGCCGAAAGAATGAGACCTGGTGGAATGTTACATAGTCTTGAAGTGCCGCAGTGGAACTGGGAGCACATTGCTATGGATTTTGTGACTCACTTACCTCGTTCTAATCGTGGTTGTGATGCGATTTGGGTGATTGTTGATAGATTGTCTAAATCAGCTCATTTTATTCCGTATGATAGTACTTGTACTTATTTGAAAATGGCGAAATTGTACATTGATCATATAGTAAGATTGCATGGTGTGCCAGTAACCATAGTATCCGATCATGATCCAAGGTTTGCTTCGAAGTTTTGGGGAAGTTTGCAATCAGCTTTGGGTTCAAAGTTGGCTATGAGCACTACCTATCACCCACAGACAGATGGTCAATCAGAAAAAACATTCAAACGCTTGAAGACGGGTTACGGGCAGTAGTGATGGATTTCAAAGGTTGTTGGCAAGAATAATTGTCTTTGGTTGAATTCTCTTACAATAATAGTTTTCAGGCAACAATCGGTATGGTACCATTTGAAGCTTTGTATGGAAGAAAGTGCAGACCGCCGATATGTTGGGAAGATGTAGGAGAAAGGCAGATGTCAAAACCAGAATTTATTCAAGAAATGAAAGATAAAATTGAATTGATCAGGAAAAGGATGAAAGCAGCCCAGGATCGTCAAGCCAGTTATGCTAATAAAAGGCGTAGACCTTTAGAGTTCCAAGTGGGCGATAATGTTTTATTGAAAGTATCACCATTTCGGGGTACTATGAGATTTGGACATAAAAGGAAGTTAGCTCCGCGTTATATTGGTCTGTATGCGATTGTTGAGAGGATTGGCACATTGGCTTATCGTTTGGATTTGTCGCCGAGTTTGTCTTTGATGCATAATGTGTTTCATGTATCTATGTTGCGGAAGTATGAGCCAGATCCGTCTCATATCTTGAATGTCGAGGATGTGGAGTTGTACAGTTCTCTTAGCTATGTTGAACATCCTGTGCAAATTTTGGACCGCAAGGAAAAACAACACAGGAGCAAGACGATTTCATTGGTTTTGGTACAGTGGAGTAGACATGGAAGAGAAGAATCTACATGGGAATTAAAGGCAAAAATGCGACAAGAATGGCCTCATTTGTTTGAAAATATAATGAATTACGCGATGTATTCTGAATTTCCTATGTATTACCAGACGTAATGTTGTGGATATCAGTGTTGTGTTTGTTAGATTTCGAGGACGAAATCTTTTATTAGTGGGGGAAAATGTGAGGCCCAATAAGCAAGGCCCAGCCCATTTATATTTTATTTAATCCATTTGATAGAAGAAGGAAATCAGATCGGTCAAAATCCAGAAAGCTCTTCTCCAGCCTTGCAACCCGTCGCTTTTTCTCCTCCTCCTGTTTCAGTCGCGTCGCGCCGCCAGCAGCCGGAGGAATAGTGCAGCAACTTAGCAACTTTCTTCCTCCTTCTATTAACTTCTTTTCTGCTTTGAATCGGTAGAAATCGGAGCTCCATCCTTCGCGTTCGGGCAGCAGCTGAGTTTCGTTCTTTGTCCGATTTGGTGAGCTTCTAGCTTAAATTTTTCTTGTTGATGTGGGTTTGTTTAGCAAGGAGTAGAAGCCCTTTATATTTCCCTGTTTTCAGCTAGGTTTCCGGCGTGTGAATAGTGTTTCCGGCAAGCCACCTTCGCAAGATCAACGTTGTGCGTTTTAGCCTTCATTCTTGAGGTATTTAGCTTGAAATTTCAGATTATATAAGGGTTATATAGGCTGCCTCGAAATTCGAATTTTAATCGCTTCGAATTAAATTGTTTTAGTCAGTTGGAATGTATTATATTGAAGTGCATAGCGAATTTATATTGTAGGTTATATCGTTGGACGAGTTCATTCGATATTCCTTAAGAAATTATTGTGGTGTTGTAAGTTGTAGTTGAGGTACGCTCAAACCTATATCATTATGATGCTTATATTGGCGTGTAAGAATATTTGGTGAATGTTTTTTGCTATTATGTGCCTTGAATGTTTATTCTGTTGCATTCATGCATTAATTGTATTGGCATAACATATTGAGCCTTGACTACTTTGACGGCGATTTAAGTTGATTCTGTTGAGATATATTGAGTCATCAGAGGGACGAGTGGGTTAGGATTAGCCACATTCCCAGATGACAGCTAGGGACGAGCGACTTAGCTACTCGCATTCCCGATGCTATGTGCATGGACGAGCGGCGATTTGATGCTGCATTCCTGGCATGGGTGGCCACTGTTACTGTTGATGATGCTATTCGTTTGGACTCTATTTGGTATCCATTATTCCATTGTTACCATTCATGCATCGCATATCATTGCATTTACTTGGTATTATTACATGTTTTTTATATACGTCGTAATTTTACTGGTTTGTCGTACCGAGGTCCGACCCCTGTTTTCTTTTTATGTTGTTTTTTTTTTATGCCATAGCAGGTCATTCCAAGGGATTTGACGCGTCTGGTGGAGCGTCAGCGAGTGGTACCCAGTAGTCAGTCGGTTTGTGTCAGAGTTCCCAGATATTTATATATATTATGCTGGTTTGATACATTTGTCAGGGAAATGCCCTGTGTAGCTGTATGGTTATGTTTTTATGTTATTTGAATTTTATTTGTGGTATGTTGTGCTAGTCCTGGCCAGTGCGACTGTAGGATATTTGTTTGGTTGATTGTGAACGTGATGTTATTTTCGAGCGTATATTAATGTTGTGTCTTTTGAGATTTTTTGGGATGTCCTACTTACGGGAAGGTCATGCCGAAATTTCTGTAGGTCCAAATGAACGTTTTAAACTCGTTTTCGCTAGTTTACACCACTTAATCCTTGTTGTTTGGTAACTAAATATTAATTAAGAGCAGGGCCCTGACATTACGAGAATTTCATTAAAATATTTATCATGTGAACTATAAAATTAGTGATACAAATTTATTTAAAATAATCTTTCTTGGTACAATCGAGCAACATGATAGAAGTTGATAGCCAAAAGTATGATCCTAGCACATCTGTATATTTCAACGAGAAAACTCAAAACAATAACTTGAACCTACTTTACAATTGCATCAGTAAATATATTCACTTTGTATAAGCAATTAGCCAAAAGTATGATCCTAGCACATCTGTATTCCCTGCCTCTGTAAAATCAAAACTACGAGGACGTAGATGGTCGATCTTCTTGCTTCTCGATGAGCACACACCTTGATGGTGGACCAAACACGCTTAATAGAACCTGAAAGATTAAATGTAAGATGAAATCATATGTGTCCTATATCGTAAATACAACCGATGGATCAAAGTGTGCATTTCTGAATTCGGAAAGCCATTTCTGGGATTTTCTTGATTTGGCATCTTAAAGTTATGATGACTTAGATTCATAGCTAGTTGATGATTTTTCAATGGATTTTGCATCTTAGGTTTCAAGTGATATGTCTAGAATCACACTTCATCAACGATTTATGTAATTTTTTCTTTTTTCTAACCAAAATGAATCATATGTTAATATAAACATGATTTTAACTTTTAACTTAGAAAAACAAATATGAATCTTCCAGCTATTAAGAATATAATCCAACTTATTTTGATTATTAATAGTTATTGTGGCATATTGGAAAGTAGAGAAGATCTTACAGGCAAAAGTACAAGCCCATGCAAGAAACCAAGCAGCACCAAAGCAAGGTACATTTTGAAATAGTAAACCTGAAAAAAATTGTTTAGTGGTGGAACAAAATGGGTCTTTCTGATGGATGAATCATAGCGAACAACGATCAAATACCACAAAAATTTCCGTTCTCGAAAAGCAAAGAACAAGCACTCCGACAAGCTTTGTAAGTGTGATTCCACTGCCATGAAACACAGTAGGGAATTTGTCAGTCAAAACTGCTTGAAAAGGGATTTTTTCTGAAAAAACTACGACAATGCAACAATTTTGCTTTGATACATTATGCATAGCAACTCTTTAACACTATACCATGTAACTATCGAAAAGGGAATCCTAGTTCAATTTTAACGTCATTTAACTTTTCGACTGCCCTCTAATGCACCATGTTTGAAGAACGACTTGTAATAAAATCATAACCGAATAGTTTAGTTCAGTAAAGTGGACAATTGCACAGATCGAGCAAATCGAACTTTCTTTGAAAAAAAGGGAAAACTCTAACCTGAATACAGAAGCCCCCATTGTTGTAAGAGCCTCCTGCATCCGTTGATTCCTATCTCCGCTAGTCACCTGTCAAAAGAATGTGAAATCGGAGTTGAAACAATCAATCTATTCGATGAGATTAATTTTGGCAAATTATGATATTACTGATTCTTGAAAACCCAACAATAAAGAGCTGAAATAGTCTCCTTGAATATTTATCATGTATTATACATTCCATTTTCAATCATACGGTGTGGCAATGCACACCGCACTTCCACATGAATGCTCTCCAACATGGAGAAAAAATATAATAAGGGGAGTGAGAAGAGAATCTGACCAAGAAAGCATGTGTTATATGCACACAGAATTCAACAGCAATACCCACTGACATTACAAGATTCACGACTGACACTGCATTCAGTTGTATATTCAGGATAGCCATTACACCCTGAAAAGTTCCATTTCACATATGAAACGAGTTTAAAACTTAAAATTCTTATTTCAAGGGTACATAGTAATGCCAACCTAAGGACAGAAGAAAAGGATTTTACCATCATATCCACAACTATCATTGCCAAAACAATTAGAATTATGGCTGATGTCCACAAACTAGACAAGGAAAAAAGTGAAACTAGAAAATTAGAAATAGAAATAATCACATCGAGATATAATCAAAAGAGTAAATCACTGACCTGCATGTTATCACTAAGCAAACAACAAAAACCGCACCTGTCAAATTATAGAAACTACAGTTTATAATGTGGAGACAGCATCGGAAAGAAATGAACAAGAACTTGTATGCCTGATTAAAAGACACTTTATTTCTTCAGTATCACTGCTTCATCTTAAGAGCGAGAGAAAGATCCCAATGAATTGTAATCCATGAGAATTGATCGAGGTAGATGCATGCTCTGGGTTCACCGTTTTATTCATGGATAAAACAAGACTGAAAAATAATAAACTATAGGGAGGACTCCTAATAGAATAGACTTAATTTTAGTTAATTGTAACGCGTTTTCAATTTTCTAGTCTCAAATGCGTAGGCTAAAAGGAATAAATTATTTTTACTTAACACATGATCTGGTTCAGCTGCAGAACGCTAAGGGTTGCACTTTTATGGTTAGCCTGTCATAATGGGTTGGACATTAACGAAAAAGAGAGGGACAAAAAATGTCATAGCTAACAATGGTACATATTGCATATAGCACCACTAACAATAATCACCCTGGAAATAATTAGACAGTCCCGATCAAGTGTAAATTGCAAAAAAAGAAAAGAAAAGAGAAAACTAACCAATAGCTATGGCAAGATTGATCAATGCCGTCTTCCATATGTTAAGGTATTGCTCAAAGAACATGTAGAATACTGCATAGGGAAAGATGTCAATCTGCAATAGACAAAAAATTGAGAGCCAGTATAGTCAGAAGAGAATGACATGCACTTTCAATGAAACAACTCTCTTCTTCACTCCCTCCCTCCCTCCCTCCCTCCCTCTCTCTCTCTCTCTCTCTCTCTCTCTCTCACTCTCTCTGACACAATTCCACCAGACAAAAAAATTGGTCACGGCAAAACATGAGAATGATAATATTTTTGGCATATAAAATTCACTATCACAGTGTAACTGAACTGCATATATCTTCTCTTCCAAAAGTTCCAGATATCAGCATTTCATGAAAAGGAAGAACCCATAAGTTTCCAAGAAAATGCTCTCATAATAGCCAAAATACAGTTGGAAAAAAAAAACTGAACACAATAACTTCAGTATCAAAATATCTAAAATGCGAAAAAAGAATATTATACTGAGTACACAAACATTGGTACAAATTTTAATGACTAAAGGAAATAAATATGGATTTCACAAGTCAGAAACAGGAGCTTCGTCAAGAACAAAAGGTAACAGATCCTGAAAATGCATTCACATTTTACAAATGATTCAGCCAGAGGACAAATTTTCCTAATTAGATATGCCAAAAACTCTACCTGTTTTATAGCTCAAATGCTCAATTATTACCTTTAAAGAATCCGACATTCTTGAACTGAAATCTCGTGCAGCCTTCATTGAGTTGACATAATCAACCTGAAAACCATTCAAGTTTAAAAATGGTCATAATTCCAATTATTCATTATAAAATGGTCATAATTCCAGTTTTTTCTCACAGATATGCCTCACTTGTTTATTAAGCGGAGTGTGGTATGTACGAAATGCCGAGGCTTGAATGACTCCATCTTCATAGCCTGACGAAGGATGAAAACAATTTGATCAAGACTGTAGAAAAAGGTAGATCTTTTACAATAATGTATAACTATTTCGGGCTTTTTTAAATTCAATAAAAACATATTAGAAAAAGATAAAATAATTCAAGAGAAATCTAATCTCTTATAAAAAGTTCAGATTGCAAATATAACTTAATTTCTTGTTTTTCTTTAAATAGTTACTGCACATGGGTTGACCAATCCGAATGGTATATACCTAGATAAATGTCCAAAGGGCTAAAACTTCTATTTATTTAGTTGAAAATATAATAATTATACCTTGACAAGAGTACGAAAAAATAAATATATTAAAATCATATCAAATATATATCACGGTCATGATAATTGATCAATCTTCTTTGGTGTCTAAACTCCTTCAAGTTGAACATGGAAGCATGAACAAAAATGACCAATTTGAAAGCAAAAAAAAGTCTGGAAGAAATCTCGAGCACGGTGCATTCAAAATCAAACAGACATAGAGCAAGCTTACAGAGATCATATATACCATCTTGATTCAAGTAACAAGAAACAATCTTCAAAAGTATGAACATGATAGGACACAGAAACAGCATTCAGTTTAATAGAATAAAATCATAAAAAGTTCAGCCTGTTACCAGCACTACCTGTTCATACCATACTGTGAAGATTGAGTAAATTGCTTACACAAAAAGTATACTTGAATAATAGAAGACTGATTTTTCAACCGCAACCACAAATGAGAGAGAAAAACCATGACCTGTTTTCTGTTCGTTATATCATGTCGCGAGAAAAGAAAATTTGAATTGAAAATCAAGGTTACCACCTCCATCACATAAAAGAGAAATATCATACAAATTAAATGAGTCCACAGATACCCAATACCAAAAGCTCACAATCATGAGATGGTGTAAACATGTTTACTAATAAACAAAAACATTTTCTATTATAATGTTCACCTTTAAGCTGAACACTGCCTGTATAAGCTCCTTTTCCACCTTTGGCACAATCAGCAGAAGGTAAAGCACTGAGGAACCACGGAAGCTTGTCCCGAAATTGTGATGTAGTTGGACGATCATTTTGTAAATCAGAATGCCGAAAACACTAAAGAATCCAAATATAAGTAGATAGTTTTTAATAAATCTAAAACATTAGCTGTCTAAAATAGATTTTCCACTCTTCCACTACATCAATTATCCACCCCACCCCAAAAAAAAAAAAACAAACCGAGGGGGATGCTTGCTTTGTTCCTAACCAAAATACAACAGAAATTTGAGAAGCATATCTAAGGTAGTTTATCAAAGCTGAGTTATACACAAATAAACCTGATGATTGAAAGAACTATATTACCGTAGTACATTCTTTGCAGACAGGGCTTAGACCACAAGGGCCATCATTTGGCGAACAGCATGGAGGCTGAAAGAACTATCATGTCAGAAAATCCTAGATATAGATAAGAACTACGAAGTACATGATGAAAGACACCTATTTGTAACAGTTTTCCTCTACAATTTCTAGCATTGGGATATAATAAATCATAAAATGTTCAAGATCCTAAATTTATTATCTTCCAGGAAACTAGCAAGATTTATTGCCATGATTGGATTGCTACAAGTCCTTCAAAATTTATTTTTCGTATATTTAACAGAAAAGAAAAAATATTATCATAATTTCTACGAAGAAATGAAAATGTTTAAAGATGGAATAACAAATGAAATATTTGTCCCGGACCAGAAAGCATCAATAAAAACAGTTAGATGAGAAACCTGATCATCTGGTGGGCAAAAGGTCCCGTCTGTGAATTTCCTGCAGCAACCAAAAGCTTCAGGAGAGAGCCAAACTAGAAAATCATCAAGCCATGAAGCTGCAGGTTTAGCTATATAACTTGATTCGGGTACTAAAGATGCTCTAGCAATCTGTAGAATTCAGGAAGTCTCCAATTAGAAATATCAATTTGTTAAATAAGAAAAGTGGCTAAAAAAAGTTGTATTGAGATACCATTAACTGACATACAATTAACTGACATAACAAAAATAAAAACAACAAAGAACAGTCAACCCATATCATGTAAAATTCAAAACCACCAAACAGGTAACTGAAATCCTGTCTCGATAAATAAATATAGTAATATCAAGTCAATTTTTCAGTATCTAACACCACTGAAAAATGCTCAACTACATAAATCTTCTCACGAAATTTTTGTTTTAATATTTCGGCATGCCTGAAGGGGAGGTAGAAGAACACATTATATAGTCAAAAAAATTTCAACCCCAAGGTAAACACATGTAAACATAATTTTTCTTATGGGATCTCATGCAATTGGACAAATCACAGGGCCGATAAACTTGATTCCCCATTGTATGATCAACTACAAACAGTTAACTGATAAAAGCAACTGATGAACGATGGATAAACTCTAATAGAAGCTGAGACCAAAGAAAAGGGGCGTAAAGGAATAAGAAATTAGAGGGTTCTATACAACAGGAAAAAAATATCTTTAAATATATCACAGGCTTGAAAAAAATGTAACTAAGATAAATCATTCTATCTCCACGACAGTAGATTTACCTCATTTAAAAGAGAGTTAGAATCACAATGGCTAATGGAACACAGCTGGTTAGTCTGTCTTGATTCTGAACTGTGGAATTAACAAACAGGAACATCATGAAAACATGTGTACTTCGAAAAAAATAGCATAATTCATAAATAAATATTAGGATGTAATAGAGAGTATAGAGTTTAAAAAATATGGCCTCATGTATCTTAGATCAAGCCTCCAAAAACATTAAAACTCTAAATTATCCACATTCTCCAAGTAATAGGAATAATATCTGTCAGCAACAGAACCTCTCCAGCATTTTTCATATTAGAACAAACAACGACGACTATCAGCCATTTTTATTCATTTCTTCTTTAATATTTTCTCCCTTTTTGTCTTCGGCTATGAGGAGGCACAAATAGTGAAAATAATATGCTAAAAATAACACATTTATTATGGAGATCTATAAAAAAGGAATTCACAGCAAAGACACCAATTTATAGATGTAGAGAAACTATGACGACAGAAACACCTGAAATTGTAGTTTTTCACGACAAAATAGAGTGGCGGTCCTATTCTGAGATATTCTGAAATATTATTGAAGTAACCCTGTACAGAAAGAAGATAATCATCAAGTTTCAATAAAATGACAAAAAGATCATACTTGGGGCGAAAATATTCAGTCTAATACCTGAAGATATGAGTCTCTAGGTAGAACGATTTGCTGTTCTAAACCAGGTTCAATTCTTGTACATAATGCCTTCAAAGTTTAATAAAAAAAATCACCTCGCAACCAAAAGTGAAATAACTAATAAAAAGAGCCTAAAAGAACAGCAGAAAGACTAGATAAGACAACTTACTATGCTTGCCAGTGCGAAAGCAACAAAGACGCAGATAACCACTAATTTTACACCCCAAAGATTCAGAAAGGGAGCATGATATTCCTAGACAAGGAAATGTGAGTGGTTATGATTTCAGAAAAGGAAAAAAAACAAATTATTCCACAATTACAAAACTAACCAAAAAATATTAAATTATTTATCAATTCCGAGATGCCAATAACCAGAATTACAGAGGATACTACTGGTCACTAGAATCCATGAGAGAAAGTCATTAGAAGACGTAGCAAATTACAGATAATTTTGAATTACCCTTAAGCACACTTCAAGGTCTCCGTCAAATGTATTATGAAGTGTAAAAAAAAGTTAACCGTGCCCATGCAAGGTAACATTTTTTCATCTTGGATATAATCAAATGAGTGCATAGATTAAATCTGCTACCTACTTTAGCTGCGACTTTTTTCATCTTGAATATATTCAAAGGAGTGCATAGTTTGAATCTGCTACGGAATTTAAGTGCAATGTTACAAACAAAATATAAATTACCAAAATGAGTTGCTTTCATCAGGCTGGCGAACAAACCTTTTTACAACGATACTGCATGTTTAAACAAAGATTTGAAAACCTGATAAATGGCCAACTAGATCGAGAATTATTGTTAAAAGATTAATCTATGGTTTATGAGAATTGGACCCAACCAAGTCTGCTTTTGTCAGGGGATGAAACTGTGAGAGTTGTTTCTACATTTGTGTTTATAGAAAGTATCAGTCCTGTAGACAATAATGCTAAGTTTCTTAGGTTCTCCTTTGATAATTTCACCTTGGTTTTTAGGTTATATGTGCAGAGAAATATTTGTATACACTCCTTTGGGTTCATATAAAGTTAATATGTCCCAAGAAATATACTGGGCTAGTCTGATTTCTGGAGATCTATTAAAGCTGTAATATGTAAAACTGCAAATCAACTTGTTTGTCACAAAAAAGATAACTCATCTTTAGGAGAAACATAAAACAGAACATTAGGAACAATAAAGCTATTTCTTACCAATTACCCATACCCCCACCCCCCTCGAAAAAAAACAGCCATCAATTACCTTCATATACCGAGCTAGCAGACCAGGCTTCTGCAGATGGACGCCTGCATTTTCAGACACTTTGGTGCTTAGTTACCAAAATAAAAATCAACAAGAAAGGAGCTGAGAAGATGTAGAAAAAGTACCTTTGTCCTGGTCAGCTTTTGAATTAGATACTTTAAAGCAAGGAAAACAATCAATCCTGTTGTCCTCTGCTCTCAAAAAGTCAAAAGCAATCAAGGCGACGAAAGCAGTGACTTGCAGAAGGAAATCCAAGAGGACAGCCAGTGCTGTGAACCAAGTCCGTGAACAAATTCAAAAAGTCATTATATCTACAATAGGTTGACAATTACTCCATCCACTTCTGTAAAACCGCTATTACGACCTATTAGAGTTCTAACCTGCAAACATGGAAAATACACGGCAAGCTGGCATTGGAATAAAACTTCCGACGGCAAATGCCAGTACCTCTGAGAGAGAAGCTAATGTAATAGATGGCCCAACTTCAACAAGTGCACTACTAATGCGTCCCTCTATTGGCAATTCAAACTGTTGGCGTTTAACTGCATGAACCAATATGCACATGTTGTCCACCCCAACCTGATAAAACATGAAACAATGATGAAGTCACCAAGTTTAGAAATGATTTGATGATTTAAGGGAAAGAAACTAAATTCTCAAATGCTATTGTCACTGACGATTAAGGATACATTAGCTTGTATTTGACAACTAAGCATAAAAGATTAAAAGTGTTTATATAAGCTGCTCTTCAGACAGCCTTACATATAATATATTCATGATGACACTTCTGTTACAAGGTGAAATTGGAAAAGCTAGTCGAGCTGTTCAGACCAGAGTTGAATAAATTTGAGAGTTAAACAACAGTTTTTCTTGGTTCTTTGTTTGTGAAAATCCAATCACCTTGTGAATTTCAGTTAGAAGCTCTAAGCATTTGTTTAGCAAGCCAAGCTTTGGAGGATTTCACACAAGACAATCCTAAGATGCTGCCTCAAACTGACTGCAGTTTTTCGTTATCCTAGAAAAGTAGCTGATCTTAAATAGTCATAAAAAAAATACTATAACCAAAAATCTTGATGAGAATTAACCTTGGTTAAAGTTAGTTTATCCGCAGAGCTAAGTTATTTCTTTACACTTTGAAAAGGTTAGATAATTTCACCAAAAAATGCATGTAAACATATCAAGACTTGGGGAATATCTTCTTAGAGAGGGAAAGAAATGATTCTCTTTTATTAAAAACTTTTATTACTGAACTTCAATTTCACCTGCAAGGTAGAGTTAAAACTTCTATACAGAGCATCATTTGATTTCTCAATATTCTTTTTACAGCTTCATAAAATCCTACACTTTACATTAGTGCATCTTTAAGGACTCGCAGTCACAGATTCTAGACATGGAAATATCCATCATGTATGAGTTCAAAGCGATAGAAGCAAACTTGTTCTTTGATATGCCATAAATTTTAACAGTATCGAAACTCAAATAAATTGTAATGCAAACAAAAGCTAAATCATTGAATGAAAATTGAATATCCTCGCAACGTAACACTTCCATATTCTTACTGTGAGGAAGCAAATCTTATCCGAAAAAAAGAACAAGCATGAAACGTTGCAAATAGAAGCACATGAAGTTAAGTGATACAAGGATGTATGAGAATAAGGCTTACAGCTAAAACAAGGAAAGGAATGACTTCCATTATTATAAGTGTTGATTTCACACCAATTGCACTGAAAAACCCAACTGATCCAAGAACTGAGAGCATGACAAGCATAACTCCTGAAAGGCCAAGCAATACCTGCAACATCATAGAAGAGAAGAAAAAATCTCAAGTTGATATTTTTGGATATCAAAATTGGGTAGTAAATCAAGAGTAATATCTACAACATTAAGTAATCTCACTGAGCCCAGAGAATGTAAAATAAACTTCTTCACTCAGTAGACAGATTTTTGTACATGGTACACACAAGTTTCTCTGTAAACTGTACCTTGGAGGAAATATAAAAGGAAGAGAAACGACGAGTATCACCAAGTGTCAGAGATATGTACGCAAACATTACGAGATAGCTGATCTGGAACAGAAAACGAAGAAGTAAGAACAATATGAATAAGCAACTAAAACTTAAAACATAATGGTATCTTTATTATGCCAGATTTAATATTATATTAAAACAATTTGCAGTCTGAAAATTCTAAAAGTAAAAGTGAGCATATTTATTTTACGTTCCTTTGGGAAGGGCTAGTTTTATCAACCGTAGTGTGGAAACGTGCACAAGGAGTGGGAGAGATTCATCTGTACCAAGATGGTAATAGCATCTGCAGTGCTTTCTCTTTTTAATTCATCTTCAACAGAGCTTTCTGATGAAAATGCAAGTGTCAAATTCCTAGACTGAACCATCAGTAGAAGCTCCTCCTGCATAAAGAGAACTAATTAAGGATCCCAAGCATTAGAGCAGAACAGAGTGAAATTAAAAATAGGTCCCATATTTGACGGGGAAGTACAAATGAACAATAATTAATTTCCAAATTCCTCTTCTACACTGGCCACAGAAGGCAAAGGTATAATGTGTCCAGCATGAGAAAATTTTAATGGAGCAAGGCATCATCAGTACATATGGAGATAATATATCCTAAATCTAATTTTGCTGCCGAATCACAGGATCCATTTGTCTAGTGTCTACTATCATAGTAGACAAGAAATAGAAAATCTACATACGACTTTAGCTTTGCAAACTCAATTTGAAATGGAACAAACAAAAAGGCAAGAACAATGAATTAGTAAAAAAAAACATGGAAAGGCACCTCATAGACAGAATTCCCAAGTCCAATTCATTTTAAATTTACTTGAAACATGTTCAACTGTTGAGCAAACTTGACGACCCTCCAGACTGATACTTCCTAAATTTACACTTCTCACATGAAACAACCAAGCACTAACATGCAAACTCAGGGCAGGGAGTTTGTTCTTAGAGGTGCCTAAATCATTTTTAAAAAAGAACTAAGTATGGTGAAACTAAACAGTACATGGCCTAATTGCCAAGATAAAATCGATGAATTAGCTCACAGTGAAAGATAACAATAACTATAAAATGACAGTACTTTATTGATTGAGAAGCAATGGACAACTAAGACAATAACAAAAAAATGAGAAGAATTATGAACCTTCGCTAGCTGAATGAAAGCTTTCTCCCATGCCACAGCTCTTTTGGTGTCATTCCCTTCTTTGTCGATGGCATTGTTCACAGGATAGGTCACAATGAATGCAGAAGCCTGTTTAAAATTAGGTTTTTGCTTTATACATACTATACATTTGCATAATCAACTAACAAAAGCAGCACACTTCACCTCTGAAAAATTACTTCCTGAAAAACCTCCAAGAGAGGTGCTTGGATCAAGGGGAGCTTTAAATGCACTCAAGCATGTGTCTGCTGAGGAATATTGCTACAAGAAACATCCAGATTACAAATAGAGTCAGAAGGAAGTACAAATTGGGAGGAAAGAGCTTTTGAATATTGATGTATAAGGATGGAGATCTCTAAAGATACCTGGAAGCAGTATTCGACATGATCAATACCTCCAAAACTATTATAATTTCCAGAATCCATCTTAAAATACTGTCATCAACTAGGCTTAATTAGTCGACTGATAACATAATGAATATGAAACTTCTGCACAGGAAATTGCCTAAAAGAACTCGAAGTTAGCATAACTTAAAACAGACAGCCTAAATTGAAATATTTTTCCAACTACTTTTATATGATAAGAATAAAAAAATTCCAAGTCATATTTTTTCATGGCTTGCAGTATTTTAGTGATATGCTTTTGGTCTTCACAGAAAGATAGATGACCTTAAGTTTATATTCAATAATCCTAAGATAATTAAATGACATAAGCATAAACTTGTAGACCAAATCTGCAGAAGGAGACACCATCTGGAAAGATGTTATTTCATGTCCGCAATCTTGATTTTGATGATAACAAAACTTGTTATTTTGTTTCTAATGATTTACCTAAGGGCGCAGGAAGCTGGAACTGATCAGGCTTCGAACTGATCAGTTATCGAGCCAAAACTGAAGCTAACAGATGCGAACTGAAAATGCCAGCTGATTGCCCAAACTGAATCAGCTCAACTGATTAAAGAACAGTTCAACTGATTGTCCAGCTGATAGGCAGTTCAACAGAAGACCTTCAAAAGCACGGCCAGCTGATGAAGTGCTCAACTGATGAAGAGCCCAGCTGACCAGTTCAACTGAAAAAATGAAATCAGTTCAACTGACGACTCAACTGATTTCATCAGCCCAACTGAATATCAGTTCAGATGACTAGTTAGGTGCATCAGTTAGGATTCAACCAGTTGCATAACTCAGCAAGCCTATTCAAAGGAATCCAGTTGTGTACAAAGTTACAAAAGCAACTGTACTATCAAAGTACAATAATGGACGTTGCAACAAAGCTTAAAGACAAAAAGTTCCAGCATAGATTTCGGAAAAGTCAAGACACGAATCTCAAGGAACGCATTCAAGCTACAACGGCTACAATTAATGAGTCTCACTGTACGATCAATTTCCCGCCTGTAAATAGAAGATCAGTGAAGACCAATATAAGAAGAAGAAAAAGATGTGTGGAAAAAAAACAATAAACAAAAAGGGCACGCTTATTGCATATCAGCTTTGAAGAAGCAATCAGCCTAGAGGGAACACTTCATTGTGTTATCAGCTTAGGTTAGAAGCATAATTCCCTCAGTGTGTGAGAACACTTTCGTGTTCTAATCAAATATCAGTTCTCACACACACACATACCACCACTCAAATATCGTCTTGCACAAAGACGTAAAACTTGTGTATGTAGTCTTTGACACACAGACGTTAAACAAGTGTTGGCTGGAAGGTGATGGCTTCAGTCTAGTCTAGGATTTCAGTTAGGCAGTTGGGTAAGTCCTAAGCTGAGTGGGTTTGTACAAAGTGTTGTATAAATCGAAGTCTTCTAGTGGATCCTACCCGAGGTGGTAGAAGGGGTGACGTAGGAGCAGTTGAAGTCTCCGAACATCCATAAACATATCTTGTGTATTTAATTGTTTAACTACTGTTTTCAAACTGATTTGATCAGTTAGATCATCCGTCAGTTTAGTTTTCACCATAACTGAACTGATATATGTCACAACTGATTCCCTTTATTTTCAGTTATTCAGTTACACATGATATAAAATGTATCAGCTTTCTTAACGAATGATTACTTCGAGTATTTGTCCGCTTGGTTTGTAACCAAACTCGATCTAATTCATCGGTATTTACATTCTTAGAACACGAGCTATTGCAGCTCTTGGAGAATATTGTGTTTGAAACACCTCGCAGGTGCCCGAACCGATCCTTCAAAAGATTCAGCTAATGAAATTGTAAAGATCTACGTGATCTATAGAGGACTCTTTGTTACCTTATAATCCTGTAAATGTCAATAATTTCAATCGATCCAGTAACCAAAAAGTCATAATGCTACAATAGGACACAGTCAAGAGATCTTGTGATGATTCTCAAAGATGAGCCCTGATCATAGTACAAAATTCGTCAGCATTATCCTACTGTAGTTACAGATGGATATACTTACTTAAATAAGACAAGCCAGTTATTTCTCTTGTACTCTCAGTGTACAAAACAAATGGCTATAAAGTGTCTGTAAGAAGTTAAATGTTGGACACCGGTAATATTTTTTGGTACAAGAGATAGATAATTTTGAACTCTCTTTTGCTTGGAACATGATAAAATTGCAAATATTCACAAAAAATTATCCGGTTTTATTAAAGCGTCATACCTGAAGAATGCTCTGCGTGGCACAATCCTTGCCAAGTGGTTTCATGCAAATGTCTGTCAGAGATACCATTGAACCAGAATAGTTAGCTCTGATCGCGTCCACCTGTTGAATGATATTATAGATTGTTTTCTCTTCAAAATCATAGAATTCAAATAGACACAAAATTAAATAGCCAAAATTAGAAGTAAAATGCTACCCTTTTCTGTATATTAAATAGTAAATTGATATTGCTCTCTGTCACGATGCTAGGTGCTTTTCCATGAGGAGAGTCCGGAATTGTTGCTATAATGAGCTGAAATATTTTCCAAATTAAATTCCCAATCTCTATATAATGTATTCTTTTATTTATTTATTTTGGGTGGAGGCTGAGGCTGGGGCTGGGATGCATCAGTAATGTACAATACCTGCTCAATTCTGTAGAAAGGTGCAAGTTGGCTATCAAAGAATTGTTTCTCTTCAGCAACTCTACTTCCTGGACCTACCCATAGCTGTAATGACAGTAATGCAAGAACACAAATTCATTGGTACAGATACATATAAATAAGTAGCGATTTCATAGATAATCTCGAGAATGTGACCAATTGACCAAGAAAACTAACAAAAATCAACACAAAATTATGTTTCAAAGTAGATTTTTTTGGTGGATAACAAATGTGAATCCAATAAAATTCAGAAACCATATTATACCTTTTCAGGCCTTGTCTCTACTTGAAAACGAATAAGACCCACACAAAGCAAAAGAACAATTGCCACTGATGAACACAATACCAGTACTGGATTCCTAGCCACCCATGTCCCATATCTCCTGAAACAGACATCAGTTCATCAACCATTTCAATGCATCGTTCAGAAACCAAAGGAACAATCTTGCACAATTATAAGTGAAAATAGTTAACTAAACTCCATGGAAAATGACCTGTAAAACTTTGACATGTAACCTTGAACTATTGAAAGTTGCACTCCATTAGTAACTTGGGGAACATCCTCAAGCATCTGAAAATTGGAAATAAATATTATTCAAGTAACTTCACAAGAAAAAATATCAAAAGATGGCAAGGTTAATTAAACCAGTAAAATGGATTCAGAGGAGCACTCAGAAAAAAGTAAATGATATGAAGAAGGTATAGTACTAAAATCTCCCCAATGAGTTAAAAATGACACAGAAGCTTCCACATCAACTTCTAATGTGTAGAAAATCATTCCGATAACGAAGAAATATTTTAAAAATATCTGCTCTGCAAATTTCACTCGTTTGGTGGCACAGAAATCACAGGTAAAAGCCTAAACAAAAGAAATTGCAGATAAAAGACCACTAAGTATCACAATGCAAAGGAAGAGGGCATCATTAAAGGGACAAATACATCATTCAGAGTCTCAAATTGTATGCACCTGCATGGGAATATTCTCATCTTTTTGACTGTTAACGTGCCGAACAATACCACTGTTGGGAACATTGATCAATGGCTTAGTTCTAGACATGGGACTTCCTTTTCTTTTCCTGTGAAAGAAAGCCCATACAAGAAATAAGGAGACCAGTACTATGTACAGAATCGCTACGGAAACTTCAATACATTTTGCCTGCATTTATCAAGAATGGAAAGTGAATTAGCTACAACTACTTCACAAACATGGAAGTATACTGAAATTTACAACGTCTCATTTTCCTTGTCGTCCGAATCATAAACTATAACGCTCAAGAGGGATATATCTCTAACCTTTAAAGACCCGATTCTTACTGAACATGAACCTTTCTTGGGAGGAGAAAGAGGAGCATAATTCAAACAAACAGCAGATGAAGGACAGTCACCACATGAACAACCTAAGGAAGTGTCCCCACATGAATATGCGGACACATTCATAGGCTTCATCATGGATGACTCAGGGGGACTCGACAAAAAATTGATAGCATATGGTGATCCAAATGCACCAGGGCTTGCTTTTTTTCCCAGAAATGTGTACCACTCTGCCCAACATAATTAATAATCAGTTAATTAGACAACCAATTTTTTTTAAAAAAAAAAAACAAGACCCGAAAATCACATGATAAAATTAATTAAATGTATGGTCAAGCAGAACAGGTGCAATCACAAGTATGTCTTCTTGTATGATACCTAGACTATAATAAAATTAGTAGAAGTTCACCATGAAAATTTCTAGCACCAGCTCCGATAAAGTCTATGGCTCGAGTATTCATGGTACCAAATTTTACTTCCTTGCAAGAATCAAATAATCCTTGCCCAAAAGTGTCGGCTATGTAAAAGTCAATACCATCCACGGTCAAATTCTTCCTAACCTGGACAACATATAACATAAAAGAAAAAAAAAAACCTTATCGATAAATGAATACGATACCTATACAAATAGTTTTTAATGAAGAGGAAGAAAGTGAAACTAAGGTTGCCGTGCACATTAGAAGTAGCATAACAATTACATTTTAGTTGCAAACATGATTAAAGTGAAGTCCTTCACCTTGGCAATAGAAGTCACATTAATAAACTGACTCTGATAAGGAGAACATGTAAGTTCGCAGAATAGATTCAGGAAATTTCTCAAGCATGCTGGACAGCCTACAAGGAAAGGAATCACCTGCAGCATGCATACTTTTAAATGATTTGCATTGTCAAGATAAACATTACAAAACGGAACCACCATGAGTGAACATTATATAAAATTATTTTATTTGGCACAATCATCAAACCAGTGTAAATTATTCAACATAATTGCCTTGACATGATATAAAATTTCAGAATTCCCCATGAATAAAATTCCATTGAAAAGCAACATAAAATAAGCTTCCTCAACTGCAGTTTGGCCACTGCTAACTCTCATGTAAGCCATCCAAGAAAGACTCCAGCTTCCAAGTACTAATTTTTATGAGCAAAAGATAAATTAAGAAAAGAAATATCGCGCTAACACTTCCATCAGTTTTGCCTCACATGCAATAATTAGAAAGTAACTAAAGCCACTGAAAATCAATAAATTAAGCCACTGGCGTTGAACTTAAAAAAAAACTTATATGAGTTTCACTGCTTTGTAGATATTCCTTTGACAATCAATAACCACCTATTGCATAGCAGGAGAAGGAGTTCATATAGCAAATTATCGAACCACAACAATTTCGGTATAAGAAAAGCTGGAACTGTGTCATCGAACTACAACAATTTCAGTTTCTTACTTGCTGAACTTGTGTTCGTAAAGTATCGAACTGCGCCGCCGTACAGCAGACATTTCCAGTAATTCTTGGGCACAAACTTTGAATCTTTGCTGACAGCAAATCACCGGGCTTTTGGCAGAAAAGCCAAAAATCCAGCATGAAACAAATAACAGTCAGATACATAATGAAGACTTGAACAGTTATGTATGACAACTAGAACACCGGTAATCAGTGTAACAGACAGGCAAATGTTATACCTTGACTGGCGGAGAACCAAAAGGGCAGTTCAGAACTTTACCATCACTGCGAGTTCCACAAATGTCATACATGGCACAGTACTCTTCAGAATGTCTTTGTCTAACGATTAAAAACACAGATTCAGTCAGTAAAGATCAATACATGCTATCAATCTCATACTCTGCAATCACTCATTGAAATTAAATAAATTACAAATTAGATTCTGACTAACTAGTTAGATTCTGACTGACTGGAGTCTAAGTTGGATATTAATGCACAAAATCATCCTATTTGTTTTTTTTGCTTCCAAGAAACTCGGACAGTCCACTTCTTTCAACGATTTAAAAGAAAATTTACTTCATCAGTTCATCATAAAATATAATTTCATGACAAAGATCTATGTTTTGGAATCTAAATCCATATAGTCTGTAAAAGTAACTTTTCCTCCCCGGTGCCTCTCTACACTGACAACTATTACCGAGCTAAAAAAAAAATCATAAGAAGAATATAAAGTAACTTGAAACCAAGGCCCAACATGAGTTTGACAATCTTGAATCCATCTCAAACACTCAATTAGCACATTGTTTTCCCAAACAGACAACAGAACTTACCCTCCCGTTGCATTGGCGTCTAACAGGAACCTTATACCAGACGTCTCCGCACTCACCATAGATATCACAACAAACAAGACCTGCAATCCCATGATTCTCCCACAAATCAAACCACAGTTTTCAAGAATAACATCCCTTCTTCAGTCACAGATGAAAAAGATTACCCAACTGGAACAAAACTCACCACAAACAGGGAACTCGAGACGACCCTCATTTTCATCCAGTGTGAAGAGCCCATTTACAGAAAATGGACCTTCAATCCAAATAAAAATCCAAACTTTGCACCTGTAACAAGAATATATGCCGTTGTATATATATTATGATGATCTTACAGAAACTGAATCATGGATCAATGGTGAGGGAGAAGAGTTCAGATTCAAGGGTAAATGCAAAAGGGACTGTATATATATATAGAGAGAGTAATAAATACAAACGGCAAGATACATCCATGTTTGCGTGGGGTATATATACAGGCACTAAGAATTAATGTAGAAGATTATGCACGAGTTTTAAGGTGAAAAACCGACAGATGACGAAATCCAAATCCAGAGGATTATCTATCGTATTGTTGTTGGACTAAAATGCCCCTGCTTTCGGCCCCTTTGATGGGTTTGTAACGAATCATGTTTTTGCCCATGCTCACCTTCCTTTTTTGAGATTAGGAAGTGAAGAACATGACCATTTTAATATTTTAGTGGTAGAACTTTTCAAATTTGTGAGAGCTAAGCATGAAGTTTTTTTAAAAAAAAATTTAGAATATAATAAAATTAACTAAATAGTGTTAAACTACTAAATTTAAATTTTAAAATTAAGTCAAGGTGAGGTGACACAACTTTTTAAAATGTTCTAAACAACTTATTTGATATTTTATAAGTTAATTTTTTCTATCAAACACGAGCATATAAATTATTTTAAAGAGTTTTTAAATATAGTCAAACGCCTCATAATTTTTTTTATTTTTATTTTTACGAAGCAAATAATATTGCGATTGAGAAAGTAGAGAAAATCTCATATAACCCGATATTTTCACCAATCAAAGCACTCTAATATATCATATTAGATTAAACTTTGTAGACAAGTTTTAAAAATTTTATACGATTATTCCCATACCCCAAGTTCATATCCCAAGTTTAAAATTAATATTCTGCTAGGTTAAATTTTGCAAGCTCAACTAACTGTTCAAGTCCATGAATTTATACTAACAAACAAATGAAAAGAAGCACATCAATTTAAAGTGTTTGAATAGATCAGAAAGCGCGTATATAGTAGGAGATCTTGGGAAAAAATCATGAGCAGATCATGAGTAATGAGAAGAGCGGAGAAACCGTCAAACAGTCTGTAGAAAAAGAAACTCATTGGCACAATGGAAAAAATATAATAGACATAACACACAAATTCTGGCAATTGCCTGCAGAAATCTTAGTCATAGTTCAGACATTTTTTTAAATTTTTCGTTCTAGACTCTAGCATTATGAATATTTTTCAGTCATATTTCAGCAATATTTGATTTCAAATTATGTTGTATAATTTTCTAATGATTTGTAGATACACAATTATGTTGAGATTTTATTTCACCAAATTCTATTTTATTTTCTTTATTTTTGGCGTTATATTTTCTTAGGATATCAGAATGAATGATCAAGTTAGGAATTCATTCTCGTTTGAATTTTAGAAGTTAGATGTTTCATTAATTTTTTAAACAAGTTAATACATATTTGCACCTGGCACGCTCATATCACATAAATATTGTGCAAACAATTTTTGGCACGCTTGGTGGGACCCAACTATGCCGCCAAGAAGGAAAAAAACGTCAATCAAGAGGATGAGGAGCCTCTACCAAACTAGGAAGAGATTCAAGTTCCACTGGCAGAACAACCTGCTGCTGAACAGTCGGTCAAGGAGTTGAATTTGCATCCAGATTATATTCCAAAGGTATATGCGCACATTTGAAACCGTTTGGTGGGAATAGTTGACTGCAATAAAATTGAAGAGATATCACAAGCAATGTCTAAAGCTATGTCTGATTGCTTGAAGAGAGTCTTGGGTAAATCAAATTAGTCAACCCATGAAGAGCATAACACAAGTGAAAAAGAAGGGAACCAGGGAAAAAATCAATTCAATGAACTTGACTCAGAATAGGAAATTCAAGGGTTGGCGATCCTCACCGCCTAGAGTTTGCTTTCCCAAATCAGCAAGAGATGAGGTATACACCACCACACAGGAGAGAACAGACTTTGGGGGAGAGTCAAGCCATATCCATGCGATCATGGAGTGGGGAGCTGAAAACAACCTGTTAATCAAGTGTACATCGTGACAAACCTTTTGTACCAACCAAGAGCTTATGATGACATGACACACAAGGATTATCAAGGAGTGGATGGGGGTTTTCCAAGAGATAATGTTGGTTTCATTACATTTTTTCCAAACTCGGGGCACACAATATTATCATCATCCACTCCCAACTCGAAACATCCATGTAATTGATCCCAAATTAGTCAGAGAAACTGTTCAAGAGCTATATGGGTCGGTCTGGAGGTAGTTAGGTCTCCCAAAATTTCGTAAGCCATATCAAGAGTACATAGATGTGAATAACTCATATCGCAAGGGTTACACGGTTCATGAATTCATCCTATTTTCTGGGGAGAACAGCCAGTTTAGCATAGAACACATAGCCAGATTTACTATCCAATGTGGGGAGCTAGCCAACTTGGAGAATTTCAACAACTTAAGGTTGCGGTTATTCCCAAATTCCCTCACAGGAACCACATTCGTTTAGTATGCCTCACTTTCCAGAAATTCAATGATGAATTGACAAAAGATAGAAAGACAATTTCACACTCAGTTTTACAGAACAGAACCAGAGGTATGTATTGTCGATTTAGCAAGAATCATTCGTTTGGAGTTGTTTATTGACAGGTTCAAAAGGATGAAGAATAGGTGCAAGGTGTTCTTACCCTGCACTGAATTCATGAAAATGACACAAAATGTCTGGATTTTGAATTGAGGAAGAAATTTTAAGAAATAGAATTCAGGGATTTCTTTGAGTCGGCTGCGAAAGTTGCTGAATATGAGGAATTGTTGAGGGAAGAATCATACAAAAAAAAAAAAACAACTATGGGCCCCCTTTATCAAGAACTGAAGACGTTGAGTTGGCTGAGATCCAATCAAGTGATTCATTTATTGTTCCTTTGCTAAAAAAAACTGGTAAAACCAGTTAAGAAAAATATCCCCCAACTCCCTAAAGATATGCATTACACTTTTGATGTATCGAAGATTGATGAGGTTTTTGATTTTTTGATAAAAAAGAAATTTATCACTTTCCCGAGTGTCATCCAAAAAAGAGCTGAAGGGACGAGAATATTGCAAGTGCCCAAACTCATATAATTATGTCACTAAGTCTTGTTGGACTTTTAAGAATATTTTGCAAGATAGAATTAACAAAAGAGATTTGAAGTTTTCCGACAAACAAGAGTCCATCATAATGGATGATGATTTATTTCCCCTGCAACTTCTATCAATGTGAACGTGACATATTTGAGTAATCTTCTTGATGAGAAAAGATACATAAGCCATGTAGTGACATATAGAAAGATTAAGAAATGTTGGATCCCAGACGGTCAAATATTTGAGGCTACCGTGAAATATAGTGTTGATCGGTCAAGACCAGTACAACAACGATTCTCCAAAAATGTTGGTGGATTTGCGGCCTCCGAGATGAGGAAACAACATTTCCTCGGAAGACTAGTATATAGGAATTAGTGGTTCAGAGGGGGAGTCATCTCACCATCCACCCCGAAGATAGTTGGATAAGCGAAACATACATGGAGTTGAATTGTGAAGGATGGAAATCAGGTAAAAATCAATTGATTGTGATAGAGATCGGCATTTAAATGAAGCTCCGATAAAAAAGACTATTGAAGGCAGGGGAGCAAATACAAGGTTCGTCCTTCCTGCCAGAAATGAGTTTACTGAATCCTGGAGAGTGGCCTAACACAAAAAATTCCCTAGGCCACTCACTAGGACCCATAAAAAAGGTTGTTAAGAAAAAGAGTTGTTGTAAAAAAAGAGGAGTAAGGTTGTTAAGAAAAAGAGTTGTTGTAAAAAAAGAGGAGTAGGCTAAGTTGAAAGATGGATCCGCATTTGATATGCTAGTCATCGAAGAGCGAGAAGGGAGTATGTCCAAGTTTGGCAGATCAGCTACAGAAGATAAGTTAGTGGATGACGATGATGATTTATTAAATAAAGATGATGATCAGATGAAAAACAATTAACTTTTGTGTGGGAAAATTTTACATCTCAGTAGATTGTGGCACATAAGTGGTGATACTGTCAGAGAAATTTAAAATGGTGGAAGAGGAGAGCGGGATCTGGTGCCCAAAGGATCAATGCAAAAAAATATCATACAAGAAAACTCCTCGAATGAAGTTCAAGAGTGATTATCAAAGAATATCACCCAAACAGACCTAAATAGTGATAATCAAGAAGCCTACACTCGCCATGACCAAGTACATAAGGTCGTTGCACATCAAAGCCCACGTGAATGGGAAGCCAATGTCTAGGGTGTTAATTAACAATGTCTCTATAATGAATGTCTTGATGGTGAGGATGTTAAGAAAATTGGGGAAAACTGAAGAAGATTTAATCCCCCACATAAGTTCTTGTTGTTGCATTTACAAGGGAAACCACCAAGACTATCGGGGTATTTCTCGCTGATATTACTATGGGGAGTATGTCTTCTTTGTGCTAGTTTTTCGTAGTAAATTTATCTTTCAAATTCCGAGCATTGTTAGGCAGAGATTGGATCTGTGAAAACCTGTGCATCACATCTTCGATGCAGTAGCTACTATTATTTTGGAAAGGGCATGATATGAAGATTGTAGAAGCTGATGGACAATCTTTTCAAGCCAGTGAGAGTGGATTTGAAGCTAGATAATACAATGGGATTTTGGGCCCATTAAGGTTGGTAGCAAGAGTAAGAAAGGAATTTAGTACATATGCAAACACTAACTCCAATCTTAGCATTGGAAAGAATCCTCAAGCCTACTGTTATCATGTTGTCTAGGATGATAATTCAGCCATTGATTGAGGAACTTGATGATAGAGTTCAACAAAAAAGGAAAAGAGGTAGTTGCAGCCTCTATGTGGAAAGTACATGTGCAGTAAGTACTGAACAAACTAGTAGAAGAAGAAGCATGAGACACCCATATAACTGAGGTTGTCCAAGAGGAAGAATATGAAGAAGATGAACTCCAAGTTGATGAGTTGTTGATGTCATCATCTCAAATGGAAGATGGCAAACATGAAAAAATAAACTTCGGGGAGCTTGAGGATCCTAAGTGGTATATGTAAGTAAGTTAGAGCAAGAAGTGATGAAGCAAGATTTTGTTAGCTTATTGAGAGAGTACAAAAATTGTTTTGCATGGGATTGTGATGACATTCCAGGTTTAGACAGGGGATTGGTCGAACATTGACTACCAATCAAAGAGGGTTTCAAACCATTTCAATAGCATTCTCGTCGCATGTCAAAAGAAGTTGAGTTGAAGGTGAAATGGGAAGTCAAGAAACTATTAAAAGCTAAGTTTATAAAACCAATCAGAGATACCGAGTTGCTTTTGGACATTGTGTCAGTCATGAAAAAAATGGCAAGATCAGAATGTAAATCTTCTTTAGAGATTTGAACTGTGCAACTCCCAAGGATGCCAACATGATGCTTATAGCTGACATGTTGATCGATCGAATAGCTAGGCATGCGTTGCTATCCTTCATGGATGGATTCTCGGGTTATAATCAGATCAAGATAACAGAGGCAGATACATATAAAACATCGTTTAGGTGTTCATGAGCTGTTGGTACGTTTGAACGGCTTGTCATGTCATTTGGGCTGAAAAATGCGAGTGCCACGTATCAAATATCTATGAATTCTATATGTCACGACATGATAGGGCATCATGTTTAAGTATATATAGATAATATCATTTTGAAATCTAAGCAAGTTGTTGATCACATCGAGCATTTTAGGAAGAGTTTCCAAAGGATGAGACAATATGATTTGAAGTTAAATCCGTTGAAATGCATCTTTGGTTTGAAAGCAGATAACTTCTAGGAATTTCTGGTACACCAGAGGTGAGTCGATATGGATAAAAACAAAGTTAATGCTATTATGGAGGCAAATCCACCTAAGAACAAGAAAAATTTACAGCACCTTCTTGGGCAAGTAAACTACTTGAGACATTTTATCTCTAACTTTGCAGGGAAAATAAAAGAGTTCTCATAATTTTTGAAATTTAAAGACAATGGAGAATTCAAATGGGAAGAGACACATCAGAGGGCTTCTGATATGATCAAGGGATATCTATCCAATCCTCATGTTCTTATGCCACTCGGGTATGGAATACCTCTTGAATTTATGTTTATGAAGCTCATGAATCAATTTGATGTTTGCCAGTTCAAAATAATCAAGAAGAAAATGACAGAGGCTATTTATTATTTAAGTAGATTTCTTACTCCAGTAGAAGTTAAGTATTCTATGATTGGGGATTAGCGTTGCATTATTCATGTAATAAGTTATGACATTATTTGACTCAATCAAGAGTATTTGTTGTGACTAAGACTGATTTGATTAAGTACATTCTTAATAGATTCATTCTCTCTGGTAGAATTAGTAAATGGTTTTTGGGATTTTCCGAGTTTACATTGATCTATTATCTCCAAAAGTCAATAAAAGTCCATGCTATCGTTGATTTCCTAGTTGATCACCATTCACTTGATGAGTTTATTGAAAAGCAGGTTGTATTTCCAGTTTGTTGAGTTGGAGATCAACCACGGGAAATAAAATTTGATGGATCAAGTACAAAAACAGCAGCTAGAGCTGGTATTGTGATCACCTCCCCAAGAGGTATGAAAACTGCTCTATCTTTTAAGTTGGGTTTTCCATGCACCAACAATCAAGCGGAATACAATACATTGGTCATTGGACTGAAAATTCTGAAATATTTGGTAGCAAAAGAGTTGTCGATATCAGGGGATTCACAGCTAGTGCTTAAACAGCTGTCAAAGGATTTCAAATATACTAGTTTATCATTAGCACCATATTACACTGCTTCACCCCAACTTTTAAATGATTTTGAAGAAGTGTCATTGGTGCTTGTACCAAGACAAGAAAAATGGGATGCAGATGAATTAGCTCAAATAGCCTCAGGGTTAAAAATGTCTCCAAAAACTACATAGTAGCTTGTCATGATTTAGAAAAGGAACCATCACTCAATTTAACAAAGAGAGATTTATGTAGACACATTTAACTTGGATATAAATTTAGTAGGTGATTGGAGAGATGACATAAAACTTTTAAATGATTTTGAAGAAGTGTCATTGGTTCTTGTACCAAGGCAAGAAACTTGGGATGCAGATGAATTAGCTCAAATAGTCTCAGGGTTAAAAATATCTCCAAAAACTACACAGTAGCTTGTCGTGATTTAGAAAAGGAACCATCACTCAATTTAACAAAGAGAGATTTATGTAGACACATTTAACTTGGATATAAACTTAGTAGGTGATTGGAGAGATGACATAAAAAATGTATTGGAATCTCTTGGGAGAGATATTCTCTATAGTCTGAAAATGAGAGCTTTTAACTACGTCTTAGTGGAAGGGGATTTGTACATGAAAGGGCTTGATGGTTTGCTCCAGAGATGCATAGATTTTCCAGAAGCATTGGAAATTATGAAGCAAATTCACGAGGGATTTTGCGTAGCGCACTAATCTGTAGTGAAGATGAGACGATTGATCAAAAGATATAGCTACTATTGGTCATCCATTGTGAAAGAAAACATCATTCAAAGATTTAGGATTCCAGAGTCACTAACCACATATCAAGGCTGTAAGGTCCAGGAATTTAATTCACGTAACCTGAATACATGCAATCTAGGATTTTATTTAATTATGTGTTTAATTATTTTTATGCAAGTTATGCATAATTATTGCATGATAGGATTTATTTCACGAAATTTTAAAAAAATTCATGCACTATGATTTTTAAGTTGCATTTCACGCCGAAAGAGGAACGGAGATCGGAGAATTATCAAGAAAATTATTTTAATTACATGGTTAATTTTTATTAATTAATATAAGGTGTTTTAAATGTATTTTTCAAGAAATGGACTTTGTTGAGTATTTTTACCCTGTCAAAGCATATTTTTCAGCTGTACGCAAATTTTATCGAAGCATGAGAATTTTTGAGGGGTCGACTGATATTTTCAAAAACTCACCAAAACGAAATATTTTCCGGGAGTGTGTTTGGACTTAATGGGTCTACTTTAAGCTTATTGGGCTTGGAACATTTTTTTAAATTCCTAGGCCCATTAGTGCATACATTAGTATTTTAAATAACTCCTTAATCACTCCCTTAACCTAAAATTATCTCACCAGCCGACACCTTCCTCCACCAATCAGTATTACCTCGATTTCAGCGGCCAAACCCCAAGAAAGCTTCGCCCATAGCATATCTTGCAAGATAAAATTCTCCAACGCTTCCCCAACACTCGTTCTTCGACGTTCTTGCGTAGAATTCTTCAAGGCACACTTGTATTTTAATTTTCTCTTCATACACGTCATAACTATGCTGACTTTAATATATTTGTATGGGAATTCTTTGATCCACATCATGCTTGCATGTTAGAAGAGTTTGACATGAAAAAATTTTGGTTTCTTGCATGATGCTCACATTTTGTTTTATGTTGTGCAAGGGGCTGCGGTTTTTGGTTGTTAAAGGGCTGAACATGGTGACAAGATGTCGTTTTGGGGATTAGAATTGGTTGCTGGTGGCTGCAGGTTGAAGAGTGGAGAGGAGTGTGTCTATAGGATGGCTCAGTTCTTGGGAAAAATGGCGTGCAGGGGTCAGCTAGCAATGCAAGGACCTAGCCAAGCCTTAGATCAGACCCTGGTGGGTCTGAGACAAGGCTTGGAAGGGTTCAACACGTGCTGGAACCAGCCCCAAGCGCGGTTGAGCGAGAGGGTAGGGGTTGGCTTCGGGTTGGACGTTTTTTTTGAGTTGCGATCGGCGTAGAGCTGCGGGTTGCATGGTGGTGCAGCCGTGGCTTAAGCAGGTCTAAAAGGAGGCTAGGGTGGCCTAGGTGTGGTTGGTTTGGGGTTGGTCACGTTAGGTGCAAGCTAGGATCGAATCTTGGAGCATGGGTTGCATCAGGGTCGAGCTTGTCAATGGATGGAATTTCCAGCAGCCGTTCAGGGTATGATTCGAGTGTCTAAGGGTCAGTTTGAAGTTTTAGGACCTTTTAGATGTTTATAAGGTATGGGAAAAAGTTAGGAAAATTTCGGTTAAGTTTCGGGTTGATTCGGGTTAAAACCGAGACCCCGGTCCAAGTTTTAAAACGAATCGTTGAAGTTTTGTAACGGGCTCGAGTTACGTCTAGGAATGCTTAAAAATATGTTTTTGGATATTTTAAGGAGTTTTCAGTGCTTACTTTCCACTTTTAGACTTGGATGTTGACTTCCTATCATGCCGCCCTACTTTTCCATCGTGTCACATCAGTAAGATTTTGTCAGGAACAATTATCGAGACAAGATCTTACCTACTCAAACACTCGAGTGCAATATTGTTAACGAGGTATCCAAGGTATAAATCATTCGGGAGTTTTGTATGAGAGCCCGAGCTTTTGATAACACGGGAAGAAGATGTCCTGGGCATTCACCTGCCTAGATCCTGCAGATTTACCCTAATTTGGGCTATCCATATAATATCCCTGGGTCATCCATGACCCGCACTCTAATGGGGGTATTACCACCCATCCTTAAAATAGTCGGGCTGGAGTCATAATCGCTGTCCCGATCAGTCATGTTTGGACTCGCATAGAAAGATGATCAAATTGTCTATAAAAGCATCGGGGGCTTCACGTCTCTTGGACTTGAGATAAGATGTCGAGGCCTCATGTCTCCCGGACTTTAGATAAGATGCTGGGGCCTCATGTCTCCCGAACTTTAGATAAGATGTCGGGACCTCATGTCTCTCAGACTTAAGAATATTTTGTCGTTTAGTATTCTCGGGTAGTAGGGCTGATGTCATGATGACGTGTGCCCTAGAATTTAAACGATCGAAAAGTTTCGTATTCCGAGAATCCGATCAGTCTGACGCGCTTCGATTTCTGTGCATATCCTTTCATCTGCCCGCGCAATTTCCAAGATGTATCGTATCCATGCGATTCATTTTTAGATCAACGGTTGAGATCATTCTACCCTCGCCTATATAAAGCGAGGAACCCTCTTCATTTGTCACTTTTGCAACTTCAAAATTTCCCTCCCCTCTCGCTCATCTTTCCGACGTACGACACTCTCCTCTGAATCCGACGAACTCCAAGCCTTCAGATTCAAGCTTCCACCTTTGTTCTCGTAAGTTTCTTCTGCTTGATTTTATTTGAAAATGTCGAACTCCACATCTTCTACCTCCGAAGCGAATGCGTGAGGGTCGCCTAGTGACGAGTCCACCGTGATACGCTCTGATTCCACTTCTTCTCCTTCCCCTAAACGTTTTCTTACCCAATCTTCTTCAAAACCCAAAACCAAAATGTCCAAACCTTTTTCTTCTGGCACTTCCCGAGCTCTGCAGAAGGGCAAGGGTAAAGGCAAAGCCCGAGCCTCTTATCCTCCTCAATCTGAGGCCCATGGATTTCCTTGGTTCCCCTCAATGAGCAGCACACTGCGCTCGGGGGCTGACGAGGAACTCCGGACTCTCGGCTCTATTCCTTTCTCTTTCCCCATTCTGATCCCCGGCCCCTCTGACAGGGCCGATAACCCTCTTTGTGGGGCCCTTAGCTCCTAATCATTATTACAATGCAATCTGATTAGGGTTAATTAATTACAGCGGAAAACGAGTTTAAATTTTCTTTACAATGAGCCCAAATCATTTTATTTGAATACTAAAAATAGTATTTAATCTCACGTCATAAACATGCCCACACAAAATCAAAATCTATCATATACAAACAACTCACATTCTCGGGACATGCCCCGGTATATAGATACATATACATATATACTGGGAACAAGACAAAACATAAAACCTCAGCCCAAGCTGTGGCTCCCTCCAGAAGTACCCTCTCCGGTCTCCTGATATCCTGGAGTACCTGCCATTGTCCACACACAAAGACAACAACAGCCCCCCTTGGGGGTGAGCAAAGCTCCGTATGGAACTAACCAATCATATATACCACAGATATCAAAGCAATGATATATGGTATGAAATGCATGTATGTCGTGGAGGTATCGGGTCAAATGCCCATCCACTGAGCACATGTCAGAATCAATCGAATCGCTGTCAAATCAATGCTCGAGCTGGCACACCGGCCAATATGGGATACTCGTATGATAGCGTCGGCAAAGCGCCATCAAGTCCCAAATCTCATATCCAATCATATGGGGCCACAATTGTCTATGCTTTACGGGTCATATAATACCGGCATAGCGATTGTGTTCACAAACCCCGGAATCCAATCAAATCATATCAGGGTATCCAAGGATCATAGCTCAACGTGCATGTCATGTATCGATGTATGCATAAAATGATGTGTGTTAACAAAACATTTATTTTATACATCGATATCTCAATCTCAATGTCATGTATGCCACATAAATCAACAAATAAGGCATATAGACACATAATCTCATTCCAATCAATCAAATCAATCCGACATATATCATATAATACAGATACCTGTCGTATGTTACCCGGTCGCAACATACCTCAATTCTTCGTTTCCAGTTGATGTAGCCTGAAGATATTGATATTACACTTTATCTACATCAATAACATACTCATTCCAATCAATAACATACTCCAAAATCATTAATATGAGTTTCAAATATCATTTGAAACTTCAAAAATTCATATCAAATTAAAATCAGATCATAATTCAATTCCGACTTTGAATATAAGTTTCTTGTCGGCTATTCTACTACATATCAGAAATTCAACTTCAAATACATGCTATTCCAGCACTTTGATATTTCGAGCTGCTGGAACTAGAAGAAAATTACCTCAGTCAGAAGCTCTCGACGCGACGATCACAAATATATAATTTGTTTCGCGTTTAGACAGCGTTTCGAAGTGATTTCGGACGAAAGAAATCAAGATTTCTCGTACTCTCTCAAAGCTTCAGAGGAGAAGATGAAGAAGGAAATGAACGAAAATCTCATTCTTATCTTTACCGCCTTCGCACTCGGGCGGTAGAATTCTCGCGCCCGAGCGCGAGACATTCTGCCCCCGACTCAAATATGTACCGCGCTCGGGCGGTCACAAATTATCGCTCGGGCGCGGCATGTTCTACCCGAACATCCATTTCACATACTCTGGCGCTCGGGCGGTCACTTTCTACCGCCCGGGCGCCACACGTTCTGTACCATTATTTGATTTTTGTACTAAATTGGCGTCCGGCCTCTCCAATCGAGCTCTTACAACGTCAATTCATATTCAATATTCATTTTCTCAATTTCCTTGTCATAATATACATCAAATACATAATCATATATCAATTTCATGAATTATCGATAATCACACAGGATTTACGATAACACGATACACGGTCCTTACACTCCTCCTGGTTTCACCACTTTCTTTCAAGATCAGGTTAGGAATTGCTTTCGTTTCCCTATTCCCTCCTTTTATGTTGAGGTCGCCAAGTTATTTGACGTCCTGGTAAATCAATTCCACCCCAACTCTTTCTGGATTATGGCCTCGGCCTATATCCTTTTTCGTATGCACGACCTTCTCATCACCCTCCTTATTCTCCATTATTTTTTTGTTTGTCGGCTGGGAGAAAACGCCTTCTCTCTGTCACCTAATTGAAATCTCGGTTCCTTGATGATATCCCTTCTTCCCAGAAGGGATGTAAATGAAGTTACTTTTTCATTCAACTCCCGGCCCCCCTTTCTTGTTTAACCGGGTTTCTCCCTTTTCTTCCTACACAACCTTCTCTTCCCCGTTCTTACAAATTCTAAGAACCTTACATCCGAAGCCAAGAATTGGTGGAGGGTCAAAACTATTCCTCTTCTACCCTTATTGCTGAAGAGAATTTGATAACATACGGGTTGAGCGCCCAGGCTGAAGACCCTACAGACCGAGTAATAGATGAAGTTATTGTCTCGAGCGCTCAGCCCGATAATCTTCTATACTTCTGTCTTCTTTCGTTTTATCTTTATATTTTTCTATTTTATTTTGTAATCATAATGAACTTCTTTCTTTCTTCTCCCTATGCAGATAATTTAAAAATGCAGGAGGCCTTTGCAAAGAGGTGGGCAGCCAAGAAGGCAGCCGAGGAGAAGAAACTGGCAGCTCGGAGAGCAGGTGCCGAGAGGAAAAAACAGGTCGAGGAGGAGGCGGCCCGGATATAGGAGTCTGCCAGGGTGGAGACTCAGCGAGAACATGAGATGACCCGAGTGGATTCCCAGGAAGAGTCTAAAGACCACGTTCCTCTCGTTCAGAGGAAGCGCAAGGCTGTAGCAAGCCTTGAACAGATTCTGATATAGAGGAACATGGTAGGAAGCCAGGGTACCTCGCAGACAACTCAATTCACACCTCATCCTCAAAATTAATCGACCAATGAGCCCCTTCAACCAGAGCCTCCTACCCGGTCGAATCCCTTCCTGGAGGGAGCTACTCCGACGGGGATCCAACGCCTCAAGCAGATGCTTCTTCTTGCTAAGGAAGCATATCTAAAGAACTCCCGCCCTACTGCCAAATTTTTTGAAGGCTCAAACCGGCTCCTATCCGTAAGCTTACTTCTTGAACTCCTTGCTCTCTTATTTTTTTAACCTTTTTCTTTTGTAAAGGGTGTTCAAATGCTGGTATCGGCATTTGAAGAGGTAGCTGCAGCGGGCACCATCGCTAATAATCGAGCCCGGGCATCCCAAGATCTTCATGAACAATTGTAAGGGGAATTTTCTCGGGCCTGATTAGCCCACGACGAAAAGATGGTCGGCCTCCACGCTGTTTTAGAGGAGGCCAATCAGCAACTCTCATCGGCCCAGGCAAATCTGGTAAGGCCAAATATGATGCTTATGAGGGTAGATAGACAGATGTCCCGGGCACAGGCTGCTGAGAGTGCCCTGGCTGTGGCCAAATATAATCAGGATAAGTGGCAGGCCTCCTTCCTCCAGTCTCCAGAGTTCAAGAAGGCCGTTGAAGATCGGGCATATCCTTTCTTCAAGACCCGTTTTGACAAATGCCGCGAGAAATTTGAAGAAGTCGTGCTAATACCAGTGGAGAAAGAAGAGTTTTCGCACTTTAAACGAGCCATAACATCCCTTCCCAAGGATGTCGAAGAGGAGAAGGAGGATGCTCAAGAAGAATAGCAGCCAGGGTCTAGCCCAATAGATGTAGAATAGGAATGTAATCTTTCGTTTTTTAATTTCTCTTGTAATTCTTGCCTTCGGGCTTTTATCAATGAAATATTCTTCTCCTTTAACTATTTGCTTCAATAACTTGATAATACCTCATATATACCCGACCTTAGAAATAATGAGTTTTTTCTTATTCATAAGCTGCTTTGCGAATCTTAATTCTCTGAATTTTTTCTAAGTGTTGTAAAATAGCCGGTATTTTCAATAAGTAGCCGGGATGTTGAGCCCTGAGACGGGTATGAATCCCTATACTTCGTAAATGTGTGAGAACTTAATAAATAACTAGGGTACGGGGCCTTGGGTCGGGGAGCTGGTCCCGAGAGTTGGAATGGTCAAGGTAAGGAGCCCCGAGCTAGGGTATGGAGTCCTACGCTTATTAAATAACCATGGTATGGAGTCCTGGGTCGGGGAGCTGGTCCCGGGAATTGGGATAGGCGAGGTGCGGAGCCCCGAGCCAGGGTACAGTGCCCTGGGCTTTTTAAATAACCAGGGTACGAGCCCTGGTCCGAGGAGCTAGTCCTGGGACTTGGAATGGTGGAGGTACAGAGCCCCGAGCCAGGGTACGGAGCCCTTATATTATTAAATAATCAGGGTATGGAGCCCTGCCGGAGAGCTGGTCTCGGGACTTGGAATGGTCGAGGTACGAAGCCCCGAGCTAGGGTACGGAGCCTGGGATTTTTAAATAAACAGGCTACAGAGCCCTGGGCCGAGGAGCTGGTCTCGGGACTTGGAATGGTCGAGGTGTTGAGCCCCAAGCCAGGGTACGGAGTCCTGTCCTTGTTAAATAACCAGGGTAGGGAGCTCTGGGCTGGGGAACTGGTCCCGGGACTTATAGATTGGCCGGAACTTTGAACCTCCCGGGTTTAGATGTAATATTCAATGCACTTTTGAGAAGAAAAGATCTTCATTGTGTTTTTCAAACAATAATTACATTTTTAAGCGTAATATTTTTTCAAATGAAATACATTCCAAGGTCGCATGAGAGAGCGTCCTTGATCGTCTTCTAGATAAAAAGCTCCCGAGCTAACTTTTCGAATTATCTTAAAAGGTCCTTCCCACCAAGCCTCTAATTTACCGACACCTCCAGCTGGATTGAATTTTTTCATCATCAGATCTCCTATTTGAAAGTTTCGGATTCGGACTCGTTTGTTATATGATTTAATAACCCGACCTCGATAAATTTCCATTCGAATCATAGCCCGCTCTCTCTTCTCCTCCACCATATCAACCTACATTGCCCGACTTTGATCAAAGTCATCCGGGTAAGATTCTACCATGGCAGAAGATTGCCCAATCTCAACAGGAAGAACTGCTTCAGAACCATACACCAGATTGAATGGAGTTTCTTGAGTAGCTTCTCGGGGAGTTGTCCTGTATGCCCCAAGAATACTAGGCAACTCTTCCACCCAGTCTTTTCTTTGCCATGTAGCTAGTTTTCAAAGCTTTCACGATAATTCTGTTTACAACTTCTGTTTGACCATTTACTTGAGGGTAAGCAACAGAAGTGAAAGATTGAGTGATCTTCATTTCTTGGCACCAGGACGTGATCTCTCTTCCCTGAAACTGCCTTCCATTATCTGTAATTAGTCTTCTGGGTACTCCAAACCGGCATACAATGTTCTTCAACAAAAAATTCAAAACTTCCTTCTCAGTAATCCTTGCTAGGGGCTCGGCTTCTACCCACTTGGAAAAATAGTCGACGGCCACCAAAAGAATTTATTTTGAGCCCGGGCAATTGGAAAGGGACCGATAATGTCCATACCCCACTGATCGAAAGGGCAAGATGCCCAGATAGGCTTCATTGGAGTGGCCTGGATGTGCTGAAAATTAGAGTGATGCTGACGTCCTTCACATGCTCGGACCACTTGAGCAGAATCTTGACTCATACTTGGCCACCAAAATCCAGCAAGCATTGACTTTCTAGCCAATGCTATTCCCCCGAGATGCTCCCCACAACATCATTCTTGTATCTCTCGGAGGACATACTCTACTCCTTCCCCATCCAGACATTTTAACAAAGATCTCTAGTATGATCTCATGTACAAAATGATATTTAAGAGAACAAACCTGGAAACCTGCTTTCTGACTTTTTGAGCCTGGGCTTGATCATCAGGTTAGCTGGCCCTGGGTCATGAACTTGATGAGAGGTGTCATCCATGAGTTTCTTTGTACTGGTAGCGATTATTCCTCAGTAGAAAGAACTGAGCCAGGTGAAAAGTAGTATCTCCCGGGTGCTCACTTATGTCAGAGAGGCAGCCATTTTGGCCAAGGAATCTGCTTCATTGTTTTCCTCTCGGGGGGCTTGCTCAATGCTCAAATCCACGAAGGATTCTGCCTAAGCCAAAATGAGCTTCAAGTATTTGAGCATCATTTCATCATTGGCTTCATAAGCTCCCCTTATATGCTGGGATACTAGCTGTGAATTAGAAAAAAGTATGATACAGGAAGCTCCCGCTTCCCTGGCAGGACGCATACCAGCCAGAACAGCTTCATATTCTGCTTCATTATTGGTCACCCGTGAGTCAATTTTCAAGTCCAATTTAATCTTTTCTCCTGGGGGGATATTACCACTACTCCTAGTATACATCCAGAGAGGCTAGAATCCCCATCCATAAAGACCCTCCATACCTCTTCTTTATCTTGTCGAATCATCTTTGAAAGAAAGTCTGATAGAGCTTGAGCTTTGATTGCCACTCGAGGTTTGTACTCGATGTCTTACTCTCCCAACTCAATTGTCCATTTTACCATCATCTTGGAAACCTCAGAGCGAGTCATGATCCTCCTGAGAGGACTGTTGGTGAGCACGGTGATTGGACGAGACAGAAAAGAAGGTCGTAATTTTCGAGCAGTCATGATCAGGGATAGAGTTATCTTCTCTACTTCACTATATCTGAGCTCGGCTCCTCTGAGAGCGTGGCTGACATAATATACAGGCTTCTGATCAGAACCTTATTCCTGTATAAGCACTGAGCTGACAACATATTCTGTGGTAGACAAGTAAACCAACAACTTTTCCCCAAGCTCGGGCTTCACCAAGACAGGAAGTTCGGTCAAATGACTTTTAAGATCTCTGAATGCTTGTTCACATTTATCATCCCAACCAAAATTTTGTGCCTTCCTGAGGATCTGAAAGAAAGGATAGCTTCTGTGTGCTGACCGAGAGATGATTCAGGATAGAGCAACAATTCTCCCGGTTAGCTTTTATACCTCTCGGATGGAACGAGGGGATGAAATGTCTAAAACGGTCCTTTACTTTCTCAGATTTAACCTCAATCCCTCGATCAGTAACCACAAAGCCCAGAAGTTTACCACTCTTTACCCCCAAGATGCATTTGGCAGGAATGAGCTTAATTCCATAACTTCTGAGAGTGGCAAATGTTTCTTCCAGATCAGCAATAAAATAAGAATCCACCCGCGAGTTACCAAGTATATCATCCACATAAACTTCGAAGTTTCTCCCCGGCTGTTTTGCAAATACTCGGTTCATTAATCGTTGATATGTGGCTCCAGCATTTTTCAATCCAAAGGGCATGGCCATATTACAAAACGTGCCCCCTGAAGTAATGAAACTGGCCTTGTCCTGATCAGCTTGGGCTAGGTGAATTTGATGATACCCCTGGCAAGCATCCATAAAGCTAAGATATTCATATCCAGAAGTAGAATCTACCAATTGATCAATCTGAGGAAGAGGATAAAGATCTTTGGGGAAGGCTTTATTAAGATCTCTGAAGTCCACGCACATCCTCCATTTCCCTGTAACCTTAGAACTAGTACTATATTAAAGAGCCAGGTGAGAAATTGTACTTCTCGAATGTGATCAGCCCTCAATAGTTCCTGGACTAGAATATCAATTACTTTATCCTTTTCTAGACCGAAATGTCTTTTCTTTTGCTTCACTGGCTGAGATCCCAGCATGATATTCAAGCTATGCTCAGCCACCTGGGGTGAGACGCCAGTTAATTCCTGTTGAGACCAAGCGAAAACATCAATATTAGTTTTCAAACAATTCAATAAATTTACCCGAGTGGATGATTCAAGATCTCGGGCCACCCTGATCTCCTTCCCGAGCTCAATCTCCATCATCTCCTGCTCTTCTTCTGCTACAAAATGAATTTCTCCTTTCTCGACTATTTTCTCCACATCATTATGAGCCTTTCCCTTCTTTTCCATCCTTACTCTCTTTTGATCTACCCTGACTGTTTCCACATAACATTTCTGGGAAGAAGGTTGATCTCCCCGGACTTCCCCCACTTGACTTCCGATAGGAAATTTTATATTCTGGTGGTATGTGGATGCGACAGCCTTTAATTCATTCATGGCCAATCGTCCCAGAATAATGTTTTAAGATGAAGGTGCATTCACAACTGTGAAAGTAGTCATAACTGTTTTTCTTAAGTCCCCAGTGCCAAAGGTTAAAGGCAAAATAATATCTCCTTAGGGGTACACAGCATGACCCGCAAAACCAAAAAGAGCTGTCTCAATTGGATCTAACTAATACCCTTGCAAATCCATCTGCACCAGGGATTCCTTGAAAATGACATTCATAGAGCTTCCTGCGTCAACAAAGACCCTCATGACATCGTAATTAGCAACTTGGGCTTAGATCACCATGGCATCATTATGCGGTAGACTGACACCCTTAAGATCCTCCGGGCCAAAGCTGATAACTGCTTCGCTCACCCTCATTCCTTCCACCTCCATACAATCTCTCCTACTCTTTGACTTCCTTGCCCGATTTGAATCACCATCAGTAAATCCTCCAGAGATCATTTTTATTACCCCAAGACAGGGGGTGAAGCCTTCTTCCTCTCGGGCTCCGAATTCTTCCTCTTACTCGGGGCATCTCTCGAATCCTCCCGAGCATTGGGCTCTGACTACCGAGTTGTACAGGGTGGCAATCTTGGCCTCTTACTTGGTAGATTATATCCTTGGACAGCAGGTGGGACATAATATTTTTTCAGCGTCCGACAGTCCTCTGTGTTATGAAAGCACACTTTTTTCAGCGTCCGACAGTCCTCTGAGTCAACCAAAGTGGTTAGGAACACTTTGCACTTAATCTTGTCAGCATAACAGTGTAGCATGGACATATTTTCAAACCGGGCCAAATGCTTCTCAGGGTCAGCACTACCATCATATTCTTTAATTTTGGCAGATTTGAAATGCCCGGGTAGAGGTTACCGAACAATGGAATCCACGAAGGGGCATCCTTTAGTTATTATCCGAGCATGATTCTGACTTTCCATCTAGAACCCTCATCTTCTGTCTCAACTCTTCGAGTTCCTCGGCCATAGTATGAGACTTAGAACCAGCACTAGACTCCCTCTCCTCCACCCTCACTTCCTCCTCCTCCACCTCCTACTCTCGCTCCTGCTCCCTTTAGGGCTGGGTAGCTTGATGAGAAGAGATCCTTCTTGCTACGGCCTTCTCTACTGCGTCGGATATAATCTGAGCCAAGTCTTCCGGAGACAAAGTAATAACAAGTGGAGGACCACCTTGTCTAGAGATAAGTGCATTATCTCCAAGAACCCGAGAAGTATCTTGATTTGTCCTTCTTGTAGGAGCCATATCTACATCTTGAGCTCAATTTCCCACAGATGGCGCCAATGATGCAATCCGGGTGAATCGGGTGAGCGGGTCGGGGCAATCCACCAGATCTGATAAGAGTTTTGTTAAGGAAAAAATGAGCAAGGGAATATATCTTGTGGAGAAGATATATCTCTCTAGTATGGATTCAATTGTAACCTACAAACAAGGAAATGAACTCGTGAATGGGCGCCGGAGAGGTGTCCAGTGTGGCCACTCCGATGCTTAAGTCAGCAGGTGAAGATAACCAGTGTAGCTTGGTAGAGAAATAAGTGCTACTGGTGTAAATATATCTGGTTGAATAATCTTTAATGCAAGAAGAACATGTTATTTATAGGAAGAAAGATGATGATTTTTCCTTGTTTTCATTACCTACTTGCACTTGTAGACTTGGATGTTGACTTCCTGTCATGCCGCCCTACTTTTACATCGTGTCACATCAGTAGGATTTTGTCAGGAACGATTATCGAGACAAGATCTTACCTACTCAAACACTCGAGTGCAGTACTGGTATCGAGGTATCCCGAGTAGAAATCATCTGGGAGCTTTGTATGAGAGCCCGAGATTTTAATAACCCGGGGAGAAGATGTCTCGGGCATTCACCTATCCGGATCCTACAGATTTATCCTAATTTGGGCTATCCATATAATATTCCAGGTCATCCATGACACGAGCTCTAATGGGAGTATCACGAGATATGGTTCGAATGTTAGTTAAAACTATTTTCTATGCGATTTTGTTGGTTTCACTAGTTAATATAATACTAATAAAATCTGTTTTGTATTATGAATTTGAATAATCACCACAAGAAAAAAAGATTTATTGATTTTGATCAAATCATAAAAAAATTGAAGTCAAATGACATTTCATCAAAGCCTATAATATTACTTAATTTTGTTTGTGAAATGACCCCACTTAATCATTTATTAATTCTGAAACCAACCAGAACTCAAATATAAATCAAATATTTTTCGAAACAATTTGAAAAGCTCATGAACGCACTCAGTTTCTCCTTGCTGACTCCCATTCAACATCATTCAAGGTTTCATGGATATGTTATGACCCTAATGCCCATTAATCTCACAACCAAAATGCATAAATAATAATATTGTAAACCAAAAATTAATGGTAAACATAAATTTTCAAAAATAAAAATAAAAACGGTAAATATAGGGAATCATTTCATTGACCTAAAAATTATGTCATTCGAGAAGGAATCAAAATACCATAAAATATAATGACGTGAGTGAGATTAAGACTCAAATTCAAATAATTAATTAATTGTTAATTTAAAGAATGGGCATACAATCCACTTTAGTGGGGCTGCTAGACTTGCACTCATTAATTGGTGATATGGTCTGAATAATTAGAATTGTGAATTTTATATTTACAATTATTAAATTAGAAGCATAAATATGTGAAAAAATAGTAAGATTAATATATATAATATAAGTTGATAAAACTTGTGTAAACATTATAATTTATAAACTACATGAATATAGAAAAAAATAGTTTGAATAGTAAGTTACTAAATAATAAAAATCTAATATTTAACTTTAATAAGAAAAGCATTCAGAAAAAGATCGAATAAGTAAATGTGAGGAATTTTCGTAATATTTGTGTTAAATTTCGTTTTAGCAGAAGTTATAAATTGTAATAAATAACATATGATAAATTAAGTTAATAGATAACCAAAAATATAATTTAATAATAATTTTTTTCGTAAATTAAAAGTAAATATAAGATAAAATCAGATTTGGCATTGGATTGAATTGTTGTTTGAAAGGGTGAAAAAGACAACCCTAATAAATAAATGGAAGTAAGACAGTTTGGTAGGTCGGAAGTGGAAGTAATGATTGTTTGTGAGTGTGGCAGTGAGAAACACTCTCAAGGAGCTTTTAAATTATTTTATTTGTTTCTGGAATAAAATTTTTATATAGAATACTTATTTCATGACCTTATCTTGATTCTAGAAGAAAAAAAAACCCAAAATTCACTAGAAACTAAGTAAGATAAATTAATATTATTTCATCGAAAATTTATTTCATATCGTTTATTGAAATAATTTTTAGATAGCCGAATCTAAGTTATAATTATAATTAATTATTTAAAAATATTTATTAAATTTAATTACGCGGTATAAAAATAGTTTAAAATACTTAAAAATGTACTCAAGGGTTTGAAAAAATTTCGGCTTGACCTCTTCGTAGATAGAACATAGCAATAATTTAAAATATATGTAAAAGAAAAATGACTGAAGTACGACGCTGTTATATTAATAAAAAATCACAGATAAGTACCGATCAGACACAAATCAGCAATTCATACATATCAGTTCAAATAAAGCAGGCAAGGTCCACAACGACATAAACTAAATCCAAACTCACCATAACTCCAAATAACCATACAAATACAAGAAAAATCTTCCCGGTATATAGACTCTGACATAAAACTGATCAAAATCCAATATAATAAAAATAGATTAATTGGGAGACTTCAACTCAAACAACCGATTAACCATATCTCAATCACGAGCTCCACTGGAAGACCTTCTATCTGGTGCTGCAAAATTACTCGGGTGACCTATCATGGTGTCCAAAAACAACTATAGTAACCCTCCAGTATAAAATACTGAGGTTGTGAATATGGTATGATCAATAACGATAATAATAAATCACTCATAAACATATAATAAAATGAAAATATGCAATGCATTAACATGGTTCAATAATAAAAGGATACTAAGAGTCAATAAATGGTACGATAATAATAGGAGTAATGTTCGAGCAATACACACATGTGAGCTACAACTTCATGCAGCTAAGCTGTTCTGCCAAGTTTGCGAGATATGTCATGCTGTGTCTAATAAACACCCACGACTCGTCCTCAATTTAGTTGATAACGATACAACAGGAAGACTCAATAACGAATAACGTATGATGTCAATATTTCATGTGTATATCACATAAAAAATGCAGCAAGAAATAGACAATCATAATTTCAATATTAGTGATAACTAGACTCAAAAGCCAGCAGCTAATTCCGAAATAACCACGAGTGCCAGGAATAAAATATAATAAGATGAATGAGTCACAAGAATGATTGAGCTCAACATAAATGTCATAATATCATGTCATCTACTAAATCTCATACATTATGTCAAATAATTGAACATAGATCAACAAGACATTTAAGAACTCATATAACTCCTCATAATAACATTAACAACTATAAAACACATAAATATGTCTAAAACATAATTTATATGTTACCATCGAAATGTTACATACCTAAACCGACTTTAAACCATAACAAGCTCGACTTAGATCTCATGGGCCTATCAAATAAGATAACATGCGTGATAATTCCACAATTTCGTAATAAAACTTAATAATCCAACTCATTTCCAAAGATTACTGAAGTTGAATTTATTTACTAAAATTATAATATAATGATTTACTTATCATAACTTAATCTCAATATTCTACCTAGTCGCATATATTTTCAGTAATTATCCATTTCACAATTAAATCTCAAAACCGACTAAAATAATCGAATAATCAAAAAATTCTAATATTTTTCCAACAATTCAAATCATTCGATTTATTCTCGAAATCTTGCTCCAATATAACCTGGAAACTCCAATAATCAACATATAAACATTAATTATCGAATATAAAAACAACTAGTTCAATATAAAACTCACAGGTCGAAGCATTTTACCTCAAACGAGACCAACGATCGAGCATATAATATAAACCTAATATATACGTCAATAAATCACAATCTAATCAAAGAAGCGAATTAAATTTTGCCCCTGAAACCATAGTTTTCTCATTTTACCCTGCACCTTAAAACCTCGACCAAATTCCATCCAAACTTAACATAACACCTTAAAACACACCCATAAATATTTCTTAGTTGTAAAATTTGCTCCTTAACTAAACTCATAATTCGTTTTAAAACTTGAATCTAAGTCTCGGTTTTAACCCGAATCAACTCAAATATTAACCAAACTTTCACCATAGCTTACTAACACCTAATCAACCGCTTTTCAACCCAATTAAATCCGTTTAGATCCCTCGGAAATGCCTATAAACCTACTGAATTTTTCTTCCCTTTTTGAACCAAACCCTAGCCCAACAAATCCCAAGCTCCTTCGATCCTAGCCCCAAACAGATGAGACCAGACATTAACCAATAATCCTAAGACCATAAAGAACCCTATGGACCCCTCTGGACCAAGCCCTACAGGCTCTTCAACTCTTGCGCGGCACGACTAGGTTGGTCCCTAGCCGTGTGCCTACCCATTCACCCCCTCTTCAGCCATGCGTGGACCACCATGGCTCGTGACTAGGACCCTCACGAGCCCAACCCCCCGCCTGGACAGCTGCTGCACAACCCCCATCTTTTATTTCCTTCCAAACTGTGCCCTAGCTTTTGTTGAAACCCAAAAATCGTGCAGCCGTTGCACTTCCTTTCCAGCCCTTAACCGTGTATCTAAGAGTCCTTAAACCTGCTATAAATCGAGCCCTAACATCCTAACCTAGCAGCGCCTTTACTTTAACAAGAACCATCAATAATCATGTAAGAATGATCATGTTTTCCATGTGTAATGCATAAAAACGAAAATAAAAGAAGGGACATCAGAGTTTTCATGCAACAATTATATTCACACATATTATGATATGAATGATGAGAAAAGAAAGAATAAGGCATGCCTTTGCGTGATTCACGCACGAAAATTCAATTCTTGAGGCGAAGGAACGTTTGCGGAGAGACGGATAATCCTTTCTACAAATTTCTCTTCAAAAACAGACGTGAATTGCCATTTGAAAGTTAGTGTGTGTGTGTTGCTAGGGACAAAACCCTAGGATTCTAGTGCTTTGAGCGTGAGTTTTGAGGGTAGCCAGGGCTAGAAAAATCAAGTTTTGATATAAATAAATGGGTAGAAAGATAGGCCCAATAGGCCCATTATAATATAGAAAAAAAATCTCGTTTAGAGAGGTTTTCGAGAATATTAACCGAGCCTCCAAAATATCATTGTTTTCTTTAAAAATCGATTACTAGTTTAAAATACGACTCGGCATGTAAAAACCTCTCAAAAACATCATTTTCAAAAATCACCTATTAAATATGCCATATGTTAAATAATTAAAAATAATCATTTAATAAAAATATTTTTTCTTTTACGGTCCATGGTCTCCGTTCCTCGGTCGCATCTCGAATAACCTTGAAACACAATTTTATGCATTCTATTAGAAACCATATTTTAATCATGTAAACGCGCCAACCACATTTTATGCAAGTCATATTTCATGTCAATGTGGCTAAATCGGATGTTATCTGAGAAAACAGATGGTTGTAAAACCAGATTGACTGCACCAAAAAAAAAAATCAGTTGAGCAGTTCTTGAGGGTATTTCCAGACTGATGGAGCAGGCATAGCAGGCTCCAAGGCCCCAGACAGAAGTCTATGAGCATTTCTGACGGCTCAACCCGAAGGAGTTCGGGGGTACTACTGATTCGTTTTTAGCAGAGGGTTGGATCATGTCTCTAGGATTGCACTTTCAGTATTTATATATGAGAGACAGAGATCGGGTCAGATGCGCCGTGTATATGCTGAGGGACGATGCATCCCTTCGGTAGGAGGGAGCATCGCTCGGGTTGAACTTGGCTACTCTCACATGGGATCAGTTCAAGGAGGTGTTCTACGACAAGTACTTTCCAGCGGAAGTTAGGGGTCGTCTGACGAGAGAGTTTATGAGTCTTCGACAAGGGGACTTGTATGTGGCAGAGTTCATCAGAAATTTCGATAGGGGCTATCATTTTGTGCCCCTTATTGCGATGGATGCCGCCCAGAAGCTGATGCATTTCATGGATGACCTCAGACCCACTTTGCGTCAGGATGTGATGCTGATGAGGCCACCGCTTGTTCCTTTCAGGCGGAACAAGCCCTCCGGGATATCGACGCCGAGATGCAGCGGAAGAGGCATCATGCCCAGTCTAGTTCTCACCCACCAAAGAGGCATTTCAACGGGCCACCGAGGCATCAAGGGCAGCAGAAGCCCCAGGGATAGTTTCAGAGGCCCGGACAGCAGAGGCCACCACAGGCACCAGGGGCTCCTAAGCCGGCAGAGAGGCAGCAATGCAAGCAGTACAACCGGTTCCACTTTGGCAAGTGTATGTGGAGAACCTTCAAATGCTTCATATGCCAGAAAGAGGGTCACAAGACAGTTGATTGCCCTAGGAACAAGGGCCCCAATACTGGCAGAGCCTATATGATGCATGCAGAGGAGGCAGAGGTGGAGCCAGACTCTACACTGATCACCGATAACCTTTATGTTTAAGAATTTATTTACTGCCTCGATTGCTTGGATTATTATTTTTGGTTGTGAGAATCTATAATGAATTAGGTTGCATGTTTTAATAGGAGAGTTTAAAGGTGGAATTGTGGTAATTAAGAGCTTTAAGGGCAGTAAATGTAATAACCTAAATCTCAGGACCTTATTGCAAAAATAAAATTTGGGGGCTGTTTTCGTTTTTTCGAAAATTTTGGAACCAAATTCGTAAATTTCGAGAATTTCAAGGTTTAATTTGGCTAAATTCGAAATTTTATGAGGACTAAATTGCAATTTCTGGAAATTTTTGGGTAAGTTTCGAAATTTTTTATGGAACAACTAGAAATCAATCAGTGAGTGTTGGAAGATTTTGGGTTAATTACAGATAGAAAATCTCTTAGGTTTTAATACGATCAGATTTGATGGTATGTTTTGTCGGTAGGAAGGATATACATTTCATGTGTAACCACGTATGCATTGCTAGATTCCGGAGCTACACATTCATTTATATCCGAGTCATTTGTTAAGCAACTAGGAATCATATCAGAGGCTATTGATTTGGTATTCAGAGTTTCGATTCCGTCCGGAGATTAGATGTTTACGTCTCAGATAGTGAAGAGATTGGAGCTTTAGTTGCAGAAAAATATTGTGCAGGTAGACCTGATTGTGCTACCGTCACCAGAGTTTGATATTATTCTTAGCATGGACTGGCTTTCTTCGAATGGAGCCGCTATAGATTTTTGTCAGATGTCAGTATCTGTTCGACCATCCAGCAGGCAGCCATTTATATTTGAGGCAGCTAGACACTAGCAGATGTCCCACATCATTTCTTGCATCTGTGTGAGGAAGCTCATGAGGAGAGGCTGCCATGCATTTTTGGCGAGTATTGTGATAGTGACAGAGCCAGTCAGTTAGAGGCTAGAGGATGTCGAGGTGGTCAGGGATTTCCCTAGAATTTTCCTGGATGATGTTTCAAGCGTTCCACCAGACAGGGAGGTTGATTTCTCTATTGAGCTGATGCCAGGTGCAATGGCGATCTCTAAGGCACTCTATTGTCTAGCACCTGCAGAGATGAAATATCTGAAGGATTAGATACATTATTTGCTAGATAAGGGTTTCATTCGCCCGAGATTTTCTCCATAGGGCGCACCGGTACGGTTTGTTAAGAAGAAGGACGGCAGCATGCGGCTTTGCATTGACTACAAGGAGCTGAACTAAGTTATAGTCAAGAATAAGTATCCACTGCCTAGGATCGAGGATCTATTTGATCAGCTTCAGTGAGCTTCAGTATTCTCGAAGATAGATCTCCGATCAGGATACCACCAGCTGAAGGTAAGAGAGTCTGACGTGCATAAGACGGCTTTCAGGATGCGTTATGGGCACTATGAGTTTATGGCGATGCCCATCATACTAATGAAAGCGCCAGCGATCTTCATGGATATCATGAATTGCGTCTTTCAACCATATTTGGATCAGTTCGTCATAGTTTTCATAGATAACATATTGATTTAATCGAAGAGCAGAGAGGAGCCCAGTCAACATTTGAGGACCGTATTGCATACTTTACAAGACAGACAGTTGTATGCCAAGTTCAATAAGTGCGAGTTATTGCTAGACAAAGTGACATTCTTGGGCCACATCATATCCCGAGATGGAGTGGAGGTTGATCCCAGTAAGGTTGAGGCAGTCCGGGATTGGCCAGTGCCTAAGAATGTGACAGAGATCCGCAGTTTCTTGGGGTTGGCTGGGTACTACTGGAAGTTCATTTCAAGGATTTTCTTCTATTGCGGTGCCTATGACCGCCTTGACGAAGAAGAACGCCAAATTCATCTGGGTATCAGAGTGCCAGGAGAGTTTTGACATGCTGAAGCAGGCATTGACCACCGCACCAGTTCTAGCTATGCCATCAGGGCAAGGAGATTTTGTGTTTTATACAGATGCTTCGAAGCTGGTTTGGGCGCAGTTTTGATGTAGCATGACATGGTTATAGCCTATGCGTCTAGACAGTTGAAAGTCCATGAGAAGAATTATCCGACTCATGACCTTGAACTAGCAGCAGTAGTATTCGTCCTAAAGATATGGAGGCACTATCTGTATGGGGAGAAGTGCATGATTTTTAGTGATCACAAGAGCCTGAAATACTTCTTCACACAGAAAGAGCTGAACGTGAGACAATGAAGGTGGCTATAGCTAGTGAAAGATTATGGCTGCGGCATTAGCTACCATCCGAGTAAGTGATTCCTTGAGAGTACAGTCGACACTGAGGGACATGATCCGAGCAGGGCAGACTTCTGACGAGCAGTTGCAGAAGTGGAGACAGAGGGATGAGTCTAAGGGCCTGAGGTTATATACAGTGGAGGACGGCATAGTAAGGTAGTGTGACCGATTGTGGGTTCCTAGCAGTGATTCCTTGAGAGCAGATATCTTGAGTGAGGCCCACAGCACCCTGTACTCCATCCATTCAGGAATTACGAATATGTATAAGGATCTACAGACTCTTTATTGGTGGCCGGGAATGAAGAAAGATATTCTGCGTTTTATCTCCGAGTGTTTGACGTTTTAGCAAGTCAAGGCAGAACATCAGAGACCTGCAAGAAAGTTGAGACAACTCCCTATTCTCGGGTGGAAATGGGAGAACATTACCATTGACTTTGTGACAGGAATACCGATGACAGCGGGAGGATATACTGCCATTTGGGTGATAGTTGATCGACTCACTAAATCAGCACACTTTCTACCAATCAGGAAGACTTTCACCATGACTCAGTATGCAGAGATGTATATCAGAGAGATAGTCAGACTTCATGGGATTCCAGTATCCATCGTGTTAGACAAGGATATGAGGTTCACGTCTGCATTCTGGAAGAGTCTACATCACGCATTAGGTACTAAGCTGCTATCCAGTACTGTCTTCCATCTTAAGACTGACGGACAATCATAGAGGGTGTCTCATAATTTGGAGGACCTACTCAGAGCTTGCATGATCGACTTCCAGGGCAGCTGGGAACTGAAGCTACCTCTCGTGGAGTTCACGTACAACGACAGTTATCAGACATCTATCGGTATGGCTCCATATGACATTGTATATGAGGAAGTGTAGGTCAGAAGTTTATTGGGGTAAGGTAGGAGAGATGACAAAGTTGGGGCCAGATATTGTCAATCAGACTGTAGAGTTAGTGGTCATGATCTAAGATAGGATGAATACTGCTCAGAGCCGACATAAGAGTTATGTAGATCAGTGGCGTAGAGATCTTGAATTCCCAGTAGGGCATCATGTATTTGTGAAAGTCGCACCGATGAAGGGTGTGATGAGATTTGAAAAGAAAGGCAAGCTCAGCCCTAGATTCATAGGACCGTTTGAGATCCTAGAGAGAGTTGGGATACTCACATACGGAGTTGAATTACCGCCGAATCTAGAGGGAGTTCTTAATGTGTTCCACGTTTCCATGCTACGGAAGTACATGTCGAACCCTTCGCATGTACTGAATTATGAGACACTATAGTTGACGCCAAATCTATCTTTTGAGGAAGGACCCACTCAGATATTAGATATGCAGGAAAGGAGGCTCCGGAACAAGGTGATCCACACGGTCAAGGTCAAGTGGCTGAATCATTCTGAGGAGAAGGCTACTTGGGAGATTGAAACCGAGACGAGGAATCGCTACACGGAATTATTTGGTATGTTTCGAGGATGAAATTCTGTTTATGGGTGGAGAACGGTAAGGTCTAGGAAATTCGAACTATGTAACATAACTGCATGCAGTCTAGGGTTTTTACTAAAATATGTGTTTAATGATTTTAATATTTCATGTTTTACTTAAGTTTGATGCATTAGGGCTTTAAGTTGCATTTCGTGCTCGAACGAGGAATAGAGACCGTGGTTAATCAGGAAATTTTTTTTATTAAATAATTATTTTGAATTATTTAATATATAGTGTATTTAAGTATGATTTTTGAAAATGGGTTTTGGTTGGGTATTTATACTCGTTGTGTCATATTTTTAATCGGTACGCATATTTTACCGATTCGGATGACTTTTTGAGGGTTCGGGTAATATTTTAAACGTACCAAAAAAAAATATTTTTCGGTGGTGTTATTGGGCTTGATGAGTTTATTTTATCGTATAATGGGCCTAAAACCATTTTAATCCCCTTGATTTTAATTAAGGGCCAATTTACACCTTTAAGTATGATTTAAACCTCATTTGTCAAAACCCTAAACCTAACCCCAACCCCACGGTCGCCCCTCTCCTTCAGTAGCAGCATCATTTCATAGGTTTCTTCAGCATCCATCTCGATTTTCTTCAAAGATTTCAAGAAATTTTCTCCCCCGTCTCTCCGGTGTTCGTCCTACACGTAGATGTCAAAGTTTTAGAGCGTTTAGACGAAAAGAAACTCCTGAAAACCCTTTTTTTCTCATCATTAACATCATGCTATGAGAACTTGATAGATTATGCATGTCATATTATTGTTCTTATGATGGTGCATTGTTTTACTAGATTTTGTCATGAATATCTTTGAGAAAAATATGTTTTGGGCTCATGTTTTGTTGGGGATGAAGGGGCTGCCAGGTTTCATGATGAGGGGACGATATACAGCAAGTTTAGGGAGGGTTTAGATGAAAAGATCAGAATTGGAGCGAGTCATTGTAGGTGGCCGATCTGGATTTCATGTGTAGACTCGGTTTTGATTCAAATGGGCTTTGGGGTTGATGCGGCTGTGTACAGGTTGGAACAGACCATGGTTCAGGCCCTGGTGGGTCTGAGTTGGGGTCCTAGATGGTCGGTGTGTGGCTGGAAGCAATCCTTGGGGAGACCATGAGCCTAGGAGAGAAGGGTAGACGCGTTTTGTCTTGTTAGAGTGAACCATGCACGTCCGCATGCATGGGGCTAGGGGCCATGGCTTGGTCAGTCAAGGAGGATCCAGTGGTGGGCTAGGAAGGTCTTGTGAGGGTCTGGTCCGAGCTGGTTCGGGGTAGGGTCGAGTTATTGGCTTGGAAATGTAGTTAGGGTTTTGGCCGCTTTGTGCAGGAAATTTCCAGCAGATATCCAGCCAAGTTTGGGAGTCCCATATGGTCTGAATTAGGTTGTTAAAAGGCAGGTCATGTTTGGTGAGGTCATGGATTAAGTTTGGAAAAATTTGGTTTAGTTTTGGGTTGATTCGGATTTAAACCGGGACCCAGGTCCAAGTTTTAAAACGAATCGTATAATTTATGGAACGGGCTCAATGTTATGCCTAGGAAATGTTTATAAATATGTTTTGAGGTGTTCTTAGGAGTTTGGTTGGCTTCGGGTCTAAATTTAGAGGTCCAGGGGTAAAATGGTCAGTTAGGGTTTCGAGGGGCAAAATAGTTATTTTACACTCGGGTCGAGTTAGCAGTCCTGGCAGCGCCCTGATCACCAAATTACACATTTTTAATATATATGGTATCATGAACACGACTTTTTGTGTAATTATGAAAAATACGTTGCATGCTTGATTTTAAGGAAATTTACGTATATGCATGATTTTTATAAGTTATGAATATGATGACATGTTTTGAAGGATAGGAGTTGGTTGTAACTAATACGAATACGATATGTAAGGCCAAGGCTCAGTGGATAGGTAATACTGTCTTTGATGTTTCCGCCGCCGGGTACCACTATTATACGTAGATGGATCCATCGAATAATAGAGCTGATACGAAAGTCACAACTAATGAACTGAATTCAATTAAAGAAAATAAACACGTATATGATGATATGTTGAGACATGTTTTGACACGTTATGCTTTGTTACGATATGTTTACGTTCACATTTTAAGATCACGAAATGTATGTTGATTATAGTACTTTTCACTGTTGCATGTCATGTATATGTACTTGTTATAAAGTTTATGATGTGTTAAGTTTTTATACTCACTAGGTGTGAATGATGCAGGTGGGCATATCGATGCAGAGACTGGAGGCGCAGAAGACTGAGTAGGCGGGGCTAGATGTGCACACGTTAACCCGAGGACCATATTTTTCCGCACATCATGTTTATGAAAGGAGAGATCATGAATATTTGCATACTTTGTGTTGGAATATTTCATGTTCTCAATCTTTATTTTGATGTTAACAAAACTTGTTATTGTGTTTCTAACATATTTACTCAAGTGTGAAGTTATTAACACAAGAAGAAAACTGAAACTGAATTCTGCACAAACTGAATTTCTGGCAAGTTTCGGTATTTTGATGATATCTCTCAACTTGATGATTCAAATGACAATCCGCCAACAAAATTGATCGTAAAAATCAATTTGAAACAAGTCATATTTCACGTTAGTTATGCAAATTCGTATTTTATCAAGGTCTAAGTGATCGCTAAATTACCGAACTGATTGACAAAAACAACAATCAGTTGGGTATGAACAGTTGTGGTATTTTGGTTATATCTCTCAGCTCGGTTATTGGAATGTAGCGATTCAGTATGGGTTGGAAAGATAAGACGATGATCTACAAATCATATTCAGAAGCTAAAGTCTGAATCGAAGCTTACGATATTGATAAATGATGATGAATCTACTGGTTCTGTACAAACTAAAATCAGATAGGCTGATTTCAGCACACCAGCTGAACTGAACCGAACCAGCAGCTGACTAACTAAACTGAACCAGTTAAACTGAATCAGACCAGCTGAAACTGAATCGAACCAGACCAGTTGAACTGAACCAGCTGAAACTGAACCAGACTAGTTGAACTGAACCAGTTGACTAGAGTTGACCACTCGGGAAAATGTCCAGCAAAGCGAATTTGACCGTTGCAATTTTAGAAACAATACAGAAACTTTTCAAACGGTCATATTCTTGTATCAAAGTATATATCATTATTGAATCCTATAAATACAACATTGAATATCAAACAAGAGCTTTTGAAGAGGATTCAAAGCATAGGCAGTTAGCATAAAGACATCAGCTAGTTGAGAGCACAAACCCTTTTGTGAGGATACATTTGAGATGTACACTATAAATGATAAATTTCTCACACACAATCACTCATACATATACAAGATAGTTGAACTTCAAATATTAGTTGAGTGAGTCTTCACACAAAGACGTAAAACAATGTGTTTGTAGTCTTTTCATATGAGATATTAAACAATATGATGATTTTGAGGTGCTGCCTGCAATATTGAGTGCTAGGAGTTCTGGTTGGGTGCTGCCCTTCTGGAGTGGGTCTGTACAAAGAGTTGTATAAATCAAAATTTTCTAGTGAATCCTTCCCAAGGTGGAAGAAGGGGTGACGTAGGAGCATTTGAAGTCTCCGAACATCCATAAACAAATTCGTGTCTATTTCTTTATTGCATTTACTTATCATTTTCATAGTTTTAAAGATGCATTGTTGAAGCATTTTACGTGTTCTTCAAATACAAAAATATTGCATACCAAGTGTTTAATAAAATGCTTCAACCAAAATATTTTTTACGCATTCAACTTGCATATGTTTTAAATGCTTTACAAAATATTTATTCGATCTCTACGAAGGATTATTTCGAGTGTCTTCCACTTGGTTTGAAAACCAAACTCGATTTAATTCATCGGTGTTCAATATTTCAAGAACCGAGCTATTGTAGCTCAACGATTTACCCCCTAACCGATCCTAACACTTTGTTTTTTTTATGTTGGATTCGTCAGGATTTTAGTTATATTTTTAACTGCAGTATTTTTATCATTATTGGATTCCTCTTATTTTAAAAAGATTTGTTTTACAGCAGTCATTGAATGCATGCTTAAAAATAGTTATTTCGAGATTTAGCTTTTTTAAAAAATATATATATATTAGTAGACGGTTTAATGAAGATACGAGTTCTGCGCAAGCTGAAATCAGCAAACTTCATCAGTTTGGTTCAGTTGAGCAAGTTTAGTTAAACAGGTTCAGTTGAGTAGACCAGCAAAATTGAACAAAAACATCAAAATCAATTGAGCTCGGGAAAAGTGTCCAGCATGCGGAAATGATCGTTTCAATATCAGAAACAATAGAGAAACTTTCCAAATGGTCATATTATTGTATCTAACATATATATCAGTGTTGGAACTTATAAATATAACATCTTGAAGATCAAATACAAGCTTTGGAAGATGATTCAAAGCATGTGCATCCTACATGAAGAAATGAGCTAGAATGAGATCAAGCCCAATATATGAGGATACGTTTGAAAGATAAATATATTGTAAAGGATTAAATTTTCACACACAATCACTCACACCTATATATGATCGTTGAACTTCAAAGTTTAGTTGAGTGAGTCTTCATATAAGGACAATAAAGATTGTGTTTGTAGTCTTGGCAAAAAAAACATTAAACACTATGCGGATTGTGAGGTTGCAGCCTACAATCGAGAGTGTGTTAGGAGTTTTGATTAGGCAATGGATAAGCACTATGTTGAAATGAGTTTGTACAGAGAGTTGTATAAATCAAATCCTTGTAGTGGATCCTTCCCAAGAAAAAGAAAGGGTAACGTAGGATTTGTTAATCTCCGAACATCTATGAACAAATTCGTGCTTATTTATTTATTATATATAATTATTTCTATTGTTTTTAAGATGCATTGTTGAAGAATTTTATGTTCTCTAAATACCCAAAATATTGCCTACCAAACGTTTGATAAAATATTCAACCAAAGTGTTTTTACTCGTTCAACTTGTATATATTTTAAATACTTTACAAAATATTTAATCAGTTTTCTACGAAAAATTATTTTGAGTATCTTCCGTTTAGTTCGAAAAAAAAAACTTGATTTAATTTATCAGTGTTCAATATATCAATAATCGATCATTGTAGCTTAATGATCCTATCAATTAGTATCAGACCTACTTATTCTTGAAAGAACATTTGAAATGGATTTTTAGTTAATTTTTTTTATATATTTTCTAACACATATATGCAAAGTTTCAATTTATGGCAGCTTGCAGCAACCTTGGAAAAATGGCTTAACTCCTTGCTCGAGTGTCAAAATTACAAACCATGTTTTGCATTGAAACCTAGACTCGTAAAGGATCGCAGTAGTATAAAATTTGTAGCCTGGTAGAAAATCAGTTTATTTGTTCAATTCAGGCTATAAGTGCTGCAGTAGAAAATAGGATATGAAGAAATTTGGTTAGTCATCCCTTTAATTTTATAAATTTCAAAATTTCAGAGGTATAGGAGGAGATCTCATTTTAAATATTGAGGTGGAGAAAAATTTGTACTTAAAAAATATTTTGAAAATATGGCTTTTTGATTCAAACAAAAAGAGGGAGAAATAAGTTAGTCGAAATAATTGTTTATCCAAGTTTTGTGGTCATAAAAAAGAAGGAGATTGTTGGGATGAGAAACACAAGTAATCTTGATTTTGATGATAACAAAATTTGTTATTGTGTTTCTAAGGTGAGAAACACAAGTAATCTTGATTTTGATGATAACAAAATTTGTTATTGTGTTTCTAACAAATTTATTTAAGTGTGAAGTTGATAACTCAAGATGAAAGATGAAATTCGAATTTAGCAAAACTGAAAATCTGGAAAGTTTCAGTATTTCAATGGTATCTGCCAACTCATTATTGCAAATGACTAGCCGTTAAGACAAGTAAATAGAAAAATCAATTTTTGACAAGTCATATTTCACATCAGTTGGGCTGAATCAGATGTTATCTATGAAAACTAATAGCTGTAAAACCAAATGGATTGCACGAAAACAATAATCAGTTGAGCATGAGCAGTTACGGTATTTTGCTCAGCCTGAACAGCCCGATTATCCAAATGAAACAATTCAGCATGTGTTACGAATCTAGGACGATGATCTACAAATTATATGCACAAGTAAATGTCTTAATCGGAGTGTAAGATGCTGATAAATGACGATAAATATACGAGTTCTACAGATACTAAAATCAGCAGATCTCATCAATTTGTCTCATTTGAGCTGGTTCAGCTGAGCAGGATCTCTTGAGAAGACGATCAAAACTGAACAACAACGTCAAAATCAGTTGGGCTAGGGAAAAGTGGCCAGTAAGCCGAAATGACCGTTTTAATATCGAAACAGTCTTTCTAAATGATCATATTCTTGTATCTAACCTATATATTATTGTTGCAGCTTATAAATACATTTTGAAAATCAAATACAAGCTTTGGAAAATGATTCAAAGCATGGACAACCTAAATGAAGAAATGAGTTAGAATGAGAGCAAACCCAATGTGTGATGATATATTTGAGAGATAAATACACTATATATGATTAAATCCTCACACACAATCACTCACACCTATATATGAGAGTCGAGCTTCAAATTTTAGTTGAGTGATTTTTCACATAAAGACATTAAAGATTGAGTTTGTAGTTTTGACATAATAGACGTTAAACATTATGTGGATTATGAGGTTGCTACCTACAATCGAGATTTTGCTAGGAGTTTCGATTAGACAATTGATAAGTACTAAGTCAAAATGAGTTTGATAAGGAGTTGTATAAATAAAAATCTTCGAGTAGATCCTTCCCAAGGACAACCAAGAGGAAGAAAAGATGACATAGAAGTTGTTAATTTCAGAAAATCCATAAACAAATTCTTGCATATTTATTTATTGCATTCAACTTACACATCTTTTAAATACTTTACAAAATATTTAATTGTTTCTACGAATGATTATTTTGGATGTCTTCTGTTTGCTTTGAAACTAAACTTGATTTAATTTATCGGTATTCAATATCTCAAAAACCAAACTATTGTAGCTCAACTATTATTTATCAATCGATCTTATCAAATACATTTAATTAATTTTTTTCCATTAAAGTGTTAAGAACACTACAATTATTATTGGCCTATAACTATTCATCTTCACTCTCCAAAACTTCATTTGAGGCTATGATTGCAATTCCTCATTATCACTTTTAGCCACGCCTCGATCATGCAAAAAGGCAGAGAATTTTTAACTTTTTTGGTCGATAACAATAATAATCTTAGTGAAGTTGATGTTTGTGTGAATAATGTGTATATATTTATTAGTCAACAAGGAAGAGGATAAAGCCAGGTTGATTTTGTACGATTCTAAACAATTTTTAGGTCCCCATGTGAACTGAATATACGAACGAAGAAAAATGCAATGACATTTTTGAGTATTTTAATTTTATTCATGCATATAATATACAAATATTTTGAATTTTTTTGAAGAAGATTAATTTCTATAAAAAAAAATGCGATAGTTCTAGAAAATAAAAGCTTTTGAATCGGTATAGCATTGCAATGGCATTATTATTACATAAATATGCAATTATACTTGTACATTAACATTTTATTTCGCTTGTTGCCTATTATTAGGGCTTAAATTTTCTGAAAAATTAGTGCTCAACTTTAATTCTATTAGCACATGAATTAATACTATTTGAAGTCTTAACTGACCTGCGCAATTAATTGATTAAGGAAAAAAGCTATAATTTTAGTATCGTTGACTCATATATAATATGATGAATGATAAATCATTATATTTTGATAAGAATGATGCATAACATTAATCTTTTATAGAACTTGGATTAAGTATTGGAAAAAAATAAGAATGAGTAATCAATCAATGTCTCATCTTCCGCACTAAGTTATTTGTTTTAGATTTTAGTATGTAACTTGTCAAAATTGGTTTTAATCGAGTAATATTTCTTTTATTTTTTTTATCGAAACCACTAAAACATCGGATATTTTTTTGGCACAAATGCTCTCATATGTGACTCGTACTGGCGATTATAAAACCTATATTACATACATTAAAAGATACATAAGTAAAAATAATAAAAAAAACAAAGGCTTTTTCCTCACATATTTTAGAATATTTAGCGTCATTTTGCTTTATTATTCCCCTTCAAATAAGTAGTTTCTGATGAGTTAGTTAGTGACAACTGACAAAAAAATGCAAAACAAATTCAATTTACTTGATAAAAATCCAACTTGAATAGTTATATGACTACATTTCATAACAAACCAATTTACAAAATTAAAATTGTAATTTTCTATTAATTATATAAGTAGTTTAAATCAAAACTGTCTTCACGTCCTCTAAAGTATCGTTCGTACCTGATCAACATTTTTTAAAAAATATTTTAATAATATTAAAATATTAAAATTATTATTATAAAATTATTATCAAGCATATAATATTTTCATAAATTTTTGTTGGTTATATACATAATGGTTATATACATAAAATTAGGCTATCAAAGAAGCTCCAAATATTTGAAAATCTCACCCAGACTATTGAAAACATGACTGGTAAAACTTGGAAATTGGGCTAATCCAACCCCGACCAATTCCATTTTAATTTGACTAAAAATTAAAATCATTTTTAAGAAAATAAAATATAGATCATTGTTGTTTTACCAAAATAACTTATGGTATTGATACAATTTCAATATTTTAAGACATACATCAATACTAGCGCTTCTTGTCTATGGTTCATTCAATATTTGCAATTATTGCACTCTAATGATATCATTTACAATTATTGTATCTTTGCAATATATGAGAATCGAACATGTGATCCCGACTTTAATATCAATTATAGGATCAAGTGCTTGCAACTTTATCAAAAGTTATAACTTATGTTAAATTGACAACTTTAATATTTTAAATCGTACATCCTAAATGTCAACCAAAGATCACCCTACCAATAAAGTAATTATCGCATCGTTTTTCACAAATAAAACCAATCCGATCTGGTCATTTGATGGTGAGTATGAAATTAAATAAATAAAAATAAATGGAATTAACCCAAATCCAATTTATTTTACATTGTTTTTATAGAAGATGGCATGCATGGTAATAAATTTAGTGGTGATTCTCTCCAAAATCGGCTTCTCCTTGGGTCAATTTTTCTTAATTTCACTCCTTCAAAATCGTCTGAAAACATGAACAAACTGGTTAGGGGACGCAAATATGGTTCCCGACGTTACGCCTCCGATGCCTAAGTTAGACCAAACATAGGAGCAATGGAGAAATAAGTGAAAGTGTCTTGAAAGCCTAATACAATGTTGATATCATGTGTTTTCTATATATATATATATATATATATATATATATATATATTTGATTTATCAAATAAGATACCTCATTTCTCCATCGTGTAATTCTCATTCTTAAGATGAATAGAAAATTATAATAACATGACATAACATGTCAAACGATTATTGAAGAGGCATCAAAAGGGTTACCCCTTGCGTAAAAACTCATATATATGTTTTCGAAATAAAGCTCGTGAATGGAATTTTATTATTTGAATTGTAAATATCTACTCTAGATTTTACATGAATAGAAAAAAAAAATTGTCCTTATCTCCAATAAAATTATTATAAAAATCTATATATTGAATCTACAGCCAATGAAACGTCCTAAAACGTTTTTCAAAAAATACATGGGTTTTTTTTTTTAAATAAGGATGCCAAAACTTTAAACTTAAAAAACATAAAATTTTGTGTTGGATCAATTAATGTTTTGGTATTACACAAATTTTAAGGCAAAACTGAACTATGTTAAACCGAAGTAACCGAGTCCACAAGCTAAACTGAATTAACTAGACCGAAATAAGTCAAGACTAAACTGATGTATACTAAAATTTATCATTTTACCAAGTCTATCAGTCCAGGAAATCTTCATTCGCTATCAAGGACATCAGACATCTAGGAAAGCTAAACTGATGTTTGAATAAATTTTTCTGTACAAAACTGACCACATCAATATACAATTATCAGATAATGTTGACGTGGACAAAAGACAAGTCAACATACATTTTTTTTTGGAACGTATGCTTTATGAAACTCGAGACCGTTGGATTTAGAGTTTATAAATAGAGAATAAGTTCAATTTAGTAAAGCTCTACGTCTTTTCCAAAAGATTCAAGCATTCAAGCTTTCAAGTATCTAAACTAAACTCAGTCAGTCGAGCACATTTACAAAGAATTGTACATGATCATTAAGGATCATTAAGTATTAAGATATCATAGTATTATAAATCATTATATTTGATAACAGTCTGTATATTGTTATTCATTCAATGAGGTGTAATAGGAGTTTCAGTTTGGTAAGTCCAAACTGAACAATGATTTTGCAAATTACTTTTATTATCCAAAGTCTTCTAGTGTGAATCTTCCATAAGGAAGAAGGGGTGACGTAGGAGCTTGAGTTCTCCGAACATCCAGAAACAAACTTGCATACTTTTTATTTTCAGTTTACATAGCCAAACCATTATTCGATTGACTCTAATATACTAGTTTGGCTTCTTTCCGCACATGTTTGTTATTCAACTGACATTGAAAATATAGAAATATATAATTATGTTGCTAACCCGACTAAATTATGTTTAGACAAGTAATTTATGTCTATCTCTATTCAACATCTTTCTAAACACTACAATCATTCCTATCATTTTGCATAATAAATTTAATCATCATAAAGTTAAGATAAAGCTCAAACGTTGTTATTGTTAGCCGATATATTAGGAAGAAAAAGAATCTATTAAAGATAAACTATTAATAACAATAGATGAAAATACAATTCTATACGGATATATATTTATATGAAAAACAAGAAACGTACGAATAAGTGACTAAGGCCTGTAAAGAACACAATTTCCTTAAAACATATTCGTCCCCTCAGAGATGGTGTTTTGAGGGTCATGTAAACGTCTATCTCCAAGGATAAAATGACAATACCAATAGAAATTAAACACAAAATGATACTCCGACTAACAGAAAATATGCCTGATCATAATTACCCTTAGAATGGAAAACAAAAAAGAAAAAATTGGAAGAATGAAAGACTTTTAGTTTTATTACTTTTATGGAAGCATTTTTTCCCCAATAAGATTGAACACAAATTTATAGGATCAATACCGCTTTCTCATTCAATGCACAATACCACAAGTTTCAAGACTAACTTAAATCAAGTGCATTTAATTATTTCTTGAAAGTGAATTTTACACGAGGCAAAATTTATTAACTCATCTAATTTTAATTTACATCAATTTTAATTAACCAAAAGGAATTTAAATAAAAATTCGAATAATCCCTCACATGAATTGAATTGAAATTTATCGAAATAAGAAAACTGGGTGATATTGTTTGAAAGGAATATTTTATTCCTTTATTATTTTGATAAATTGATATCATCAATTTAATATTTTACCTTTCTAGATTATGAAATATTGCTTGATTTATTTCTAAATGATAAGATCTTGGTTGCTTTATATCTAGATATTATAGGATTTGTTTTTAATATTATTTTATCTTTGTTTGAAAGTGTTTTATATCTAATGAAAATCTTGTTTCCATATTTTGTAGGACTCTTTTATGGATTAACTTTTAGGTCAAACCATTGACATAAATATGTATAGCTTCACAGCCGTACAAGGGTGGTTGTGGAGAGAGGGAAAAAAAGGTTTTAAAGAGAGAGAGGTTTTGGAGAGAGAAAAAGTGTGGCAGAGAGGGGCTTTTCATAACGTTGGACATAGAGCTTTTCATTGAGAAGAAAAATCACAAGAAGTCCTAACATTTATTTTTCTCTACGGTTTTTGTGTGATCGTGTGATCACTTTGTTGTGGAGAGGAGCTACTGGAGTTTTTGGGAGTGCACGTGTAGGTCGGCTAAGGAGTTCTTGCATAGAAGAAATATACGAGAGCCGAGCCTATTTTGATGAGACATTTTTGTGTGATCGGTTGATCATTTTACAGCGTATGAGAGCTGCTGGATTTTTCTGAACACACAGAGAGTTCAGATATTGAAGATTTTCGTGTTGAAGATTTTGTGTGATTGATTCACATATACCGTGTTGCTGATTAGTGTTGACAACACTCAAGAACTGTAAGGTCCAAAATTAAGACGACGTAATCCAACTGCATGCGAATCTAGGAAATTATGAAAAATTGAGTAATTAATTGATTTTAGTTGCTAATTAATTATGTGACATACTTGTTTATATGCTGAATTAGACTTTTATTATCATCATGCATTTAGTGGTATTTTTAGGAATATTCAAGTGACGATCGAGGAATGGGGACCGAGGGCTGAAATTGAAAAATGATTTTATTAAATGATTATTTTTAATTATTTAAAATATGACCGATGCTTGTCAGTATTTTCGAAAATAAGGGTTTGGAGGTGATTTTATACGCCGAGACGTAAATTTTATCGGTGTTGGTTTTTCAACTAAAATACGAGCTTTCTGGCCACCCGGCTAATAAATTCACAAATTTATTTAATCAAAGCTATGATAATATTTTATTTAGATCCTAAATAAGCACTAATGGGCCTAAACTTGGCTTAATAGGCCTAAACTTGAGTTAATAACCTTATTTACTATATAATATACAAATCTCCACCCAAAACCCTACACTTTTGCACCAAAGGAAATCGGCCACACTTTTTCAAAAATCTGAAAATTCTCTCCTCACCACCCTACACACACACGGCACACATACATATCATCCAAGGAGGATTTTCGTAGGGTTGAAGAGAATACAAGCCAAAGTTGTGTTCCGTTCTTCGTCGTCAACGGTTTTTCGTGCGTATAAAACGCAAAGACACGCCATACATCTCCTTTTCTCATCCATCATATCATATTATTGTTTGAATTATTGTATGCATGAAGAACATGTCTTATTTTTCCAGAATTTTCGAAATATAATGCTTATAGGTTTCGAATTCATGATTTATGTTGCACAAAAAGTGTACAAGCATGTTAGGGGGCTGCCATGATGTCAAGTTAAGTCCAAACAAAGGTTTTATGTGATTTAGAAACACACACGATCCACCAAAAGCTATAGAAGCAAGATAGGAAGAACCGAAACCTGCTGTCATGGGGGGAAGTGATCGGGCTGCTTGTTGTAGGGTGAGGCAGGGTCTTGGCTGGGGCCAGGGCTCGTCCAAGGGCTGTCATGGGTCAGGGCTAGAGTCCTAGCCAAGATAGGACTCGAGATATGGGCTGGGGAAGGAGTCCTAGCCATGCTAGGACTCCCACCCGTGAATCGCGCAGCATGTGTGCGCTAGAAGGCAGGCGTCCAGGGGCGTGGGGGCTCGGCTCGTGGGTCACAGGCTTGGTTAGGGTGTCTCAATAGGGTCCTAAGAAGGTACACTAGAGGTTGGCTCGGGTGCTGGGGCGTTGGCTAGGTCCCTAGGTGTGCAAAACTTAGAACCCATGCAAGGTAGGATTCTCGGCCAGCATGGGGTCTCATGGGAGGGCTTCGTTTTATGGTTTGGTTTGGTTTCTTGGTAAAATTAGGGTCCAGTAGGCTAATTTAGGATGTTGGTCAAGTTTTGGACCAACATGGTTCGGGGGTAACTCGTGAAAATCGAAAGTTGGCTCGGGGTCGAAGTTTAGGTGTCAAGTTAGAGTTTTAAACTAATTAAAAATTGGAAAACGGATCACGGGGGTCGAGTCGTGGTCCATAAGGGCTAAAATAATATAAAAAGACTAAATTTAGAATTTAGAAATTTTATATTAAAGTTTGGTATTTTTCGGGATTAAAACACTGTTAAAACAATTAAGAAAAGATAATTGAAAAAGTCTAACATTTAAGCCAAATAAAATTATGAAAAAAATCATGTAAGCTTAAATAATTATTTGTTACATGTTAGAGTCATGAAATCAAGAAAAAAGTCGAAAACGTAAAATGTCGAGTCCAGGGGTAAAACGATCTTTTTACACCGGGAAATTAGTAAAGGCCATGGCAGTGCCCTAAATGCTATTTTTACGAAAATATGATTATTTTTAACTGTTTATGAATTTTTCATGATTAAATGATGATTGTTAAATGTCTAAGGGATTTTTATGATTTAAGAAGACCGTTAAAATACATGTTGCATGCTTGGTTTCAAAAATGAAAAACGTAATGATATTCATGATTTTTCTAAAGTGATGTGAATGAAAAATGTTGAAGGATGTGAAATAATTGTGACTAATTCGTTAATATTGGCGACGTCGTGAGGGTTATGGTCCCAGTGGGAGCCCGACGATTGTGTTTCCATCATTGCGGATATGTGGTAACGGATATGTGGTAACGGTTTTGTGTTAACGGAAGAATGGGAATATCGTGAGGGGAAAAAGCCCAGAGGGAGCCCATTTATGGGAAAATGCCCCAGAGGGAGCCCCGACGATCGTATTTCTATTCGAATCATGATAGGCCAGGGCCCAGTTGACCGGTGAGAGAGTTGCTGGTGTCCCCCGCCGCCCAGTACTGTGGTTTTATGTAGATGGATCCATCGACCCTCATGAGCATGATCAGGAAAGTCACAATTAACGATCTGAATTCAACAAAAGAAAAGAGAAAAAGAAAAGAAAAATGTTCATGATCATGTTAAAGGTTTTATGTCATGTCATGTTGAGGAAAAAGGAAAAAATTTAAGGTTTATGATTGCATGTCATGAAAAAGTATTTTATGAAAATGTTAACGAAAATGTTTATGTTTATGCATCTTCATGAAAATGATATTTTAAGTACAAGTATTTTCACCGTTATATGTTGACTGTATTACGTATTACTCGTTATAAAGATTATGGTGTGTTGAGTCTTTAGACTCACTAGGTGTGATGGATGCATGTGGTATTGAGGGAGGACTTGATGAGTGATTTGACTGGACTGAAGGCGCACACAACCTGAGGACCAACGCTACATTTTCCGCATTAAGCTTTATGATTTAAGTTAAAGATTTTTAAGATTATTTATTTATGCTTTTGAGGGAATTTTGAGAGGTTTAGTATGGGCTTTACCTTTCAAATTATTGCTTTTTAGGTTTGGTAAAACAGTAGACGATTTTACTTTACGACTATTTCACTCGAATTTTTAAATACTAGTTGATTGAGGTTTTATTTTAAAAAGGGCAAAATATTTTATAAAAATATTTTCTTGTATTAAGTGAGTTGGCCGAAATATATATATAAAAAAATTTTCTAGTACTTTTAAAGCAATAAAAAGGACAGGACGTTCCAGTTGGTATCAGAGCAAAGGTCCTGTAAAGGGTTGTGCCACCATCAGCGCCGGGAAGATCAGTCGTCAAGCCTCAATTTGTAAGTTTACATGCTTTATATGATTTTATGATGTTACCTGCATGATGATATGAATATTATGATGCATGTTTATTAGCTTTTTGAGTATTTATGCTTTGCATGCTTAAACTGATAAAATGAATTAGGACATGTCGCATGATTAGGAAACTTAGATTTAAATGCATGTTGGTTACGTTAGAATTTGGAAAACATTCAGATAAAATGCCTCCTAGACGCATACCCGTTATCGAAAATCAGGCAGAGAACAGTGTTAATCGCCGAGAGAATAGTCAAAGAAATGCACCACCACCACCACCTCCTCCACCTGAGGATCCTGCTACTCGTGCATTAGAGGGCATGGCTCGCCTCTTCGAGCAGCCGTTACGGCAGCAGCAGTTACAGCAGCAGCAATTACAGCTGCAGTTACAGCAGATGCAGGAGCAGCCACCTAGGCCACCGCAGGATACTTATGAGCAGTTCCGGAGGCTAGGGCCGAAGGAATTTTCTGGCACCACCGATCCATTTGCTGCTGAGAGTTGGATCCGATCACTCGAGGTACATTTTCGCTATCTGGACATGGGAGATGCCGACCGTGTGAGGTGCACTACTTATCTGCTTAGGGACGACGCTTCTTTATGGTGGGAAGGAGCCAAGCATGGTGTGGACCTTGCTACACTCACTTGGGCACATTTCAAGACGAAATTCTATGAGAAATACTTTCTGCTGACGTCAGAAGCCGGATAAAGAGGGAATTTATGACTCTCCGTCAGGGAGACATACCTGTTGCTGATTTTGTGAAGAAGTTTGATTGGGGTTGCCACTTTGTACCCCTTATTGCCGGGGACGCGGAAGAAAAACTTAGGCATTTCAAGGATGGCCTATGACCTACCATTCGGGATAAAGTTATGATGATGCGTCCGGAGAATTATGCTATGGCAGTTACTTATGCATATCAGGCTGAGCAGTCCTTAAAGGACATTGACTTTGAGATTCAGCGCAAGAGGCAGCACTATCAGAATAACAATCAACCCAACAAGAAGCCAAATACGGGTCCTCCTAGACCTCAAGGGCCTCAAAAGCCCCAAGGTCAAGTCAAGAAGCCAGCGCCACCAAAGCCACAGAATCCGGGAGCACCAAAGCCTGCTGAGAGGCAACCATGCAAGGAGTGAAACTGTCTACATCTTGGCAAATGCGAGTTGGGATCATATAAATGTTTCTACATGCAAGGAGGCCGGTCACAAAGCTATTGATTGCCCAAAGAGGAAAGAAGCTACTACGGCCCGAGCTTATGTTATGAATGCCGAGGAAGCTGAGGAAGAGGCAGACACTATACTCATCACGGGTAATGTGGGGACCCGGACGCTAATCATCTTCTTAATCATCTTTGGGATTTAATTATCAATTAAGATAAACAAGGTCTAAAAATTTTTCTTTTTAAAATATAAGTGCGGAACGTAATGGAATTTAACTAATACACATCTCAGTATAAAAGTACAATATAATGTACAACAATTATTCAAACTAGTCTAAGGTTCAACTACTAGTTTCCAGTATTAAACCAAGTCTACATCCAAGTCCGGAATCACCACTCTAATCTCGATCTCTCATCATCCTCTTGACCCTGATCTTGTCCCACCTGTTGTCATGCACACATACAAACAAAACAACAGCCGGATACTCCGGTGAGAATAAATCCCAGTATAAATAATGTATACATGCAGTTAACTGAATTAACATAAAAGCATGAATTATATCTTATTACATGTAGCATAATCAAACAATATGTATCAATATCAGTCTGTAAATAAAACATGAATCGTAATCTACGAAACATAAATCAATACGGATATGTAAATCAAATTCTAGTCTCAATATCTAAAACTCGACTCATCTCTCATTCTAATATAGGGATCCCGGTGAATAAGAACGTAACAAGTCTCCCACCTACTACTACCAGTCGCAGTGGCGGTACGTTCTTATTTCTGGACTTTGGTCTAATCTATATCGAATAGAATGCTATCTGTATCTGAAGCATAACGATATACCAAACGTCCAGTGCCTTGGCGTATCTACCAAGACTAAGCCTATTCTGACAATGTGCAATGGGTCAGTGACAAGTCTGTCGAAATCTAACCCCTCTGTCAGTGACTCTTACTTAATAGCTCTCTGCTTTCTACTTCTAATTCAATAGAATAAACATACTCATTAAGACACAAAGGTATAAAAACAATACCATACAAGTATGTGGTTTAGGGAAACTCGAGTTAAATCTAACTCAAGTCGATCTCCCAATTGACATCCATTTATACCTTTCTCTTCTCGATCTGATGAAGACGAAGTCTTGTATTCCAATCTGTCCATATCCAAATCTGATAATGACAACCATATAAATACCATATCAGTATATAACTCAATTCAAGACCTGTTCTGATCAATACTCAAATCGGTATATAATCTGATCCATATCTGAACAAGGTACAATCTAATTCATATCAATGATATCACGATACAATCGAAATCATTACTGAATCTGATCAATATCAATCTACTGATGTTTCGACGGCATAACAATACAGTCACGATAATCCCGTCTATCCCAACATCACAGATATAATACCAGAATTCATAACCAGTATCAGTACAACTCAAAATCTGAATAATAACACAACTCTGATATAGAATCTCAACTAAATCAACTCTGAAATTCATAACAATTTCATAAACAGTATTCTTTAATCTGACTTCAGTTATACAATGTCTACTGTAGCAGAAACATCATATCTGATTCATATTCAATTCTGACAATATCATAAATTGAAATCATGTTTAAACGTAACGAAACTTACGTCCAGTTGTAGCCTGCATCGATAGGAATACAGTATTGAAGTCGGATTCACAATCGGACGGATGGATCTCCAAAATCTTCAATCACAAATTGAAATCCTTCCTCGGAGCCTTATCTTGATTCCTCTTTGAATTGTGAAGAAAGAATCGATTGTATATATATATATATATATATATATATATATATATATATACTGCATGCAACACCAGGAAACGTGGCTTATTTTTCATGTTGCACGTCAGACCGCGGGTGCGCTCACTTTTGCACCGCGGGTGCGCTCAGTGTACTGATATACATCAAATTTTCCAGAAGCTTGGACCGCGGGTGCGCTCTGTCTTTTAACGCGGGTGCGCTGACCTTACTGGAACAACACCGCGGGTGCGCTCAATCTCCAGTAGCAACTCTCATACCCTACAGTCCATACACCGCGGGTGCGGTATATTCTCACACCGCGGGTGCGGTCTTTCTTTACCAATAAACTCAATTTGCAACGGCGCTTCTCTACATCTGTTCTTCCATCGCCTTATTCATACTACATATATCAATTCAGACATATCAACAAGAATCTCGGGCATTACATTTCTCCCCCTCTAAGAATTGATTTCGTCCTCGAAATCGCACGTAATCTATCAATTCATATATGAAAAGCACTATATCAGAAAAAATGTATAACAGAGTTTAAATCAAAAACTCATCTCAATGAATCCATTCTGAAATCTTAATCTCATGACAAATTCTATCTTTCAGATAATCTCTTTGAGGCCCTGTCAACTTACTGTATTTTCAAAATAGAATAGTCTTTATTCTGAAAATATCTTTCTTGTACGGATCTGTGATTCTAAATTGGAATAATAATTCAAGAGTATAATATCATAATACCCTTCGAAATAACTCTGACCGAATCAATCTCACAATACTGGCTATACAACATCTGTATATACCAATCAACAGCTCATACCAAATCAATATCATTCGCTGATATCAGATCAGTTTATCCCAGTCAAGGATATATTAAATCTTCGGCTCCAAATACCAATCGTCATCATCCGACGTTGGCGTATTAAGTCTGTCTGGTCTGAGCTATCTTCATTCTCTTCTGAATTAGCTACATTTTCTTTGTCATATCTCTGATCAATTTAGATTAAAGTTCATATACCTCAAAGATATCATCTCTATATGAAAGAAATCTGTGGTACTCACTGTACAATATATCATCTGTAACTATTTCATTATCCATCTGAAAATCTGATAACTATTAGCATACAATAATTCACACAGCGACAATATGTCATATCAACTAGTGCTAGCATCCAGCACTGCAGCTCTCTGAATATCTCTCAATATCCGGATAGTACGCTCTGACTATCTGTCAGTCGGTGGATAATATATGAATGAGTTCAAGGTATATTCTGCCACAATTACAAAATCAATCATAATCACAATCTGATATACTCTACTTCGGCATTCTAGTCATTCTGACCACTTTTCTGACATCGATCTGTGTCATTTGGTCATGTTTGTACGTTATCTGGTACAAACTAATAGATATAGATTGAACAATCTGTCAATCACAATCATATTACATCACAATCTGGAAAATATTGCAGTGGTCTTATTACGAAATTCATCGAAATATACTCCCCATGTCTAGTCAAGAATATACAAATTCTGTAATAAATCTTCTGATCTCTATCTTTCTATCTTCATTTATTGGCGGTTCAGACATTTCAGTACAATTCTGCCAACATTTCAGCATAAATTCTGCCATAACTGATTTAATCTGTCTATATCAAAACTATCTGTTCGAATAATCATATACTTTCTGTTACCTGACGACTACTGAATCCATTTCTGTGCGCTTCTGACCCTATCTGTCATTTCCAATTCGAACTATTTGGTATAAACAATCAGTTAATAATATAAATTAAAGAAAAATACCTACCTGGTATTCGGTTCTGATTGTCGATATCAAATTCTGTTATACAATTCTGAAACATTTGACATCACAAGATAGTCATTCTCATACCGTAAAATCACATATCTGTCACTCTGATCGATGCTCTGTTCTGATTATTGAAATTAAGCTCTGAACATTCTGATTATATTTCTGATCTACTGAAATTCTCGAATTCAACTCTGATTCGGATTGAACTGTATATAATCTCAACGGTTCACATTGATCTGTATCAAATACGGCTGTAGAAATATAACAATACTCAGGCAGACACAAAATAACAATCGTATATGAAAATCTGTCAATTCAGACCAAACATAAATATCTGACAATTCTGATATTTCTGAAATTTCTGATATCGGTATTATTCTTATCTACTGATCATGATCTCAACTGTCTCAAAATCAATCGGTATACTAACTTCAGATATCGCATATTCTGAATACAATATGTTTCAAGCAGGATTCATATCTGAATAATTTCTGTATACAATAATCACAGTTCTCAGAGTATTCAATACAATCTTCAGATATTCGATTCAGTCAATCAGATGCTGTAAATATATCAAGCTATCATAGATACAACAAGCATGAAATCATCAGAATATCTCTGAACATACTGAAATATGCCACCGAGAAACACTAAATCAAATGTAACTCCTGGCCCGTACTCTTCTACTGATCTTTCAATTCTTTCACTTCATTCAGTGACATTCTGCACATTCAATATCATTCTGTACTGAATTCTAAAACACAACCAGTACCTGGTATCAATTCAATTCTGAAATCTATCTTTCTAATATAAAGCAAATCTGAAATCTTATCTGGCAATTATCAGCCAACTCGTACATCACTGGCAAATCTGCCAATGCTAGGCTCGATTTCAGTACATCTACTGAATACATAAGGATACCATCTGCTCCTTTCTGTATCAATCGAATCATAAACAATACAGATATCAAAGGAATTCTAAATCCAGAATCCTTACCGTGAAATCTTTACTCATCAGCCATATCTTGTCTGAATTTTATACTCTCCTGAAAGGAATCTATCATAATTCTGTACTTGTTCATCATATTAATATCAATAATGCAGTCAAATCAGAAAACACAAGTACATCATAATCTAACTCAATCTTATTCTCATCGTACTGTAGTATACAATATTTCACAGAAATCTCTGATATCCATCTTTCTTTCCAAAAAAAAAAAAAAATAAGGGAATCAATACTACTAGTACAATCAGACTCAATAGATACAGCATATCTCAATGCAACTCAGTCAAAGATGATCGTAGGGAATGCATTAGTATATATCAATACCTATGCCATATAATCATAAAAAAACAGTACCTGCCACTGTAACATTATGTGTGTCCTGTGTCTGTTCCTCGATCTTCTGCTCCCTAAAATCTTCGGGAACTTCTCTGAGGACAAACTCTAGCAAGGTGTCCCGGCTGTCTACAAATACGGCAACTACCAGTCACTCCCTGGCATTGCTCTGTGGAATGTCTCCCTCCGCAAGTTCTGCAATATACTCCAGTACAACTCGGGCTGAAATCACTAGAGCTAGACGAACCACTCAGTCCGCTCCCTAACTTTTTGAATGGCTTCTTTCGAGCTTTCAGCAAATCTTGCTTTCCACTCGTACTGCCGCGATCAAATCGGAGAGGGGATTGCTGTGTCTGGGGTTGCATCTCACACACCCTTTTTAGTTGTCTAATCAGACTCGCCTCCGCTCTCTTTCGCTCTACTCAAGGCATCAACAAAATGGTAAGGTCGCTGCATATTCATCAATGCAACTATCTCCGAGTTCAATCCTCTAATGAACTGATCCGCTACAGCTTCATCATTCCCAATTACATGAGGAGCAAAACGCAGTAGAGTAGAGAATTTAGCAACATATCCTTCAATATCCAGTTGACCTTGTCTCAAATTCTCAAACTCTGCTTTCTTGTCCTCCCGGTACGAAACTGAGAAAAATCTTCGATAAAATTCAGCTCTGAATATTTCCCACGAAATCACTGTACCTCTCTGTTCTAGCATTCTTTTACTTGTAATCCACCAACTTCTGGCAGTCTCTCGTAACTGGTGGAATATCAGTTTAATTCTCTGCTCATCTGAATAATCAAGTAATTCAAACCGTATTTCTATGTCATCAAACCAGTTCTCACAATCTTCAGACGTCTCGGTACCACTCAGGATCGGCGGCTGAAATAACTGAAATTCTTTCAACTGTATTTCTATCTGAGTTTCTGATACATCTATCTGTTCAGTCGAAGTACTACCCCTTTCTGGAATTCTCCGTGGAGTTATATCTGCTTATCAAAACATTAGTACTCAAATACTACAAATCTGTTCCAATATTTCTCTGATCATCTTACTACTGATCAAGAATCAAATCTGATTCATACTCAATAATACATATTACCAATTCAAATCAGATAATCAGGTAAACATGTATTTCAAAGCAGTAAATCATAGTCTCATGCTAGCATACATAATGTAAATCAACATTAAAATAAATCTCATGCTAGCAATCACATGCAAGGAAAGAAAACTCAATCTATCTACCCCGCTCATTCTCTTCTATCTTAGTCTAAAGGATCTATCGCTCTGATAGCACCTGTTGTGGGGACCCGGATGCTAATCATCTTCTTAATCATCTTTGGGATTTAATTATCAATTAAGATAAACAGGGTCTAAAAATTTTTCTTTTTAAAATATAAGTGCGGAACGTAATGGAATTTAACTAATATACATCTCAGTATAAAAGTACAATAATGTACAACAATTATTCAAACTAGTCTAAGGTTCAACTACTAGTTTCCAGTATTAAACCAAGTCTACATCCAAGTCCGGAATCACCACTCTAATCTCGATCTCTCATCATCCTCTTGACCCTGATCTTGTCCCACCTGTTGTCATGCACACATACAAACAAAACAACAGCCGGATACTCCGGTGAGAATAAATCCCAGTATAAATAATGTATACATGCAGTTAACTGAATTAACATAAAAGCATGAATTATATCTTGTTACATGTAGCATAATCAAACAATATGTATCAATATCAGTCTGTAAATAAAACATGAATCGTAATCTACGAAACATAAATCAATACGGATCTGTAAATCAAATTCTAGTCTCAATATCTTAAACTCGACTCATCTCTCATTCTAATATAGGGATCCCGGTGAATAAGAACGTAACAAGTCTCCCACCTACTACTACCAGTCGCAGTGGCGGTACGTTCTTATTTCTGGACTTTGGTCTAATCTATATCGAATAGAATGCTATCTGTATCTGAAGCATAACGATATACCAAACGTCCAGTGCCTTGGCGTATCTACCAAGACTAAGCCTATTCTGACAATGTGCAATGGGTCAGTGACAAGTCTGTCGAAATCTAACCCCTCTGTCAGTGACTCTTACTTAATAGCTCTCTGCTTTCTACTTCTAATTCAATAGAATAAACATACTCATTAAGACACAAAGGTATAAAAACAATACCATACAAGTATGTGGTTTAGGGAAACTCGAGTTAAATCTAACTCAAGTCGATCTCCCAATTGACATCCATTTATACCTTTCTCTTCTCGATCTGATGAAGACGAAGTCTTGTATTCCAATCTGTCCATATCCAAATCTGATAATGACAACCATATAAATACCATATCAGTATATAACTCAATTCAAGACCTGTTCTGATCAATACTCAAATCGGTATATAATCTGATCCATATCTGAACAAGGTGCAATCTAATTCATATCAATGATATCACGATACAATCGAAATCATTACTGAATCTGATCAATATCAATCTACTGATGTTTCGACGGCATAACAATACAGTCACGATAATCCCGTCTATCCCAACATCACAGATATAATACCAGAATTCATAACCAGTATCAGTACAACTCAAAATCTGAATAATAACACAACTCTGATATAGGATCTCAACTAAATCAACTCTGAAATTCATAACAATTTCATAAACAGTCTATTCTTTAATCTGACTTCAGTTATACAATGTCTACTGTAGCATAAACATCATATCTGATTCATATTCAATTCTAACAATATCATAAATTGAAATCATGTTTAAACGTAACGAAACTTACGTCCAGTTGTAGCCTGCATCGATAGGAACACAGTATTGAAGTCGGATTCACAATCGGACGGATGGATCTCCAAAATCTTCAATCACAAATTGAAATCCTTCCTCGGAGCCTTTTCTTGATTCCTCTCTGAATTGTGAAGAAAGAATCGATTGTATATATATATATATATATATATATATATATATATATATATATATACTGCATGCAACACCAGGAAACGTGGCTTATTTTTCATGCTGCACGTCAGACCGCGGGTGCGCTCACTTTTGCACCGCGGGTGCGCTCAGTGTACTGATATACATCAAATTTTCCAGAAGCTTGGACCGCGGGTGCGCTCTGTCTTTTAACGCGGGTGCGCTGACCTTACTGGAACAACACCGCGGGTGCGGTCTGTCTTGCACCGCGGGTGCGCTCAATCTCCATTAGCAACTCTCATACCCTACTGTCCATACACCGCGGGTGCGGTCTGTCTAGCACCGCGGGTGCGCTCAATCTCCATTAGCAACTCTCATACCCTACTGTCCATACACCGCGGGTGCGGTATATTCTCACACCGCGGGTGCGGTCTTTCTTTACCAATAAACTCAATTTGCAACGGCGCTTCTCTACATCTGTTCTTCCATCGCCTTATTCATACTACATATATCAATTCAGACATATCAACAAGAATCTCGGGCATTACAGGTAACCTAGTCATTTAACATTTTTATATTGCTTATTTCTGCATGAAATGTTAAATTGGTTATTAGAATTGAATTGTGATTAAGTTTCAACCTAGAATAAATTAGGTTGCATGTTCTACCTAGTTGGACTTAAGCGATGATTTTAGAAACCATAGAAAAATGATTCGAATTTTTGTGCCTTATTTTATGTGAAGGATGTTATGATTCCAAATAAAAAGTTTTAGGGCCAAAATTAAAGGAAACCATAAAAGGGGGTTTCGAAATTATTGGGGGGCCAATATGCAATTTTCGAAAATTTAAGGGACTTAAGTGCAATAATTCGAAAATTATGGGTCAATAATGCAAACTTAAAAGATTGAGGGACTAAAGCAAAACTTCTCTAAGAAATGTTTAAGTTCAACACGAAATCTTCATTCAACTTTGGGAATTAATGATAGTAAATCCTTAAGTGTCAACACGAAAAGAATTAAAAGACATTTTCACCGCAGGGAGGATCATCATTCTAGGTGTAGCTACCTATGCTTTGCTAGATTCAGGAGCTATACACTCTTTCATATCAGAAACCTTCATCAAAAGACTGAATATTACTCCTCAAGATATGGGTTTGGGTTTCAAAGTTTCGATTCCATCCGGTGATCAGATGCTCACGTCTAAGATTGTTAAGAATCTGGAGCTTCGTTTATTCAGAGATGTTGTTCGGGCAGATCTTATTGTGCTTCCTATGCCCGAATTTGATATTATACTGGGGATGGATTGGTTATCAGCGAATGGAGCGTCGATCGATTTTTGTCAGCGATCAGTATCTATTAGGCCACCCAGTGGTAAATCTTTTGTTTTTGAGGCGGCAAGAAACAAGCAAATGCCGCACATTATCTCTTGTCTATGTGCGAGGAAGCTTATTAAGCATGGATGCCAGGCGTATTTAGCATGTGTCACTACTACACATGAATCCATCAGCCAGAAGTTAGAAGATGTTGAGATTGTGAGGGATTTTCCTAGCGTCTTTCCCGAAGACGTTTCTGGCATTCCACCCGATCGTGAGGTGGAGTTCTCTATTGACCTTATGCCGGGCACTGTTCCTATATCTAAATCACCTTATTGTCTAGCACCCGCTGAAATGAAAGAATTGAAAGATCAAATTCAAGAATTGCTAGACAAAGGTTTTATTCGCCCTAGTTACTCTCCGTGGGGCGCACCGATTTTGTTTGTGAAAAAGAAAGATGGTAGTATGCGTCTTTGCATCGATTATCGAGAGCTCAATAGGGTCACTATCAAAAATAATTATCCACTGCCAAGAATTGAGGATTTATTTGACCAGTTGCAAGGAGCTTCGATATTCTCTAAGATTGATCTGCGATCGGGATACCATCAGTTGAAAGTCAAGGAGTCTGACGTGCACAAGACAGCATTTCGCACAAGATATGGGCACTATGAGTTTATGGTCATGCCATTCGGGTTGACCAATGCGCCAGATATCTTCATGGATCTCGTGAATCGCGTATTTCAGCCATATCTGGATCAGTTTATTATTGTCTTCATTGATGACATATTGATCTATTCCAAGAACAGAGAGGAGCATAGCCGTCATTTGAGGATCGCACTGCAGGTATTACAAGACAGAAAGCTATATGCAAAGTTCAGCAAGTGCGAGTTTTGGCTTGACAGAGTGGCGTTCTTAGGCCACATCATTTCTAGTGATGGCGTGGAAGTTGATCCGAGTAAAGTTGAGGCAGTAAAAGAGTGGCCAGTACCGAAGAGTGTCACCGAGATTCGCAGTTTCTTGGGACTAGTTGGCTATTATCGCAAATTCATCAAGGGGTTCTCATCTATTGCAGTGCCTTTGACATCTTTGACGAAGAAAAATGCTAAGTTTATTTGGGGACCCGAGTGTCAAGACAGTTTTGACAAGTTGAAGCAAGCCTTGATATCCGCACCAGTGTTATCTATGCCATCGGGGCAAGGAGATTATGTTCTTTATACCGACGCTTCTAAGCTTGGTTTGGGCGCAGTTCTTATGCAAAACGACCGAGTTATCGCCTATGCGTCAAGACAGTTGAAAATTCATGAAAAGAACTACCCTACTCATGATCTTGAGCTTGCAGCAGTAGTCTTTGCACTAAAAATTTGGAGGCACTACCTTTATGGGGAGAAGTGCAAGATATTCACCGATCATAAAAGTTTGAAATACTTCTTCACACAAAAGGAGTTGAATATGAGACAGCGCAGATGGCTTGAATTGGTAAAGGACTATGATTGTGACATTAGCTACCATCCGGGGAAAGCTAATGTAGTGGCAGACGCATTGAGTAGAAAAGCAGCAGTTATCACTCATTTATCACTCCAAAGACCGTTGCAGTCCGAGATACAGCGGTTTGAGCTTACAGTGTATGCTAGGGGCAAGGCCCCTAATCTTGCCACATTATCAGTACAGTCGACTTTGAGAGACAGAATTCGTGATGGGCAGTCTACAGATGAGCAGATGCAAAAGTGGATAGCAAGAGATGAAGCCAAGGGCCGGAATTTATATTCAGTGGTGGATGGTTTAGTCCGTTATCGAGACCGTCTATGGGTTCCTAGTGACGATTCTTTGAGAGATCTTATTATGAAGGAAGCCCACGACACACCATATTCCATTCATCCGGGCAGTACAAAGATGTATAGAGATTTGCAGTTGTTATATTGGTGGCCAGGCATGAAGAGGGACATTCTGAGACTTGTATCTGAGTGTTTGACTTGTCAGCAAGTCAAAGCAGAGCATCAAAGACCAGCGGGAAAATTAAAACCACTCCCTATCCCCGAGTGGAAATGGGAGAACATCACTATGGACTTTGTTGTGGGATTGCCAAAGACAGTTAAAGGATTTAATGCCATTTGGGTGATAGTGGATCGTCTTACGAAATCAGCGCATTTTCTACCTATTAAGACGACATTCACCATGGTTCAGTATGCCGACTTTTATATTCGGGAGATAGTTCGGCTGCATTGGATTCCTGTATCCATCGTTTCTGACAGGGATCCGAGGTTCACGTCGTCTTTTTGGAAAAGTCTGCACGCAGCGATGGGGACCAAGTTATTGTTCAGTACAGCGTTCCACCCTCAAACCGATGGTCAGTCAGAAAGAGTTATACAGACTTTGAAAGATCTACTGCGAGCATGTGTTATTAATTTCCAAGGCAGTTGGGAACAAAAATTACCTCTAGTGGAGTTCACTTATAATAACAGCTATCAAGCATCAATAGGAATGGCTCCTTTCGAGGCACTCTATGGAAGGAAGTGTAGATCTCCTATTCATTGGGACGAGGTTGGGGAAAGAAGAGATATTGGTCCAGATGTGATTGAAGAGACAGCTGAGCTTGTAGTCAGAATTCGTGACAGAATGAAGACTGCACAAAGCCGACAAAAGAGTTATGCGGACAAAAGACGAAGGAACTTAGAGTTTGCAGTGGACGATCATGTATTTGTGAAAATAACACCCATGAAGGGTGTTATGCGTTTTGGCAAGAAAGGCAAGCTTAGTCCAAGATTTATAGGACCGTTTGAGATTTTGGAGAGAGTCGGGACACTAGCTTATAGAGTGGCATTGCCACCCGCACTTTCTGGAGTTCACAATGTGTTTCACATTTCGAGCTGCGAAAGTACATGTCTAACCCGTCACATGTGCTTAATTATGAACCTCTTCAACTAACTCCAAATATGTCGTATGAAGAAAGACCTGTCCAGATTCTGGCTAGACAAGAAAGACGATTGCGTAACAAAGTCATTCCAATGGTCAAGGTCAAGTGGCTGAATCACTCGGAAGAGGAAGCTACTTGGGAAACCGAGAAGGACTTGAAGAGTCGCTATCCGGATCTATTCGGTAAGTTCTAATTTCGAGGACGAAATTTTATTTAAGGGGGGAGGAATTGTAAGGTCCAAAATTAAGACGACGTAATCCAACTGCATGCGAATCTAGGAAATTATGAAAAATTGAGTAATTAATTGATTTTAGTTGCTAATTAATTATGTGACATACTTGTTTATATGCTGAATTAGACTTTTATTATCATCATGCATTTAGTGGTATTTTTAGGAATATTCAAGTGACGATCGAGGAACGGGGACCGGGGACTGAAAACGAAAAATGAAAAACGGGGACTGGGGCGTTGGCTAGGTCCCTAGGTGTGCAAAACTTAGAACCCATGCAAGGTATGATTCTCGGCCAGCATGGGGTCTCATGGGAGGGCTTCGTTTTATGGTTTGGTTTGGTTTCTTGGTAAACTTAGGGTCCAGTAGGCTAATTTAGGATGTTGGTCAAGTTTTGGACCAACATGGTTCGGGGGTAACTCGTGAAAATCGAAAGTTGGCTCGGGGTCGAAGTTTAGGTGTCAAGTTAGAGTTTTAAACTAATTAAAAATTGGAAAACGGCTCACGGGGGTCGAGTCGTGGTCCATAAGGGCTAAAATAATATAAAAAGACTAAATTTAGAATTTAGGAATTTTATATTAAAGTTTGGTATTTTTCGGGATTAAAACACTGTTAAAACAATTAAGAAAAGATAATTGAAAAAGTCTAACATTTAAGCCAAATAAAATTATGAAAAAAATCATGTAAGCTTAAATAATTATTTGGGACATGTTAGAGTCATGAAATCAAGGAAAAAGTCGAAAACGTAAAATGTCGAGTCCAGGGGTAAAACGGTCTTTTTACACCGGGAAATTAGTAAAGGCCATGGCAGTGCCCTAAATGCTATTTTTACGAAAATATGATTATTTTTAACTGTTTATGAATTTTTCATGATTAAATGATGATTGTTAAATGTCTAAGGGATTTTTATGGTTTAAGAAGACCGTTAAAATACATGTTGCATGCTTGGTTTCAAAAATGAAAAACGTAATGATATTCATGATTTTTCTAAAGTGATGTGAATGAAAAATGTTGAAGGATGTGAAATAATTGTGACTAATTCGTTAATGTTGGCGACGTCGTGAGGGTTATGGTCCCAGTGGGAGCCCGACGATCGTGTTTCCATCATTACGAATATGTGGTAACGGATATGTGGTAACGGTTTTGTGGTAACGGAAGAATGGGAATATCGTGAGGGGAAAAGGCCCCAGGGGGAGCCCATTTATGGGAAAAGGCCCCAGAAGGAGCCCCGACGATCGTATTTCTATTCGAATCATGATAGGCCAGGGCCCAGTTGACCGGTGAGAGTGTTGCTGGTGTCCCCCGCCGCCCAATACTGTGGTTTTATGTAGATGGATCCATCGACCCTCATGAGCATGATCAGGAAAGTCACAATTAACGATCTGAATTCAACAAAAGAAAAGAGAAAAAGAAAAGAAAAATGTTCATGATCATGTTAAAGGTTTTATGTCATGTCATGTTGAGGAAAGGAAAAAAGTTAAGGTTTATGATTGCATGTCATGAAAAAATATTTTATGAAAATGTTTACGAAAATGTTTATGTTTATGCATTTTCATGAAAACGATATTTTAAGTACAAGTATTTTTCACCGTTATATGTTGATTGTATTACTTATTACTCGTTATAAAGATTATGGTGTGTTGAGTCTTTAGACTCACTAAGTGTGATGGATGCAGGTTGTATTGAGGGAGGACTTGATGAGTGATTTGACTGGACTGAAGGCGCACACAACCCGAGGACCAGCGCTACATTTTCCGCATTATGCTTTATGATTTAAGTTAAAGATTTTTAAGATTATTTATTTAAGCTTCTGAGGGAATTTTGAGAGGTTTAGTATGGGCTTTACCTTTCAAATTATTGCTTTTTTAGGTTTGGTAAAACAGTAGACGATTTTACTTTACGACTATTTCACTCGAATTTTTAAATACTAGTTGATTGAGGTTTTATTTTAAAAAGGGCAAAATATTTTATAAAAATATTTTCTTGTATTAAGTGAGTTGGCCGAAATATATAAAAAAAAAATTTCTAGTACTTTTAAAGCAATAAAAAGGACAGGACGTTCCAAGAAGAACACTGACGCAGAGTGTTGATCGAAGAGTGGTCGTGTTTGTTTTAAGCAACACGTTTTTTTTATTTTATGCATCTAGTTTTTATGTGGTTTGTTTTGATGCATTTTTAATTCCCTTGAGTGTCAAGGAATTTGGTTTTGTTTTCTCACTAGTATTGTTTTGGTGTAAACGATTTACATAATTTTTCTAGTGAATTTTTTGCCATGAGGACATCGCACAAGTATTCGTACTTGTGCATAATTTAAAACTGATGTTTATTTATTAAAATTATATTTGTGTGTTAATACTAAATTTCCGCTGCATGTTGTGTGCTTGTGTTGACATCACCAGAGCACAACACTAACTTCTTATACACACATTATAATATTTTAATTTCCTGTACGTTTATGAGCAACAATTCCTTTCAAGTGGTATCAGAGCCAACGCTTGATGCACTAAGTGATTGATTCTGGTTTATTGTTGTTTTTGTTTGCAGGAAATTTTACAGAATCCCAATGGACGTACTGTCTACAAACACTGCTATTTTGAAGGAAAAATGCTGGCAGCATGTCAACCCGCACGGTGTTGCCTCAGGTGTTGCAACACCGGGCCGCAACACCACTTCAAAATCCTTGTGTTTCAATGCTAAATCTCACAATGAGTTAGGTAATCATGAAATCCAGGATACTGATTCTGATGAACTCACATTTGAAAGTGTGCAGGCTATGTATGAAGAGCTATACGAAGATTGGATCAAAAGAAATAAAATAAATTCTATGCTCTCAAAGGAAAATACTGAGTTAAAGAGTAGCGTGTCTCGACTGGAAGTCTTGTTGAGTAAGAAGGACCTCGAACTGTGCAAAGTCAAGGATGATCTTGAGAAGGCCACAAAGACTATTGATAAATTCAGCTCAAGTGCATCAAAACTTGACTCAATGCTAACTATGGGAAAGGACAACAGAACTGGTCTTGGATATGTTGAAAGCACATATGAACATGGTGAAACTTCCAACTCTAAATCAAAATCAACCGTGTTTGTAAAGGCAAGTGAAGACTGCTCTGTCCTCTTAATAGTTAAACCTCCCATGAAGACTCTGCCAATCTCAAAGCAAGCCTCGGAACGATTGCTGAAACAAAACAGAGCTTCCTCTTCTCATTTGAAACTTGACTCGCCAGTGAAGATGCCACAAACCAAGAAGCCAGTGTCAACTTCTAAATCAAAGCAAAGAAAGCGACAATTTATTTGCCACTACTGTCATAAGCCAGGTCACATCAAACCTTTCTGTTTTAAACTGAGAAATGACTGTATGAACTGGCATGAAAATCTGGTGTTGCCCACTGTGTTGCCCAACACCAAGCGCAACACAACAGTCAAAAAACCTCATGTGAAGAAAGTTTGGGTACCAAAAGCTGTTATTCATTGCAATGTCATTTATACTTCTTTAAAAACTAACATTGCAGGTGCATGGTACTTTGACAGTGGGTGCTCACACCACATGACCGGATCTAAAGGACACCTCACGGATTATGTTGAAGTAAAAAGTGGGCGTGTAACCTATGGTAGTGGTGCCAAAGGAAGAATTGTAGGCAAAGGAACCCTGAATGTTGACGGGCTTCCTGAACTTCATAATGTTCTACACGTTGAAGGACTTAACTCAAATTTAATAAGCATAAGTCAACTTTGTGACAATGATTTACATGTTAAGTTCAATAAAAATAATTGTGAAGTTTTTAATCATGTCAATGTTTGTAATGTCAAGTACTCGTTCTGCTGACAATAGCTATCAATTGGGAGAAGGTGATGGTTGCCTAAGTGCCAATATGAGTGATTTAGACCTATGGCATAAAAAACTGGGACATGTGAGCTTCAAGACTTTGAAGAATCTGTGTAAGTTTGATGCTGTGAGAGGTATGCCAAATTTAAGTTCAGGTAACTCATATGTCTGTGGACCGTGTCAGAAAGGTAAACAAACTCGTGTTGTGAACCCGGTGTTGCAACACTTTGGGACAACACGGTGCCTTGAACTCTTGCATTTGGATCTAATGGGTCCGATGGAAGTTGAAAGCTTGGGTGGTAAGAAATATTCGTTTGTTTGTCTTGATGATTTTTCACATTTTACTTGGGCAAGTTTTCTTAGAGAAAAATCTGATACATTTGATGCTTTTAAGAAGTTGCATGCTAGGATAACAAATCTGTATGATATAAGGGTGGTTAAAATAAGAACCGATCATGGTGAGGAGTTCGAAAATTCTCATTTTATTTCTTTGTGGCATAAGAAAGGTAACACTCATGAATATTCATCTCCGAAGACCCCTCAAAAAATCGGCATAGCTGAAAGGAAAAATCGAATCCTCCAAGAAATGGCTCAGGTCATGCTTAGTTCTAAGAATGTGTCAAAATGTTTTTGGGCCGAAGCATTAAATACGGCATGTCACATTTCCAACCGTGTTTATTTAAGGAGTGGTTCTACAATGACCTCATATGAGATTATCATGGGAAGAAAACCAAACCTTAAATATTTTCATATTTTTGGATGTGTAGGTTATGTGTTGAATGATAGAGATCATCTAGCTAAATTTTATTCCAAAAATGATAAATGTCTTTTTCTTGGATATTCTACTAATAGTCATGCTTATCGTGTATTTAATCTAAGAACTAGGACTACAATGGAATCAATTAACGTTGTTTTTGACGATCTTGCGGATCTGACAGTTAAAACATCGGAGAATGATGTAGAAGAATTGCTGGATATAAGTGAGGCACTGACCAGAAACAATGTTGAGTCTGGTGTTGAGACCAGTGAAGCAACACCAAGCATAACACCGCCTCGGAACCGAACAGAAACTGTGGATAATGATAACGATGATGATGATGATGTGGTAATCAATGGTGGAAAAGAAATTCCCAGCAAAATTTAAAGAATCACTCATCATCACAAATCATTGGTGAACTACATGAAGGTGTGCAAACTAGGAAAAAAGAGAAGGTTGACTACCGAAAGATGATTGGACTAATCTGCATGAGCTCCACGTTTTCTCAGGTAAGTCACTCGTGTTTTGTGTCTCAAATTGAACCCAAGAATATTAATGATGCACTAAAAGATGAATTCTGGGTCAATGCAATGCATGAAAAACTTGAACAATTTGTGCGCAATGATGTATGTGATTTAGTGCCTAGACCTTTAAATACCAATGTTATTGGAACAAAATGGATTTTCAAGAATAAAACAGATGAATCTGGTAACATTGTTTGGAACAAAGCTCGGTTGGTAGCTCAAGGGTATACACAGGTTGAGGGGGAGGATTTTGATGAAACCTTCTCTCCTGTAGCCCGAATTGAGTCAGTCCGACTGATGCTTGGCATAGCATGTCATATGCACATCAAATTGTATCAAATGAATGTAAAAAGTGCTTTCTTGAATGGAATTCTGAATGAGGAGACCTATGTTAGTCAACCTAAAGGATTTGAATATCCCCACCACTTGGACCATGTCTACAAATTGAAGAAGGCTTTGTATGGACTGAAACAGGCTCCAAGGGCATGGTATGGTAGGTTGGCCGAATACTTGATAAACCTGGCCTTCAAACGAGGTGAGGTTGACAAAATCCTTTTCATTCAAAAACTGAAATCTGATATTTTGATCTGTCAAGTATATGTAGATGATATTATTTTCGGTTCTTCATCTAAAATACTTGTGAATAACTTTGTGGATTGCATGTCATCACAGTTCGAAATGAGCATGGTAGAAGAACTAAATTTCTTTCTTGGATTACAAGTTAAGCAATTTCATGATGGTATATTGTGACAACTCAAGTGTTATAGACATTTCTAAGAATCCTGTTCAACACTCTCGAACAAAACACATAGACATAAGACGTCACTTTATTCGAGATTTGGTTGAAAAAGGCATAATTCGACTGGAATTTGTTAGGACTGAGAATCAACTGGCTGATATATTCACGAAACCTTTGGACTTTGAGAGATTTTCCAATCTTCGAAAGTCTCTCAGCATGTGCGTACAATAATCACACACACATGTTGTCATTGGTGTTGCCAACACCGGTGACAACACCATTTTTGCATGTATTTTTTTATGATGTTAGGCATACTGCATAATCATAATCATCCTATTTATTTGTTTAATGTCTGAACAGTGAAGGCAATTTTTGAAAGGTACTCTCTGAGTGTTCATACTTCCAATCAAATGTTGAGGAATAAATTATGCTCAATCCAAGGCATCGAGTAGTTGAGGATATTCATGGAAATCGTGATCTTGTCTAATGTGAAAAAATGACTTGGAAAATGTGAGCATAAGGAGAAAAACAGAAAAGAGGTAAATAAAAAAATTGTTTAGAAGAAAATGAAAAAAGCTACCTAGAGGAGTCCATTGAAGACCGTTCTTCTAGTGTGGGAGCTACCAATTCTAAGTAAAAATAGTAATGGAAAAAGCTACCTAGGGGAGTCCATTGAAGACCGTTCTTCTAGTGTGGGAGCTACCATTTCTGAATCAAAATAAAATTTTATGGAAGTTTGAATAAAACTCAGTGGTGTTGCCAGGAGGTGTTGCCAACACCAAGTTCTGACACAGCACAGTTTATACACTGTCTGACATTTGATAATTCATCATATTGGAGGCATATTTAGGACATGCATATTGATTTTTGTTTCGTGAATTCATCATGTGCAGTGACATATCAGTGTTGACCTATGACAGTTGATAAAAACCTTGATTACCTAGATTTTGAATTTATGTGTATACTTGTGTCAGTGAGTTATAATCGACGTGTGTTTTACTGGATATTCTTTTGAAATCGTCGTAACACGAGTTTGAATCAATTTTACTGTTTGTTTTTGGGATAGAACCGTAATTAGTGTTTTGGGTAAATTTCGGAAATATTACCTTTACCATGTGGATTTTTCGGTGCTGAATGATTGAATCGAATTTTTGTGTAAGAGTAAATATGTTTTGTTGTCGTTAAATGCCTGTTAATTACTCTTGCTTATTTTCACTTGCTCTCGCATCTTTCCTTACTCTCGTGATTTCTTTGTGCGTTTTTGTGCGTAACTCCTGATATACCTTTATAATTTTCTCTCACAATTTACAGGTGGCTGAAGATACTGCTGATGTTGAGTCCGATGTTGTCAACATCGCTGACAACATTGACTCTTTTGATTATGATGTGAGTCATTCTGTCTCCACCAAGTTCTATACTGAAGCTTCCTTAGTCCTATGGCCTCTCTATGTGAATAGAGAATTTATTGAAAAGAAGAACATTGACATGAAGGCGTATGACCAACAAAATTTGATGACTTAAGTCCTTCAAAGATCAAAAAACTATTTGCTATGATTGTCAAGTTCTCCCCGAGTGTCATCAATGAATTCTACAATACCCCCGCGGATGAGGAAAATGAAATCACGGAAGAAATCAATGCTATCACTGATGTACTCATTTTTCTTCCCTGATCTTTGGGATACTGGAGCTATAGGGGTTTCTCAAAAAAGATGATGATACCCTTTTTGATGTGAGTGAAACCCTCAAGATCGCTTCACCTTATTTCAAGGGTAACAGGAAACTGGACCTACCTTGGTCAGTTACTGGTGTTGCCACTGGTGTTGGCAACACGACGTCCACATCCATTTCCACTCTCAATGGATTTTTCATGCTCTATGCTTCTCACTTAAAAGCTTAAAATTGACTTTGATCTACAGCAGATTCAAAAGGCCAAAGGATTCATTACTTACTACGTGGCTGAGTACAGTCTGCTTTTGGAAGTTGTCTTACATTCTGGTCAAAAAGGGGGAGTAGGAGGACCAAAAATACAAAAGAATGATGCTGAAGTATCTGGAGTTGCTGAGATTGAATGAATACTTATACTCTGTCTTTAATGTTGTTTTTGGGTTGCTTTGCGTGATTAATGAATTTCTCATTCGTATGTCTTCTTATGTTTTCGGGTCTCCTAATGATGGTGTTGAAAACACTGTCAACAACACCAGTGCTTTAACATGTTTAATTCAGAGGGAGATGAACTTTAACTCAGGGGGAAATACACTCTAACGCAGGGGGAGCTTAACTGACTGTGAGGCTTACCAAGATTATCATTTTTGGATGTTTTGTCCATAAAGGCAAAAAGGGGGAGATTGAAAAAAATATTTTATTCTTTTATTATTTTGATAAATTGATATCATCAATTTAATATTTTGCCTTTCTAGATTATGAAATCTTGCTTGATTTATTTCTAAATGATAAGATCTTGGTTGATTTATATCTAGATATTATAGGATTTGTTTTTAATATTATTTTATCTCCAATATATTTTATCTTTGTTTGAAAATGTTTTATATCTAATGAAAATCTTGTTTCCATATTTTGTAGGACTCTTTTATGGATTAACTTTTAGGTCAAACCATTGATATAAATATGTATAGCCTCACAGCCGTACAAGGGTGGTTGTGGAGAGAGAAAAAAAAGGCTTTAGAGAGAGAGAGGTTTTGGAGAGAGAAAAAGTGTGGCAGAGAGGGGCTTTTCATAACGTTGGACATAGAGCTTTTCATTGAGAAGAAAAATCACAAGAAGTCCAACATTTATTTTGCTCTACAGTTTTTGTGTGATCGTGTGATCACTTTGTTTTGGAGAAGAGCTGCTGGAGTTTTTGGGAGTGCACGTGTAGGTCGGCTAAGGAGTTCTTGCATAGAAGAAATATACGAGAGCCGAGCCTATTTTGATGAGACGTTTTTGTGTGATCGGTTGATCATTTTACAGCGTATGAGAGCTGCTGGATTTTTCTGAACACACAGAGAGTTCATATATTGAAGATTTTTGTGTTGAAGATTTTGTGTGATTGATTCACATATACCGTGTTGCTGATTAGTGTTGACAACACTCAAGAACAACACTGACGCAGAGTGTTGATCCAAGAGTGGTTGTGTTTGTTTTAAGCAATACGTTTTTTTTAATTTTATGCATCTAGTTTTTATGTGGTTTGTTTTGATGCATTTTTAATTCCTTGGAGTGTCAAGGAATTTGGTTTTGTTTTCTCACTAGTATTGTTTTGGTGTAAACGATTTACATAATTTTTCTAGTGAATTTTTTGCCATGAGGCATCGCACAAGTATTCGTACTTGTGCATAATTTAAAACTGATGTTTATTTATTAAAATTATATTTGTGTGTTAATACTAAATTTCCGCTGCATGTTGTGTACTCGTGTTGACAACACCAGAGCACAACACTAACTTCTGATACACACATTATAATATTTTAATTTCCTGTACGTTTATGAGCAACAATTTCCTTTCATTGTTCAACAGTTGAATCCTGCATAGGATAGGTAGGAGTTACCCTTTGAACTTTCCCTTGTGAAAGTATATTAATTTACTGGCTACTCAAAAAACATGATCTACTTGAACTGTTCTGTAAGGTCTAGAAAATTCGAACTACGTAACATGACTGCATGTAATCTAAGGTTTTACTAAAATATATATGTGTTTAATTATTTTAAAGCTTTAAATGCATGATTATTGCATGGATATATGTTTCATTTCATGGTTTATTAAGATTTCATGCATCAGGGCTTTTAGTAGTATTTCGCGCTCGAACGAGAAACGGAGACCGATGACAGTTAAGGAAAAATATATTTATTAAACAATTATTTTTAGTTATTTAATATATGGTGTAACTAAGTTAGATTTTTGAAAATGGACCTACGTGGAGTATTTTTACTCGCCAGGTCATATTTTAGATCGGTACACAAATTTTAGCAAGTCGGGAGACTTTTTGAGGGTTCGGACAATATTTTCAAAAACGTACCTAAACGAATATTTTTCGGGAGAGTTTTTGGGTTTAATGAGATTATTTAATGCATAATGGGCCCAAAATTCTAATAGACCTCATTATTTTAATTAAGGCCCATTATACACTAATATTTTTATTAAAACCTAACTTCAAAACCCTAAACATAATCCCCCTTTTCGGCCGCCCCCTTCCCCCAACTCCAGCAGCACCTTTTCGAAAATATTCCAGTAGCAAGCCACCAAAATCCTCAAAGTTTTTCAAAGAAATCCTTCCTCGTCTCTCTAGTGCAAGTCCTACGCAAGTATCTCTAAATTTTCGAGCGTAAATATGCAAAGACACGCCCGATTTCTTTCTTTTCTCATCGATCACACTATATTATATATGTTGAATGGTATTTTCATGTTATAATATGAATATGGTTGCACGCACGGTTTATGCATGGTTTTTCATGGATATGTTGGACTTTAATCCCTCTCACTAACATTTTTCTTGCATGGTCGAAGGGGCTGCCGGATCCTTGAGGTTTAGGAGTAATTTTACAATAGGTTTCGAGCATGTCTAATGGTTATATCAGATCGAAGCCGAGGTAGGGTAAGGGCTGATGGTATTTCCTTGGTGTTAGGGTTTGAAGGGCTAGGTCGGATGAATGGGGGAAGGCCGCCGTGCATGGCTCATTTAGGGCACTGGTTCAGGTTGTGTTGGATCTGTGTCAGGGCTGGAAATGGTCCATGGTCCACTGGTAGAAGGGGCTAGGCTGGATTGAAGCTCGAGGACAAGTTAAGTCACGTTTTGGGTGAGTTTTAGTGATCCAGGTCGCAAGGGCTGTAGGCGTGAGGTAGGTTGAGCCAGTCAGATACAAGTGGGTTTGGTAATGGTCCTAGAAGGGTTAGCCAAGGTCTGGAAGCGTCGGTTTCGGGCTTAAGGTCAATTATTTGAAGGATAGGTGCACTAGGGCTTGGTGGGTGTAAGTGCAGAATTTTTCCAGCAGCTTTATGGTCATTTTCGTAAGTCTTAGGTGGTCTGAAACAAGGGGTTTAAGGGCTGGTCATGTAGGTTCAAGTCATTGTTTAATTTGGGAAAAGTTCTGTTGAGTTTCGGGTTGATTCAGGTTAAAACTGGGATCTCGGTGAAAGTTTTAAAAAGAATCGTATAAGCTATTGAATGAGCTCGAGTTTACGTCTAGGAAATGATTATAAATATGTTTTGAGGTATTTTAAGGAGTTCTGTCGGCTTCGGGTCGAAATTTTGAGGTCGAGGGTAAAATAGTCAATTAGGGTTTCTAGGGGCAAAATGGTAATTTTGCACCCGAGTCGAGTTAACAGTCCTGGCAGCGCCCTGATCACAAATTGATATGTTTTAAATGTATATGATATTATGAACATGAATTTTTACAATAATACGAATATACGTTGCATGCTTGATTTTAAGAAAATTTACGTATATGCATGATTTTATAAGTGATGAATATGATGATATGTTTTGAAGGATTGGATTTGGTTGTAACTAACACGAACACGAATATGTATGGCCAAGGCTCAGTGGATGGGTAATACTGTCGCTGATGTCCCCACCACCGAATACCGCGGTTATACATAGATGAAACCATCGACTAGAGCTGATACGAAAGTCAAAACTAATGAACGGAATTCAAATAAATAAAATTGAACACGTATATGTTGATATGATGCGATATGGACACGTTTATGCTTTGACATGTCATGTTTATGCTTATTCTTTTGAGATCATGAAATGTATTTTAATCACAGTACGTTTCACTGTTGCATGTTGTATATTTACTTGCTATTGCGGTTCAGGTGTGTTGAGTCTTTATACTCATTAGGTGTGAATAATGGAGGTGAGCATATTGATATGAAGACTGGAGGCGCCGAAGACTGAGTAGTTGGGGCTAGATGTGCGCACGCTAACCCGAGTACCATATTTTTCGCACATTATGTTTATGAGTCAGGAGTAAACATGGATATTTTTTATACACTTTCGCTTTGATGGTGTGACATGACTTTTCATGTTTCATATTTGAATTATTTTAAACGACAGTCTAAGGTTTGATGATTTGACATTCTTTATACTGTAGTATTTTTACTAGTAGTCGAATATTTTTATTTTAAAATGTGTGATTGACAGCTTCTATTGTATGCATGTGTTTAAATGTATTTCGAAATGAGCTTTTTTTAAAAAAAATTCTTGTAGTATTTTGATAGTAGACGTTTCATGTTCTGTTGTTGGTATCAATTATGATATATGTCACACAAGATTCTCCTTGATCAATTATATTCTCAGGATTGTGTTTGTTTTGACGATTAACAGAAGTCTGGTTGTTCGGGATAATCTAGAACTTTGCCGCGCAATTCTGCCCCACTTTTCTTTCACATAGGTGCGTAAGAACAATTTTCGTTGTTTCTCTTCTTTTTACTTTTTTTCTTTTTTCTTTTTTTGACGCATAAGAGTCATTAAAAGCCATATGCTTATCCTAAATTTCACTGTTTCACCAGTAGGAATGGACATGAGATTACCTCCACAGTGATTTACCAAGTTAATGCAATTAGGTTGTCCCATCGAACCTAGTTCCTGGGATTTCCAGTCATTGTAGGTTAAGTTTTCCTTCACACCAACTTGTGTAGGCTTAAGTCTCATTCTCCTCTCTGATTTTTCAACTAACTCTTTTTTTTAACCTTTGCAGCAGATCCGCTAATTTTGTCTTTATGCAGTAATAAAGACAATTATAGTTGAGAGTAGTTGTCTAATGCTATTGTGTCTGCGATGTATATGTGTAACATACCGTACTTTTAAACTATTTTAAAATTTGCGGAAAAATAAAAATTTTCATGAATAAATAGTAATATTCCAAATTACATTAAAATAAACTGCTCGTCTAAAAATATTTGAAATAAAAACAATTTTGATCGAAGTTTGCAACAAGGTAAACGTTTAAACATCGTAAACAATATCCTGAAAATCATAGTATTTAAAACATGCATAAAGTTCTTAAAATCATAGGCGGTCCTCGGGTTTAGCCTCCTACGCAGACCGAGCCGGCTCACTGGTCACCACCCCTCGTCTCCTTGTACTCGTCCTCACCTGTATCGATCAAGTCTAGTGAGTCTAAAGACTCAACATTATAAATTGGAAGTAACAAGTAATACATAATAAGACCACATGCATTTTTAAAGTAGAACGTACATACTTAAGCTTGAACGTAATAACATAAACTTAGACGTGCCATCATCATAAAAATTATCATAAACATGCTTGCATCATACATACTCGAACATGCATAAACTTCATCATTTTGCGTAGAGATAGGTTTCAAAGCAAGTGACTCATACATAAATGCGTCTGATCAGACTAAACCACAGTACTGGGCTGGCAGGGAAAATCCACTACCACATACATGAGATTCCCGGTCATGCTTTACCGGGTGGATTGGTCCCTGGTCATGCTTTATCGCTTTCCAATCCTTATCTAAACCCGGTCATGCTTTACCGGGGAGGAGAGGTCCTTGGCCACGTTCACCGGCTTCCAAATCCGTTCATAATTTGGTCACAAGACATTTAGCATACTTCCAAGATAAAATATTTTCTTTAGCACGTTGAACATACTAATACATTATGCATGCCTGCACAAGACAAAAATAATTTTTTTTTCCAGAATTCTTGGCGCTTGGGCGGTAAATCTTATCGCCTGAGCTCCGCCCTGCGGAACTTGAAGAATACTTTTTTTTAAAACATCACAATTTGAGCAGTTAGATGAAAATGATCATATCTCACTCGTCTCTTGTCCAAAAATTACGAATTTACTGTCAAATCGAATATATCAAAAAGTACTATGTTTTATATGTTGATGGTTTTTCCAGAAAACCGACCAAAAAATCGAAGGATTCGAAATGACAGCCGATTCGGTTTTTGAGATCTAAAATAAATCGTTTAAACATCACAGTTTGAGCAGTCATACAAAAATGATCATAACTCACTCATTTCTTGTCCGAAAATTACGAATTTATTGTCAAATCGAAGGTCATGAAACTTACTACGTTTTATATGTTGAAATGTTTCCAGAAAACCAACCGAAAATTCACAGTAATCAAAATGACAGCAAACTTGTTTTTTCGGATCTAAAAAGTGTTTCAAAATTGATCCAACCATTTTTGCTCAAACTTTAAATATCCACATGAATTTTTGTACACAATAAACATAAAAACATATAATATGACTATATCGATGCAGAAACGAAAAAATATACATGCCTTTGATCTTTAAAAATTCTGAAACGACGATATCGAAGCGAGGAAGGTGCGATGGTTGATCCGGGACGAACGTGGCACGATTTTCTTGAAGAAAAATGGGCGATGGATTGCTGGAAAATTGCAGAGAAAGGGGGCGGCAGCTGCTACACTTAGAACCCTAGGTTTTTCTTTAAAAAAAATGAAATGAGAAGCTGATGAAATGTGTGTGTGTGTATAAACGTGAGTGTGTGTGCAGAAGTGTGTGCGCGTGAGTTTTAATTTAATTAAGGGTATAAAATTTCTTAATTACCCAATTAACATGCTAATTAAAAATGCTAATTAAAATGCTAACCCCCTACTAACTTTTCTAAAATCTTTTAATTTAAAACAAATTGTACAAGTGGCAAATCTTTAAAAATTAAAATCATAAAATCACTTAATAATTAAATTAGACTTTTAATATGCTAAAAAACTATATAAATCATTTAAAATACCCCAATCCTAACTTAAAATAAAATACTACATTTTAAAATCGCCAAAATCGTCGCCGGTTTCTTTTCCTCGATCCCGCATCGAATAATCTCCTGAAACATGAAACTCAAGAAGACATTTTAACGTGCATCACAAAAAAATAAATAATTTAAAATAATTCAAATTCATAAATAATGCATCGCTAAAATTATTTTAAATTTAATTAAATAATTTAACAATTAAATAAATGCATGTGTTTTACGTGTACTGATTTTGGACTCTACAATTCCTCACCCACTTAAATAAATAATTTCGTCCTCAAAATTAGGTCTTACCAAATAGATCCGGGTATCGATTCCTTATATCTACCTCGGCATCCCAAGTGGCCTTCTCCACTGATTGATTCAGTCACCGGACCTTGACCAACTTGGTCACCTTGTTCCGAAGCTTCCGCTCTTGCCTGTCTAGGATTTGGACAGGTCTCTCCTCATACGACAGATCCGGAGCAAGCTGCAACGGTTCATAGCTCAAAACATGCGAAGGATTTGCTAGGTAATTCCTCAGCATCGAGACATGGAACACATTGTGTACACCGATCAGATTTGACGGTAAGGCTACACGATAAGCTAGTGTCCCAACTCTGTCAAGAATTTCGAACGGTCCAATAAATCTCGAACTCAGCTTGCCTCTCTTCCCAAATCTCAGAACACCCTTCATGGGTACTATCTTCACGAATACGTGATCTCCTACGGCAAACTCAAGATCCCTTCTTCTCTTGTCAGCATAACTCTTTTGGCAACTCTGGGCGGTCTTCATCATGTCTCGGATCTTGAACACCACGTCTGCAGTCTGATGAATTATCTCTGGGCCAAGTTTTGATCTCTCACCGATTTCATCCCAATGAATCGGCGATCTGCACTTCCTTCCATACAGTGCTTCATAGGGAGTCATACCTATTGATGATTGAAAACTGTTGTTATAGGTAAACTCCACTAGAGATAGCTTCGATTTCCAACTCCCATGGAAATCGATCACACAAGCTCGCAGCAAGTCTTTCAAAATCTGAATCACACGCTCAGACTGGCCATCTGTCTGAGGGTGGAATGCCGTACTGAATAGCAACTTCGTCCCCATGGCTGCATGTAAACTCTTCCAAAAAGACGATGTAAACCTCGGGTCCCTGTCAAACACAATATAAGCTGGGACCCTGTGCAATCGAACTATCTTCCTGATATAGAGCTTTGCATACTGAGTTATGGAGAAAGTCGTTTTCACCGGTAAGAAATGCGCTGACTTAGTAAGTTGGTCCACTATAACCCAAATGGCGTTGGATCCTCTGACTGACCTCGACAACCCAACGACGAAATCCATGGTGATATTATCCCATTTTCACTCGGGGATAGGGAGCGACTTAAGCATTACTGCTAGCCTCTGATGCTCTGCTTTCACTTGCTGACAAGTGAGGCATTCATATACAAATCAGCGGATGTCTCGCTTCATGTTTGACCACCAATACAAAATCTGAAAATCCTTGTACATCTTGGTACCTCCTGGGTGGATAGAATACGGAGATGTATGTGCCTCTAACAGAATGTCCTCTCTGATCGAATCAACACTAGGCACCCACATCCTTCCTCTGTATCTCACAATACCATCAGACACTGTGTAGAGTACACTGCCATTGGCCTCATACTTCAGTCTCCACAAGAAGCATGACAAAGCAACTTATGAGATCTGGCATGAAAAGCAACCTGTTTTATCTTACTTCAAACTTTTGATTGCAAATATTTTATCCACAACAATGGTAGAAACCATCTGACTACTTTTGATGCTAAGTCGGATGATGATATATTTATTAGATATTCTTTAGTTAGTAAAACTTATCGAGTTATTAGCAAAATAGCTCTAAATGTTGAAGAATCCATGCACATTATATTTGATAAAATAGTGTCGATTGATGAGTCAATCGATCCAACCAAACTGATCAACATTTTGAAGAAATAAATCTGGAGGGTGAAAGTGAAGATGATGTTTATAAAAAAACTCCTCAAACTCCAGTATCAGAGCTGATTGATCAATCAATTGAACAAGATGGTACCCTAGTGGACTAGCTCGCTGATGCACAAAGATCTGATAGAATCCCAACTGATGACAACCAAATTGATATCAACTCAGTTGAGAAAAATCAAACTAAACTCGATCCAATTGATTTAGTTCCACATAAAAATATTGTTAAACCTTTTTGCAGATGGAACAAGAATCATCCACTGGCTCGGTAATAGGTAACCCTACTGCCCTTATAAGAACCAAAGGACATATGATTAGTTGGTTTTTACATGCTGATTTATTTCTAATATTGAACCTAAAAATATTGATGAAGCTTTAAATGATAACACCTGGATCGATGCTATGGAAGAAGAGCTCAATCAGTTTACTAGAAATCTTGTCTGGGACCTAGTTCTAAGACCTTATGATCAACCAATTATAGGCACAAGAAGGGTGTACAAGAACAAGTTAAATGAATATGGAATCGTAGTAAGAAACAACGCAAGGCTGGTTGCCCAAGGATTTAGGCAAGAAGAATGAATTTATTATGACGAAACAATGCACCAATAGCTAAACTGGAAGCAATCAGAATGTTTCTCACTTATACCTTTTACAAGAATTTCAAAGTTGATCAAATTGATGTAAAGATTGTGTTCTTAAATGTACAATTGCAAGAAAAAGCTACATCGAACAACCACCATGTTTTATCGATCATTTATTTCCTGATTATCTATCAATTAAACAAAGCTTTATATAGTATAAAACAGACTCCATGAGCTTGGTATGAAACATTAACTAAATTCTTAATTGAACATGACTTTGTTATAGGAACTATTGATAAAACTATGCTTAAATTCATTGAAGGAGATCATACCTTATTAGTGCAAATTTATGTTGATGATATCATTTTTGGATCAGCTAACCCCAAACTTGTGGAAAGTTTGCTAAACTGATGCAGAAAATGTTCGAACTGAGCATGATGGGTGAACTGAATTTCTTTCTAGGACTGCAAGTTAAGTAGTTGGATACTAGAATTTTTGTCAGTCAGACAAAGTACACCAAAGAACCACTTAAAAAATTCGGTATGGAATCATGTTCCGCACCTGCAACCCCAATGTACTCATCAGCTAAGCATGATAAAGATGAAGGGCGAATATTAGTCGAGATAAAATTGTATCGAGGTTTGATAAGCTCATTATTGTACTTAACTGCTAGTCGACCGGATATCATGTTTGTAGTTTGTATGTGTGCACGTTTTCAGTCTGATCCAAAATAATCACTTTATTCAGCAGCTAAAAGAAACCTTAAATATCTTAAAGGAACTCAAGATGTTGGTTTATGTAACGTACCAGTACTTTTACTACTTAAAAATTTGCGGAAAAATTTAAAATTTTCTTAATTGAAACAGTGAACATTCAAAATTCGATAAAAGAGATAAACTGTACGTCTCACAAGTTGTGGCAACAAAAGATTTGAAATTTAAAGTTTGCCAAAAGTATTGAATGTTTTCATAAAACTTAAAACATGGCGGTCCTCGGGTCTAGCCTCCCGCTCAGTCCAAGCCTACTCCTTGGTCCCCACCTCCAGCCTCCTCATAAACTTCCTCACCTGCATGATCAAGTCTAGTGAGTCTAAAGACTCAACACGTATAAACTGGGAGTAACGAATAATATGTAATAAAACCCCATGCAACTTTAAAATAGAACGTACATACTTGAAACTTGAACTCACACTAAACATGAACATACATACATAACTTAGATGTGCCATAACGTGAAACTTTTCATAAACATACTTGCATACTTGTACATACTTGAACATACATGAACTTTATAATTTTGCGTAGAGGCATGTTTCAAAGCAAGTGACCCATAACATAAATCGTCTGATCAAACTAAACCATAGTACTAGGCTGACAGGGGCGAACCCACTGCCACATACATGAGATCCCCGTTCATGCTTTAACGGGTGAATTGGTCCCCGTTCATGCTTTAACGCTTTCCAATCCTGATCTAAACCCGTTCATGCTTTAATGGGGTGGGTTGGTCCCAGTTCATGATTTAACGCTTTCCAACCCCATACATAAATTGGTCACAAGACATTTAGCATACCTCAAAAACTTGAAAAATATATTTTCTTGCACGTCAACATACTTACTTGGCGTTGAGGGATTCGTTTGATTTCGTTTGGGGCCGTTGCTGCACATACTAACATGAATTCAAATGCTTAACTTGCATAACTTAGACGTAGGTATTCGTGCTCACCACCGAATTCAATAAATAACTTAAGACATTTAAAATCACTCTGGACTTGACCTCATATAATCATTGCGTTGAATCATGATATGAAAACCCAAGAGCACAATAAATTTTTCCCAAAAGAGGTGCTACACGGACCCCGTGCCCAGGTCCGGCTACGGGTCCGTGTAGGTTCGCTAAAAGACTTACCGAAAAGAGGGAAGGACACGGACCCCGTGCCCTGGTCTGTGTGGGGGTCCGTGTCAGCTCGCTAAAAGGACAGTCAAGAAGAAACAAAGACACGGACCCCGTGCCAGGATCCGTGTCCGGGTCCGTGTACCCTCGTTGGACGCGAACTCACGAAAATTCTTTACATGCCAAGCTTATTATCCTAGACTCGATTATACAGACCATGAATCGACACCCCGATAACCATCCTTGTATTCCATAACATCGAACCAAACTCGTACCAACGCCCCAAAGCAACGACGTTTATCCTACGACACAAAAATACGGCAAATGACATCAAATCGTTTCCTACGACTTCTAATTAATCCTAGTGCCTATCGACATGAAACGAAACCTCAATAATACTCCCAACATCATTACCATTATACCTATATCCAGCAACGATCACCCATCGATCCCCAACGAAGCTTGCAACATTAAAACTTCAAAAACGCATCAATACAAAAGTTTTCTGAAAAACACAGTTTGAGCAGTCCCACGAAAATGATCATAACTCACTCAATTTTTTATCCAAATAATTCAAATTTACTGTCAAATCGAAGATATCAAAAAGTTCTACAATTTTTGTGTTGAAAGTTTTCTCAAAAACGCGACCGAAAAATCGCAGTATTTAAAAGACAGCAAAAATCGAATATTTTAGATCTAAAATGGTTTCAAAAGTGTTCTAAACATAATTGCTCAAACTTCTACGCATCACACATGTATTTTTACGCATAAATAACAACACAACGCATAATATGACGAGATCGATGCAGAAATAACAGAATATATGTGTCTTTTGATGATTTGAAATACCGAAACGACGATACCGATGCGGGAACGGAGCGAGGCTTGATCCGGGACGAACGTGGCTCAATTTTTCATGAATAAAAGTGGCGAAATTTACTGAAATCTATGAAGGAAGGGGACGGCTGCTGAGTGACTCCAAGAACCCTAATTTTGCTATTAAAAATGTGAAATTGAGAATGAATGTGTAAGTGTGTGTTGTAGCGTGAGTTTTAGTGTGTGAAAGATGTGTTTTGGTGAAAAACGTGTGTGTGTTTAATTAGGGGTATATAATTTGCTTAATGATAATTAAAAGTGCTACTTAAAAGTTAATCCCCTAGTTACCAAAATAAAATACACCATGCTAATTTTAAAAGCTTTAAAAATTCAAAAATCACTAAATACAATAATAAGGCTTTTAAAATGCTAAACTAAATAAATTATTTAAAATACCCCATCCTCAACTAAAATAAAATATTGCATTTTAAAAATTGCCAAACTCGTCACCTGTCTCTATTCCTCGATCCCGCCTCGAATAATCGCCTGAAATATGAAACTTGAAAAACATTACAACGTGCATCACATAAACATTAAAATAATGCAATTTAAATAAATCATGCATCACTAAAAATTATTTTAAACTAAATAAATGATTTAACAATTAAATATATGCATGGGTTATACGTGTACTGAATTTGGGCACTACAGTTCCTCCCCCACTTATATAAATTTCGTCCTCGAAATTAAATCTTACCAAACAACTCCGGGTAGCGAATTCTCATATCTGCTTCGGCTTCCCAAGTGGCTTCCTCCACTGATTGGTTCAGCCACCGGACTTTGACCAGCTCCTGTCTGTCTAGGATTTGAACAGGTCTTTCCTCATATGACAGGTCTGGAGCAAGCTGCAACGGCTCATAGCTTAAAACATGCGAAGGATTAGCTAGGTACTTCCTCAGCATTGAGACATGGAACACATTGTGCACCCCAGCCAGATTTGGCGGAATGGCAACACGATAAGCTAGTATCCCAACTCTGTCCAGAATTTCAAACGGTCCAATAAACCTCGGACTCAGTGTTCCTCTCTTTCCAAATCTCATAACACCCTTCATTGGTGCTATCTTTATAAAAACGTGATCACCTACGGCAAACTCGAGATCTCTCCTTCTCTTGTTAGCATAACTCTTTTGGCGACTTTGGGCGGTCTTCATCCTATCTTGGATCTTGACCATCACGTCTGCGGTCTGCTGAACTATCTCTGGACCAAGTTCTGCTCTTTCACCGACTTCATCCCAATGAATCGGAGATCTGCACTTCCTTCCATACAATGCCTCGTATGGAGCCATACCTATGGATGATTGAAAACTGTTGTTGTAGGTAAACTCCACTAGAGATAGCTTAGATTCCCAAGTCCCCAGGAAATTGATCATGCAGGCTCGCAACAAGTCTTCTAAAATCTGAATCACTCGTTCAGATTGGACCATCTGTCTGCGGGTGAAAAGCGGTACTGAAAAGTAACTTCGTCCTCATGGGTGCATGTAAGCTCTTCCAAAAGGACGATGTAAATCTCGGGTCCCTGTCGGACACAATAGAAACTGGGATCCCGTGCAATCGAACTATCTCCTTAAAGCTCTGCATTATTGCGTCATGGAGAAAGTCTTCTTTACTGGTAAGAAATGTGCTGACTTGGTGAGTCGGTCCACTATAACCCAAATGGCGTTAAATCCTCTGACTGACCTCGGCAAACCGACCACAAAGTCCATTGTAATATTCTTCCATTTCCACTAGGGGATGGGGAGTGGCTTAAGCATTCCTTCTGGCCTCTGATGCTCTGCCTTCACCTACTGACAAATGAGGCATTCAGACACAAATCTGCGGATGTCTCTCTTCATCCCTGGTCACCAATACAAAACCTGTAAGTCTTTGTACATTTTGGTCCCTCCTGGATGAATGGAATACGGAGATGCATGTGCCTCTGTCAGAATATCCTTTCTGATCGAATCAAAGCTAGGCACCCACATTCTGCCTCTGTATCTCACAATACCATCTGACACTGTGTAGAGTACACTGCCCTTGGCTTCATCCTTCAGCCTCCATTTCTGCAACTGTTCGTCCGAAGGCTGGCCCGCACGAATACGGTCTAGCAAGGAAGATTGGACTGTCAGATTAGACAGTCTCGGAGTTCTGCCCTTGCGATAAACCTCTAAAACAAACCTCTGAATTTCAGACTGAAGAGGTCTCTGTACTGACAACTGTGCCACAAATGCGACTTTCCGGCTCAAGGCGTCTGCCACTACATTAGCTTTCCCCAGATGGTAGCTAATTTCGCAGTCATAGTCTTTCACCAACTCTAACCACCGTCTCTGTCTCATGTTCAGTTCTTTCTGCGTGAAGAAGTACTTGAGACTCTTGTGATCAATGAATATCTGACACTTCTCGCCATACAAGTAGTGTCTCCAAATCTTCAAACCAAAGACGACAGCGGCTAATTCCAGATCGTGAGTCGGATAATTCTTCTCATGCGCCTTCAACTGTCTGGATGCATAAGCTATCACCCGACCATGCTGCATCAACACTGCGCCTAACCCGAGCTTAGATGCATCGGTGTATAGCACAAAATCCCCTTGCCTTGTTGGCATGGCTAACACTGGCGCTGAAATAAGAGCTTGCTTCAAAGTATCGAAGCTCTTCTGACATTCATCGCTCCAAACGAATTTAGCATTCTTCTTGGTCAGTGAAGTGAGTGGCACTGATATGGACGAAAACCCCTGAATAAACTTACGGTAGTAAACGGCTAAACCCAGAAAATTGCGGATCTCAGAAAAATTCTTCAGTTCAACCCATTCCTTAACGGCTGCCACCTTTGCTGGATCCACCTCAATTCCATTGCTAGACACTATGTGACCCAAAAACGCTACTTTTTCCTACCAGAATTCACACTTACTGAACTTCGCAAATAACTTGCGACTATGTAGGGTCTGCAAAACTGTCCTCAAATGCTGGCTATGCTCCTCATGGCCTTTCGAGTAGATAAGAATATCGTCAATGAACACTATGACGAATTGGTCCAAGTAGGGCTGGAATACTCGGTTCATGAGGTCCATGAAAATTGCTGGAGCGTTCGTCAATCAAAACGGCATCACTAAGAATTCGTAATGCCCATATCTGGTTCTGAAGGTCGTCTTGTGAACATCTGCGTCTTTCACCTTCAGCTAATGATACCCTGATCGAATATCTATCTTAGATAACACTGTAGCTCCCTGCAACTGATCGAACAAGTCCTCGATCCTTGGTAATGGGTATTTGTTCTTGATCGTTACCTTGTTCAGCTCCCGGTAATCGATGCACAGTCTCATGCTCCCATCTTTCTTTTTTACAAAAAGCACTGGTACGCCCCACGGCGAGAAACTGGGGCGGATGAATTCCTTGTCGAGAAGCTCCTGAATCTGCTGCTTGAGTTCTAACATCTCAGCTGGAGCTAATCGGTACGGTGCCTTAGAGATTGGCATTGTGCCTGGCATGAGATCAATCGCAAACTCCACCTCTTTCTCTGGTGGAAGACCTGTGATATCGTCAGGAAAGACGTCTGGGAAGTCTCTGACTACTGGCACGTCTGATATTGACGGAGTGGGTATGTCAGGTGTTGAAATGATGCTGGCCAAGAAATCCTGACACCCCTTGGAAATAAGTTTCTGCGCCTGCATGCAAGAGATCATGCGAGGGAAACTCCTCCATCTAGCTGGCTCAAAGAGAAACTGCTCCATACCCAAAGGTCTTACTAGCACTGATCTCTTCTGAAAGTCAATCAAGACCCTATTCTTCGTCAGCCAGTCCATTCCTAAAATAATATCGAATTCCGGCATTGACAACACTATCAAGTCTGCATACACTAAGTGGCCCTGCAGCTCGAGATCGATGTCTCTGACCACGCTAGTAGCTGATATTTCTTCCCCTGATGGGACAGTTACTGAATAACTCACATCGAGTCCAATGGTCTTGATATCCAAGTGACTAGCGAAGGTTTCCAATATAAATGAATGGATGGCCCGGAGTATATCAGGGCCTGAGTAGCTATTCTCTTAATGAAAATATTTCCTGAGAGACGTTAGCACAACACAAAACTTATATCCTCACAATTTCTAACATTAGTCTCAAGCATAGTAGAAATTAATATCCCAAGTCTCTCAAAAATTTTACTAGCACCCTAATAATCCCAAGTAAAATTCCAACACGCAAGGCAAAAATTTAATATTGTGCCGAATTAAATAAGTTATCAGTCAAAAGTGTCGTGTCTGGGTTCGCCTCCTGTGCATGCATGGCGAATACTCTGCCCTGAGTTGGCTGCTTCCACTGTGGGCACTCCTTCAGTATGTGGTCACTGGCTCCACATTTGAAACACTTGCATGTCCCATACAAACACTGTCTCGGATGCTGGCGGTTGCATTTCGGGCACACCGGGTACTCTCCCGGCCTCTGAGGAGCTTTCTGCTGCTGAATTGGACCCTTGCCCTTTGGCGGTCTCTGGTATGGCTTCTTCCCAGGCGGCCCCTGGAACGGCCTCTTAAACTGAGGTCGTTGTTGTTGTTGCTGTGGAGCCTGATAGGGCCTCTTGCCCTGCCGGTCGGCCCCGATATCCCTCTGATCCTACTTTGTCGCCAAAGCCCTGGACACGGCAACTGCATAGGTAGTAGGACCAGCTACTCTCACATCACGGCGCAAGATCGACCGCAATCCATCCATGAAATGCCTCAGCTTCCCCTGGGCATCATTAGCTATCAGGGGCACAAAGTGACACCCCCTCTCGAACTTCCTCACGAACTCCGCGACGCTGCTATCCCCTTGACGCAATGTCATGAACTCTCTGGTTAGGCGAGAGCGTAATTCCTCGGTGAAGTATTTTGAGTAGAAAACCTCTTTGAATCCATTCCAAGGCAACACTTGCAGATTGACTGCCACTGACGCACTTTCCCACCATAATCTAGCGTCCCCTATCAGAAGGAACGTGGCACACCTGACCCTATCTGCATCGGTCAGTTCCATAAAATCAAAGATTACCTCGATGGACTTAATCCATCCCTCCGCTATTATCGGGTCAGTGGTACCCGGAAACTCCTTCGGATTCATCCTCCTGAATCTTTCATACACTACCTCCGGTCTGGGCCTCTCCCATGCGTCTACTACAGTCTGGTTCCTCGCAAACTGTGCGAAGAACTGCGTCATACCCGCAAGCATATGTGCCTGCATGTCTAGAGGTGGAGGAGGAGGAGCGTCTCTCCTCTCCTCTCGAGCCTCTCTATCCTCATCCCTTGTTTCACAGTCGATCACACGTCTAGGAAGCATACTGCTCCAATAATTGACCCAACATGTAAAACCCACATGCATGAATATGATATAGACAACATAAGATGCACGTACTTGAACTTTAAAATATGCACATGCTGAAATCAGAACTTAATGCTCACTACATAACATAAATTTGAAACCTTAAAACTTACAGACTTGAGGTGTGACTTCGTGAGCTTCTTGCGGCTGGCAGTAGGCATAACCCTTTACAAAAACACCGCTCTGATACCAACTGTAACGTACCGTACTTTTACTACTTAAAAATTTGCGGAAAAAATTTAAAATATTCTTAATTGAAACGTGAACATTCAAAATTCGATAAAAGAGATAAACTGTACGTCTCACAAGTTGTGGCAACAAAAGATTTGAAATTTAAAGTTTGCCAAAAGTATTGAATATTTCCATAAAACTTAAAACATGGCGGTCCTCGGGTCTAGTCTCCCGCTCAGTCCAAGCCTGCTCCTTGGTCCCCACCTCCAGCCTCCTCATAAACATCCTCACCTGCATCGATCAAGTCTAGTGAGTCTAAAGACTCAACACGTATAAATTGGGAGTAACGAATAATACGTAATAAAACTACATGCAACTTTAAAATAGAACGTACATACTTGAAACTTGAACTCACACTAAACATGAACATACGTACATAACTTAGACGTGCCATAACGTGAAACTTTTCATAAACATACTTGCATACTTGAACATACATGAACTTTATAATTTTGCGTAGAGGCATATTTCAAAGCAAGTGACCCATAACATAAATCGCCTGATCAGACTAAACCACAGTACTAGGCTGACAGGGGCGAACCCACTGCCACATACATGAGATCCCCGTTCATGCTTTAACGGGTGGATTGGTCCACATTCATGCTTTAACGCTTTCCAATCCTGATCTAAACATGTTCATGCTTTAACAGGGGTGGGTTGGTCCCCGTTCATGATTTAACGCTTTCCAACCACATACATAAATTGGTCACAAGACATTTAGCATACCTCAAAAACTTGAAAAATATATTTTCTTGCACGTCAACATACTTACTTGGCGTTGAAGGATTCGTTGGATTTCGTTTGGGGCCGTTGCTGCACATACTAACATGAATTCAAATGCTTAACTTGCATAACTTAGACGTAGGTATTCGTGCTCACCACCGAATTAAATAAATAACTTAAGACATTCAAAATCACTCGGGACTTGACCTCATATAATCATTGTGTTGAACCATGATCTGAAAACCCAAGAGCACAATAAAGTTTTCCCAAAACATGTGCTACACGGACCCCATGCCCAGGTCCGGCTACTGGTCCGTGTAGGTTTGCTAAAAGACCTACCGAAAAGAAGGAAGGACACGGACCCCGAGCTAGGTCCGTGTGGGGGTCCGGGTAGCCTCGCAAATTTGACACCGAAAAGAAATAGAGGCACGGACCCCGTGCCCTGGTCCGTGTGGGGGTCCGTGTCAGCTTGCAAAAAGGACAGTCAAGAAGAAACAAAGACACGGACCCCGTGCCAGGGTCCGTGTACCCTCGTTGGACGCGAACAAACGAAAATTCTGTACATGTCAAGCTTATTATCCTAGACTCGATTATACAGACCATGAATCGACACCCTGATACCCATCCTAGTATTCCATAACATCGAACCAAACTCGTACCAATGCCCCAAAGCAATGACGTTCACCCTACGACACATACGACACAAAAATACGGCAAATGACATCAAATCGTTTCCTACGACTTCTAATTAATCCCAGTGCCTATCGACATGAAACGAAACCTCAATAATACTCCCAACATCATTACCATTATACCTATACACAGCAACGATCACCCATCGATCCCCAATGAAGCCTGCAACATTAAAACTTCAAGAACGCATCAATACAAAATTTTTCTGAAGAACGCAGTTTGAGCAGTCCCACAAAAATGATCATAACTCACTCAATTTTTATCCAAATAATTTGAACTTACTGTCAAATCGAAGGTATCAAAAAGTTATACAATTTTTGTGTTGAAAGTTTTCTCAAAAACGCGAACGAAAAATCGCAGTATTTAAAAGACAGCAAAAATCAAAAATTTTAGATCTAAAATGGTTTCAAAAGTGTTCTAAACATAATTGCTCAAACTTCTACGCATCACACATGTATTTTTACGCATAAACAATAACACAACGCATAATATGACGAGTTCGATGCAGAAATAACAGAATATACGTGCCTTTTGATTATTTGAAATACCGAAACGACGATGCCGATGCGGGAACGGAGCGAGGCTTGATCCGGGACGAACGTGGCTCGATTTTTCTTGAATAAAAGTGGCGAAATTTACTGAAATCTATGAAGGAAGGGGGCGGCTGCTGAGTGACTCCAAGAACCCTAATATTTTCTATTAAAAATGTGAAATTGAGAATAATGTGTAAGTGTGTGTTGTAGCGTGAGTTTTAGTGTGTGAAAGATGTGTTTTGGTGAAAAACGTGTGTGTGTTTTAATTAGGGGTATATAATTTGCTTAATGATAATTAAAAGTGCTACTTAAAAGTTAATCCCCTAATTACCAAAATAAAATACACATGCTAATTTTAAAAGCTTTAAAAATTCAAAAATCACTAAATACAATAATAAGACTTTTAAAATGCTAAACTAAATAAATTATTTAAAATATCTCATCCCCAACTTAAAATAAAATACTGCATTTTAAAAATTGCCAAACTCGTCACCGGTCTCTATTCCTCGATCCCGCCTCGAATAATCGCCTGAAATATGAAACTTGAAAAACAATACAACGTGCATCACATAAACATTAAAATAATGCAATTTAAATAAATCATGCATCACTAAAAATCATTTTAAACTAAATAAATGATTTAACAATTAAATATATGCATGGGTTATACGTGTACTGAATTTGGGCACTACAGTTTATGGTATGCTATAGATTCATAGTTCAATTTAGTTGGATTTTCTGATACAGATTATGCAGGGTGTAAGCTTGACGGAAAAATTACAAGTGGATCATGTCAGTTTCTGGGAGACCGACTATTTTCTTTGTTCAATTGCAGAATAAGAATACCTAGGAGCAGGGAGCTATTGTGCTCAACTGATGTGGATTCAACAACAATTAAAGGATTATGGAATTGATGCCAAAGAATTACCTATCTTCTGTGACAATTCAAGTGAAATATATAGTACTTACAATCCAGTCTTAACTCATGGACTAAGCACAATGACATTCGTCATCATTTCATTCGAGATCATGTATTGAGAAAAGGATATTAGATTATAATACATCTCAAATGAACAAAAACCAACAGACATAATCACCAAACCACTACCCGAGAGTAAGCTTTTTATTTCAAAAATATTTTAGGAATTGTTGATTTGTCCTAATACATGAATTTATGGGGAATGGTGAATCATAGAGCCCTACTAATGAACTGTTTGTCAATTAGCCTTTGGATATTTAGTCATCAGTTAGGCTCGCAATCGGCGTACTAAAAATATTTTCAACCTGACTGACTCAATCATTTAATAGTGTCGTTTTGCGTTAATTAATGTTGTTTATCACATTATTAAGCGTCTTAATGATTTTGTCTCTCACTTGATAATGAATCAAAATTTTCACAATTTTCCCTGACAGGGTAACACGTGTCTAGTCTCTTATCATATTTAAAATCGCACATGATATATATTTCAAATACCTAACGTAGGCATTTTATCTCTATCATCCTCTTCGTATTATTTGAGCTTATCTATTTTCTTTCACTTTGAAAATCACCTAATTTCTATATATAATATCATAATTTAGATATGGCTGCTCCAGCAACTCCTTCCTATATCATGAACTTACTTGCAGTTGATTTCGGGCTATGGAAGATGTTGTTGTGTCTCGAGTCTTCAAATCTGTTGAGTCATCTAGAATCAGAGCTTTCCCCAGTTCCTCTTTTGACGTCTATGTGGAAGAACTGAAGAATTTCTATGCCAGAAGAGTTACTAGCAACTGAAGATAGGAAGATTCTGATGCCTCTAGGAGAAGATAGTTTGTTGATCGAGCATTATTATTTCTCTACATTATTTCATTTTCCTATTGAAGGGCTAACTGATTTCTCTCTAGTTCCTTAGCAAGCAGTTAAGGAAATGAAGCCGAAGTTCTCTGCATCTGGCGAGAGCATCAAGAAATTAGTAAAAAATAAAGAGATGAAACTGGAATATCAAATTTTGGCCGATGTTGTGGCTAAGCCAATTCTAGCAAAGGCGGGTTCTTTGGAAGCCTACACTACCGAGAAGTTCTTAATAATGACAGCCATTTACACATGACTCAACGTCAACTAGTCAGTTATACTTTTCAAAATTCTCAAGGAAATGAGCATTAATGAGAAGCAATCAGTTGGATTTGCCATCCTTTTAAGCAGAATGTTTGAAGACTCAAGAGCCTTACTAAGTAATTCAGCAACTATGCAAAAGTTCAAAGTTCTCACTGCACCGAACATTCTTTCTTTCAAACCTAAAGGATATAACATCTGAATATTACTGTTGCTAGGATGATAGTCATCAAGAACGAGATTGACAAGGCTCTGGCTACAGAAAAAACTAGATGATAGAACGGGAAACAAGGTAACCAGACCAAAATCAAAGAGGAAAGTAATTTTACAATCCAGTGACTCTTACTAACAACTCCTTACCCTCTTCCGAAAAATGCCAGAACAACTCAAACAAGACCAGTGTCTACACCAATCAAGGTCGTTCCTTTATTTCAGATCCAAGTGGCAGAGGGTTTTGATCTGCCAGCCGGAAAACTAAAACCGATAGCAGCGGAAGCTCCTCTCAGAAAAATCAATATGTCATTGGATCTTGCTCCTCCTAGACCAACAACATGAGTAATAATTAGAGATTCCATCCAGTTCACCAGTTCAGGACTGACTTCTACTTTCTCCACAGCTTCAGGGAAAGGAAAACTAAGATAACTGAAATTCCTATCTCAGAATCTACATCAGCTGTTCAGACTCAGATAGACCAACTAATGTATGAAGTTAATGAAATTGCTGAAGAAAAGATTCAATTCTTTGATGAATTGGTGCAATTCATGACAGTCTTCCTTCCAGCCAAACTGAAGAAAAAGGAGGTACTAAAAAGATTTATAGCATTAGAGAAAGTAGTTCTGCATCAAGTAAAGACTGTAGTAATAACTGAAGCTCTTCAATGACGAGATTATCTTCTAGATCTTCATTCAAAAGCTGACTACAGTTTGTACTGAACTAAGATCTAACTATGATCCATCCAACCCAACTACATTTGATTATATAGATGTGATCAATCAACTAGATATGGATCTGGTCTCTGCAGATAAATATCAAATTTTGGGAGAATGATCATACATTTTTTGAACTAGTGGATACCAAGAAGTGGAAAGTGAATGGACCTTCATATCAAGCTGCATCTAAGAAGCCAACTGATTCTGAACCCAAAGAACCCAACTGATCGACCAGTCAGTCATTTCTCTTTCCCCATCTACGAGGTCATTACTTTATCAAATGTTGACGATTCATTGCACAACAACCAATTGAAGATGATGAGGATAATTTGATTCTGAGTACACTTCTTGCCTCTTCACCAAATAAAAAAGATATTGCCGTTAACCCCACTGAACAGTCACCTCATATAAGGATATCCTGATGTTAGAATCAGCTGAAAATGTTTTTATTCAAGGCCGGGCTTGTTCAAGAGATAGTTGAAGTGGCAATGAGTGAGCATAGTGATCCAATGTCAGCAAAACTCTTCAGTCAGACAATGGAAGAATCGGCTGCTTCAGAAATCTTACTAGTTGATCAAGCAGGACCTTCTACCAGTCTAGGTGTTGAATTAGCTGGTCCCTCTTCCAAAGAGATGCCTCCAGTAGAGCCATCCTCACCTGATCTGACCTAACTGATGGAACAACTCAAGATCAGATCAGCTCTAGCCTAATTGCTATCTCCTCTTCAATCACAATTCTTAGAAGAAACAATTTAATACTGAAGAATCGTTCAAAAAAAAATCTCAAAGAGGTGTCCAAACTATCCATAAGTATGATTGATATTTTTAGTCGACTGGAACAGATCAAAAAAGGACATGCAACAACAACTACTAATCTTGATGGGAAAATTCAAGCCAATAAATTTCAACTTCGCACCAAAATAGAAGACGTTCAGGTGAATTTCAGTGAAAAGATTGATTGTGTTAGTTCTTAGTTAGCCTCCATTCTTGCCTACCTCAAGCTATAATCTGTTAGTTGACAAAAAAGGAGAAGAGAAGAAGTCAACTAGTTCTAGTCAGTCTAGATCATCCTCTGAGCAACAAAAGAAATCTATCGGTCAGTTTAGAAGATAATCAATGCCGATCTAGTTAGTCAGTCAGTCAGTTTAGTTGTGTTCTTTTTTATAAAATTATTGAATTCAGTATTTTGGCATAATTTTATTAAACACCAAAAAGGTAGAAATTGTTGAAACATTTTAGTTTTGATGTTTGGAACCAAACTGAATTCTAGAGGTAAACTGAACTACGAAATCTAACTGGCTAATAATAAGGATAACATGAGCTAAACTGATTTTGGATCGACTAATTTAGACATACCTAAAGTCTATCATTCAATATAAAATCTTTTCACTTTCTGGTAAATCAGCCCGATAAGTGATTAAGGATCAGTGTCAATTGAAAAAACTTTCCGTTTTCACCGATCACTGATTAAGACTCGGAGTTGCAATCAGAATTCTGCATATATCAGAAAGGATGATGACATGACAACAAAAACATCAACATTCACAATCATGAACGATATATTTGGAACATGTTACCATTGTCAAATTGAAGGTATAAATAGATCAGTTAACGTGAATCACTTACAGTTCCGACTCTTGATCATAAAAAGAAAACTGGTAATCTCTCTGTAAAGCCTTCAAAGCCCAACTGAAAATCAACACATACAGACAATTCATTATCAGATCAGTTCAGGATCTCAATCGTAATTAGAACATTTCAATTCTATTTGTAACTGATAGTAAGAAGTCTTACTTCTCAAAATTCTTTATATATTTGCTGATTTGCTGAAAAATCTACTGACAAAAATCAAATTTCAGTATTGCTAACCCAACCAAAATATATTTAGATAAATTTATTTATCCCCTCTGAATTTTAGCTTCAATCCTAATAACATGCAGTTTTTTGAATACGTAAATTCCACTCCAATTATTTCATCTTATTCAAAGAAAGTTTCTCTCTCTGAGGCCCCACAAGTGGCCAAACCCATTTTCCACCCACAATCCGTAAAGCATTAAAATTTAAAACTAACACATTCTTTGCCCGTAATTAATATAACTAATAAATAATAATATATAATTACATTCAAATAATAGCATTGGAATATTTTGAAGGGCCAAAAAATCCCCCGAAAAAGGAATAATCCCAGCGGCGCACGTCGTGGAGCATGCTCAATCATGTTCATTAATTTTAATTACTCTATTGTTAGCATAAATTAAGTTTCTGGTACGGGTATATGTTAATTGTCCCACGTCGGTTGGATAAATAATTTGGTAGTTGTATATATGGGCTTGGACAATCCTCCCCCTTGAGCTAGCTTTTGGAGTTGAGTTAGGTCCAAGTTCCAATCTTAACATGGTATCAGAGCCTGTGTTCCACCGTTATGTGTTGGACTGCCTATAATTAGGCCGCCCGTTCAGCCCATAATTAGGTCATTTGTTAAACTTCACGCTCCATTTGTTCATTTCTGGGCGTGAGAGGGGTGTGTTAATTGTCTCACGTCGGTTGGATAAATAACTTGGTAGTTGTATATATGGGCTTGGATAATCCTCCCCCTTGAGCTAACTTTTGAGGTTGAGTTAGGTCCAAATTCCAATCTTAACAGCATAAACATATATAGCCTTTATTGTATATATAATATTATTTTTAATGCCCTTTTTATGTTGTGATATATTAATTAAAATCCTTTTAATATTATTTATAATTAAGAGTAAAGAGTAATTAAATGAAAATTTCTCCGCAAATTTAAGATTTATTATATACAAAAATGGAGATTTGTTTTAAATTCACACATATATATATATATATATATATATATATATATATATATATATATATATATTTGTGCAAATTTCTTATCAAAATAATTATTATACAAGTCTACGATTACTTTTTTTAGTCAGATGGAAATATAATACTACATGATCAATCAATTAATTAATTGAACAATTAATAATTAATTAACACATGGAAGGAGTTTTAAAGTTGGTGTAATGATTGTTGAACATGCTTAGGGATTTGAGTCATAACATATGATATCATATCGTACTACTAAATTAAATCATACAAAAAAATCAGTATATATCAAATATAAATAATTATGTCACATAAAACAAATCATATATAATAATCTATAATTTTATTTTTTTTTGGCCTCAAACTACAACCAATATTTTTTGCCCAAATGTTGTTCTCATAATGTTTAGAAAAAAAATAAAATTTTTAAAAAGCAAACAATAATTTTGAGTAGAAGAAATGAAGAATTGCTCTAACATCGTTAATTACATTTCAGACAAAAAACAATATTGTGTATAAATTTATATCCTTATTAAAAATCAGTAAACATGCATGTATCGCATGCCAATATCTTATAAGTAATAAAATATTAATTTTTTAAAAATATTAAAACTTAATTCGTAAATGTAAATGGGTCCATTGCTAAACAAGGTGTAAAAAACCAATAAATCATAGAATTAATTCAAACTGAAGAACTTAATTATCAAATTTAAGTCAAATGACACTGGGACCAAATCCATTTCCCGATATTGGACTCATTGTCAACTAAGTTAAAGTACAAATATTTTTGAATTATTTAACGCATGCATCATATGGATTCATAATATATTTGCGTAACAGGGAAGCAAATAATTTTATAAAGGTAATAATAATATTTTGACATCTGGATAGAACCGAAAATGATAGTAAATCATGAATCAATATTACGGTCAAATGTGTTGTCTTGAACTATAGTGGGGTTGGTTCAAGAAAATAACAATTTTTATGATAGAAAATTATATTTTTGAAAACATTATCTATTGTAACATTTTAAGTTTTGTTGATTGAATAAGTTTGTTGGTTCGAAAGATAAATACAGAACTTAACCGAACTGATTCAAGGAAGAAAATTGAACTGAGAATTCTAACTGATTACGAATCTAGACTGATAAAATACAAGAAAAATACTGCTGATTCCAGGCGGATTGCTGAAGCTTAACTGACAGCTTGTCTAGTTGATAAGTCAGAAAAAAACATATATTTCCCGAGCAATCAGTATGATCAATGATTAAGGACCAGATCTCATCTAAAATATCAGATAAAGCTTTCCGTACTAACAATCAATGAACCTTAAAAAGAATGTCAGGTTTCGGCACACTACCAGAACCGTCAGAAAGGACAATGACATTACAACAACGACATCTTCATTTGGAAACAGATATATTTTGAAATATTACCTTTCCAGATTAAATCTATTTATCGGTTCAATAAGCTCTAAATGAGTGATACCATCTATCTTTGGATTATAAAAAGAAAACTTATATTCTCTGTAAAAGCTTTTTGAGAGTCAAACTGAAATAGCAAGCACACATTGATATATCATTACCTGATCATTTTGAGGATCAAATTTGTGCTTAGGATTTCTTTGTGAAATCTGTGTAATTGAGAGTAATAAGTCTTACTGCTATTTAGATTGAAATTTTACTAAGAGTTTCAGTTAGGAAATGTTAAGTCCCTACTGACGTAAGTGATTTCAAATTACTTGTACTTATCAAAGTCTTTTAGGGCAAATCTTCTATGAAGAAAAAAAGAGTGACGTAGGAGTTTTGAAATTTCCAAACATTCAGAAACATCCTTGTGTTTATTTCCTTTTCATTCTACATCCCTTACCGACCTTCTTGTTAAACCATTTATTCAACCAATTTCAGTAAGCATACTTCCGCACGGTTTACTGATTGACTTTCTGAGAACCCAACTGACAAGAACAAAATTACATTGTTGCTAACACAATCGAAATTTTTATTGATAGACTTATTTACCCCCCTTCTAAATTTATTTTTGATACTAAGAAGTGGTATCAGAGAAGTTTATTATTGTCTCTAAACAAAATATTCTAAATGACATCCTTTAGTATGATCTCAGTGTTTTCTACAGAAGATTTTGATTATTAAAATATCAGGATGTGGGCTCATCTAGCAGCTCAAGACGATCATATGTAGTATGTCATCACAGACGGACCAATGAGAATCATGAAAACGAATATTGCTACTGTCATTTCTGATGGTGCTCATATATTATCGAAAAACCAAGGATGAAATGGACTAGTGAGGAAAAGAAGAAGATCTGGATAATATAGCCAAAGACATATTATAAAAAACTTTGGACAAGAATACCTTCAACAAGATCAAAATGTACCCCATTGCCAAAGATATCTGGGATAAAATGATACAATTATGCGAAGGAAATGTGATATGAATCTGGCCGGGTATGATGTACTAAATCTTGTGATTCGAAACTTCAAAGAATTCGACATGCATAATAATGAAGTTGGAAGAATCACATCATTTGGTACCAGAGCTTTAGGTTCCCTTTGATTCAAGTAAGCTTATCCTTTTTTATTTTCAAATATGTCTTTATCCTTCGTTTGTTATCAGATCTATTTTATCCTTTCGTTCTTCGTCTTTTGTGAATCTTGCGATTCTCGAATTTTTTGAGTTGTGACTATTTTTTTTCTTTTTTTTTTTGGAGTTTGCACAGCCATCCTGGTGCAATCCCAAAAAAAAACAACAAATTCGAAAATATCCCATAAATTAGGATATTTATCGGACATCAGCGACGGTATCACCTATCCACTGTGCTAGGTCTCATCATTATGGTTTACATATACGTCGTTAGTCACAACTAATTCTCATCCTTCAAAACAATCATCATTTTCATCACTTAACAAAATCATGCATATACGTAGATCTTTCTTAAAATCAAGTATGCAGCGTAACTTTCATAATTTCATAAAAGTCATATACATGAAGCATAAACATTTAAAAGCATGATAAATTTGTGCTTGGGGCGCTGCCAAGACTAAAAACTCACCCCGGGTGCGAAATGACCATTTTGCCCCTGGAAACCCAAAATGACCAATTTACCCTTGGACCTCAAAATTTCGACCCGAATCTTTCCAAACTCCTTAAAACATCCATTTTGCACCTGGAAACCCAAAATGACCAATTTACCCTTGGACCTCAAAATTTCGACCCGAAACTTTCCAAACTCCTTAAAACATTACAAAACCTAATTAAAAGTATTTATTAGACGTAAATTCGAGCTCGTTCAAAACTTAATCGATTTGTTTGAAAACTTGGACCGGGGTTCCGGTTTTAACCCGAATCGACTCGAAATTTAACCAAATTTTCCCCAACTTTTTACCATACCTTATACGCCCAATAACAACCATAAAACCCTCAAGATCAGACCCCTAAACCTCTCGACCATACCCCGAATGTTGCTGAAAAAAAATTCTGCAAGTTTCCATGCTCGAACCCTAGTGCCCAACTTGAGTTTATTCGATCCTAGCTCTAACCGACCCGCACCATGGCTACCTAGGACCAATTTCCGACTAAAAACACCCTACTGAACCAACCCTAGGCGCGCGCACTGCCCATGCATCAGCCCGCGCGATCTGCAAACGAAAATGGCCGATCTTGGCCCTACTCAACACAAGCGCACAGACCGCCTCTTAGAACACGTCCAGCTGCTGTTGAGCCCTCCTTGGCCACATCACTAACCCTCATGGGCTGCACCGTGGCTTGGTTAGGCTCCCCTACAGCCGGACCTCACCCCACAACCCGATCTAGTCCACAAACGCCCAAACAAGCTCTAGACTCGATCGATTTCCCTTCAAGCTTGATAAACCCGAAACTCCAGCACCTAGTCACCATTGTTCTAGAAATTTGCAGCCCCTTACCTCATATAACTAGCAGCCCCTTGCAACAAAGTCAAGGAAAACGTGAGGTGTGATAAAAAAAAAAAAACATGCATGAATTCGAGTAAAACCGAACAAAAACGATGCTCCATGCTAGAATGAAGGATACCTCATAAAAATACATATATAACAGCCTATAATGATATGAATGATGAGAAAGAACAGGTTTTGGGCGTGCCTTATTGAATACAAGCTTACAAACTCGAAGAGATGCGCGTCGAGGAAGAACTGGAGAAGCGAGGAGGAGACTTGTTGAAGGAAATATGGATGATCGAAATGTGCAGCAATATTGTGCTGGTTTTGCTCGTAAAATGCTGCTGTTGGGTGGGTGGGGCGGTTGCTAAGTGTAGGGTTAGGTTTAGGGTGGATTAGTGTAATATTTAAATAGATAACCAAGTGTTAATGGGTCCTAATTTGGATTTAGAAAGGATTAAAAGGGTTTTGAGCTGATTAAGTTTAAAAATAAACTCATCAAGTCCAAACACACTCCCGAAAAAATATTTCGTTTAGGTACGTTTTTGAAAATATTGTCTGAGCCTTCAAAAAGTCCTCCGAATCGTTAAAATTTGTGTACCAATAAAAAATATGACCAAGCGAATAAAAATACCCATTAAGGCCTATTTTCGAAAAATACACTTAAAAACACTCCATAATACAATTCATAAAATAATTTTTTCCTGATAATTTCCCGGTCTCCGTACCTCGTTCGAGTGAGAAAAGTATGTAGAACCCTAATGCATGAACTTTTAAAAATAACGTGAAATAAATCCTAACCATGAAATAATTATGAATTAAATGCATAAAAATAAATAAACATATATTTTAAATAAAACCCTAGATGTATTCAAGTTACGTGAATTTGAATTTTTTGGACCTTACATTTAACTTTTGTTGATTGAATAATGATAAATACAAAACCTAATTGAACTGATTCAAGGAGAAAAATAGAACTAAAAAGTCTAACTGATGACAAAGTCAGCCTGATAAAACATAAGAAAGATATTGTCGATTCTAGGCCGACTGATGAAGCTCAACTGACAGTCTATCTAGTTGATAAGTCAGATCAAATCCATATATTTCCTAAGCAATCAGTATGATCAGTTATTAAAGACCAGAGCCCAGCTGAAGTATCGGATTAAGCTTTCCATATTAACAGTCACTAAACCTTAAACAGAATGTCAGGTTTCGGGGCACTACCAGAACATATCAGAAAGGACGATGACATGGAAACAACGACATCTTCATTTGGAAACAGATATATTTTGAATATATTACTGTTGTAGATTAAAGCTATAAAATAAATCAGTTGAACAAACTCTAAGTGAATGACACCATCTATCTTTGTATTACAAAAAGCAAACTGATCTTCTCTATAAAAGCTTTTTGAGAACCAAACTGAAATAGCAAGTACACACCGATATATCATTATCTGATCATTCTGAGGATCAAATTTGTGCTTATAATTTCTCTATGAAATCTGTTTAATTGAGAGTAAGAAGTCTTACACCTCAAAGTATTTAGATTGAAGTTTAACTAAAAGTTTCAATTAAGAAATGTTAAGTCCTACTGAAGTGGGTGATTTCAAATTATTTTTAATTACCAAAATCTTTTAGGGCAAACCTTCTGTGAGGTGAACGTAGGAGTTTTGAAATCTACGAACATCCAGAAATATCCTTGTGTTTATTTACTTTTCAATTTACCTCCTTTACTAACCTTCTTGTTAGCCATTTGTTCAACTAGTTTCAATAAGTATATTTCCGCACAATTTACTGATTGACTTGTTGAGAACCCAACTGACAAGAACAAAAATTTAGTATTGCTAACACAACCGAAAATTGTTATTGATAAATTTATCACACCCTCTAAATTTATTTTCGATCCTAACATAATCTTTTTTTTTTTAACTGTATATGGGAAATATATATTTATGTTGAAAAAAATTGATAGTAAAAGAGGTCAACTTCTATGCAATTGATTATGAATAAAATAATTTCACAGTCGTAACCATCAACTTGTAAAAATAAATTATACCAGTAATGATTTGCATGTCATGTAAATGGCCGAAAATAACTTTTGGTCTGTAACATTTTTTTTAAAATTATAATGTAAATAGTTTTGTGTTAAAATTTTTTAGATCATATTAAAATTTTAGAGATGATTTTTATAAGATTGTTTTATAATTGCTCAATATAATTATTTGAGCAGGATAAATTCTTCTGATAATTATAATTTATCATTTTTATAATAATTTTAAATTTATTTTTAAGTTGAAGGTGATATATTTGCCATGGCACACTATACAAGTCATCACAAAAACTCTCGCGAGGCGATCTAATAGATCATTTTTGTGATACTGATATTCTATTTTGTTTACTGATGAAAAATATTACTTTTTATGTAAACATAAATTTTTATTGTAAACATGAGCAAGGTTGACCCATCTCACGAAGAAAGATATGTGATACCGTCCCAAAATACTTACTCACAACTGTAGAGATGGCAATTTTCCCCGCGGGTGCGGGGCCCCGCGGTGAAAACATGAAATGGGACGGGTTCGGGAGAAAGTTAATGGGTTTAGTTTCGGGGACCTTTCATCAATAAAAAAAATAGATGGTATACGTACGAAATTATTTAATTCTTCAAATTTAAAAAGTTAAAAAATTACTAAATACTAGGGGAAGTAAATATTCATGATGATATTTTACAGGAAATAATTGAAATTTGCACATTTACTAAGCCACAGTCAAATCAAATCTTTTGACTTCCTCTACACGGATACAACTACAGAAACACAGATTGGGCTAAATGACAAATACAAAGAAGGGCCCAAAAACTCTCACATCTGGTGGAAGCTGAAAATATGCAACTAAACATCAATAATTTTCGAACAGAAAAATTTGCAAAATAACCTCGGTCAATTATTTATTTAAAAAAATATCTCCTCGTGTCTATTTGAAATACACATGAGAAGGTCATTTTCTTAATTCGAAGGCTCATTCGAACTTCGGCGTCTCCCGGTCCCGGTAGCACCGCCTCCAGCTCCGCCTTGACCATGGTGGGTGTTTTGTGGTGTCCATTGGGGGGGGGGAGAGGAAGGTCCTTTACATCCAACTAACCTTGTCTCTGCTTGGATTTTGATTTCATGGGCTTATTTTGAATTCTACCGATTCGGTCCAATATCTCCGAGACTTCCTCCATATTGGGCCGACATTTTGGGTCGGGCTCGAGACACTGTAGAATGAGTTCTGATACCTGGAATGCGGCCTTTGGAGGGTATTCGTCGTTAAGTCGAGGGTCGATTAGTTTCTTCAACTTGTTCTTGCGAGTCAACATAGGTTTAGCCCACTCCACCAAATTCGTTTGCATGTTGGGCCGGTTATGGTCTATCACTTGAAGGCCCGTGATGATCTCCAACAGCACCACTCCAAATCCAAAAACATCACTTTTCACATACAAGCGACCTAGAAGAGATCAATAATGCAAACTTTACATCAATATTATTCAAAATGTTGTGATATTATTGTAATTTGAAGATAGTAAATTTAAACAACTACCCGTAGCCATGTATTCGGGAGCAGCATAGCCGAAAGTTCCAACGATATTCGTGGAAATATGCGAATTTCCGTCGATCGGACCCAATTTAGCAAGTCCAAAATCCGAAAGTTTGGCGTTGAATTCCTACAAAACGAAACGAAATTTAGGGACCAATTCGATAAATTCAAATGTTTTTAATTTTCGAGCTAACGAACCTCGTCGAGTAAGATATTTGAAGCCTTGAAGTCTCTATAGATCACTTGCTTCTCGGTTGTATGCAGGAAAGCAGCCCCACGAGCAGCTCCTATTGCTATTTTAATTCGTGTATCCCATGGTATTGTTTCGCCTCCTCCCTCTGAAATAATAAAATTATCAATATACACATAAGATAATAATTAAATTTAATTTTTATCATATAATATATCGCATGTTTCATATATACCAACAATTTTTTTATATATATATAAAAGATATGTTTAAATAATAATTTAAGAATTTATACTTTAAAAAATAAAAATTAAACACTATTTGCTTACTTCTGAAGAGGTGACTTGCCAAGCTTCCTTTTTGCATGTACTCGTACACTAGGAGGAATTGTTCCTGTTCCCAACAATAACCCAATAATTTAACAAGATTTGGGTGGCTGAATTTTCCCAAGAATTTCACCTCCGCCTGTAAATTTAAACCAGTATAATTCTTGATTAATGTAAATATTAATATTATAGAAATCAAAATATTTATTTTCGGAAATTTCAATTAATACAGCTTTAATTTTTTAAGATATATTATTGGTCATATAATTGAAGGAAAAAAAATGGTACTAGTAATTAAAACTTGGACGACAAAGTGGGAGGAACGCACATTATATCGCATTTGACTTCTTGCACTAATTTACAATTTTGACTTCCATGCGCAAGTATTAATCTTTATTTTGGAAAATAAGAGTTAAAATATTTGAATTTTGAAAATAAGAGTTGTAAATATTGAAAATTAGTGTGTAATGATGTATTTATTTTTCGATTATTTCCAAAAAAATTCTATAAATAGTTTTATAAAGTGTGTTTTCATTGTGAATTTTATAAACAATTCAATATGTCATTATGCTTTCATTAAGAAAACAACATCTGGATGTGTAATTATTGATGTATATGTTGATGATTTAAACATCATTGGAACGAATAAAGAAATTCAAGAAGTTGTGTTGTACTTGAAAGAATAATTTGAAACAAAAGACCTTGGAAAAACAAAGTATTGTCTAGGTTTGAAAATTGAATAAAAAAATGTAGAATATTAGTTCATCAGTCAAATTATACGGAAAAAGTTCTTAAACGTTTTAATATGGATAAATCTAATCCTTTAAGTACTCTAATGGTTGTTAGATCATTAAACATAGAAAAGGATCCATTCCGTCCATATGAAGATGATGAAGTTATTCTTGGTCCAGAAGTACCATATTTAAGTGTTATTGATGCCCTTACGTATCTTGCGAAATTGTACAAGACCTAATATATCTTTTGCTAGAAATTTATTGGCAAGATTTAGCTCATATCCAACAAAGAGACACTGGAACGGAATTGAACATATATTCCGTTATCTACGAAGAACGACAGATTTGTGACTTTTGTATTCAAAAGATATCAATCAAAGCATAATTGGTTATGCTGATATTGGGTATTTATCTAATCCACACAAGGCACGTTCCCAAACCAGATATGTATTTACTCGTGGAGGCACTGTAATTTCTTGGAGTTCACAGAAACAAACACTCTTAACAACTTCATCAATTCACGCCGAGATTATTGCACTACATGAAGCAAGTCGTGAATGTGTATGGCTAAAATCAATGACCGAACATATCTAAATCTCATGCGGATTATCAATCAACAAAAAGCTTGTGATACTATATGAATGTAATGTTGCATGTGTTGCTCAAATGAAAGAATGATACATAAAAAGCGACATAACTAAACATATCCTCCTAAGTTCTTTCGCATTCACCCAATAGCTTGAGAAGAATAAAGATATTGATATTCGTTACATTCAATCAAGTGAAAACTCATCAGATCTCTTCACAAAGGCGCTTCCAACGACAATACTCAGAAAGAATAGATATAATATTGAAGATGCGCAATCTACGAAATTTGTGAAGAATTGTTCGTGTTAATATGAAGGAGAGTTTATGTGACTGCACTCTTTTTCCCTTACTATAGTTTTTATCCCAATGGATTTTTCCTAATAAGGTTTTTAACGAGACAGTACAAAACACGTACTAAGACAATGAATCTTATCCAAAATTCAAATGATTATTATATCAATTCCCTTAAAGTTACAATAAAAAACCAAAATCATTTAAAAGTAATATTTTTATTTTTTTTGCACAATATATATACATATATTTATATATTTTTCATATGGCTGTATACTATATAGATATAATAAATTACAGGTTTGTCCGTCGAGAAATCAAAGCAATAATGCTAAAAAAAAAAGGACGCATTTTGGTCGTGAAGTCTTTGCGTGGGCTCACACAAGTGTTAGATATATGTTGACCCATGGCAATGGTCGTCGGTTTATTAGTTGTAAATATTATATTGTAATTTATCAGATTTTCAGAATACATTTATATTTTGTATCTATTTTCATTATTTTTAAATGGTATTATTTCTGTTGTATTATAATATCCAAATTACATTTAATTAATTTTTAAATGTTATTAGAATAATTGTTTTTTAGTTATATGTTTATTTATTAATATGAATTTACCACTTTATTTGTTAAACATCAATTATTTCTATTTACTTTTAGAAATATTATGTATCTACAAAATGACAAAAAAAAAAAAAAAAGAAAACTTTTAGAGTTCGAGTTCATATTATTTTATTGGAAGGCTTTCGAAATTGTTATCATATCTTACCTAAATTTACAAAAATCTAATAAAAATAGAATCGAAACTTCTTCCGAGTCGTTGCTCTATTAATTAATCCCAAACACAAACACTATGCATCAAGTTCGAATTTCTAGTTCAAGCTGAATTTAACATTCTCTCCACTTAGCATACTTTCAAATTCAAAAAAAAAAAAAAAAACGATCAATTTGATTTTAATCCGACTCGATTTAATTTCCATAGAATAAGTTATCGAATTGTCTATCTTTTGAGATATTTATAGTTTTTTGTTTATTTGACACTCTGATACATATTAAAAGAATTTATTACATAATATTAGAGTTCGAGTTCATATTATTAACGATTTTCAATATATATAGTTTTCATATCTTACATAAATTTACAAAAATCTAATAAAAATAGAATTGAAGAAGGTCGAATTTCTAATTCAAGCTCAATTTATCATTTTCTCAACTTAAAATACTTTCAAAATTTGAAAATTTAACTCGATTTAATTCGTTTAAACCCGAAACACCGCAGCATAGTGGTTTATTAAACTCATTTTCTTTTTCATATAGAAAAAAATATATTACCAGCCATTCCTTGAGACCTTGTTCACTATCAGGGTTGGACTTTTTGACAGCAACAGGAATCCCAACCCCGACCCTCGACGGCTCGTAGGTGCTCTCATCCAGCCATCCTTTGAAAACCGTCCCAAATCCTCCCTCCCCCAGCACCGTGTCCGGCCGGAAATTCCTGGTCGCGCTCCTCAGCTGCGCGAACGTGAACATCTTCAAGTTCGGAGTCGTGTTGATCTTCCCGCTCTCCGGTAGCTGCACAGTACCCTCCGCACCACCTCCACCAGGTGGTGACACGTGATCAGTTTTCTGACTCCTGTTCTTGATCCCCTTCCCATCATTATTATTTCCTGCAAGATCAAATCAAAACAAAAGCCGAAAAACTTCTCAACCGTGCATGAATCGGAGGAGATTACACATACAAAAAAGCACACAGACACTCACACCTGAACTAGAGGGCGTGACGGTGCTCAGTTGATTATTAACGGGCTTCGGCCAGCAGTTTCCCATTTTTTTCCTCTGTTTACTCGAAGTTTAATATAAATAATTATGGGAAAATCTAGCGAAATTTGCGAGAAATTCTAAGCAAAGAGTGAGGTTTCTGGGAAGGAAGGAGGGAGCAGAGGAAAATACCAAGGAAAAAAGAGAAACCCTTCTGCCTCCTCGATAATTGATCTTATCATTATTTTATATATATATATATATATATATTTATTTATTTATTTAATATGGCGGACTTATTCTAACTTGACCATTTTACTTACTCCAACTTTTTTTTTGACTCTCAAATTAATTAATTTTTATTTTTTTGGGGACATATTCCCCATGAAATCCAAGATAGATAGATCATGATATAACGTATAAAATATTGCCAATGAAAAGGGGAATTTTTTTGTACGTTAACTCATTACATGCATCGACACGGCCACTTAGGTTCAATTTGTGGTGGTCGGTGGACAATTGCTTTCCAACTCCATGTCATATTACCTTCAAATTCATTCTACTCCTGTTACATTAGCGAGCGAGTATACTATAGATGTAATATTATCTTGTATATATATATATGTTGTGAACATTAAGGGAGCGTTTTCAGACAGTTTTTGTAAGGTCCAGAAAATTTAATTTACGTAATCTGAATGCATGCAATTTAGGGTTTATTTAAAAAAGACGAATTTATTTATTTTTATGCATCTAATGCATAAATATTGCATGATAGGAATCCTTTCACGATTATTTTAAAAGTAGGTGCATTTTGCGCTCGATCGAGCAACGAAGACCGGTGAATTATCAGGGAAAAATATATTTTTATTGCATGTTTAATTTTTATTTTATTAATATAAGATGTTTTAAGTGTATTTTACAAGAAATGAGCTTTGTTGGGTATTTTTATCCGTCAGAGCATATTTTTAATCGATACACAAATTTTAACGATTCAGAAGACTTTTTGAGGGCTCAGGCAATATTTTCAAAAACGTACCTAAACGAAATATTTTTCGAGAGTGTTATTGGGCTTGATGAATTTATTTTATTGCTTAATGGGCTCAAAATCTATTTTAACCCTTTTAATTTAATTAGGACCCATTAGGGTGTTATTATATTAAATCTAAACCTATTTTCACAGACCCTATACCTAATTATCATAGCAGCCACCCCTCACCTCCATTCAACAGCCTCCTCTTAGTTTTCCTCAGCTAAAGGCTTTGGCCATTGGTGCTCTTTCAAGAAAGATCATTTTTCGCCTCTCCGGTGCCTCCCCGACGTGAAATTCATCAAGTTTCGATCTTAAACCTTCAAGGCACGCTATGTATCTTCCTTGCTCATCATTCACGCTATAATCTTATGCTGATATGTTTTTCTTGGTCGTTGGTTGCACGGTTTTTGCATGTTATTACATTATTTATTTTGGTTGTCATGAAACCTTCATGTCACGCATGGTACTCACATTTTCTTGAATATTGTTGCTAGGGGGCTGTCGAGTGGTGTTGCTGAAGGTGTTATGTTCGAGGGTTATGTTGTCCAGGGGCTGGAGTCATGGCTTAGGCGAAGGAGAGGGGGTATCTAAGCGAGTGTGTCTGGTTATGGCTTGTATAGGAGAGATAGAGAGTTTTAGTGGGTACAGCCGTGCATGGATCGTTTCCAGCTAAAGATCCGACCCTTTTGGGTTTGTGACAGGGCTAGGAGAGGGCTGTGAGTGGCTGGTCGTGGTCCATAACTGCTCGAAGGGCTTGGTGCTAAGTTGCTCTCGGGGGTTTGCGAGGATGGATGGTTGCGCACGTCCACAAGTTTGGGGGCTAAAGACGTGGTTCGGTTGGTCCAGGGGTGAGTCCTCAAGCTGTTCAAGGTCCTAGGGTGGCCTCGTTCTAGGCCGTCCATGTCAGGGAAAGCTAGGATCAAGTGAACTCAAGTTGGTGCACTTGGGTATTTAGGTTCATGCGCAAGGATGGCTTCCAGCAACTTCAGCTAGGTTTTGGGCGTCTTATGAGGGTCTGGAAATATTGGATTAGGGGCTGGATTAGGGCTGGATTAGGGGAGTTAAGTTATGGTTTAAGTTTGGAGAAATTTGATTCTCGGGTCGATTCGGGTTAAAACCGGGACCCCGGTCCAATTTTTAAAACGAATCGAATAAACTTTGTAATGAGACCAATTTTACATCTAAAAAATACATTTTGGTACGGTTGGGATATTTTAAGGAGTTTGGTAAGCTTCGAGTCGTAATTTAGAGGTCCAGGGGTAAAACAGTCATTTTGGATTTCTAAGGGAAAATTGGTCATTTTGCACCCATGGTGAGTTTTTGGTCCTGGCAGCACCCCGGACACAAATTTATCATGTTTTTAAATGTTTATGCATCATGATTATGATTTTTATGAAATTATGAAAATTACGTTGCATGTTTGATTTTAAGAAAAATTTACGCATGTGCATGATTTTGATAAGTGATGAAAATGATGATGTTTTGAAGGATGAGAATTAGTTATGACTGACAATGTACATGTAAATGCTTAAGATGTATATGTAAATGCTGATGATGAGGCCTAGGCACAGTGGATGGGTAATAATGTCACTGATGTCCGACAGCCGTCGGGTACCACGGTTTTATGTAGATGGATCCATGATATAATGATTCTTCAGCTGAACACGTCATCAGTTATCGGGAAAGGACATTCAACCGACAGTGGTACACAGCAGACTGTTACTTAGTGGAACGCCGCATTTCAGAGATTGCAGTGTACGGTTGTCAGAGGAATATTGACGTGGCAATCAACGAATATAAAGATTCAAATATTATTTATTGTTACCGTTGGAAGAGAATCCTATAAATAGGAGGAGAAGAATAGTCGCAAAAAAACATACGAACAACTATTCTATTCAATCTTGCTGTTACGCTGCTAAAATCACTACTCGTATTCAAATATCAAAAGCTCACTCTTATCAGATTGATCAGTAGCAATCAAGGCTACATTCACGAGCTTGTTAGCACTTTGAAATCATTGTTAGATTCATTCAGTCATGTTAAATTCAGTCACGCACTGTAAAAGTTTTTGTGAACTAAGAGTTTCAGTTTTGGCAGTGTTAAGTCTAAACTGAAGTGGGTCAGTACAACTTTTGTATTCGATCAAAGTCTTTTAGTGAAAATTCTATCTTCGTGATAGAAAGGGTGACGTAGGAGTTATTCTATTCTCCGAACATCCAGAAACAAACCGTGTGCATTTTATTTCAGTTATTATTTTCAGTCAGTTATTCAATCTCTCAGTCAGTTTACTTCCGCAACTGTTTTTCAGTTAAACTGATTGTTATCGACTGACGAGATACCGAGTGTCAGTTTGTCACTAAACTGAACCCAATTTTTCGAAAAATATATATAATCCGTGAGTGTTTATTCAACCTACCCTTCTAAACATTTATCACCTTCTAACCGATCCTTTCAATATATATATAGCACAATAAATACTTGACAATATTTATAAGTTTTGGTATATATTATATTCTTATAAGATAATAATATATAATATAATAGCTCAGCCCGAAGGAGTTCGAGGGTACTACTGATCCATTCTTGGCAGAGTGATGGATTCAATCTCTGGAGCTGCACTATGAGTATCTGTAGATGAGAGATGGCGACCGGGTCAGGTGCGCCATTTATATGCTGAGGGATGATGCATCCCTATGGTGGGAGGGAGCAGCTCATGCAGTGGGCTTGGTTACCCTCACCTGGGTCAGATTCAAGGAGATATTCTACGGAAAGTACTTTCCAGCTGACGTCAGGGGCCGCCTGACAAGAGAGTTTATGATTCTTCGCTAGGGGAACTCATCTGTGACGGATTTTATCCGCAAGTTTGACATGGGCTACCATTTTTTGCCCATGATAGCAAGAGATGTTACCCAAAAGCTGAGGCATTTCTTGGACGGACTGAGACCCACCCTTTGTCGGGATGTTATGCTGATGAGGACGGCAGGTTATGATGAGGCAACCGCCTACGCTTTTCATGCAGAGCAGGCTCTGCGGGATATAGATTTTGAGATGCAAAGGAAGCGGCATCAGACTCAGTCCAGCTCCCAGCCACAGAAGAAACAGTATTCAAGGCCACCGATGCAGCAGGGGCAGCAGAAGCCCCAGGGAAAGGTTAGGAGACCCCGGCAGCAGATACCTCCTCAGGCGCCCCTAGTGGACAGACAGTCATGCACGCAGTGAAACAAGTTCAATCTCGGCAAGTGTTTATGGGTGACCTACAGATGCTTCGTTTGCGGCAGGAGGGTCACAAAGCAGCAGACTGCCCTAAGAACACGGGCCCCACTAATGGCCGAGCTTATGTGATGCATGCCGAGAAGGCCGATGCAGCGGTAGATTCGACGCTGATTACTGGTAACCCCTATATTTAATATTTTAATTTATTGCATGATTGCTTGGATTTAATGCTGGTAATGAGGATTAATTATTGGGATTGATAACTTAGAAGGAATTAGGAAGCATGCTCTACCTAGTTGAGATTAAGAATGTAATTGTTTAATTGGAGAACTTAGGACCCAATTGTAATAACCAATAATTTAAGAGGTTATTTTTGAATTTTATGTAATTTGGGGAATTCGACATTTAGGTTCGAGAATTTCATAATTTATGAGGTTAAGTTCCAAAAATTTTATGGGGTCATGTTGCAAAAGTTTTACAAAAAATTTAATATTTAATTTTTGCGTAGTAGTTTATTTATGAATTTTAGCGTAGTATTTTATTTATGAATTTTAGCTCAGTAGATTATTAATTTTGTAAATCATGCATGGGTTGTTTTTTTGCTAGATAGATTAAAAACCGTTGCTTCATTAAGCTACGGTTTTTTGAAAGACCGTAGGTTAATAGAGCGACGGTTTTGTAAATAAACGTAGTGACAGGTTTTGTCAAACACCGTCGCTTAATATAGCGACGGTTAAATTATTTGTATAGAACCGTCGCTTAAATTAGATATTTAATGGAACGCGGTGCTCCATAAATTACGAAAACCTAATCTTATCCCAAGAATTTCTTGTTTTTCTATATCAGCTTTGTTTCTATCAGACAATGCACCATTCTATTTCCCCGGATTCAGCATCATGTGCTCTGGCGTTGCTGCTGTAAGTCACTTAGTCAGAATTGAAAATAAAAGCCACATTTACAAAGATATTTGCTCGGTCGGGAAAGTTAAATTATGATGAGTTGCTTGATTTGTACAGATGATAGCTTTCATTCAAAGCACAATGATCATGCCTCCTCCTGCTGCCACTCATTGCAGCATTGATACTACCAACCCTGCAGAGCCCGTAGTTTAAAGCTAATACTTAGCGGCTCAGATTACAGTCTAAATCTTTAGCTGCATCGATCTTTTCATGTATCGATGTGTAAATGAATGTCTATGGAATATGAACTTCATAAGCTAAAGATTTACAAATATAGAAGAAACCAAAGATAAAAAGATAGTGTGTCGAGCTATAATTTGGTTTAGGCAGTCATTTTGGTGATATCATTATTGTTGAATACATGTAAATTTCTTAAAGGTTGTTTCATTCTCATAAAAATGAACCGTGAAAAGGGATAGTAGATAGCGTAGATCCAACGCATCATTCCATTTACTGCTTTCAATTCTTTCACAAAATTGAAAACACAAACCAATTCAAGTAAAGGCCCGCGTGTCATTAGGGTGTGCTGCTAACCATAAATATGCCATCACACCGTATACATCTGCTTAGATGAACATCTATACAAGTTTTGCATTATAATTATTCAACCATAATAAACTGTCACATATCTATTTACAAGCACAATAATATACAGTTCCCCTATAGGCCGAATAAAGGTACATTTAACAGGTAAAACGGATACCTAATATGCTTGAAAGACTATTCTAAGATAAAATACTCCAGTGATCAAACCTAAATGTCTTGTTCTCTAATATGCAAGCTACTTATTAAAAAGTGCAATATGCACTTAGGCTCATGGACAGCATAGTGCATTGACGCAACTTAAGCATGTACCTAGTGACGTGCCTCAGTTGATAAGATCCATATAAACTATCAAACACAAAAGTAAATACTTCCCAGCCTATCAGGATAATTAATGACCATAATCTTTCAATTTACTTTGTATTTACAAACCCCACATTTAAGACACACTTGAAAAGTAGGCAGACAGTTTTTTGTTTTAAAAAAGCATGCAGACTCGAGGTGCGAGCTTCATCAAAAGAATGAACCTTTGATTTGTGTTGAGGCACACCGCGGGAGAACTGATCCTCAAAGCTAGTTGCAATCACTGTATACTTACAATAATGGGTTACAACGTTGCATAGAGATGATCTAGGAAGTCTACCTTTGATGGAAAAATCTTGAAATTTCATGATTACTTTCTTAAACTTAATATTCCCCCTCAACCGCCCAAATCATCTGGTCACGGGATTCTCATAGTTTCTCGTCCTCTCACCAGTTTAATTTAATATACTAAATGCTCAAAAGATTCACTCATTATTCAATGAACGATAAATTAAATCCAATGTGGTGTCCAATAATATCCTCAAGATAACAGTCTTGATATTAATTCAATAGTACGAAAGCTAACATTTTAAAAAAAAAAAATTAAACATGAACTTTAAGGAAATGGATACCTGTACAAAGACGGTGCCATCAGTGTAGGCATGTGGATTGATGGCCCGAGTGGTACGCTGGCCACAAACATTGCAAGTAAATGCAACGCGCATCCGACGCCGTGGGGATTTTGTGAAGAGTGACCACGGGAAAGTGGACACTCGTTCCATATCCAAATCAGAATCCAACCCGACTGGAACTGATGGTCCCTCCATGCTCGATCCTGTAGTCCAACCTCTCACGTTCGCAGCACTTAAAACCAACCCCATCACTGCATCATACATAAACACGCAAAGCCAAATAAATCATGCCCATGAATTGAGTTTATTAAAAAAGAAAGTTTCTCAGCTATGTAACAGCAGTAATTTCCTTGAATCAAAAGTTCAAGTTCCGTAAAGAAAAGGGAGCTGGAAGGGAAGAAATTATGCAAATCATAAAAATCTTCGAACAATTAGAAAGGGGAAAAAACAAAGCTCATGTACCTTGGAGAGCATTCGATTTCTGAGAACGGGGAAGAGAGAAGAATCAGCACAATCCGACTGGGGATCGGGTTCACAGTTATTCTTACCATCGTTATTATCTGCAAGAAAACAAACAAGAAATCAAAAAGGATCAGAGAGCTGAATAACAAAAAGGAGAGAAAACATAAGGGAAAAAAACACAGAGAGCTGACTTCCGGGGAAGGAGGAAAAACGGACGAGACGTCGGTTAGAAAGATGCTTCGATTTATTGGGGGAGAATATCGGCAGAGAAACGGCGCCGGTGGTGGTGGTTATCGTTTCCATATCCGATGAATTATCGAATTCAGCAGGGAGAAAATTTGTAATGGGCGGTGAACGAGAGAAAATCGAAAGGAATTGCCGTCGACAGTGATCCCACCAATCCAATTTGCTGCGCTGACCAAAAGAAAAGAAAAATGGTTTGAATAGCTTAGCTGTGAGGAGGAGATATTTTGCCTTGTTTGTGAGGAGCTGGACATTAGTTTGGGCTTAGCTTAAGAACTATGTCAAAACCTACTTTTGTTGCTTTTCAATTACAGACCCACGTAAATAAAGCCCATTAAGGTTCTTGTCTCCTTGTTTTCATATAATAAAAATTGGATATTTGGTTCAAACTTATATTGTATTAATTCAGTTATCCACCAAAATCGATTTAACTGAATTTTTTTTATAGGAATGGGTAGCTGAATTAACCGATGTTTTTTCAAAATAAAGTATAAAAAAATAATAATTATATGAAATTTTTATTATAATAAAAAAATTAAACCTAATTTTTTTATTTATAATATTTATTTTAAAAAAGCCCTAGAATTATACGGGTTTTCAACCTAATTTTTTTTTCAAGGAAAAGTGGTTTCATCTGAACGACACCGTTTAGACCTAAAAACCCTAACCCCCCTCGTCATACTACTTTCTTCTCTCGGCCGGAGTTTACGTTCTCCTCCTTGCCCCATAAGAGGTTCGTATTTTTGCATCTGCCCGTTCAATTCTTCTTCTGAATTACTTGATCCTTTTTTGTCATCTGTTTTTCTGAGAAACAACGTTAAAATTCAAGTATTTCTCAAACAAGTGCTAGATACTTTGATTGTGAGATAGATCTCATTAAATTTATTATTCGTGCTTTGAAAATGCTGACACACTTCATGTGAATATACCTGTTGTGTCTGACCCGAAAACTGATTAGTTTTGTTCTTGCTGGTCCATGGTACTGATTTAAAACGTTCGTAATCGCAGGGAATATATTTTTTTCCGTTGACTGTACAACCAATAGGTAGTGTTCTTTACTGTGAAATAGAGGAACCATGAGGTTGGAGAAGTGTTAGTTTTGTTCTTCTACTGTTTATCCTGGGCACGGGATTCACTATGTTCGAAATGATGTTAAGGTTAGAGTTTTCATTCTACCTATTTCTCTCTATATAGTTTTGTTTTTTGCCAAAATTGTGGTTAAACTTGATTAAAATTTGGAGTGACTCATGGAAGATCATATCTATTAAAAACTTCATCTTTAATTTGGTTATTTGTCTCACAGTTTCACTTATGTGAAGCGTTATTAATCTCTGATGTATTTGTTTAGCTGGAATGGATCGATTGGCAGGATACTGATTGTTTTCACCTGTCTGTGAAATTGTAAATTTCTAAAATGGGATGTGCTTGAGCGTGAGGGGAAATTTTGATTACGAATTTGACATAGTTTTTATTATAATGTTTTAATTTGATGAGAAGGGCATAACTGTTATCACATTGCTTTATCTTGTTTAGTAGGCTGACATATGCAGCTAAGCTTTTGGGGATTTTGTTACAGTAGTTGTACTCTGGGATGATGATCAATCAAATTTCGATTCTCAAATGTATATGAAAGAAGATTAAGTGCTTTCTCTCAAAACTTGGTTACAACTAGTGTTTGTTTTTAGTTTTTGTACAATTTGAGTCCATAAATGGCCAACCTTTTGGTTATGCAGATCTTTAGGTTTTGTCGTTCTAAATGCCACAAAAACTTCAAGATGAAGAGGAACCCTCGTAAAGTAAAATGGACCAAGGCTTACAGACGGCTACATGGCAAGGACATGACTCAGGTTAGAATTGTCATCACTGTTCATTCATATCTTACTCGATTCAACTGCGACAAGCTAATATCTCTCTTTGGTGTTGTTTGAACTTAAAGGATTCAACATTTGAATTTGAGAGGAAACGCAATAGGCCCGAGAGATATGATATGAATGTGACAGAAAATACTCTCAAGGATATAGAGAAAATCGATAAAGTCAGAATTGATAGGGAAGCAAGGCACCACGCCAAGAGGTTCTTCCTTGCCAACCATTGAATGTTTTTGTTTATCAATTTATATTTAATGGTTATTGACATGTATTACAACTTTGAACAAAATGAAGGGAAAGAAGGCCCAGTTGCAGAGAGAGGCATCAAGGGAACTGGAACAGAGCATTCACATGGTCAAAGCGCCTGCTATTCTCCAGCAAGATCCCTCACTCACATTACCAAAGATCAAGGTCCAAGTTTCCCAACAGAAAACCGAGGACAATTGCATGGAGGAATAATTGAATTATGTTGGCTCGCTGTCTTTTTACTTATCAGATTTCCTGTTTTATGAGTGTAACGAAACTGAATCTTCCATTGGACTCTGATAATTCGATCCTTAATTATGGCTATTTGGATATTTTGTATTACAGTGTGCGCTGGGTGTTAATAGAGTGGATTAAAAAAATAAGTTAACCAAAATAGGAAAACTAAGCACACTACATTGATTTCTCTGACGAGTTATGCACGAGGTTACTCAGTAATAAGGCTAAAGCTTCAAGTTCATATGTATTCTGCATTTCCTTTTTGTTTTTCCATACACATAATTATAACGCTCGAGTCAAATGATGGGATTGCTCTATCTTTAGTCTCTCCCTGTACTCTTTCAGTTCTCTCTGATACCTTTCTTTGTCCTGGACTCCATAGCTTTGGTAAATCTGTGTTACAATTATACATATGATGCAAATGAATACACATGGGACTCGGGAAATATAATTTATACAACTGTAATTAAAGTATGGATTGCATCTGATAACAAATCATATATATAGATGGCCATATAGTCGTACCATTCTTTCATCAGAGGAGAGCTTGTTCCATGACTCCCCTATCATCTTTGTGAACTCCCTCTCTCTATTCGGGTATAGAGATTTCAGATGTGAATGCCTTTCTGCAAAAAAGAAGTTGTACCCGCTCCTGTTGGGTTTCGGACGGCCCGGATCTCCTGATCTTCTTTGTCTCCTCCGACCTGTTTGGTTAAGCTGTTGGGTGTAGGATATGATAGTGTTGCAGGGTCGAGGAGTCAACACAGAATTACCAACAGGACAGCTTGGATGATAGAGCACACCATTTAGTGTCTCCTCCCCCACTTTGATTGAAACCAGGTATCCACAATCAAATTTTTCATCAGTTGTTCCAATGGCTTGGAAAGAGGAACTTGTTGTTGAGAAAATAATAAGTTACACAAGATGTATTTGTGGGATTTGTTGTCATGCTATAGGATAAAATAATTAAATCGTATACATTATTTTTGTAAAATATATTTTTCGAATATATAATGTAAGTTTCGATTAAAAAAATATCTGATAAAGATGACGGTCATATTCAACTTGTATATGACTAGCGTGTTAACCCTCTGTTCATTATGTAGAGCTCAAATTCAGTACACGTATAACCCATGCATTTATTTAATTTTAAAATGAGTCTTACTGGTGCATGATTTAGTTAAATGCATTATTTTAAATTATTTACGTTTATGTAATGCACGTTAAAATGTGTTTCGAGTTTCATGTTTCAGGCGATTATTCGAGGCGGGATCGAGGAATAGAGACCAGTGACGAGTTTGGCAATTTTTTTAACGCAGTATTTTATTTTAAGTTGAGGTTGGGGCATTTTAAATAATTTGTTAAGTTTCAGCATCTTTAAAGCCTAAATTATTTATTTAGGAATTTTGGAGTTTTAAAACTTTTAAAGATTTATTTCTTGTGCACTTTATTTTAAATTAAGGGATTTTGTTAAAGTTAGAGGTGGATTAGCATTTTTATTAATTGTTAATTACTAATTAAGCAATTTATTTACCTAATTAACATCCCTAATCCCTTCCCCACTACCCAAACACACGCACACACACACTCACACACACAAACACACGACACAAACACACACACACATACTTTCAGATTTTTTATTATTTCAGAGGAGAGAAAAGTTAGGGTTCTTAGCCCTAGTAGCAGCCGCCCCTCCCTCTTCAAGAATTTCAGGGATTTTCGTCCCTTTTCTTCAAGGAAAATAGTGCCACGTTCGTCCCGGATCGTCTCTCGCATCATTCCCGCTTCGGTGTCGTTGTTCGGTAATGTTAAGGATTTAAAGGCACGTATATACTATTTTTCCTGCATCAATCATGTCATATTATGTGTTGCGTTGTTTTATGCGTAAAAATCCATGTATGATGTACAAGGTTTGGACAGAAACATGTTGGATCGATTTTGAAACATTTTTAGATCTAAAATTTCGAAATTTAATGTTCTTTTGAAAACTGCGATTTTTCGGTCATGATTCTGAGAAAACTTTCAACATAAAAATTGTAGAAATTTTTGATACCTTCGATTCGATATAAAATTCGAAATATTTGGATATAAATTGAGTGAGTTATGATCATTTTCGTGGGACTGCTCAAACTGCGTTTTCTGAAAATATGTTATTGATGTGTTCTTGAAGTTTTTGAGTTGCAGGCTTCGTTGGAAATCATTGGTGGATCGTTGCTGCGTTTGGGTATTGTGAGTATGACACTGGGATAAATTTTGGTGCTTAGTCTTGTGTCGGTAGGCACTTGGTTGCATTAGAAGTCGTAGGAAGTATTTTGGTGTCAAATTCATGTTAGGGATTATGCTGCGTAGTTGTTATGCGTCATTGTTTTGGGGACATTGGTTTGAGTTGAATCCCTGTCATAGCTTCCTAGGATGAGTCTCGATAGATTGGTTCATGATTCATATGATTTAGTAGGAGTTTTAAGCTTCGTGTCGCGGAGTCCAGAAGACTCGGCACCCGAGCCGTAATATATTACCGCTCGAGCGCCACTCTTTCTGTCCGAGTATTTTCCCCAGAAGGCTCGACGCTCGAGCGGTAATTTATTACCGCCCGAGCACGGACCCTGGCTTTTATTTTTGGGAAATGTTCACACATCATTTTAGAGATTGTTCGGGGTTCGATGTCATGGGTTAGTACGATGATTTAACGAGGTCAAGTTTCGAGTGATCTAGAATGTCATAAACTATCTATTTACTTTGGTGGTGAGTGCGCGTACCTACGTCTAAGCTATGCAAGTTAAGTGTTGAAATTCATGTTAGTATGTGCAGTAGTGACTCCAAGCGGGCTCCAACGAATCCCTCAACGCCAAGTAAGTATGTTCGACGTGCAAAAGAAAATATTTCAAGTTTTTGAGGTATGCTAAATGTCTTGTGACCAAATTTATGAATAATGGGTTTTGAAGTCGGTGAACGTGGCCGAGGACCTCTCCACCCCGTTAAATCTGAACAGGTTTAGATCAAGATTGGGAAGCATTAAAGCATGAACTGGGACCAATCCACCCGTTAAAGCATGAACGGAGATCTCATGTATGTGGCAGTGGATACGTCCCTGTCGGCCCAGTACTGTGGTTTAGTCTGATCAGACGATTTATGTTATGGGTCACTTGCTTTGAAACATGCCTTTACGCAAAATGATGAAGTTTATGTATGTTCATGTATGTACAAGTACGCAAGCACGTTTAAGAAAAGCTTTATGTTTATGGCACGTCTATGTATGTACGTATGTAAGTTCAAGTTTTAGTGCAAGTTCAAGTTCATGTATGTACGCTCTATTTTAAAGCTGCATGTGGTTTTATTACGTATTACTCGTTACTTCAAGTTTATACGTGTTGAGTCTTTAGACTCACTAGACTTGATTGATGCAGGTGAGGATGATTTCGAGGAGACTAGGGGTGGGAACCAAGGAGCTGGCTTGGACTGAACAGGAAGCTAGACACGAGGACCGCCCAAGTTTTTAAGTTTTTATGAAATGTCAAACACTCTGATTTCACGCTACTGATTATGAGATTTTAAACAAATACTTTTGTCAAACTTTATTTTTAGATCTTTTGTTGTATCTACTTTTGAGACGTGCGGATTATTTTAAATCGAAATCGAGAGTTATTTTATAATTTAGAAAATTTTTAATTTTTCCCCAAATTTCAAGTAGTTCAAAATTCGGTACGTTACACATTAAGCCAGTTTGAATCGGGCCGGGCTGAGAGTGAAATTTAATCGTATTGGATGTGGACGACGTTAGCATCATCATGAACTATATCCATATCAAATACGAAAATCATATTAGATTTAAGACTACATATAGCATAAACTAATTAAAAAAGAAAAAAAATGTTAATATGTAGCCAACTTTAGCAGTACCCACAGAATATGAAATAATAACGTTTGTGGCTTAGAAATTAATTAAAAGATTTGTGGTTCCTATGTTATTTATTATCATCAACTTAGCGCTTCAATTAATGATTCCCTACGCTTCTATAGGTCCAAGATTTTCCCCTGTAGGCAATATGCAAGGACAAAAGTTTTTCTTACAAATATACATACGCATGCAATTTAAATAAATATATCTCATATTTCAAAATTAAATAAATATGTCCCACTTCCCAAAAAAGTTGAATCAATAATTTATCATTCATTTTGTCGGATATACTGAGTCTATCGAAGCTGAAACTCGTTTTTATTCCATATATTTTAATAATCGAATTGGAATTTTTTTTATACAACCGGGTGAAAGGATTTTCTATCTCACTAAACAAAAAGCACAAATGAGATTTATGGAACTATATTTTATAGCTTGTAGTCGATGGGCCAACTTTATTGTATGTCAATGTTGCAAGAACGTCCTTAATCATGCATATTTTGCGTATTCTATAACATATATTCTGTATGAATCTTTTTTTTTGAAAGGTATTCTGTATGAATCTTTAATCAATATGATGTTAAGAGAAAAGCGTAAGTAGATGCAATAATCTTTAATCCCTCCACACAATGGTTAATCACTGGCCAACAACGAGAACAAAGAATTATGCCACAAGAATAGAATTTTATCATCGAAACTATTCACAATCTCCCAGTTTGCTCCATGAAAAATCAAAAGGAAAACAGAAAATTTAACCGTTTTGCAAACTTCATGGTAGTGCTCGACGTCAAAGGCGACTCGTCGATGAGTATGAGCCAATCGTGGGAGGAGCCGGCGCGTCGGCGGATGCTCACTACAAAAAAAACGGTTGGATTAGCGACGGTTATAGGATAAACCGTCGCTATTATAGCGAAGGTTTTTGATAAACCGTCGCTACCTTTACTAGGCGACGGTTTTCATAGTAAAGGTAGAGACGATTTATCAAAAACCGTCGCTAATATTGCGACTGTTCGAACAAACCCGTCGCCATATTAGGCGATAGGTTTTTTTACTCGTCGTCATGTGCGACTGTATATTACAAGACCGTCGCAATAATTAAGTGTTGGGTATTAAACCTGAGATTTTGTTCTAAATTTGAGATATTGATATCAGAAACATCAGTTAATTATTGATATTTACAATTCATGATTTTATATTCACATAATAATACATCTTTTTTGGTATATTTTGTAGCTCAATATATATAAATTTTAAGGATTCAGCAGCTATGATCATTTTCATAGTCGTTTTTCTATTTGAATATGTCTATCACGCACATCTAGTAATGCTAATGTTATATATGTGGGGACCCGGACGCTAACTCATCTTCTAAATCATCTTTGGGATTAATTGGATCAATTAATTAAACTGGGTCAAATTTTTTTTTTTAAATACACAAGTGTACAAATAGTGACAACATGTGATAATCAATCTTATCTAATTTACAAGCTCAAGTTGAATATCTACAACCCGATCAAAAGTACAAACTTGTTCAAAATAAAATCATACAAACTAAGGTTCAACAACTACATATCAAATGTTGAAAACAATTCTACTTCTGGGCCCGGATCTCCACTCTAATCTCGATCTCTCATCCTCTTCTCGACCCTGATCCTGTCCCACCTGTTGTTATGCACACATACAAACACAACAACAGCTGGATAACTCCGGTGAGAATATAATTCCCAGTAAAAACAATGTATACATGCATTTCATATACAAAAAGCATAAACATTTATCAATTAGCATGTATCAAAATCTGAAGAACATGAATCGATATAAACTGTAAATCAAACTCTTCGACTCTTAATCTTTGACTCGACTCTTATCTAGGGATCCCTGTTCCCGGACTTTGGTACATTATATCGAATCTCCACAATAGGAGTCGATCTACTCCTAAGAACATCGATATAAACGAAACATCCAGTGTCTTGGCATCTCTGCCAAAGACTTGGCACCACTGCCAAAGATCTTTCTCCATATCTATCTTCTATTATCTGCTTTTCTATAAATCAATAGAATAAGCATATTCATTCAAAGAATACAAAGGTATTAAAACAATAACACATAAGTATGTGGTTTTGGGAACTTAGTCGTATCTGACTTGAGTTATCTATCCCGATTCAACATTGGTTTATACCTTTCTTTTCGTAGTTCTTGGTTGACGAATCAAATATCAATCTGGTTTTGTTCGGTCTTCGAAGCCCTCAATACCAAATCTGGAATAACATATTCGAGAAGTACAATATCAACATGCACTTCAAAACAAAACATCTCAATCTTATCAAATTCTGACGGCATAACGGTACAATCTCAAAATATCCGGTAACTCAATATCAACAGATACCAATCATAACCCATAATCAGTAACAAACAAAATTTTAGTGTCAAATCCGTATAATCTCAATCAAATCAATTCTGGAAAATAATAACAATTTCATACAGTGTCCGTTCTTCGATCCGGTTTCGATTATACGATTGCCAATATCTCAAGAACACATAATATAAATCATATCATGATTTCTTCAATATCAGATTTTCGAATCATACCGAAACATAAGAAAACTTACGTCCTTTTGAAGGTCTTGACGAGAGAAGCACGATACTAAGTTCGGATTGAAATTCGGACGGGCGGATCTTGCACAAAATTCAAATTTCTAAGATTGGAAAAACTTGAGAATTTTCTCTGAATTCTTGCCTCGATTCTTGCTACCATTATGAGGAAAATGAAGTTGTTTACTTTTTAACATGCGTGGCAAGACATGTGGCTTCTTCCTTGTTCAGCACGTCTCGCGCATATGCGCGTCCCTCAATGGCGCATATGCGCGAGACCTACTATCTCGGCGCATCGAAAATCTGCTGCTCGCGCATATGCGCGAGACCTACTGTCTCGGCATAATTCAATTACACCAGCTCGCGCATATGCGCGCCTCTCTTCGCGCATATGCGCGCCCTCTCTTCGCGCATATGTGCGAGGTCTTTTGCCTCGGAATTTGCTACTCGCGCATATGCGCGCCTCGTCTCCGCGCATATGCGCGAGACCTACTGGACCTCACACATACGAATCATTCTCCATTCTTTTCCCACGTCTTTCCTCGGTCTGTTCCTTTCATCATCACGTCACTTTATCAATTAATCATTTTGGATTAAATAATATAATCTCGGGCATTACAATTCCCCCCTCTAAGATCTGATTTCGTCCCCGAAATCATAGGCAATCAAATCAGATAAAATCAGAAATATATAACAGAAGCTAAATAAGAAACTCACATCAGTGAAATAACTCTGGAAATTTCTGTCTCATGTCAGATTCAGTTTCCCAGGTAGCTTCTTCAATGCCATGACAACTTCACTGAACTTTCACAAGCGGAATAGTCTTCGTTCTGAGTTGCTTTTCTTTACGATCAAGAATCTGAAGGCTTTTCAAAATAACTCAGTGTTTCGTCAAGTTCGGCCTCATCTGGCTGAAGCACATGAGAAGCATCAGAAAGATATCTTCGTGATATAGATACATGAAAGACATCATTTATTCCAGATAGAGATGGAGGAATAGTAAGCCGATAGGCACGATCACCTATCTTCTCCAGAATCTCATACGAACCGATATAACATGGAGATAACTTCCCTTTCTTGCCAAATCTGACAATGCCTCTGAAAGGAGAAATCTTCAAAAATACTTTATCTCCTGTCTCAAATACTAACGGTCGACGTCGAATATTTGCATATTTGGCCTGTCTATCCTGATCTATCTTAATTCTTTGTCAAATCAGCTTAACTTTCTCAGTCATTTCTCGAATCATATCAGGCCCAATCTCAGGTACCTCGGAGATATCATCCCAATACAGAGGGGATCTGCACTTCTTGCCATACAACGCTTCAAACGGAGCCATTTCTATACTCGTCTGATAGCTGTTGTTGTACGAAAATTCAAAAGTGGCAAAGAATCTTGCCAACTAGTGCCAAAGTCTAGCACTACAGCTCTAAGCATATCCTCCAATGTCTGGATAGTCCGTTCTGACTGTCCGTCTATGTGAGGATGATATGCAGTACTCAGATGTAATTTCGTACCTAGAGCTTGTTGCAAACTGTGCCAAAAGTATGAAGTAAATCGAGGATCGCGATCTGATACAATGGACTTCGGCACATCATGCAATCTGACCATTTCTCTGACATAAATATCTGCCATCTGGTCATGTCTGTACATCATTCTGTAAGGAATAAAACATGCTGATTGGGTCAATCTGTCAATAACGACCCAAATTGCATCGCAACCTCGGGAGGATCGTGGTAGCTTCGTAACAAAATCCATGGAAATGTGATCCCATTTCCATTCTGGAATAGATAAGCTATGCAACAGACCTCCTAGTTTCTTCCTTTCAGCTTTCACCTGTTGGCAATTCAAACATTTGGATACAAAATCTGCAATGTCTGATTTCATCTGTTTCCACCAAAACTGTTTCTTCAGATCATTGTACATCTTTCTGCCACCAGGATGAATACTAAAACGACTACATTGTGCCTCTGTCAAAATCTGGTGTCTCATATCTGAAACATCTGGCACAACAAGACAATTATTCACATATAACACATCATCACGAACCTGATATTCTGAACGATGCCTTGATCTGACTATCGCAATCGAATTCTGAATATTCTGATCAACTTTCTGTGTTTTTTTGATTCTCAAAATCAGTTCTGGTTCAACTTGAATGACATAAAGTCTCAAAGGTTGACAATCTGTCTCAAATATTAATCCAGAAAGGCAGCAATCTTCAATCAAATTCGAAACACCAATCGTCGATAGGGATAAAGAATATACCTTTCGACTCAGTGCATCAGCTGCTGCATTCGACTTACCCGGGGAATATTTGATTTCACAATCAAAGTCTTTCAATAAATCAAGCCATCTTCATTGTCTCATATTCAGATCTGACTGTGAAAATAGATATTTCAAACTCTTGTGATCAGAATAAATCTCAAACTTCTCACCATATAGATAGTGTCGCCAAATCTTCAATGCAAATACGATGTCAGCCAATTCAAGATCATGAATCGGGTAGCGAGTCTCATGTGATTTCAATTGTTTCGAGGCATAAGCAATAACATGTCCTCGCTGCATCAAAGCACAACCTAATCCTTTGCGAGAAGCATCACAATACACAACAAAATCACCAGTACCTGACGGAATAGTCAACAATGGAGCACTGGTCAATCTCTTCTTCAGCTCTAGAAAACTGGATTCACACGCCTCTGACCAAACAAAAGGGGTATTCTTCTGAGTCAGCTGGGTAATCGGCTTAGCAATACTGGAGAAATCTTTAATGAATCGATGACAATAGCCCGCTAAACCCATAAAACTGCGTATCTTTGGCACTGATGTCGGTCTCAGCCAACTGATCACAGCCTCAACTTTGCTAGGATCAATAGAAATACCATCTCCAGATATAATGTGTCCCAAAAATATCACTTGTTTCAGCCAAAACTCACATTTAGACAGTTTTGCATACAGTTTCTCCGTTCTCAGAATTCTCAATACAATTCTCAGATGCTCAGCATGATCAATCATATTCTTTGAATAAATCAAAATATCATCAATAAAGATAATCACAAAATCATCAAGATACTTCTGAAATATACGGTTCATCAAACCCATAAATACAGCTGGAGCATTTGTTAAACCAAATGGCATAACTATAAACTCATAATGGCCATACCTGGTTGTGAAAGCTGTCTTCGATATATCAGAATCTCTGGCTCTCAGCTGATGATATCTTGATCTCAGATCGATCTTGGAATAAACAGAAGAACCCTGCAACTGGTATCAATTCAATGCTGAAGTCTATTTCTCGAACTGGAGGCAAACCCAGAATCTCATCTGGAAAGACGTCAGCAAACTCACATACCACTGGCAGATCTGTCAATGAAGGGCTCGACTTCAGTACATCTACTGAATACACAAGGAATCCCTCTGCTCCTTTTTATAATAATCTAGTCATAGACAAAGCAGTTATCAAAGGAATTCGAGCTCTGGAACCCTTACCATAAAATTTCCATTCATCAGCCATCTCAGGTCTGAATCTTACAATTTTCTGGAAACAATCTACGGTAGCTCTGTACTTGGTTAGCATATTGATACCAATAATGCAGTTAAAATCAGACAAACCGAGTACAATACAATCTAACTCAATTTCATTCCCATCATACTGCAGTATACAATGATTAACAGACTTAACTGATATAAGACCTCTCCCCAAAGGTGAAGAGACAGATACTACAACAGATAATGACTCAACATGCAAATCATGTATCAATGCAAATCGTTCAGAGATAAAAGTATGAGATGCATCCGTATCAATCAATACATAAGCAGAGTAACCATAAAGAGAACAGTTATGTAATGCCCTAGATTGTATGTGGATAAAATGAAAAGATGAAGTGTTGCTTGAGAAAGGAACCGCACCCGCGCCTAGAGAAGCACCGCACCCGCGGTGCATGGATAGAAAGATGGCCATTTTACAGTAGGGTCACCGCACCCGCGGTCAAAGACAGAGTGCACCCGCGGTTGATGGACAGAGAGTTGGAAAGTATTTACAGAAATGACACCGCACCCGCGGTTCAAACGTAAACGCACCCGCGTTTATGTCACCGCACCCGCGGTCGTCGATTTTGGAAAGTGGATGGACCGCCTAAGCTTGAGCGCACCCGCGGTTCATGAACTACCGCACCCGCGGTCATGCGTGTTACTTGAAAAATATGACACTTGCCCCTCAACATGCAAGATATATATAGTGTGTGTCTTCATTTCTCTCCTAGCACAGCTGAGACCACCGAGAGAAAGGGAAAAGTTAAAGGAAATGGAAAGTTCTCTTCTTTTAAAGCTAGTTTGTACAAGAATTTCACATCCAAACGTTAATCCGATTTCGGTTTTGAACTCCTCTCATCAAAGGCTTTAAGGGGATGTAAGTTTCATTCATTTCTTGCATGATTTGAAATATTGATGTTGGGGAAATTGTGAATTACACTAGATTATGTGTTCTTGTGAAGTTAGTGACTATATATTCGTAAACGGATCGATTATCGGATGTCATATGCAATTGTTATGATTTTCCAGCATATTTAGAGTTAAATATGCAGATTTTGAGTACTATCATGTGCTTATGATGATGATTATGAGTTGAGACTTATGAATTGGTGATATATGTTGAGAGTTGGATTGACCGGTATCAAGAAATTACGTCGTTATGCCGTCAAATTGTACCGAGATCAAGTATTGAATTTGATATGTGTTGATTGAGATTAGAGATTGATAGAATATGTATCAACATTTCCATTTCAGATTTGATATTGACAGATTCGTCTTCGAGACTTCGACTACGACACAGATTGTGCGACGAAAGGTATAATTCATGTTTTGTTTGGGGAAGACACAACTCAAATGAGATTCAATTTGAGTTTCCCAACCAAATCACATACTAGAATTGTTGTTTATCTTTTGATATGATTATGATTTGTGTATAGATTATATTCAAATCTTTTGATATGCTTATGCATTTATAGATTTATATTCATGCATTTGAGATAGGAGAGTCATTGGCAGATTTGCCAAACTTCTAGACGTTCGGTGTATCGACGCATAGGAGCAGACATCCTCCGATTGTAGACATTCGATACAGACATGACCGAAGTCTAGGAATAAGACGTACAGTTACCCCGATTAGGAGGGTAGGTGACAGACATCGACGTCTTATTCACACCGGGATCCCTAGAGTAGAGTCGAGTTGAGTCAAGACAGGATTTGACTTGAATAGCATGTTTATATAGATTGGTTTCATAGACTATGGAGCCCATTATTATTGCTTTGATTCATGATTTATGATTATGTATCAGCATGTATACATGTTTTATACTGGGATTTGTTCTCACCGGAATTTCCGACTGTTGTTATGTCTGTATGTGTGCATAACAACAGGTGGGGCAGGATCAGGGTCGCGACAGAGATGAGAGATGGACATAGCGTGGCGATCACGGGCGTAGCAGATGAACTAGTAGTTGTACTTTCGATGTGTACTGTATTTAATTACTGGTTGTAGAATATGAATAAAACGAGGCATGTATATTATGTTTGTTGTAACGAAATGAATATAGAATTATCTTGTGCTTGAGTTATAAACATTTGATTTAATGTGAAAAGCAAAATTTTGACCCGTATTTTCGGACAATGATCCGATAAATCCTGAAAAGAACCAAGTTAGAGCCCGGGTCCCCACAAGTTACCTGCAACAACATCATCAGGTGCTTCCTGTGCCTGTTCTTCAGTTAATGCAAACACTCCGGCCTGCTGTCTCGGAGGCTGGCTAATAGTCTGGCTTCCTCATGGCCTCTGCTGTGACTGGGTAGTGGGTGGCTGGAAAGAGTGAACAGCAGATGATCGTCTATCAGCCTGAGCCACTGATCCAGATGATTCTGCTCCCTGGGATCGTTGAGAACCTCGCTGTGGACAGACTCTGGCAAAATGTCTTTGCTGTCGACAGATATTGCAAATACCAAACACTCCTTGGCATTGCTCTGTTGGATGTCTTCCTCCACAAGTTCTGCAATAGACCCCTGTATAACTCTGGTTCTGTCGTGAACCACTGGAGCTAGATGAACTACTACCAGACTTCTTAAACTGTTTCCCTCGGGCTTTCAAATTATCTTTCTTCCCACTGCTGCTACCACCACTATCAAATCTGGGAGTGGGTTGGTGGAATGGGATTGAGGGTTGTTGCTGTTTCTGTGTTGGAGCAACATATGAAGTTCTTTTCTGTCTAATCAAACCCGCTTATGCTCCTTTGGCTCTGTTCAAGGCATCAGCCAAATTATTTGGTCGCCCTGTATTTACCAGTGTAAAGATATCTGGATTCAATCCATTAATGAACTGATCAACAACTGCTTCATCATTCTCAGCAACATGAGGAGAAAATCGTAACAAGGTAGAGAATTTGGCCACATATTCTTCGATATTCAAATGACCCTGTCTCAGATTAGCAAACTCTGCACCCTTGTCTTTTTTGTACGATACTGGGAAGAATCGTTGATAGAACACAGCTTTAAAGATCTTCCAAGTAATAACTGTACCTCGATGCTCCAAAGCTCTCTTGGTTGTGAGCCACCAACTCTTGGCAACGTCATGCAACTGGTGCCAAATCAGTCTTCGCTCATCTGTGTAATCAAGTGAATCAAACAGCATTTCAATGTCATCAAGCCAGCTTTCACACTCGATAAAATTCTCAGTGCCTTTCAAAGTCGGCTGTTTGAATGACTAAAATCTCTTCAGCAGTGTTTCCATAGGTGTCGCTGTAACATCCATCGGATTAGTAGAAGTACTACCCTGTTCTGGGATTCTTCGAGGAGGCATATATGATTATCAAAATGGTTAGTAATAAAATCTAACAAATCTGTCTCAGTCCTTCTCTGATCATCTACTTCTGATCGAGAATCGGTTCTGATTCATTCTTCAATAATACAGGTTTCCAATCAAATCAGATAATCAGGTAAACATGAATTTTCAAAGCAGTAAAACATGCTAGCATCACAAAAGCAGGAAAGAAAACTCAATCTACCCCGCTCACTCACTTCTATCTCAGCCTAAGGAAAGTACAGTTACAGCTCTGATACCACCTGGTGTGGGGACTTGGACGCTAACTCATTCTTTTCAATCATAATTAGAATTAAATGGATCAATTAAATAAATTGGGTCGCATTTTTTTTTAAATGTTGAACACCTTATAAACAAGTGTACAAATTTCTATAACAAGTTAGGTCCCATCTTATTCAAATCACAAGATCAAGTGCAATAACTACAACATGATCCAAAGTACAAGTCTTGTACAAAATACAATCATAACAAACTAGGGTTAAACTACTACATATCAAGTGTTGAAAATCAGTTCTACATCTAGGCCCGGATCTCCAATCTAATCTCGATTTTTCATCCTCTTCTCGACCCTGATCCTGTCCCACCTGTTTGTCATGCACACATACAAACACAACAACAGCCGGATAACTCCGGTGAGAAACATATTTTCCAGTATAAACAATGTATACATGCATTTCATACAAGCATATATAAAAGCATACAACATTTGTAAACACATGCATCGTAATCTACGAAAACATAAATCGATACAATGTTGTAAATCAAACTCTGATACTCTTAATCTCTGACTCGACTCTAATCTAGAGGTCTCGATTTGAATAAGAACGTAACAAGTCTCCCACCTACTCTCCGAGCTGGATGGTGGTACGTTCTTATTCCCAGACATTGGCCCTATATATCAAATCTCTACAATAGGAGTCGATCTTCTCCTAAGCACATCGATATAAACCAAATGTCCAGTGACCTGGCACCTCTGCCAAAGACTCAATGCATGCTTTGCTATAACTCAATAGACTAAGCATATCAATCTCCAGAATCGCAAATACATCAAAGCAATTACAATAAAGTATGTGGTTTTGGAAAACTCAAGCTATCTCTTACTCGAGTTGTATCTCCCGGTTTAACATTGATTTATACCTTTCTTTTCGTAGTTCTCGGTTGATTCAAACCTCAATCTGGCTTTGATCTTTCTTCGAAGTCTTCAATACCAAATCTGGAATGACATTTCGAGAAGTACAATATCACATACAACTCAAGGCAATATTGGATATGATCAGAATTCAATATAATTCTTTTTTGACGGCATAACATCACAACCTCGAGATACCGGCAATACAATATCAATAGATACCAATCTCAACAACTCATAATCATAAAAACACAAGCTGATATTCTCAAATTCTGCATAATCTCAATCAAATCAAATCTGGAAAATGATAACAATTGTATACGGTGTCCGTTCTTCGATCCGGTTTCGATTATACAATTATCACAATTTCAGGAACACATTATATATATCAAATCATGATTCCCCCAATATCAAATTTTCGAACCATGCTAGAACATAAGAAAACTTACATCCTTTTGAAACCTTTGACGAGAGGAGCACGGAACTAAACTCGGATTGAAATTCTGACGGTCGGATATCGCAAAATCACAAATCTAAGATTCAAGGAATTTGTGAATTTCTATGGCTCTCGGTTCTTGTTTCTGAAGGTCTGAAGGGGAAATGAAAGTTGTTTATATCTTTTAAAAGCATGGCAAGACATGTGGCTCACTCTATGTTCAGCACGTCTCGCGCATATGCGCGTCCATCACCGGCGCATATGCGCGAGACTCTCTGTCTCAGCAATAATGAATTCACCATCTCGCGCATATGCGCGTCACCTGTTCGCAACATTGCATCTGCTCGCGCATATGCGCGCCTCATCTCGCGCATATGCACGAGACCTACTGTCTCGGCACTCGGGAAATTCACATGCTCGTGTATATTCGCGCATATGCGCGAGGTCTTCTGCCTCGGCACTTGCTGCTCGCGCATATGCGTGCCTCGTCTCCGCGCATGTGCGTGATGTCTGCTGGACCAACATACATACAATATCCATGTTTCCCCAAATCTTGTCTCGGAGTTGTCTTTCTATAATCACATCAATTCATCAATTAATAATCTCAGATTAACAGGATAAAATCTCGGGCATTACACAACACCTGAGGACCGTATTGCAGACTCTACAGGACATATGGTTGTATGCCAAGTTCAGTAAGTGCGAGTTCTAGATTGACAGAGTGGCATTCTTGGGCCACATTGTATCTCAGGATGGTATTGAGGTCGACCCTAGTAAGGTCGAAGCAGTCAGATATTGGCCAGCGCCTAAGAGCGTGACAGAGATCCGTAGCTTCTTAGGATTGGCTGGGTATTACAGGAATTCATTCAGGACTTCTCTTCTATCGTGGTGCCTAAGACCGCCTTGACAAAGAAGAATTCCAAGTTTATCTGAGGATATGAGTGCCAGAAGAGCTTTGATAGACTGAAGTTAGCATTGACCACAACACTAGTTTTAGTTATGCCATCGGGGCAGGGAGAGTTCGTGGTTTACACAGATGCTTTGAAGCTCAGTTTGGGTGCGATTCTGACGCAGCATGACAGAGTTATAGTCTACGCGTCCAGACAGTTGAAGGTCCATGAGAAGAATTGTAAGGTCTGAAAATTTAAATCACGTGACCTAAATGCATGCAATCTAGGATTTTTATTTAAATTATGTGTTTAATTATTTTTATGCATAATTCAAGCAAGATAAGATTTATTTCATGAAATTCTATAAGTTCAAGCATTAGGGTTTCTAGGTGCATTTCGCGCTCGATCGAGGAACGGAGACCGGAGAATATTCAGAAAAATTATTTTATTACATGATTAATTTTTATTAATTATTATAAGGTGTTTTTAAAGGTATCTTTCAAGAATGGTCTTATTGGGTATTTTTACCCGCAAGATTTTATTTTTAACCGGTACGTAAATTTTATCGAATCAGGGGACTTTTTGAGGGGTCGGCTAATATTTCCAAAAAATTTCCAACACAAAATATTTTTTGGGAGTGTGTTTGGATTTAATGAGCCTAATTTTAAGTTTATTGGGCCTAAAAATCTTTTTAATCCTTTATTTAACAATTTAGGGCCCATTAGTTATTTATTAACTATTTATATAATGCTAATTAACCCTAAACCTAATCCCTCCCCAACCAGCCGACACCCTCCCCTATCAGAGCATTCTCGGTTTCAGCAAAACCTCAACAAGGAGGCCACGGCCAAGCTCATTTCTTGAAAGAAAAATAGTCTCCGGCACTCGTTCTTCGATGCCCTCGTGCCTATAACATCAAAGGCATGCTTTGTATCATCTTTTCTCGCATCATGCACGTTTTATATACTGATATTTGTGTTCACGCATAAAAATTTCCGATCCAAGCATGTCCTTGAAAGATTTTCGGTTTCAATGTGTTTTCTTGCAATCTATATGTGTTGCTCACGATTTTTCTGAACTTTGGTGCAAGGGGCTGCGATTCTTGATTGTTAGGGGCTGCTTGTGGTTTCAAGGTGCTGTCTTGGGATTTAGGATGGTTGCTGGATGTATCAAGGGGAGGACCGAGAGGAGGGTTTCTTAGAGGGTGGCTCGGTTCTTGGGTTTTAGCGTGCAGGGGACGAACCAAGGTTTGGAATAAACCATGCGGGGTCTGAGCCGTGGTTGAGGAAGGCCTGAGTGCTGTTGGTGCGACCCCTGGGACAGATCGAGTGTGGACTAGGAGGAGGGGCCGCGAGTTGGCTTTCTTGCGGTGCTAGCATAGAAGCACGAATTCTCTTGTGCATGGGGCTAGGCCCGTGGTGTTGGTAGGCTCCTTAAGGGCTGGTATAGGTCCTTGATGACTTGATTCATCGTTGGTGCGAGTTGGTGCGAGCCTTGGGGTGCTAAAGTGCGAGTGGTGCCATTTTCGGTTTGGGAAGGGAAGTTGCATTTTTTTCAGCAACTTTCCAGTAGCTTAAGGGGGATAGTTTCGTGAGTTTAGGGGCCTGAATTGTTTGGTTTTAGGACTTTTAAGTGTTTTTAAGATATGATAATAAGTGAGGAAAAATTTGGTTAAGTTTCGAGTCGATTCGGGTTAAAACCGAGACCTTGGTCCAAATTTTAAAACGAATCGGTTAAGTTGTAGAAGGGGCTCGAGTTTACGTCTAGGAAAGTTTTTAAAATTGTTTTGGGACATTTTAAGGAGTTTGGTAAGTTTCGGGTCAATTTTAGAGGTCACGGGGTGAAACAATAATTTTTGGGTTTCCAGAGGCAAAATGGTCATTTTGCACCCGAGGTGAGATTTTTGTTCTGGCAGCACTCTGAGCACAAATTTACGATATTTTAAATATTTATACATCATGATTCACGATTTTTAATATTTTATGAAAATTTACGTTGCATGCTTGAATTTAAAGAAAATTGAATTTGTGCATTATTTTTATAAGTTATGTAAATGATGATATTTAGAATTATGGAAATTAGTCGTGGCTATCGAAGTATGTGTAAATGTTTAAGATGTATATGTAAATGCTGATGATGAAGCCTAGGCACAATGGATGGGTAATCATGTCACTGATGTCCGACAGCCGCCCGGTACCGCGGTTCTATGTATGATTGATCCATCGTAAATGATGATGTACGTTAGTCACCTCTAATGAACTGAATGATGAATGATGATTAACGATGAGCTGTTTTGACAACTTACGATTGCATATGACACGTTTACATTAAACTTTTAAAGTTCATGAAAGATATGTTGAATATGATATTTTTCATTGATGTGTGCTATGTATAGGTATTTGTTATTTATGGTACAAGTGTGTTGAGTTTTTAAACTCACTAGTTTAAACTCACTACCGGCAATACAATATCAATAGATACCAATCTCAACAACTCATAATCATAAAAACACAAGCTGATATTCTCAAATTCTGCATAATCTCAATCAAATCAAATCTGGAAAATGATAACAATTGTATACGGTGTCCGTTCTTCGATCCGGTTTCGATTATACAATTATCACAATTTCAGGAACACATTATATATATCAAATCATGATTCCCCCAATATCAAATTTTTGAACCATGCTAGAACATAAGAAAACTTACATCCTTTTGAAACCTTTGACGAGAGGAGCACGGAACTAAACTCGGATTGAAATTCTGACGGTCGGATATCGCAAAATCACAAATCTAAGATTCAAGGAATTTGTGAATTTCTATGGCTCTCGGTTCTTGTTTCTGAAGGTCTGAAGGGGAAATGAAAGTTGTTTATATCTTTTAAAAGCATGGCAAGACATGTGGCTCACTCTATGTTCAGCACGTCTCGCGCATATGCGCGTCCATCACCGGCGCATATGCGCGAGACTCTCTGTCTCAACAATAATGAATTCACCATCTCGCGCATATGCGCGTCACCTGTTCACAACATTGCATCTGCTCGCGCATATGCGCGCCTCATCTCGCGCATATGCACGAGACCTACTGTCTCGGCACTCGGGTAATTCACATGCTCGTGTATATTCACGCATATGCGCGAGGTCTTCTGCCTCGGCACTTGCTGCTCGCGCATATGCGTGCCTCGTCTCCGCGCATGTGCGCGATGTCTGCTGGACCAACATACATACAATATCCATGTTTCCCCAAATCTTGTCTCGGAGTTGTCTTTCTATAATCACATCAATTCATCAATTAATAATCTCAGATTAACAGGATAAAATCTCGGGCATTACACAGCACCTGAGGACGGTATTGCAGACTCTACAGGACATATGGTTGTATGCCAAGTTCAGTAAGTGCGAGTTATAGATTGACAGAGTGGCATTCTTGGGCCACATTGTATCTCAGGATGGTATTGAGGTCGACCCTAGTAAGGTCGAAGCAGTCAGATATTGGCCAACGCCTAAGAGCGTGACAGAGATCCGTAGCTTCTTGGGATTGGCTGGGTACTACAGGAAATTCATTGGTGAGAGGAAGATGTTGGGTCCAGAGTTGGTCCAACAGACAGCTGATGTTGTTGCTGTTATCCAAGAGAGAATGAAGACAGCACAGTCGAGACAGAAGAGCTATGCTGATGTGCGTCGTAGGCCATTGCAGTTTGAGGTTGGAGACCATGTATTCTTGAAGATAGCACCTCTTAAAGGTGTGATGCGGTTTGGCAAGAAGGGAAAGTTGAGTCCGCGGTTTATTGGCCCATTTGAGATCTTGGATAGAGTTGGTGATCAAGCTTACAGGTTAGCACTACCGCCAGATCTTGACAGAGTTCATAATGTTTTTCATGTTTCAATGCTCAGGAAGTATATTGCGAATCCTTCCCATGTTCTTCGCCACGAGCCATTGGATTTGATGCCGAATTTGACGTATCAAGAGATTCCGGTCCAGATTCTGGATCGCAAAGTTAAAGTGTTGAGAAACAAAGAGATCTGTATTGTTAAAGTCCTTTGGAGGAATCATTTGATTGAAGAAGCCACGTGGGAACCAGAGGATGAGATGAAAGAGAAGTATCCTGAGTTGTTTGCGCAGTGACTTCAATTTCGAGGACGAAATTCCTCTAAGGAGGGGAGATTGTAATAGCCAAGCCTGGTGAACGGTACGGTCTAAGATTTCATATGATTATTGACTATTTGGTCGAGTTTAGTATGGTTTGGATGTTAAGAATCTTGATTTATGGTTTATAGTATTGTTGTTTATAGTTGTTGTGTGGCAATTATTGTATCAGCGTTGCTATTCGATTTTAGTTGCATAGAGTTTGTTGTTGGTTTCAGGTGACAGTGCACCCGCGCTCAAGAGAAGACCGCACCCGCGGTCTTTAATTCAGACTTTTGATGAGATTGCCGAAGTCACACCGCACCCGCGGTCGTCATGTTTGGATTTTTGGTTGAAATGCCGAAGGCATAGCGCACCCGCGGTGCAAGGTGTAGCGCACCTGCGGTCGATGAACAGTAGAAACGTGTTTTCGGATTTAAGTGAGATAAATGGATGAGTTGCTCACTTTTCTCTCATTTCTTTCCCTTTCTCTCGGTTTCTTCAGAGCAAGGAAGCTAGGGTTCCTTTTTCTTTCATTTCCTTCCTTTGATTCTTGCATCTTGTTGGTTGTTTGTGTTGAGAGCAAGGTTATTTTGGGTTCAAGGAAGTTAAGGTAAGCTTTTGGTTTAGTTTATTCTTAGTTTTGGTGTTGGGAGAAATCATGGGTTTGGTGATGGTGTTGGTTTTATGGATTAATTGATATGGGTTTATGTTTATTGAGATGTTGATGGTTCAATTCATGGTTTATTGTTGTAGGTTGTGTACCAAGAGATTTATTCAAGGGTTTTATTGGTTGTAAGTGGAATTCCATTCCTTGTGCTCACATGATAGTATATGTATGGTGTTTCAATGGTTTTATCATGTTATTTCCTTCCATTTGATTCATATTATGTATTGATATACTTGGTTGTATATTAGAGGCAATTGAAAGTCTCAATTGTGAAAAAGGGAATACAAAAGAAAGAGTATGCAAAGTGTTTGTTTAAATGCCCAAGAGAGAGTTCAAATGATTTATGAATTGATAGATACATAGTAAGAGATTGCATGCAATTAGTTGATCAACGACCATAAGCTTATATCCCTCAGAGTTATCGATTTATGTCGATGGGATATAGGTACAGAGATAGAGTTACTATATAGATATCAATCTAACAGAGAAAAGAGAAATACCATCGTTATTGTTATTCATACTATGATATTCATGTTTCAGAGTTGATGGTATTTAATGTTTTCAAAGTCAAGTTTTTCAGAGTATGCTATGTATCCATTGCTATGTAAGAGTTCCACTTGCTGAGTTATATACTCATTTCAGTTATTTCATGTGATGCAGATAAGAGCGACGGACCGGGACGTTGATTGTGGGCCGGAGTCATGTGCATATAAAGAAGGAAGGAAGAAGATATTTTGATAGCATTTTGGACATGATCACAAAAATGATATTTTGTATTTTGTTGTATCATTTGATTGATCATGTATATGCATTTGTTTGTAAAGGTTTTATGTAAAGAAATTTTAATCCTTCCTCCCTTCAAGAAAATTTTAATTTCCGCTGCTATTTTATTAAAGTGGTTCAGAGGGTGTTACATTTAGTGGTATCAGAGCACCGTTCTTCGGACCAATGTATATGACTTCGTCTACTTTCAACAGTCCGGGTATGTCTTCTTCTACATCTATTCATTGTTATCTATTGATATGTATTGTGTGAGCACATTGTAGGAGTTATGCCTCCTAAGAGGAAAGCTGCAGAGGGGGAGGATAGTTCTTCCTCTAGAGTTGTCGATGAGTTTGGCAAGTTATTGAAAGAGCAAGCTAAGGTCCACAGTGAGCAGATCCAACAGTTACTTCGTTTGCAAGGTACAGGTCAAGGTAGAGGTCAAGTGAGAGGCCAAGTGGCACAAGCAGTTGGTACTGATGGGATCTTTACTGCTTTCAAGAAGATGGATCCGCCTGAATTTGCAGGAAGCACTGATCCGTTGGTGGCAGTAGAGTGGATCAAAGCACTTAGGCGATATTTGATCATCTCAAGTATGAAGACAAGGACAGAGTTGGATGTGCAGTGTTCATGTTAGTCAAGGCTGCACGCATTTGGTGGAATGCTACCAAGGTTAGTGTGGATGTTCCGGCATTGAAGTGGTCAGAGTTCACTTATCTTTTCTATGACAAGTACTTCCCAGACGCACTTCGAGCTAGGAAGGTGACTGAGTTCTTGGAGCTTCGACAGGGAGGTATGAATGTTGATGAGTACATTCTGAAATTCGAGGAGGGCTGTCTTTTTGCCCCGTATATTGCTTCCAATGACAAAGACAAAGGTGCTCATTTCATTAGAAGCCTTAGAGCAGAAATCAGAAGGGACATTAATATGTTGAAGGCTGTGACATTCAAAGAGATTGTGGCTAAGGCTCTGTTGGCTGAGCAAGATGAGAAAGACATTGCTAGGGAGAGACAAGCGAGGCAGCAGGCCATTGCTCAAAGAGGCCAAGGTTCAAGTCAAAGAGGAAAGGGCAGTTTCAAAGGGAAAGGCAAGTTAGAGTCGAGTCCTAAACCACCGGCAGTTCCATTTGATCCCGAGAAGCCATTTTGTCCCAAGTGCGGTAGGCATCATCGGGGAGAGTGCATATTTGGTACTCATACTTGCTACAGATGTGGCACTGCATGCCATATTTCCAAGGATTGTCCAAGAGGAGCGAGTAAAGAGAAGGTGCAGGGACGCATCTTTACCATGACAAAGGAAGGTATAAACCATGATTCTTCTGTGATCTCTAGTACTATTTTAATTTCAGGCAGAGTAGCTATGACATTGATTGATACAGCTGCTACTCATTCTTTTATGTCTGAACCATTTTTGAGATCTTTGGGTATAGTTCCTTCTGTTATTCCCCTCCAGTTTAATGTTGTATTGCCTTCGGGGGATGTGTTGTGCCCGACATCTATTGTGTATGCGTGCTCTGTTCAAATTGATGAGCGAGTGGTTTATGCTGATTTGATTGTTATCCCTATGGTTGCGTTTGATATTATACTTGGCATGGATTGGCTATCAACCTATCGTGCAGTGATTGATTGTGTTGCTAAGACGGTGAAATTTGCAGATGATGGCAATAGGGAAGGTATGCTCGCCAGTGCAGGTACTTCGCTGGTCCTTCCTTTTATTTCATGTCTTGAGGCTAAGAAGTTGTTGTTTAGAGGTTGTGATGGGTTTTTGGCTTCGATTGTGGATGTGGATAGAATTGTGAAATTGAACATTGATAATATTGATGTGGTGAGAGAGTTCCCTGATGTTTTTGAGGATGATGTGCCGGGTTTGCCGCCGGACAGAGATGTGGAGTTTGTGACTGATTTAGTTCCAGGTACGGTTCCTATTTCCAAGGCTCCGTACAGAATGGCCCCTACAGAGATGAAAGAGTTGAAGACGCAGTTGCAGGATCTTTTGGATAAATGTTTCATTCGGCCGAGTTCTTCGCCTTGGGGAGCTCCGGTTCTTTTCGTCAAGAAGAAAGATGGGACTTTGCGGCTGTGTATTGATTATAGAGAGATCAACAAGGTGACGATTAAGAATAAGTATCCGTTGCCACGGATAGACGATCTGTTTGAGCAACTGCAAAGGTCTACCGTGTTTTCGAAGATTGATCTGCGATCTGGCTATTATAAGTTGAAAGTTAGGGAGTTTGATATCCCTAAGACGGTGTTCCGGACCAGGTACGGTCATTATGAATTTCTTGTTATGTCGTTCGGTCTGACTAATGCTCCTTCAGTCTTCATGGATCTGATGAACCGAGTGTTCAAGCCGTATTTGGATAGCTTTGTCATTGTTTTCATCGATGACATATTGATTTATTCCAAGACCAGAGAGCTTCATTCAGAGCACCTCAGAGTTGTGCTTCAGTTGTTGAGAGAGAAGAGGTTGTATGCTAAGTTGAAGAAATGTGAGTTCTGGTTGGAGCAGATTTTTTTCTTAGGCCATGTTGTTTCGAAGGATGGTATAGCTGTTGATCCTGTGAAAATCGAGGCGATTCAGAAACGGCCTATCCCTACCATTGTATCAGAGGTACGCAGTTTTCTTGGTTTGGCGGGTTATTATCGTCGTTTTATTTCAGATTTCTCCAAGATTGCTCTGCCGTTAACCAATCTGACGAGGAAGACTGTGAAGTTTGAGTGGTCCAATGAATGCCAAAGTGGATTTCAAGAGTTGAAAGATAAGTTGACGTCAGCTCCGGTACTTGCATTGCCCAGTGGTTCAGAGGACTTTGTTGTTTATACTGACGCGTCGAAGAAAGGTCTTGGTGCAGTGCTGATGCAACGTGGAAAGGTTATAGCCTATGCTTCTCGCCAGTTGAAGGACTACGAGAAGAATTATCCTACGCATGATCTGGAACTGGCAGCTGTGGTATTCGCCCTGAAAATCTGGAGATATTACTTATATGGCGAAAAGTGTGAAATTTTCACGGACCACAAGAGTTTGAAGTATTTGTTTTCCCAGAAAGAACTCAATATGAGACAGAGACGGTGGTTAGAGCTTGTCAAAGATTATGATGTGACTATTAGTTACCACCCAGGGAAAGCGAATGTTGTAGCAGATGCATTGAGCCGTAAGTCAAGTTCTTCCTTGAGTTCTATGATCCAGAACCCGTTGTTGTTGGACTTGCAATGAGAGGAGATAGCTTTGGTGGTTCCGGGAAACATTGCTCATTTTTCAGCGTTGATCATTCGGTATACTTTGACAGACATGATCCGTAGAGAGCAAGCCATTGATGCACAGTTGACAGAGTTGAGAGCCAGAGCAGAGGAGAGAGGTAATTCAGAGTTTGGATTGAATGGAGATGGTTTGGTGACTTTCAGAGGCCGTTTATGTATTCCTGTTGGTGATGATATTCGGCGAGACGTCTTGACAGAGGTACATACCGCGCCATACTCGATACATCCAGGTGGTACCAAGATGTATCAGGATCTTCGTAGACTCTATTGGTGGCCGGGTATGAAGAAGGATATTGCCATGTTTATTTCTCAGTGCCTAACTTGTCAGCAGATGAAAATCGAACATCAGAGACCTGCTGGGACATTGCTGTCATTACCGATTCCTCAATGGAAATGAGAGCATATTACGATGGACTTCGTGACTGGTCTTCCAAGGACGCAGAAAGGTTTTAACTCTATTTGGGTTATTGTTGATCGGTTGACCAAGTTAGCGCATTTTCTTCCAGTCAAGACGACGTATTCTATGAACCAGTATGCCGAAGAGTACATAGCAGAGATTGTTAGACTTCATGGTGTTCCTGTGTCGATCGTGTCTGATCGTGACCCTAGATTTACTTCAGAGTTTTGGAAGAGTTTGCACAGAGCTATGGGTTCACGGTTAGCATTCAGTACAGCATATCATCCCCAGAGTGACGGTCAATCAGAGAGAGTTATTCAGATTCTAGAGGATATGCTCAGAGCTTGTACTATTGATTATCCTGGTAGCTGGGATTCCAAATTGCCTCTTGTTGAGTTCACGTCAATAATAGCTACCAAGCGACGATTGGCATGGCACCGCATGAAGCACTTTATGGCAGAAAGTGTAGATCGCCCTTGTATTGGGACGAGATTGGTGAGAGGAAGATGTTGGGTCCATAGTTGGTCCAACAGACAGCTGATGTTGTTGCTGTTATCCAAGAGAGAATGAAGACAGCACAGTCGAGACAGAAGAGCTATGCTGATGTGCGTCGTAGGCCATTGCAGTTTGAGGTTGGAGACCGTGTATTCTTGAAGATAGCACCTCTTAAAGGTGTGATGCGGTTTGGCAAGAAGGGAAAGTTGAGTCCGCGGTTTATTGGCCCATTTGAGATCTTGGATAGAGTTGGTGATCAAGCTTACAGGTTAGCCCTACCGCCAGATCTTGACAGAGTTCATAATGTTTTTCATGTTTCAATGATCAGGAAGTATATTGCGAATCCTTCCCATGTTCTTCGCCACGAGCCATTGGATTTGATGCCGAATTTGACGTATCAAGAGATTCCGGTCCAGATTCTGGATCGCAAAGTTAAAGTGTTGAGAAACAAAGAGATCTGTATTGTTAAAGTCCTTTGGAGGAATCATTTGATTGAAGAAGCCACGTGGGAACCAGAGGATGAGATGAAAGAGAAGTATCCTGAGTTGTTTGCGCAGTGACGTCAATTTCGAGGACGAAATTCCTCTAAGGAGGGGAGATTGTAATAGCCAAGCCTGGTGAACGGTACGGTCTAAGATTTCATATGATTATTGACTATTTGGTCGAGTTTAGTATGGTTTGGATGTTAAGAATTTTGATTTATGGTTTATAGTATTGTTGTTTATAGTTGTTGTGTGGCAATTATTGTATCAGCGTTGCGATTCAATTTTAGTTGCATAGAGTTTGTTGTTGGCTTCAGGTGACAGTGCACCCGCGCTCAAGAGAAGACCGCACCCGCGGTCTTTAATTCAGATTTTTGATGAGATTGCCGAAGTCACACCGCACCCGCGGTCGTCATGTTTGGATTTTTGGTTGGAATGCCGAAGGCATAGCGCACCCGCGGTGCAAGGTGTAGCGCACCTGCGGTCGATGAACAGTAGAAACGTGTTTTCGGATTTAAGTGAGATAAATGGATGAGTTGCTCACTTTTCTCTCATTTCTTTCCCTTTCTCTCGGTTTCTTCAGAGCAAGGAAGCTAGGGTTCCTTTTCCTTTCATTTCCTTCCTTTGATTCTTGCATCTTGTTGGTTGTTTGTGTTGAGAGCAAGGTTATTTTGGGTTCAAGGAAGCTAAGGTAAGCTTTTGGTTTAGTTTATTCTTAGTTTTGGGTTTGGGAGAAATCATGGGTTTGGTGATGGTGTTGGTTTTATGGATTAATTGATATGGGTTTATGTTTATTGAGATGTTGATGGTTCAATTCATTGTTTATTGTTGTAGGTTGTGTGCCAAGAGATTTATTCAAGGATTTTATTGGTTGTAAGTGGAATTTCATTCCTTGTGCTCACATGATAGTATATGTATGGTGTTTCAATGGTTTTATCATGTTATTTCCTTCCATTTGATTCATATATGTATTGATATACTTGGTTGTATATTAGAGGCAATTGAAAGTCTCAATTGTGAAAAAGGGAATACAAAAGAAAGAGTATGCAAAGTGTTTGTTTAAATGCCCAAGAGAGAGTCCAAATGATTTATGGATTAATAGATACATAGTCAGAGATTGCATGCAATTAGTTGATCAACGACTATTGGCTTATATCCCTCAGAGTTATCGATTTATGTCGATGGGATATAGATACAGAGATAGAGTTACTATATGGATATCAATCCAACAGAGAAAAGAGAAATACCATCGTTATTGTTATTCATACTATGATATTCAGGTTTCAGAGTTGATGATATTTAATGTTTTCAAAGTCATGTTTTTCAGAGTATGCTATGTATCCATTGCTATGTAAAAGTTCCACTTGCTGAGTTTTATACTCATTTCAGTTATTTCATGTGATGCAGATAAGAGCGACGGGCCGGGACGTTGATTGTGGGCCGGAGTCATGTGCATATAGAGAAGGAAGGAAGAAGATATTTTGATAGCATTTTGGACATGATCACAAAAATGATATTTTGTATTTTGTTGTATCATTTGATTGATCATGTATATGCATTTGTTTGTAAAGGTTTTATGTAAAGAAATTTTAATCCTTCCTCCCTTCAAGAAAATTTTAATTTCCGCTGCTATTTTATTAAAGTGGTTCAGAGGGTGTTACAGGGTTGGTGGAATGGGATTGAGGGTTGTTGCTGTTTCTGTGTTGGAGCAACATATGAAGTTCTTTTCTGTCTAATCAAACCCGCTTATGCTACTTTGGCTCTGTTCAGGGCATCAGCCAAATTATTTGGTCGCCCTGTATTTACCAGTGTAAAGATATCTGGATTCAATCCATTAATGAACTGATCAACAACTGCTTCATCATTCTCAGCAACATGAGGAGCAAATCTTAACAAGGTAGAGAATTTGGCCACATATTCTTCGATATTCAAATGACCCTGTCTCAGATTAGCAAACTCTGCACCCTTGTCTTTTTTGTACGATACTGGGAAGAATCGATGATAGAACACAGCTTTAAAGATCTTCCAAGTAATAACTGTACCTCGATGCTCCAAAGCTCTCTTGGTTGTGAGCCACCAACTCTTGGCAACGTCATGCAACTGGTGCCAAATCAGTCTTCGCTCATCTGTGTAATCAAGTGAATCAAACAGCATTTCAATGTCATCAAGCCAGCTTTCACACTCGATAAAATTCTCAGTGCCTTTCAAATTCGGCTGTTTGAATGACTAAAATCTCTTCAGCAGTGTTTCCATAGGTGTCGCTGTAACATCCATCGGATTAGTAGAAGTACTACCCTGTTCTGGGATTCTTCGAGGAGGCATATATGATTATCAAAATGGTTAGTAATAAAATCTAACAAATCTGTCTCAGTCCTTCTCTGATCATCTACTTCTGATCGAGAATCGGTTCTGATTCATTCTTCAATAATACAGGTTTCCAATCAAATCAGATAATCAGGTAAACATGAATTTTCAAAGCAGTAAAACATGCTAGCATCACAAAAGCAGGAAAGAAAACTCAATCTACCCCGCTCACTCACTTCTATCTCAGCCTAAGGAAAGTACAGCTACAGCTCTGATACCACCTGGTGTGGGGACTTGGACGCTAACTCATTCTTTTCAATCATCATTAGAATTAAATGGATCAATTAAATAAATTGGGTCGCAATTTTTTTAAATGTTGAACACCTTATAAACAAGTGTACAAATTTCTATAACAAGTTAGGTCCCATCTTATTCAAATCACAAGATCAAGTGCAATAACTACAACATGATCAAAAGTACAAGTCTTGTACAAAATACAATCATAACAAACTAGGGTTCAGCTACTACATATAGAGTGTTGAAAATCAGTTCTACATCTAGGCCCGGATCTCCACTCTAATCTCGATTTTTCATCATCTTCTCGACCCTGATCCTGTCCCACCTGTTTGTCATGCACATATACAAACATAACAACAGCCGGATAAATCCGGTGAGAAACATATTTTCCAGTATAAACAATGTATACATGCATTTCATACAAGCATATACAAAAGCATATAACATTTGTAAACACATGCATCGTAATCTACGAAAACATAAATCGATACAATGCTGTAAATCAAACTCTGATACTCTTAATCTCTGACTCGACTCTAATCTAGGGGTCTCAAATTGAATAAGAACGTAACAAGTCTCCCACCTACTCTCCGAGCTGGATGGTGGTACGTTCTTATTCCCAGACATTGGCCCTCTATATCAAATCTCTACAATAGGAGTCGATCTTCTCCTAAGCACATCGATATAAACCAAATGTCCAGTGACCTGACACCTTTGCCAAAGACTCAATGCATGCTTTGCTATAACTCAATAGACTAAGCATATCAATCTCCAGAATTGCAAATACATCAAAGCAATTACAATAAAGTATGTGGTTTTGGAAAACTCAAGCTATCTCTTACTCGAGTTGTATCTCCCGGTTTAACATTGATTTATACATTTCTTTTCGTAGTTCTCGGTTGATTCAAACCTCAATCTGGCTTTGATCTTTCTTCGAAGTCTTCAATACCAAATCTGGAATGACATTTCGAGAAGTACAACATCACATACAACTCAAGGCAATATTGGATATGATCAGAATTCAATATAATTCTGTTTTGACGGCATAACATCACAACCTCGAGATACCGGCAATACAATATCAATAGATACCAATCTCAACAACTCATAATCATAAAAACACAAGCTGATATTCTCAAATTCTGCATAATCCAATCAAATCAAATCTGGAAAATGATAACAATTGTATACGGTGTCCGTTCTTCGATCCGGTTTCGATTATACAATTATCACAATTTCAGGAACACATTATATATATCAAATCATGATTCCCCCAATATCAAATTTTCGAACCATGCTAGAACATAAGAAAACTTACATCCTTTTGAAACCTTTGACGAGAGGAGCACGGAACTAAACTCGGATTGAAATTCTGACGGTCGGATATCGCAAAATCACAAATCTAAGATTCAAGGAATTTGTGAATTTCTATGGCTCTCGGTTCTTGTTTCTGAAGGTCTGAAGGGGAAATGAAAGTTGTTTATATCTTTTAAAAGCATGGCAAGACATGTGGCTCACTCTATGTTCAGCACGTCTCGCGCATATGCGCGTCCATCACCGGCGCATATGCGCGAGACTCTCTGTCTCAGCAATAATGAATTCACCATCTCGCGCATATGCGCGTCACCTGTTCGCAACATTGCATCTGCTCGCGCATATGCGCGCCTCATCTCGCGCATATGCACGAGACCTACTGTCTCGGCACTCGGGAAATTCACATGCTCGTGTATATTCGCGCATATGCGCGAGGTCTTCTGCCTCGGCACTTGCTGCTCGCGCATATGCGTGCCTCGTCTCCGCGCATGTGCGTGATGTCTGCTGGACCAACATACATACAATATCCATGTTTCCCCAAATCTTGTCTCGGAGTTGTCTTTCTATAATCACATCAATTCATCAATTAATAATCTCAGATTAACAGGATAAAATCTCGGGCATTACACAACACCTGAGGACCGTATTGCAGACTCTACAGGACATATGGTTGTATGCCAAGTTCAGTAAGTGCGAGTTCTAGATTGACAGAGTGGCATTCTTGGGCCACATTGTATCTCAGGATGGTATTGAGGTCGACCCTAGTAAGGTCGAAGCAGTCAGATATTGGCCAGCGCCTAAGAGCGTGACAGAGATCCGTAGCTTCTTAGGATTGGCTGGGTATTACAGGAATTCATTCAGGACTTCTCTTCTATCGTGGTGCCTAAGACCGCCTTGACAAAGAAGAATTCCAAGTTTATCTGAGGATATGAGTGCCAGAAGAGCTTTGATAGACTGAAGTTAGCATTGACCACAACACTAGTTTTAGTTATGCCATCGGGGCAGGGAGAGTTCGTGGTTTACACAGATGCTTTGAAGCTCAGTTTGGGTGCGATTCTGACGCAGCATGACAGAGTTATAGTCTACGCATCCAGACAGTTGAAGGTCCATGAGAAGAATTGTAAGGTCTGAAAATTTAAATCACGTGACCTAAATGCATGCAATCTAGGATTTTTATTTAAATTATGTGTTTAATTATTTTTATGCATAATTCAAGCATGATAAGATTTATTTCATGAAATTCTATAAGTTCAAGCATTAGGGTTTCTAGGTGCATTTCGCGCTCGATCGAGGAACGGAGACCGGAGAATATTCAGAAAAATTATTTTATTACATGATTAATTTTTATTAATTATTATAAGGTGTTTTTAAAGGTATCTTTCAAGAATGGTCTTATTGGGTATTTTTACCCGCAAGATTTTATTTTTAACCGGTACGTAAATTTTATCGAATCAGGGGACTTTTTGAGGGGTCGGCTAATATTTCCAAAAAATTTCCAACACAAAATATTTTTTGGGAGTGTGTTTGGATTTAATGAGCCTAATTTTAAGTTTATTGGGCTTAAAAATCTTTTTAATCCTTTATTTAACAATTTAGGGCCCATTAGTTATTTATTAACTATTTATATAATGCTAATTAACCCTAAACCTAATCCCTCCCCAACCAGCCGACACCCTCCCCTATCAGAGCATTCTCGGTTTCAGCAAAACCTCAACAAGGAGGCCACGGCCAAGCTCATTTCTTGAAAGAAAAATAGTCTCCGGCACTCGTTCTTCGATGCCCTCGTGCCTATAACATCAAAGGCATGCTTTGTATCATCTTTTCTCGCATCATGCACGTTTTATATACTGATATTTGTGTTCACGCATAAAAATTTCCGATCCAAGCATGTCCTTGAAAGATTTTCGGTTTCAATGTGTTTTCTTGCAATCTATATGTGTTGCTCACGATTTTTCTGAACTTTGGTGCAAGGGGCTGCGATTCTTGATTGTTAGGGGCTGCTTGTGGTTTCAAGGTGCTGTCTTGGGATTTAGGATGGTTGCTGGATGTATCAAGGGGAGGACCGAGAGGAGGGTTTCTTAGAGGGTGGCTCGGTTCTTGGGTTTTAGCGTGCAGGGGACGAACCAAGGTTTGGAATAAACCATGCGGGGTCTGAGCCGTGGTTGAGGAAGGCCTGAGTGCTGTTGGTGCGACCCCTGGGACAGATCGAGTGTGGACTAGGAGGAGGGGCCGCGAGTTGGCTTTCTTGCGGTGCTAGCATAGAAGCACGAATTCTCTTGTGCATGGGGCTAGGCCCGTGGTGTTGGTAGGCTCCTTAAGGGCTGGTATAGGTCCTTGATGACTTGATTCATCGTTGGTGCGAGTTGGTGCGAGCCTTGGGGTGCTAAAGTGCGAGTGGTGCCATTTTCGGTTTGGGAAGGGAAGTTGCATTTTTTTCAGCAACTTTCCAGTAGCTTAAGGGGGATAGTTTCGTGAGTTTAGGGGCCTGAATTGTTTGGTTTTAGGACTTTTAAGTGTTTTTAAGATATGATAATAAGTGAGGAAAAATTTGGTTAAGTTTCGAGTCGATTCGGGTTAAAACCGAGACCTTGGTCCAAATTTTAAAACGAATCGGTTAAGTTGTAGAAGGGGCTCGAGTTTACGTCTAGGAAAGTTTTTAAAATTGTTTTGGGACATTTTAAGGAGTTTGGTAAGTTTCGGGTCAATTTTAGAGGTCACGGGGTGAAACAATAATTTTTGGGTTTCCAGAGGCAAAATGGTCATTTTGCACCCGAGGTGAGATTTTTGTTCTGACAGCACTCTGAGCACAAATTTACGATATTTTAAATATTTATACATCATGATTCACGATTTTTAATATTTTATGAAAATTTACGTTGCATGCTTGAATTTAAAGAAAATTGAATTTGTGCATTATTTTTATAAGTTATGTAAATGATGATATTTAGAATTATGGAAATTAGTCGTGGCTATCGAAGTATGTGTAAATGTTTAAGATGTATATGTAAATGCTGATGATGAAGCCTAGGCACAATGGATGGGTAATCATGTCACTGATGTCCGACAGCCGCCCGGTACCGCGGTTCTATGTATGATTGATCCATCGTAAATGATGATGTACGTTAGTCACCTCTAATGAACTGAATGATGAATGATGATTAACGATGAGCTGTTTTGACAACTTACGATTGCATATGACACGTTTACATTAAACTTTTAAAGTTCATGAAAGATATGTTGAATATGATATTTTTCATTGATGTGTGCTATGTATAGGTATTTGTTATTTATGGTACAAGTGTGTTGAGTTTTTAAACTCACTAGGCGTGTGTGATGCAGGTGAGTTCGATGTCGAGGAGACTGGATGTGCTGGGCTCTGAGTCAACGGACCTGGTGCGCGACATGACCCGAGGAACTTATGATTTTCCGCACGTTTATGATTTTATGTTTTTGAGAGGATATGAGGACTTTATACGCTGTTTTATTTTACTACTGATGTTAGGATTTTACTCGTTTTTACTCCGGTATATTTTCATTGGTAGTTGCTTATGATAATTTTTAAATGATGTTTTTAAGTAGGATTTCATGCATGCGATTTATTTAAATGTTTATTTTCAAAGTGAGAGCTTTAAAAAAAAATTTATTTCCGCACTTTTAAATCGATAGACGTTTCAGTTGGTATCAGAGCAAGGGTCCTATATAAGGTTGTGCCGTCGCCAGCTTCTGCAGCTCAGTCTTCAAAGCCTCAGTCTGGAAGCTTTTACGATTTAATTGTTTTAAATGATTTATTGCTATCACCTTCACGTTTTCATGATTTATGCTTTATGATAATTTACTGCTTTTACGATTTAAGCTTCATTATTTTCAAAACTAGATTAATTGCATGATGAGTTACGCAAATTGGACTGTATTCAGATATGCCTCCCAGACGTGCTCCCAGCACTGATAGGCAGGATGAGATCCCTGGAGGAGGCCGAGGACCTCCACCACCACCACCACCACCGCTAGGGGACCCAGTTACCTGAGTTCTGGAGGGTATGGCTAGGCTACTGGAGCAGGTTCAGCAGGCTCCTAGGCCTCAGGTGTATGTTTTCGAGCCGTTCTGTCGGCTCAACCCGAAGGAGTCCGGGGGCCCCGGGTCCGATATCTAATACTAATAATTATAATTGTAACAAACCAAATGATTTAGTAAATACATAATTTGTGGTTCACAAATTCACATAAACATCGTCAAAATAATTTAATGGTCTCAAATGTTTGAAATATAATTTTCAACATGCCAACAAAAAGTAGTGAACCAAAGAAATCCAAGCATCATCACATAGCTCCAAAGATCCAAGAATCCCACTCTAACTCGTATCTCCTCGCCTGGAGCTGGACTCTGGCATCACAAACCTCGCCTCACCTACCGTCAAGCACATGAAAACAAGAGGTAGCCGACGTGCCGGTGAGTATAAACCCAGTGCGATACAATCAATAACATATGAGAATTAACATTTCAAATATCTCATATAAAATTCATAAAGATGCAATATAATGCAATGCATGATCAGAAGCTGTGGGCTATCAATAAATCTCAAGATCAAGTGAATCATCTGGTCATAGGTTACCCAAGGGAATAGAATCACCCAGCAACATCCACCGACTCATCCGTTCGGGGTGGGGTGCTGTGTTCTACAATCCCAGGACTATGGTGCGCCTATAGAGAGTGTTCAGGCCATAGCAGCGACCTCCGCATACACTATGCCAACTCAACTATAGCCCCATACGTCCAACAAATCAATAAATCAAGGCGACCTTTGCCATATCAAATCTGAATCAAAAAGTGGCTCAATATGCAATGTAATGATGCAAATCAATATCATCATTTCGATATCATAATCAACTCATCTCAATACAACGATCATCATCAAATCACCAATAGTTCATCGAGCCATAGAGTTTTCAATTTAAAATAAAAATGATACTTTTACCTCGTATGTTACCGACCGTAACATACCTTTCAAATATTACCAAAAGAAGATCGAAATGTGTAGGTGAGAAGTCTTGAACCTTTGAATTCTACTATAACTCAAGAACTTTGATCATCTATCAAAACAAAGTAGTTTCTGTTCAAAATTCATAATTAATTCAATACTGCTTCGAATCAAGATCCGTAAATTTCTTAACCGTAATATGCCATAAAAACATTTATTTAATCATTTTATCAAACACATGACATGCGTGCTAAAGAGTTAGCTCATTTACTTTGCCCTTACCTTCAATTCCATTTCTTTTCAAAATATCAATACATACAATAATAATACCATCAATCATTATATTAACAACTTTACCTCAACACTCAAACCAAACAACACATTGTTTTCCCTTCAATCACTAAACCAAGGAAATAAGGTTTCTTACCTTGCTTATAAACTCTTGAGGAGAAGAACTTCTAATCTCCAAGAAAATATTAAGGCTTCAATCAAAGATTAATGTCTTGGAAAAAATTGTATTGAAGGAGAATGAAGAACCCTAGCTCTAAACCAATGAAGAACCCTAGCTCTATAACTCGACCTGTATTCTTGAGATCAATTCTGAACATTCACTCTCATGTTTTGGATGTAGGATATGACTTACCAGAATAGCTACATTAAGAGCTTAGAGAGGAAGCTAGAGAAACTAAAGGAACATAACTATTGCCTAGAGCTGGACAAAGATGAATCAGAGCGTCGAGCAGAACACTTAAAAGATGATGTTCAACGTTATGCTCATTATCTGCATGAGGCAGAAGAGAGGAATAAGAGAACTCAAGAAGAGTTTGAAACCTCCCAAGAGAATGTTGCAGAGTTAATCGAGTTACGTGATACCTTAGTTGAGAAGATCCAAGTGCTTAAGGATCATAATCACCAACTCGTGCACCAACATAATCAATATTTTGAACAGACTGATGCTCAGATTCATGAGTTGCAGAGCACTGTTGAAGTTCTTAGCGACCAGAATGCAGTTCTGTATGGTCATATTGAACATCTGGAAACAGTAATAGCCAACCATGAAGATGAACCTGAGGAGGATCCCGAAGAAGAAGCAGAAGTCGATGAGGATCCTATGGATTTGTGATTAGGAGAAGTGATAGATTAGACATTCAGTAGTAGTTTTTTGTAATAGCACTTGTTTTATTTGCATTTTGTTAGAATTTTCAAAGGTTATTTGTAATTGCACTTTCTCGGGAAATCAATAAAAATTTATTTCTATCCGTTGGTTTCATATTTAATTTTTGGAGCAATTAATCAATTATTGTGATTCCTTTGTTTAATTCTTTTTTCTGCCATCAACCTTAGAGCTTTCATATTTTTAGGAAATGGACGGGAGACCTGTGAAAAACAACCGTAAGCCTCGTTACAATAACCGCAACAATAACCGTAATGATGAAGATGCACAACAACCACCACAACCACCACCAGCAGTTGGCCTCAGTCAGGCGGATTTGATGGCTATAGCCACGATTGTGGCAACCACGCTACAAGGGTTAGTGAACCCTAATGCTAATCAGCCACCGCCACCACCTCCAGCTCAGAATGGGACTAAGCAGTACTATGAGGCTCTCCGAAGAGCAAGAGTCCCAAATTTCGACGGAAGCTTCGATCCTGAGGTCGGACAGAATTGGATGAAGGAGGTAGAGAACCATCTTCGACTACTTGAGGTTCCACAAAGGATCAAGGTAGATATGATTACACCTTTTCTTGTGGATAAAGCAGCCAAATGGTGGGAAGGAGTCTCACCAGCTATGGTAAGGGCGGAACATATCACTTGGCAAAGGTTCCGAGAGGCAGTTCTGAAGCAGTACTTCCCGACAGCAGTTCGAGTGCAGAAGCTGTCAGAATTTGAAAGCTTGGTTCAAGAACCAAACATGTCAATGGTGGAGTATTCATCCAAGTTCCATTCATTGGGAACTTACTCCCCAACCATCATGGGAGACGAGGCCTTGAAGATTCATCGCTTCAAGAAAGGATTGAACAGCCGCATTCAATCTGCCCTTGCTGTTATCGGGCCCAATATTTTCGATGAATTAATGGGAGCCGCCATCCGGGCTGAGAACGACATTAAGAGGCGTGAAAGTGAGAACAAACTCAAACGTCCTCAGTCAAGCCAATACCAATCGGGCCAACAATTCAAGAGGCCTAGGTTTTCAAGCAATAAATTTACCAGTGCTCTATCTAAAGGAATCACTTCTTCTCAGTCAAGCAAAGAGGGAGTCAAGTGCCAAATTTGTGGATTCGCTCACACTGGTGAATGTCGTAGGAATTCTGGAGCTTGAATCCGTTGTGGAAAGATGGACCATCGCATTGCTCAATGCCCTCTTCCAGATCCAAGGAATGGTCCAGCAGGAGGAACAACTCCAAACAAGCCTAAGGAAAACAAGACAAAAGCCTAAGGACCTACTGTCTCGGCACTCGGGAAATTCACATGCTCGTGTATATTCGCGCATATGCGCGAGGTCTTCTGCCTCGGCACTTGCTGCTCGCGCATATGCGTGCCTCGTCTCCGCGCATGTGCGTGATGTCTGCTGGACCAACATACATACAATATCCATGTTTCCCCAAATCTTGTCTCGGAGTTGTCTTTCTATAATCACATCAATTCATCAATTAATAATCTCAGATTAACAGGATAAAATCTCGGGCATTACACAACACCTGAGGACCGTATTGCAGACTCTACAGGACATATGGTTGTATGCCAAGTTCAGTAAGTGCGAGTTCTAGATTGACAGAGTGGCATTCTTGGGCCACATTGTATCTCAGGATGGTATTGAGGTCGACCCTAGTAAGGTCGAAGCAGTCAGATATTGGCCAGCGCCTAAGAGCGTGACAGAGATCCGTAGCTTCTTAGGATTGGCTGGGTATTACAGGAATTCATTCAGGACTTCTCTTCTATCGTGGTGCCTAAGACCGCCTTGACAAAGAAGAATTCCAAGTTTATCTGAGGATATGAGTGCCAGAAGAGCTTTGATAGACTGAAGTTAGCATTGACCACAACACTAGTTTTAGTTATGCCATCGGGGCAGGGAGAGTTCGTGGTTTACACAGATGCTTTGAAGCTCAGTTTGGGTGCGATTCTGACGCAGCATGACAGAGTTATAGTCTACGCATCCAGACAGTTGAAGGTCCATGAGAAGAATTGTAAGGTCTGAAAATTTAAATCACGTGACCTAAATGCATGCAATCTAGGATTTTTATTTAAATTATGTGTTTAATTATTTTTATGCATAATTCAAGCATGATAAGATTTATTTCATGAAATTCTATAAGTTCAAGCATTAGGGTTTCTAGGTGCATTTCGCGCTCGATCGAGGAACGGAGACCGGAGAATATTCAGAAAAATTATTTTATTACATGATTAATTTTTATTAATTATTATAAGGTGTTTTTAAAGGTATCTTTCAAGAATGGTCTTATTGGGTATTTTTACCCGCAAGATTTTATTTTTAACCGGTACGTAAATTTTATCGAATCAGGGGACTTTTTGAGGGGTCGGCTAATATTTCCAAAAAATTTCCAACACAAAATATTTTTTGGGAGTGTGTTTGGATTTAATGAGCCTAATTTTAAGTTTATTGGGCTTAAAAATCTTTTTAATCCTTTATTTAACAATTTAGGGCCCATTAGTTATTTATTAACTATTTATATAATGCTAATTAACCCTAAACCTAATCCCTCCCCAACCAGCCGACACCCTCCCCTATCAGAGCATTCTCGGTTTCAGCAAAACCTCAACAAGGAGGCCACGGCCAAGCTCATTTCTTGAAAGAAAAATAGTCTCCGGCACTCGTTCTTCGATGCCCTCGTGCCTATAACATCAAAGGCATGCTTTGTATCATCTTTTCTCGCATCATGCACGTTTTATATACTGATATTTGTGTTCACGCATAAAAATTTCCGATCCAAGCATGTCCTTGAAAGATTTTCGGTTTCAATGTGTTTTCTTGCAATCTATATGTGTTGCTCACGATTTTTCTGAACTTTGGTGCAAGGGGCTGCGATTCTTGATTGTTAGGGGCTGCTTGTGGTTTCAAGGTGCTGTCTTGGGATTTAGGATGGTTGCTGGATGTATCAAGGGGAGGACCGAGAGGAGGGTTTCTTAGAGGGTGGCTCGGTTCTTGGGTTTTAGCGTGCAGGGGACGAACCAAGGTTTGGAATAAACCATGCGGGGTCTGAGCCGTGGTTGAGGAAGGCCTGAGTGCTGTTGGTGCGACCCCTGGGACAGATCGAGTGTGGACTAGGAGGAGGGGCCGCGAGTTGGCTTTCTTGCGGTGCTAGCATAGAAGCACGAATTCTCTTGTGCATGGGGCTAGGCCCGTGGTGTTGGTAGGCTCCTTAAGGGCTGGTATAGGTCCTTGATGACTTGATTCATCGTTGGTGCGAGTTGGTGCGAGCCTTGGGGTGCTAAAGTGCGAGTGGTGCCATTTTCGGTTTGGGAAGGGAAGTTGCATTTTTTTCAGCAACTTTCCAGTAGCTTAAGGGGGATAGTTTCGTGAGTTTAGGGGCCTGAATTGTTTGGTTTTAGGACTTTTAAGTGTTTTTAAGATATGATAATAAGTGAGGAAAAATTTGGTTAAGTTTCGAGTCGATTCGGGTTAAAACCGAGACCTTGGTCCAAATTTTAAAACGAATCGGTTAAGTTGTAGAAGGGGCTCGAGTTTACGTCTAGGAAAGTTTTTAAAATTGTTTTGGGACATTTTAAGGAGTTTGGTAAGTTTCGGGTCAATTTTAGAGGTCACGGGGTGAAACAATAATTTTTGGGTTTCCAGAGGCAAAATGGTCATTTTGCACCCGAGGTGAGATTTTTGTTCTGACAGCACTCTGAGCACAAATTTACGATATTTTAAATATTTATACATCATGATTCACGATTTTTAATATTTTATGAAAATTTACGTTGCATGCTTGAATTTAAAGAAAATTGAATTTGTGCATTATTTTTATAAGTTATGTAAATGATGATATTTAGAATTATGGAAATTAGTCGTGGCTATCGAAGTATGTGTAAATGTTTAAGATGTATATGTAAATGCTGATGATGAAGCCTAGGCACAATGGATGGGTAATCATGTCACTGATGTCCGACAGCCGCCCGGTACCGCGGTTCTATGTATGATTGATCCATCGTAAATGATGATGTACGTTAGTCACCTCTAATGAACTGAATGATGAATGATGATTAACGATGAGCTGTTTTGACAACTTACGATTGCATATGACACGTTTACATTAAACTTTTAAAGTTCATGAAAGATATGTTGAATATGATATTTTTCATTGATGTGTGCTATGTATAGGTATTTGTTATTTATGGTACAAGTGTGTTGAGTTTTTAAACTCACTAGGCGTGTGTGATGCAGGTGAGTTCGATGTCGAGGAGACTGGATGTGCTGGGCTCTGAGTCAACGGACCTGGTGCGCGACATGACCCGAGGAACTTATGATTTTCCGCACGTTTATGATTTTATGTTTTTGAGAGGATATGAGGACTTTATACGCTGTTTTATTTTACTACTGATGTTAGGATTTTACTCGTTTTTACTCCGGTATATTTTCATTGGTAGTTGCTTATGATAATTTTTAAATGATGTTTTTAAGTAGGATTTCATGCATGCGATTTATTTAAATGTTTATTTTCAAAGTGAGAGCTTTAAAAAAAAATTTATTTCCGCACTTTTAAATCGATAGACGTTTCAGTTGGTATCAGAGCAAGGGTCCTATATAAGGTTGTGCCGTCGCCAGCTTCTGCAGCTCAGTCTTCAAAGCCTCAGTCTGGAAGCTTTTACGATTTAATTGTTTTAAATGATTTATTGCTATCACCTTCACGTTTTCATGATTTATGCTTTATGATAATTTACTGCTTTTACGATTTAAGCTTCATTATTTTCAAAACTAGATTAATTGCATGATGAGTTACGCAAATTGGACTGTATTCAGATATGCCTCCCAGACGTGCTCCCAGCACTGATAGGCAGGATGAGATCCCTGGAGGAGGCCGAGGACCTCCACCACCACCACCACCACCGCTAGGGGACCCAGTTACCTGAGTTCTGGAGGGTATGGCTAGGCTACTGGAGCAGGTTCAGCAGGCTCCTAGGCCTCAGGTGTATGTTTTCGAGCCGTTCTGTCGGCTCAACCCGAAGGAGTCCGGGGGCCCCGGGTCCGATATCTAATACTAATAATTATAATTGTAACAAACCAAATGATTTAGTAAATACATAATTTGTGGTTCACAAATTCACATAAACATCGTCAAAATAATTTAATGGTCTCAAATGTTTGAAATATAATTTTCAACATGCCAACAAAAAGTAGTGAACCAAAGAAATCCAAGCATCATCACATAGCTCCAAAGATCCAAGAATCCCACTCTAACTCGTATCTCCTCGCCTGGAGCTGGACTCTGGCATCACAAACCTCGCCTCACCTACCGTCAAGCACATGAAAACAAGAGGTAGCCGACGTGCCGGTGAGTATAAACCCAGTGCGATACAATCAATAACATATGAGAATTAACATTTCAAATATCTCATATAAAATTCATAAAGATGCAATATAATGCAATGCATGATCAGAAGCTGTGGGCTATCAATAAATCTCAAGATCAAGTGAATCATCTGGTCATAGGTTACCCAAGGGAATAGAATCACCCAGCAACATCCACCGACTCATCCGTTCGGGGTGGGGTGCTGTGTTCTACAATCCCAGGACTATGGTGCGCCTATAGAGAGTGTTCAGGCCATAGCAGCGACCTCCGCATACACTATGCCAACTCAACTATAGCCCCATACGTCCAACAAATCAATAAATCAAGGCGACCTTTGCCATATCAAATCTGAATCAAAAAGTGGCTCAATATGCAATGTAATGATGCAAATCAATATCATCATTTCGATATCATAATCAACTCATCTCAATACAACGATCATCATCAAATCACCAATAGTTCATCGAGCCATAGAGTTTTCAATTTAAAATAAAAATGATACTTTTACCTCGTATGTTACCGACCGTAACATACCTTTCAAATATTACCAAAAGAAGATCGAAATGTGTAGGTGAGAAGTCTTGAACCTTTGAATTCTACTATAACTCAAGAACTTTGATCATCTATCAAAACAAAGTAGTTTCTGTTCAAAATTCATAATTAATTCAATACTGCTTCGAATCAAGATCCGTAAATTTCTTAACCGTAATATGCCATAAAAACATTTATTTAATCATTTTATCAAACACATGACATGCGTGCTAAAGAGTTAGCTCATTTACTTTGCCCTTACCTTCAATTCCATTTCTTTTCAAAATATCAATACATACAATAATAATACCATCAATCATTATATTAACAACTTTACCTCAACACTCAAACCAAACAACACATTGTTTTCCCTTCAATCACTAAACCAAGGAAATAAGGTTTCTTACCTTGCTTATAAACTCTTGAGGAGAAGAACTTCTAATCTCCAAGAAAATATTAAGGCTTCAATCAAAGATTAATGTCTTGGAAAAAATTGTATTGAAGGAGAATGAAGAACCCTAGCTCTAAACCAATGGAGAGAAAAGAAGGAGAAGGAAAATGAGTAAAAAGATGATCCCATTCGATTTTATGCCTTCCCAAACCTCAAAACACGATTTTTAACTTGTTGGGCGCTCGGGCGGTCACATATTACCGCCCTAGCGCCGAACTTACTGGCCACAACTCAAAAATTCAGAAGCAGTGGCGCTCGAGCGGCCGTTTCTTACCGCTCGGGCGCCGCTCTGCGCACAGCTACCGTAAAGATCGTTTCTGAAACGCCTCTTCCCTTCCGAATTAGAAAAAATGGTAAACAGAAAAGTTGTAGCCCTATGTCTTGGCTTTCATCTCCAATTGATTTCATGTCATTTAAAGGTCTGAGTAAAACGTTATGCTCAATCTCCCAAAATGTGTCATTGTAGGAACGACGATACGCACGACACACTTCAGGGCCCTTTTGGCTCGTTTTCCCTAATGATTTGAAAAAAACTCAAAACATGAAAGTTATAGCCTTATGTCTTATGTTTCTAATGAAAGAGGCCTAACATCAATTGGATCAATATACAAAACATTATGCTAAAAACTACAACTACTGCCATATTTTTCACACCATTTCTGCACTTCCATTACATATTTAGCTCAAATTCCACCTTTGATTCTACCCCTCCATTATCTATTCCATTCTATAACATTCATTACCATTCATACTATAACGTAAAGCCAAGAACCATCACAACTACTGCCACATTTTTTCAAAATTCGGGCATTACAATAGCGACCGGGCCAAGTGCGTTATTTATATGCTGAGAGACAATGTATCCCTGTGGTGGGAGGGTGCCGCCCATGCTGTGGTCTTGGCCACCCTTACATGGGCCAGGTTCAAGAAGTTGTTCTACGGGAAATACTTTTCAGGTGACGTCAGGGGCCGCCTGACGAGAGAGTTCATGAGTCTCCGCCAGGGGGACTCATCTGTGGCGGAGTTCATCCGCAAGTTTGACAGGGGCTGCCATTTTGTGCCCATGATAGCGAGAGATGCCGATCAGAAGCTGCGGCACTTTTTGGATGGACTGAGACCTACCCTTCACCGGGATGTGATGTTGATGAGGTCGGAGAGTTACGATGAGGCCACTTGTGCCTTCCAGGCAGAGCAGGCGCTCCGAGACATAGATTTTGAGCTGCAGCGGAAGCGAAACTAGCCTCAGTCCAGTTCCCAGCCACAGAAGAAACAGTTCTCTGGACCATCGAGGCAACAGGGGCAGCAGAAGCCCCAGGGTCAGTTCAAGAGGCCCCAGCAGCAGAGGTCCCCTCAGGTGCCAGGAGCGCCAAGCCAGAGGACAGGCAGACATGCCCCCAGTGCGGTAAGTTCCATATCGGTGGGGACCTACAGGTGTTTCGTTTGTTCACAGAAGGGCCACAAAGCAGTAGATTGCCCTAAGAGCAAGGGCCCCACTACTTTCCGGGCCTATGTGATGCATGCCAAGGAGGCCGATGCAGAGCCAGAATCGACACTGATTACCAGTAACCTTTTTATTTAAGATTTTAATCTTTGCATGATTGCTTGGAATTAATGCTTGCTTGATGATTTATTTAATGGGATTGACAACATAGATGAAATTTAGGATGCATGCTCTACCTAGTTGGGATTAGGAATTTGATTATTGGATTGAGGAATTTTAGAGACCCAATTCCAATAACAAATGATTTAAGGACCAAAATGAAATTTTCGAACTTTAAGGGACTAAATTGCAATTTTTGTTGTTATGAGGCTCAATTTCGAAATTTTTGGGGAAAGATGTTTGGGTTAATTCAGTGATTTTTCGAGGATTTTTGTTTAATTGCCGATAAAGAATCCGTTAAATTCAACAGTAGTAGATTTGATGGTATGTTTTGTCGCATGGAGGATATACATTGCAGGTGTAGCCACACATGCATTGCTAGATTCAGGGGCTACGCATTTGTTTATATCCGAATCTTTCGTGAAGCGACTAGGAAGATGATTCAGGGTTCAGAGTGTCGATTCCATCCGGAGATCAGATGTTCACTTCCCAGATAGTGAAGAGATTGGAGCTCCGGTTATAGAAGTATGCAGTATAGGAATATTTTATTGTGCTACCACTACCGGAGTTCGACATCATATTGGGTATGGACTGGCTATCTTCTTACGGTGCAGTCATAGATTTTCGACAGAGGTCAGTTTCTGTCAGACCACCTAGTGGGAAGCCGTTTGTTTTCGAGGCAGCTAGACATCAGCAGATGCCCCACGTCATTTCTTGCATGTGTGCGAGGAAACTTATGGGGAGAGGCTGCCAGGCGTTCTTAGCCAGCATTGTGTCAGTGACAGAGCCAGATAGTCAGAGGCTGGAGGACATTGATGTAGTCAGGGAGTTCCCCGGAGTTTTCCCTGACGATGTTGCAGGAATCCCACCAGACAGAGAGGTGGAATTTTTGATTGAGCTCATGCCTGGGATAGTGTCGATATCTAAGGCACCCTACCGGTTAGCACCTACAGTGATGAAGGAGCTCAAAGATTAGATTCGGGATCTGTTAGATAAGGGTTTCATTCGCCCTTGCTTTTCTCCATGGGGTTCACCAATTCTTTTTGTTAAGAAAAAGGATGGCAGCATGCGACTGTATATCGATTACAGAGAGCTGAACATGGTCACAGTGAAGAATAAGTATCCGTTGCCGAGGATCGAGGATTTGTTTAATCAGCTTCAGGGAGCCTCAGTGTTCTCCAAGAGAGACCTTCGATCCGGATACCACCAGCTGAGAGTAAGAGAGTCAGATGTTCATAAGACAGACTTCCAGATGCGTTACGAGCACTATGAGTTTTTGGTGATGCCCTTCGATCTGATGAACATGCCATCGATTTTTATGGATCTCATGAATCGCGTGTTTCAGCCATATTTAGATCAGTTCGTCATAGTCTTCATTGACGATATTCTGATCTATTCGAAGAGCAGGGAAGAACACAGTAAGCATCTGAGGATAGTATTGCAGACTCTACAAGATAGACGATTGTATGCCAAGTTCAATAAATGTGAGTTCTGGCTTGACAGGGTGGCATTCTTGGGCCACATTGTATCTCAGGATAGAATAGAGGTCGACCCCAGCAGGGTAGAGGCAGTGAGAGATTGGCCAGTTCCTATGAGTGTGACAGAGATCCGTAGCTTCTTGACATTGGCAGGTTACTACAGGAAGTTTATCCAGTGCTTCTCTTCGATTGCGTTGTCCATGACCGTCTTGACGAAGAAGAATGCCAAGTTCAGTAAATGTGGGTTCTCGCTTGACAGGGTGGCATTCTCGGGCCACATTGTATCTCAGGATGGCATAGAGGTCAAACCCAGCAAGGTAGAGGCAGTGAGAGATTGGCCAGTTCCTATGAGTGTGACAGAGATCCGTAGATTCTTGACATTGGCAGGTTACTACAGGAAGTTTATACAGGGATTCTCTTCGATTGCGTTGTCCATGACCGCCTTGATGAAGAAGAATGCCAAGTTCATCTAGGGATCTGAGTGCCAGGAGAGCTTTGACCGACTGAAGCAGGCTTTGACTACTGCACCGGTGCTAGCTATGCCATCAGGGCAGGGAGAGTTTGTGGTTTTTACGGATGCATCGAAGCTTGGTTTGGGCGCGGTTCTGTTGCAGAAGGACAGAGTGATAGCCTATGCGTCTAGACAGCTGAAGTTCCATGAGAAGAATTATCCAACTCATGACCTCGAGCTAGCAGCAGTTGTATTCGCCATGAAGATCTGGAGACACTATCTGTATGGGGAGAAGTGCATGATTTTTACAGATCATAAGAGCCTGAAGTACTTCTTCACATAGAAGGAACTGAATATGCGATAGAGTAGGTGGCTTGAGCTAGTGAAGGACTATGATTGCGACATTAGCTACCATCCGGGTAAGGCTAATGTAGTTGCCGACGCTCTAAGCAGGAAGCACGCAGTGATTTCTCATTTGTCAGTATAGAGACCGCTACAGGCTGAGATTCAGAGATTTGAGCTTGAAGTTTATGCCAGGGGCGAGGCCCCGAATCTTGCTACTCTAACAATACAGCCGACTCTGAGAGACAAAATTCGAGCAGGACAGACTTCTGACGAGCAGTTACAGAAGTGGAGACAGAGAGACGAGGCTAAGGTCCAGAGACTGTACACAGTTGTGGATGGCATAGTTAGATATAGGGACCGCCTATGGGTTCCTGACAATGATTCCCTTCGAGCAGATATCTTGAGCGAGGCCCACAGTGCCCTGTAATCCATCCATCCAGGGAGTACGAAGATGTATAAGGATTTACAGACTCTATATTGGTGGCCGGGCACGAAGAGAGATATTCTGCGATTTGTCTCCGAGTGTTTGACTTGTCAGCAGGTCAAGGCAGAGCATCAGAGACCGCAGGGAAGCTGAGATCACTCCCTATTCCCAAGTGGAAATGGGAGAACAATACTATGGATTTCGTGACAGGACTTCCGAGGACTACTGGAGGATTCAATGCCATCTGGGTGATTGTTGATCGGCTCAATAAATAAGCTCATTTCTTACCGACCAGGAAGACATTCACCATGACTCAGTACGCAGAGCTGTACATCAGAGAGATAGTCAGATTGCATGGGATTCCAGTGTCCATCGTGTCAGACAGGGACTCGAGATTCACATCTGAATTCTGGAAGAGTCTCCATCAGGCGTTGGGTATGAAGTTACTATTTAGTACTGCTTTCCATCCTCAGACAGACGGACAGTAGAGAAAGTGATTTAGATTCTGGAGGTCCTACTCCGAGGTTGCATTATCGACTTCCAGGCCATCTGGGAGCCAAAGTTACCTCTCGTGGAGTTCACTTACAACAACAGTTATCAGGCCTCAATAGGTATGGCTCCATACGAGGCACTGTAAGTGTAAGTCGCCAGTTTATTGGGATGAGGTGGGTGAGCATGCAGAGTTATGTCCGGTTATTGTCAGATAGACAACGGAGTTAGTTGCAAGGATCCGAGACAGGATGAAGACTGCACAGAGCCGCCAGAAGAGCTATGCTGATCAGAGAAGGCGAGATCTTGAGTTCGCAGTAGGGGATCATGTTTTCTTGAAGGTCGCACCGATTAAGGTTGTGATGAGGTTCGGGAAGAAGGGTAAGCTCAGCCCTAGATTCATCGGACCATTTGAGATCCTAGAGAGAGTTGGGACACTCACATACAGAGTTGCGTTACCGTCGAATCTGGCGGGAGTTCATAATGTGTTCCACGTCTCCATGCTGCCGAAGTACATGTCTAATCCCTCGCATGTGCCTAACTATGAGCCACTTCAGCTGACACTGCATCAATCATTCGAGGAGAAACCCATTCAAATTTTGGACATGCAGGAGAAGAGACTCCGGAACAAGTTGATCCATATGGTCAAGGTCAAGTGGATTAATCATTATGAGGAGGAGGCACTAGGGAGACCGAGACCGAGATGAGGAGTCGCTACCCAGAGTTATTCGGTACGTTCTAATTTCGAGGACGGAATTTTATTTAAGGGGGGGAGTTGTAAGGTCCATGAATTTGAATCACGTAACCTGAATGTATGCAATCTAGGATTTTTATTTAAATTCTGTGTTTAATTATTTTCATAATTTCATGCATAATTTCATGCATGATATGATTTATTTCATGAAATTCTATAAGTTTAAGCATTAGGATTTTTAGGTGCATTTCGCGCTCTTTCGAGGAACGGAGAGCGGAGAATTTTCTGAAAATAATTATTTTATTACATGATTAATTTTTATTAATTATTATAAGGTGTTTTTAAGAGTATCTTTAAAGAATGAGCTTATTGGGTATTTTTACCCGCATGATTTTATTTTTAACCCGTACGTAAATTTTATCGAATCAGGGAACATTTTGAGGGTTCGGCTAATATTTCCAAAAACTTTCCTACACGAAATATTTTTCGGGAGTGTTTTTGGATTTAGACCTACTTTTAAGCTTATTGGATTTAAAACTGTTTTTAAACCTTTAATTATCAATTTAGGGCCCATTAGTTATTTATTAACTATTTATATAATGCTAATTAACCCTAAACCTAAACCTAATCCCTCCACAACCAGCCGACACCATCCCCTATCAAAGCATTCTTGGTTTCAGCAAAACCTCAACAAGGAGGCTACGGCCAAGCTCATTTATTGAAAGAAAAATAGTCTCCAGCACTGGCTCTTCGATCCCCTCACGCCTATAACATCAAAGGCATGCTTTGTATCATCTTTTCTCGCATCATGCACGTTTTATATACTGATGTTTGTGTTCATGCATAAAAATTTCCGATCCAAGCATATCCTTGAAAGATTTTCGGTTTCAATGTGTTTTCTTGCAATCTATATGTGTTGCTCATGATTTTTCTGAACTTTGGTGCAAGGGGTTGCGGTTCTTGATTGTTAGGGGCTGCTAGTGGTGTCAAGGTGCTGTCTTGGGATTTAGGATGGTTGCTGGACGCAGAAAGGGGAGGACCGAGAGGAGGGTTTCTTAGAGGGTGGCTCGGTTCTTGGGTTTTAGCATGCAGGGGCTGAACCAAGGCCTGGACCAGACCATGCGGGGTCTGAGCTGTGGCTGAGGAAGGCCTGAGTTCTGCTGGTGATGCCCCTGGGACAGATCGAGCGTGGACTAGGAGGAGGGGCTGCCGGTTGGCTTTCTTGCAGTGCTAGCGTGGGATCACGATTTATCTTTTGCATGGGGCTGGGCCCATGGTGCTGGTAGGCTCCTTAAGGGCTGGTCTTTGTCCTAGATGACTTGATTTGTGGTTGGTGCGAGTTGGTGCGAGCCTAGGGGTGCTAAAGTGCGAGTGGTGCCATTTCGGGTTTGGGAAGGGAAGTTGCATTCTTTTCAGCAACTTTCCGGAAGCTGAAGGGGGGCTAGTTTCATGAGTTTAGGGGCCTAAATTGTTGGGTTTTTTTTGACTTTTAATTGTTTTTAAGATATGATAAAAAGTGGGGAAAAATTTGGTTAAGTTTCGAGTCGAACCGGGACCCCGGTCCAAGTTTTAAAACGAATTGGTTAAGTTGTATAAGGGGCTCGAGTTTAAATCTAGGAACGTTTTTAAAATTGTTTTGGAATAGTTTAAGGAGTTTGGTAAGCTTCGGGTCAATTTTAGAGGTTCAGGGGTGAAACGATAATTTTTAGGTTTCGAGGGTCAAAATGGTCATTTTGCAACTGGGGTGAGATTTTGGTCCTGGCAGCACCCTGAGCACAAATTTACAATATTTTAAATTTTTGTGCATCATGGTTTACGATTTTTAAGATTTTATGAAAATTTACGTTCCATGCTTGAATTTAAAGAAAATTGCATTTGTGCATGATTTTTATAAGTGATGTAAATGATGATATTTTGAATACGACGGTACCGCGGTTCTATGTATGATGGATCCATCGTAAATGATGATGTACGATAGTCACCTCTAATGAAATGAATGATGAATGATGATTAACGATGATCTGTTTTGATACGTCACGATTGCATATGACATGTTTACATTAAAATTTTAAAGTTCATGAAACATATGTTGAATTTGATATTTTTCACTGCTGTGTGCTATGTATAGGTATTTGTTATTTATGGTACAAGTGTGTTGAGTCTTTAAACTCACTAGGCGTGTGTGATGCAGGTGAGTTCGATGCCGAGGAGAATGGAGGTGCTGGACTCTGAGTCAGCGGACCTGGTGGGCGACACGACCCGAGGATCTTATGATTTTCCGCACGTTTACAATTTTATGTTTTTGAGAGAATATGAGGACTTTATACACTGTTTTATTTTACTGCTAATGTTAGGATTTTACTCTTTTTACTCCGCTATATTTTTATTGGTAATTGCTTATGATAATTTTTAAATGATGTTTTTAAGTAGGATTTCATGCACGTGATTTATTTAAATTTTTATTTTCAAAGTGAGAGCTTTTTTAAAAAAAAAAATATTTTCGCACTTTTAATCGGTAGACGTTTCAAGAATTATCTGACTCATGACCTCTTGCTAGCAGAAGTGGTATTTGCCCTGAAGATTTGGAGACACTATCTGTATGTGGAGAAGTGCAGGATTTTTACTGATCACAAGAGCCTGAAGTACTTCTTCAAACAGAAAGTGTTGAACATGAGACAGAGGAGATGGCTAGAGCTAGTGATTGTGACATTAACTACCATCCGAGTAAGGCTAATGTGGTTGCAGACGCTCTGAGCAGGAAGCACACAGTGCTTGCCCATTTGTCGGTACAGAGACCACTACAGGCGGAGATTCAGATATTTGAGCTTGCAGTTTATGCTAGGGGCGATACCCCAAATCTTGCTACTCTGACAGTACAGCCGACATTGAGGGATAAAATTTGGACAGAGCAGACTTCTGATGAGCAGTTGCAAAAGTGGAGACAGAGGGACGAGGCTAAGGGCTAGAGACTGTATACAGGTGTGGACGGCATAATCAGATATAGGGACCATCTATGGGTTCCGAACAGTGATTCCCTGAGAGAAGATATCCTGAGCGAGGCCCACAGCACCCCGTACTCCATCCATCCATCCAAGGAGTACGAAAATGTATAAAGACCTTCAGACTTTTTTTGGTGGCCGGGCATGAAGCGAGATATCCTGCGATTTTTTTTCGAGTATTTGACTTGTCAGCAGGTCAAGGCAAAGCATCAGAGACCTGCACGGAAGCTGAGACCACTCTCTATTCCCGAGTGGAAATGAGAGAACATCACCATGGACTTTGTGACAGGGCTTCCAAGGACTACTGGAGGATATAATGTCATATGGATGATTGTTTATCGGCTCACTAAATCAGCTCATTTCCTACCGATCAGTATGACTTTCACCATGACTCAGTACGCAGAACTGTACATCAGAGAGATAGTTAGACTGCACGAGATTTCAGTGTCCATCGTGTCAGACATGGATCCAAGGTTCACGTCTGAATTTTTGAAGAGTTTGCATAAGGCGTTGGGTACTAAGTTACTGTATAGTACTTCTTTCCATCCTCAGACAGATAGATAGTCAGAGAGGGTGATTCAGATTCTGGAGGACCTACTCCGGGTGTAGAAAGCGTAAATCGGACTACGTATAAGCCATGCATAATTTCTAGTATTTAAATTAATATGATTTTTATTGCATGAGGATTTAAATTCTTTTCTTTAAATTTAATTATTTACGCAGTAGTTTAATTGTTACCTTTTTAGTTAAATAAGTGAGGCCGGACTGGAGTTGGAGTATTGAGATAAAATTTAATATTAAGAAAACATTCCTAGAATTTATTTAAGATAAATAATAAGTTAATTTAATGTAAACGAATGTTTAAGGAATTATTTAAATAATTTGAGTTAAGTAGTAAATAAAGTTCAATAATTAATTTCTTAATTCACTAAAATATTTAATGAGTAGATAAAACACTAAAGATTTAAAATACAATATTTAAGAAATATTTTTCCCTCCATTTTTATTCAAATTTTCGGCCATTTCACTTTTAAGGATTTAATTAATTGCCAACTCTCCATTTTGATATTTTTCCTTAATCCTTTCATGGCATAGATAATCCTCTCATTTTAAATCCTCATTAATTAATATTTAAGCAATATTCTTACCATGTTTATCTAGCCATATTCCATCCCCATTTAATTAAATAAAATCGGCCCCCTCCCTCATTTCTAGATTCAAAATATTTGACAACCCTTTTCCCTTGATTCTTTCCTTATCCGTTTTTTTTTGGTAGATAATTCCCTCACCATTTAATACTTAAATAATTAAGCAATATTTTACCCATTTTTAAAAGCTAGAATTTGGTCCCCATTATCAATTCAAAGATTTGCTTTGACACCTCAACATTTGATATCATTCTTCATTCTTTTCTTGGGAAATAAATCCCCCACCTTTTAATCACCAAGTAATTAATTAATTAAGCAATTCTCTACCCTATTTTGAATGATAGGAAAATCGGCCATGCACTCCTAAATATCCCTCAAAAATCTTTTGATATCATTCTATTTCCTTATCTCACCAACTCACAAGGATAACAAGATTCATTCTCCCTTTTTCTTTCAATCTTCCCATTTAATTCCTAGACTCTTCTCCCTCCCTCTCACCGAAATTCAGAGCATATTTCAGAGAAAAAGATTGAGAGAAACCGTGAGAAATAAGAGAGAAAAATCGAGTAGAAACAAGAAAGTGAAGAGTACTCCGTCTCCGCCGCGCCGCGTCGTTGTTTCGTTTGTTTTTCTTTCAAAACAAAGCAAGGCATGTTTATATTTCCCTTTAGTCTTCAATCAAGCCATATTAATATTTTAAAACATCATACTCATGATTTATTTAAGCAAAAAACCGAAATTTGTTCAAGTCATTTTCGAAAATTGTGTGCAGAATTTTTGGGTTCCTTGTGCTCCTCACGGGTTCGGCTGTTTTGATGGTTTCAGGTTGTTGGCTCGACCATAGGCTCCCAAAGCTGCACCTAGGCACGTACTAGGGTGTGTCAAGACCATGTTGGTCCATTAGTTCAAGCCCCAAGCATGCTGGAAATCAGAAATGACAACAATTATTCCCTAGTGTCACAATGAGTCTCGAATTTTTCAGTTTAATGTCAAGGGTGATGTTTCTGATCTTGGCTGCCCTAGGGGCTATAGCCATGGTTATAACATCTCCTTGTTATGTCTAAAATGAGACCAAGTTGGCCTTTCAAGACTTGGTCCTTGGCTACACCGATTTCTCAAAATAAAACAAGACAAACACCCCCCCTTCGACCCTTTTTTCAATTTCTGCATGTGTACTCTCGGTTTTGGTGGTTTAGGGTGGACCTTGGTTGGCCTCTGGCCCTTAGCCCTGGTTCACACCATACCTCTTAATGTCTAGATCATGCCAAGGTCAATCAAGTGGCCATTGGAATGGTCCGTGACAGCAAGAACAAGCGAGACACCCCACGCGTGCATATGCCCTCTCGGGTGGAACTTCGAGTTGTTGCTGGTGGTGTTTGAATTGTGGCTGGCCAAGGGCCCTTAGCCATGGTTCAAACCATATCTTGGGACGTTGAGAAGAGGCTCTGGTCGGTGATTCAAGCCCCAATGACCATTAGCCTTGCAAACAACGCAAAGGAACGCAAGCGCTACTGTTGTATTCATTGGACAACAAGCTGTACGTCGGTTCAGAGGTGTGTTTTGAGTTCTTTGTTGGCTTTTAGCCTATGGCCTTGGACTGGACAGTGCCTCATAGAGTTAGGAAGGTCATGTTTTTGGCCGTTCGTAATTCGGTTAAGATTAGAGGCCGTACGAGGATTTACGGTGTAATGTGCCAAAGTGACTCTCGAAAGAGCATTTCATGTTAATCATGGGATTATTACTTAATCAGGTGGTCACTGACCGGTTCAGTTCATGTTCATGTATTGGTAGATCTCTACCGCCCAGTATAATGTGATTTAGTCTGATCAGACGATTCAGTTCAGTTCAGGGGCCACTTGCGTAGAACATATTCTCAACATAAAAATTATGACATGCTATTTCATGACAGGGCTCTATCGAGCAACATTTCACTTATGATTTTCAGTTCAGTTATGCACATATTATAATTACTCATGACATGATATTTTTACGTTACGCCGGACTCATGATATTTTTACCATGCATGCAATTTTATTATTATTACTTGTTATTTATGATATATGCATGATGAGTCTTTAGACACACTAGACTTGATTGTTGTAGGTACTGATGAGGTCGGGACCGAGGGCGGGGACCAGTGAGTCATCTTGGGTCGGCAGTAGTAGGAACCCAAGGACCTCATTTTCAGCATTTACTATTTTATTTCAAACTCAGTTTTTATCTGTTGTTGAATTATTTTAAATTATTATTTTGCGAACAATAATTACTTCCGTTGTGCTATTTTGAACATTAAACTCTATTTATCGGTTTATTTTATGAATGAGGCATATTACCTATTTTAAAAGAAAATTTTAAATTTTTCCGCAAATTTTCAAGTACGAATTTCGTGCCTCTACAGCTGGTATCAGAACCTATGTTCTTGTAAAGGGTTGTACTACTACTGACCACGAGAAGCTCACGAAGTCACGTCTTCGGTCTGTAAGTTTTACGTTTACGCATTTCTCTTAAAGCATGAAATATTTTAACAGGATGTCTTCATGAAATATTTTATGTCAGGATTATGATTATGCCGTATTTATTTAAATTTAAAGAAATAATAGAGATTATGCATTTTAGTTACGTATGAGTTATATGTATGGAACAGTATGCCTCCTAGACGCATTCTTGAGCGTACGAGAGATGATGAGCCTCGCCAAGAGGACAGGGAGGAACAGAGGCAGGAGAGGAACGAATCTCCACCCCCTCCACCTGACATGAATGCCCAGATGCTAGCTGGGATGACTCAGTTCTTCGCACAGTTTACGGGGAACAACGCTGTGACAGCCAGGCCGACAGGGCCCGAGGCTACTTATGAGAGGTTTATGAAGATGCGGCCGAAGGAGTTTTCAGGGACGACAGATCCCATGATTGCCGAGGGCTTGATTAAGTCCCTCGAGGTTATCTTCGAGTTCATGGAGCTTGGAGATGCGGACAGAGTTCGTTGTGCCACCTATCTTTTTGGAGGAGATGCCCGCTTATGGTGGGAAGGAGCGTCAGTAGCTTTGAACTTGGCTACGCTGAGCTGGACACGTTTCACGGAGGTATTCTACTCCAAATATTTTACTGATGAGGTGCGTTCCATGTTAACCAGGGATTTCATGACCCTGAGGCAGGGAGATCTGACTGTTACGGAGTTCATCCGTAAGTTTGAGAGGGGCTGCCATTTCGTGCCCCTGATTGCCAATGATGCTGGAGCCAAACTGAGACATTTTATGGACGGTCTGTGGCTGATCTTGCACCGTGATGTTAGGGTGGCTGGCCCGACTACTTATGATGTTGCCGTCTCCAGAGCTCTAGCTGCAGAGCAGGACCAGCATGACATTGAGAGGGATCGTCAGGGTAAGCGACCGGTTCCAGTACCACACCGTCCTCTTCCTCCTCAGCAGCAGCATCAGAACAAGAGGCCTTTCCACGGCCCACCCAAGAACAGAGGACAGCGGCAGCAGCAGCAGGGACGTGCAGCCCCGAGGGCCTTTGAGCACCCACTCTGTCCCAAGTGCACACGCCGCCATCCTGAAGCATGTATGTATGGCTCAGAGAAGTGTTATAAGTGTGGTAGCCCAGACCACTTGCTGCAGCAGTGTCCTCAGAAGAATCTGCCTACCCAAGGCAGAGTTTTTGCCCTTCATGCGACGGAGACAAACCCGGAGACCATGCTTATGACAGGTATCTTAAAGCTTTAAGTTAATATTTGAATTTCAATGTTTTGGGAATCGGAATTAAGATTTTGAACTTAGAATTGCGATAGGATTGCATGCTCTACTCTGTATTATTTTTGGGAAATTTAAGTTAGAAGAACTTTGGCCTTCGCATGTCTATAAGTTAGTTCTTGTAATTATTGGGTTCAGCTTGACGTTCCAAACTTTCAGGGAGAATTTTTATAGCGTGGTCAGCTAGGAAAGCCTTGATAGATTCAGGGGCTACTCATTCATTCATTTCGGAGACCTTTTTGTAATTTTCTCAAGGTCAAGACCATTGGGCTAGATACAGCCTACTCGGTAGTATTGCCGTCTGGCGAGGAGATGGCAGCCACTAATGTGATCCGAGACATAGACCTCGAGCTTCATGACAATCTTGTTTATGCGGATCTGATCGTATTTTCGATGCCAGAGTTTGACATCATTCTGGGGATAGACTGGCTATTGCGGAACAGAGTGTTGATAGACTTCCGGCGGAGATCTGTTCTAGTCCGACCGCCTGGGATGGAGCAGTTCTTATTTGAGCCAGACAGGTACTTTCCTTTACCGCGCATTATACCTTGTGTGCAGGCTAGGAAGTTCATGCATAGAGGGTGTCGGGCGTTTTTAGCAACTTTTATATCTGTCCCCGAGGCACCCAGTCAGTCAGCTTCAGATGTTCCGATTGTTAGAGACTTCTTAGACGTTTTTCCTTAGGACGTCTCTGGTATGCCACCCGAGAGAGAGGTGGAGTTTTCCATTGAGCTTATGCCAGGTACGGTTCCGATCTCAAAAGCACCGTACCGACTAGCACCGACAGAGATGGCAGAACGTAAGAAGCAGATTCAGGAACTTCTTGACAAGGAGTTCATTCGCCCGAGTTTTTCTCCATGGGGAGCGCCAGTCTTATTTGTGAAGAAGAAGGATGGTTCTATGAGGCTCTGCATTGACTACCGGGAGTTGAACAGGGTTACAATGAAGAACAAGTACCCACTTCCGCAGATTGAGGATCTATTTGATCAGTTGCAGGGAGCTTCAGTATTCTCCAAGATTGATTTGCGTTCCGGTTATCACCAGTTGATGGTGAAAGAGAGTGATGTTACCAAGACAGTTTTCAGGACTCGTTATGGCCACTACGAGTTCCTTGTGATGCCATTCGGTTTGACGAATGCGCCAACGATCTTCATGAATCTCATGAATCGCGTATTTCAGCCGTATCTTGATCAGTTTGTGATAGTATTCATAGACTACATTCTCGTCTACTCGAAGAATCACAAGGATCACGGCAGACATCTGACCACAATGTTGCAGACCTTGCAGAAGAATAAGTTATTTGCAAAGTTCAGTAAAAGCGAATTCTGGTTAGAGAAAGTGGCATTCTTAGGCCACATTGTTTCTAGCAGCGGTATCAAGGTAGACCCAGCGAAAGTTGCAGCAGTCAGAGATTGGGTTGTGCCGCATAATGCATCAGAGATCCGCAGTTTTCTTGGGCTAGCAGGATATTATCGAAAATTCATTCAGGGATTCTCCTCTATTGCCGTTCCACTCACATCATTAACCAGGAACAATGCTAAATTTGTGTGGAGCGATGAGTGTCAGAAGAGCTTCGTTACTTTGATGCAAGCTCTTATCTCAGCACCAGTTTTGGCCATGCCGTCAGGGCCCGGCGAGTTTGTTCTGTATACCGATGCTTCGAAGCTCGATCTAGGCGCAGTGTTGATGCAGCATGGGAAGGTGATAGCGTATGCTTCTCGACAGTTGAAAATCCATAAGAAGAACTACCCTACCCATGATCTAGAGTTGGCAGCTGTGGTATTTGCCTTGAATATTTGGAGTCATTATTTGTATGGAGAGAAGTGCCAGATCTTTACCGACCACAAGAGCCTCAAGTACTTCTTTACGCAGAAAGAGCTGAACATGCGTCAGAGGCGTTGGTTGGAGTTAGTGAAGGATTACGACTGTGACATTAGCTACCACCCGGGCAAAGTTAATGTAGTTGCGGATGTACTGAGCAGGAAAGTCGCAGTGATGGCTCATTTAGTGGTTTCTAGACCCCTTCAGTTTGAGATGCAGAGGTTTGATCTAGAGACTTATCCTCTAGGTAGAGTTCCCCGTCTATCTACCTTGACTATTCAGTCCTCTCTTCTAGATCGTATTCGTAGTGGTCAGTCAGCAGATGAGCAGTTGGCAAAGTGGAAGCAGAGAGATGAGGCCAATGGCAGTGTCTTGTATACAGTCAGTGACGGTATAGTGAGATATCGCGACAGAATGTGGGTTCCTAGCAGTGGTTCTATCCGAGCAGATATTCTATCAGAGGCCCATATGTCGTCGTACTCTATTCATCCTGGGAGTATGAAGATGTACAAAGACCTGCAGTTATTGTATTAGTGGCTTGGTATGAAGAAAGACGTCAGACGATTTGTATCCGAGTGTCTGACATGTCAGCTTGTGAAAGCAGAGCATCAGAGACCAGCAGGTATGCTCAAGCCTCTTCCTATTCCCGAGTGGAATTGGGAGAATGTTACCATGGACTTTGTTAACGGTTTGCCGAAGTCAGCCAGAGGATTAGATGCTATCTGTGTGATTGTTGATCGTATTACCAAGTCAGCGCACTTCTTGCCTATCAAGACGACTTTCACCATGATTCAGTATGCAGAGTTGTATATCCGGGAGATAGTCCGACTTCATGGTATTCCAGTTTCTATCGTATCTGACAGAGACCCCAGATTTACTTCCACCTTTTGGAAGAGTTTGCATTCGACTATGAGTACGAAGTTGCTGTTTAGCACAGCTTTCCATCCGCAGACATATGGGCAGTCAGAGCGAGTTATTCAGATTTTGGAGGATCTTCTCCGTGCTTGTGTTATTGATTTCTCAGGGAGTTGGGAGTCGAAGCTGCCATTGGTAGAGTTCACCTATAACAACAGTTTTCAGTCATCTATAGGTATGGCTCCATATGAAGCACTGTATAGTCGCAAGTACAGATCTCCTATTCACTGGGATGAAGTAGGAGAAAGATCAGAGTTTGGTCCAGAGATTATTCAGCAGACTGCCGATGTAGTAGTCAAGATCCGGGATAGGATGGGGACTGCTCAGAGTCGACAGAAGAGTTATGCGGATCAGCGGAGGAGAGAGCTAGAGTTTGCCGTTGGCGACCATGTTTTTGTGAAGGTAGCACCTATGAAAGGTGTCATGCGGTTCGGAAAGAAAGGAAAGCTCAGTCCAAGATTCATTGGACCATTCGAGATCCTCGACAGAGTCGGGACGTTAGCTTATCTTGTTGCTCTTCCGCCGAATCTGGCCGGAGTACACAAAGTGTTCCACGTCTCTATGCTGAGGAAGTATATGGCAAACCCTTCGCATGTCTTGAACTTTGAGCCGTTGCAGCTCACTCCGAACCTGTCTTATGAAGAGAGACCAGTGCAAATCTTAGATAGACAGGAAAAGAAGCTTCGAAACAAGCTGGTTAAGTGAGTGAAAGTCAAATGGCTTATTCAGAGGAGGAAGCTACGTGGGAGTCTGAGCCAGAGATTAGGAGTCGATATCCTGAGTTATTCGGTAAGTTTTAATTTCGAGGACGAAATTTCTTTTAAGGGGGGAGAGTTGTAGAACCCGTAAATCGGACTACGTATAAGCCATGCATAATTTCTAGTATTTAAATTAATATGATTTTTATTGCATGAGGATTTAAATTCTATTCTTTAAATTTAATTATTTTACGCAGTAGTTTAATTTTACCTTTTTAGTTAAATAAGTGAGGCCGGACTGGAGTTGGAGTATTGAGATAAAATTTAATATTAAGAAAACATTCCTAGAATTTATTTAAGATAAATAATAAGTTAATTTAATGTAAAAGAATGTTTAAGGAATTATTTAAATAATTTGAGTTAAGTAGTAAATAAAGTTCAATAATTAATTTCTTAATTCACTAAAATATTTAATGAGTAGATAAAACACTAAAGATTTAAAATACAATATTTAAGAAATATTTTTTCCTCCATTTTTATTCAAATTTTCGGCCATTTCACTTTTAAGGATTTAATTAATTGCCAACTCTCCATTTTGATATTTTTCCTTAATCCTTTCATGGCATAGATAATCCTCTCATTTTAAATCCTCATTAATTAATAGTTAAGCAATATTCCTACCATGTTTATCTAGCCATATTCCATCCCCATTTAATTAAATAAAATCGGCCCCCTCCCTCATTTCTAGATTCAAAATATTTGACAACCCTTTTTCCTTGATTCTTTCCTTATCCGTTTTTTTTTTTTGTAGATAATTCCCTCACCATTTAATACTTAAATAATTAATCAATATTTTACCCATTTTTAAAAGCTAGAATTCGGTCCCCATTATCAATTCAAAGATTTGCTTTGACACCTCAACATTTGATATCATTCTTCATTCTTTTCTTGGGAAATAAATCCCCCACCTTTTAATCATCAAGTAATTAATTAATTAAGCAATTCTCTACCCTATTTAGAATGATAGGAAAATCGGCCATGCACTACTAAATATCCCTCAAAAATCTTTTGATATCATTCTATTTCCTTATCTCACCAACTCACAAGGATAGCAAGATTCATTCTCCCTTTTTCTTGCAATCTTCCCATTTAATTCCTAGACTCTTCTCCCTCCCTTTCACCGAAATTCAGAGCATATTTCAGAGAAAAAGATTGAGAGAAACCGTGAGAAATAAGAGAGAAAAATCGAGTAGAAACAAGAAAGTGAAGAGCACCCCGTCTCCGCCACGCCGCATCGTTGTTTCGTTTGTTTTTCTTTCAAAACAAACCAAAGCATGTTTATATTTCCCTTTACTCTTTAATCAAGCCATATTAATATTTTAAAACATCATACTCATGATTTATTTAAGCAAAAAACCGAAATTTGTTCAAGTCATTTTGGAAAATTGTGAGCAGAATTTTCGGGTTGCTTGTGCTCCTCGCGGGTTCGACTGTTTTGATGGTTTCAGGTGGTTGGCTCGATCCTAGGCTCCCAAAGCTGCACCTAGGCACGTACTAGGGTGTGTCAAGACCATGTTGGTCCATTAGTTCAAGCCCCATGCATGCTGGAAATCAGAAATGACAGCAACTCTTCCCTAGTGTCACAATGAGTCTCGAACTTTTCAGTTTGCTGTCAAGGGTGATGTTTCTGATCTTGGCTGCCCTAGGGGCTATAGCCATAGTTAGAACATCTCCTTGTTATGTCTAAGACGAGACCACATCGGCCTTTCAAGACTTGGTCCATGGCTACATCGGTTTTTCAAAATAAAACAAGACAAGCACCCCCCCTTCGACCCCTTTTTCAATTTCTACATGTGTACTCTCGGTTTTGGTGGTTTGGGGTGGACCTTGGTTGGCCTCTGGCCCTTAGCCCTGGTTCACACCATACCTCTTGATGTCTAAATCATGCCAAGGTCAATCAAGTGGCCACTGGAATGGTCCGTGACAGCAAGAACAAGAGAGACACCCCACGCGTGCATATGCGCTCTCGGGTGGAACTTCGAGTTTTTGCTGGTGGTGTTAGAATTGTGGCTGGCCTAGGGCCCTTAGCCATGGTTCAAACCATACTTTGGGACATTGAGAAGAGGCTCTGGTCGGTGATTCAAGCCCCAATGACCATTAGCCTTGCAAACAACGCAAAGGAACGCAAGCGCTACTGCTGTATTCATTGGACAGCAAGCTGTACGTCGGTTCAGAGGTGTGTTTCGAGTTCTTTTTTGGCTTTTATCCTATGGCCTTGGACTGGACAGTGCCTCATTGAGTTAGAAAGGTCATGTTTTTGGCCGTTTGTAATTCGGTTAAGTTTAGAGGCCGTACGTGGATTTACGGTGTAATGTGCCAAAGTGACTCTCGAAAGAGCGTTTCAATTTTTGGCCTTCATTCACCAAATTTAAAGGTACTGTAATTTTAGGAGCATTATTTCATCATTTTAGGTGTATTTTAATCATGGCTAAACGATGGTTCGATGTTGGTTCGGGTTGGTAAGAAGCTATGGTTAAATACTAAGTCATTGGGCGTAATTGTCTCGTTTTTGGATTCAATTACAAGTTTTGGTCAAGTTAAATCATTTGCATATTTGTCATGTTAAAATTAGGTGGCAGCGAGCCTGGGAACGATTCAACCCAGTTGGTAAAATAATACAGGATATTTAATTATGTTATTTAATTATATTACGTGCAAAAAATATAAAAGTTCATTTTTTTTGAGATATATGCAATATTGCTTGTGGCCACCTCACTTCATAGGATAGCAGCTTATCATGGGATTATTACTTCATCCGATGGTCACTGACCGGTTCAGTTCATGTTCATGTATTGGTAGATCTTTACCGCCCAGTATAATGTGGTTTAGTCTGATCAGACGATTCAGTTCAGTTCAGGGGCCACTTGCGTAGAACATATTCTCAACATAAAAATTATGACATGATATTTCATGACAGGGCTCTATCGAGCAACATTTCACTTATGATTTTCAGTTCAGTTATGCACGTATTATAATTACTCATGACATGATATTTTTACGTTACGCCAGATTCATGATATTTTTACCATGCATGCAATTTTATTATTATTACTTGTTATTTATGATATATGCATGCTGAGTCTTTAGACACACTAGACTTGATTGTTGTAGGTACTGATGAGGTCGGGACCGAGGGCGGGGACCAGTGAGTCATCTTGGGTCGGCAGTAGTAGGAACCCGAGGACCTCATTTTCAGCATTTACTATTTTATTTCAAACTCAGTTTTTATCTGTTGTTGAATTATTTTAAATTATTATTTTGCGAACAATAATTACTTCCGCTGTGCTATTTTGAACATTAAACTCTATTTATCGATTTATTTTAAGAATGAGGCATATTACCTATTTTAAAAGAAAATTTTAAATTTTTCCGCAAATTTTCAAGTACGAATTTCGGGCCTCTACACCGGGCTTGTATTATCGACTTCCAGGGCAGTTGGGAGCTAAAGTTACCACTTGTGGAGTTCACATACAACAGTTATCAGGCATCGATCGGTATGGCTCCATACGAGGCACTGTACGGGAGGAAGTCTATGTCGCCAGTGTTTTGGGTTAAGGTAGGCGAGAGAGAAGAGTTGGGTCCGGATATTGTCAGGCAGACCGCAATGTTAGTGATCAAGATTCGAGACATGATGAGGATTGCTCAGAGCCGTCAGAAGAGTTATGCAGATCAGAGGCGTCGAGATCTTGAGTTCGCAGTAGGGGATCATGTGTTTGTGAAAGTCTCACCGATGAAGGGCGTGATGAGATTTGGGAAGAAGGGCAAGATTAGCCCTAGATTCATCGGGCCATTCGAGATCCTAGAGAGAGTTGGGACACTTGCATACAGAGTCGCATTACCGCCGAATCTGGCGGGAGTTCATAATGTGTTCCATGTCTCTATGCTGCGGAAGTACATGTTGAACCCTTCTCATGTGCTGAACTATGAGCCACTTCAGCTGACACCGCACCTGTCATTTGAAGAGAAACCCACATAGATACTGGACAGACAAGAGAAGAGGCTCCGAAACAAGGTGATCCACATGGTCAAAGTCAAGTGGCTGAATCATTCTGAGGAGGAAGCTACTTGGGAGACGGAGACCGAGATGAGGAGTCGCTACCCGGAGTTATTCGGTATGTTCTAAATTTCGAGGACGAATTTTTTTTTAATGTGGGAGAGTTGTAAGGTCCAAGAAATTTAATTTACGTAACCTGAATGCATGGAATCTAGGGTTTTATTTATTTTTAAGAATCTAATACATAAATATTACATGATACGATTCATTTCATGATTATTTTTAAACTTCACACATTAGGATTTCTAGGTACATTTCGCGCTCGATCGAGGAATGGAGACCGATGAATTATCAGGAAAATTATTTTTATTACATGTTTAATTTTTATTTATTAATATAAGATGTTTAAAGGTATTTTTCAAGAAATGGGCTTTGTTGGGTATTTTTACCCTCTAGAGCATTTTTTAATCGATACACAAATTTTAACGATTCATAGGACTTTTTGAGGGCTCGGACAATATTTTCAAAAACGTACCCAAACGAAATATTTTTCAAGAGTGTTATTGGGCTTGATGAGTTTATTTTAATGCTTAATGGACTCAAAATCCTTTTTAACCCTTTTAATTTTAATTAGGGCCATATTAGGGTGTTATTATATTAAACATAAACCTATTTTCACAAACCCTAAACCTAATTATCATAGCAGGCGCTCCTCCCCTCCATTCAACGGCCTCCTCTCGGTTTTCCTCAGCAAAAGGCTTCGGCCATTGGTGCTCTTTCAAGGAAGATCATTTTCCCGCCTCTCTGGTGCCTCCCCGACGTGAAATTCTTCATGTTTTCGATCTTAAATCTTCAAGGCACGCTATGTATCTTCCTTGCTCATCATTCACGCTATAGTATTATGCTGATATGCTTGTCTTGGTCGTTGGTTGCACGATTTTTGCATGTTATTAAATTATTTATTTCAGTTGTCATGAAACCTTCGTGTCACGCATGGTACTCACATTTTCTTAAATATTGTTGCAAGGGGGTTGTCGAGTGGTGTTGCTGGAGTCATGGCTTAGTCGAAGGGAAGGGGGTATCTAAGCGAGTGTGTTCGGTTATGGATTGTATTGGAGAGATCGAGAGTTTTATTGGGTACAGCCATGCATGGCTTGTTTCCAGCCAAATATCCGACCGTTTTGGGTTCGTGACATGGCTAGGAGAGGGCTGTGAGCTGCTAGCCATGGTTCATAAGATGCTCGAAGGGCTTGGTGCTAAGTTGCTCTCATGGTTCGCGGATAGGTCAGGATGGATGGTTGCGCACGTCCACAAGTTTGGGGGCTAAGGATGTGGCTTGGTTGGTGCAGGGGTGAGTCCTCAGGCTGTTCATGGTCCTAGGGTGGCCTCGTTCTAGGCTGGTCCAAGCCAGGGAAAGCTAGGTTCGAGTGAACTCAAGTTGGTGCACCAGGGCATTGAGGTTCATGCGCAAGGATGGCTTCCACCAACTTCAGCTAGGTTTTTGGCGTCTTAGGAGGGTCTGGAAATATTGGATTAGGGGAGTTAAGTTATGGTTTAAGTTTGGAGAAATTTGATTAAGTCTCGGGTTAAAACCAGAATCCCGGTCCAAATTTTAAAACGAATCGAATAATCTTTGTAACGAGCTCGAATTTACGTTTAAGAAATATATTTTGGTACATTTGGGGATATTTTAAGGAGTTTGGTAAGCTTCGGGTCGTAATTTAGAGGTCCAGGGGTAAAACAGCCATTTTGGGTTTGCAGGGACAAAATGGTCATTTTGTACCCGGGGTGAGTTTTTGGTCCTGTAGCGCCTCGAGCACGAATTTATCATGCTTTTAAATGTTTATGCACCATGATTATGATTTTTATGAAATTATGAAAAATACGTTGCATGCTTGATTTTAAGAAAAATTTACGCATGTGAATGATATTGATAAGTGATGAAAACGATGATGTTTTGAAGGATGAGAATTAATTGTGACTGACGATGTATATGTAAATGCTTAAGATGTATTAGAAATAATGATGATGAGGCTTAGGCATAGTGGATGGGTAATACTATCACTGATGTCTGACAGCTGCCGGGTACCACGGTTTTATGTAGATGGATCCATCGTATAATGATGAATGATGATAAGAAAGTCACAATTAATGAACTGAATTCATTAAAGAAAATGATGTATAAGTATATGATGATAATGATGAGTTTTTTTGACATGTTATGTTTTAATATGATACGGTTACATTATGCTTTTAAATTTCATGAATGATATGTTAATTACAGTAAATTTTCACTGTCGTGTGCTATGTATATGTACCTGTTATTTCTGGTACAGTTTTGTATAGTCTTTGGACTCACTAGACGTGTGTGATACAGGTGAGCATGTTTATAAGAGGACTGGAGGTGCCGAACTCTGAGTCGGTAGGACTGTATGTGCGTGCACGACCCGAGGACCACATTTCTTCCGCACACTATGTTTTTATGAGTTTTCAAAGGACATGAGCATTTTTATATTTTGGTTTTGATATGATGATGGTTACTAGGATTTCGACTTGTTATGTTTATGCATCTTCTGTTGGTCGAGTTTGGCAATTTTAAACGGTTAAATGTTTTACGCTTATTTCTAATTATTATATTTTTCAGTAGGGTTGCATGTAGTTTTTCAGTAGAGTTGCATGTATGCAAAATATTTAAATGATATTTACGAAAATGTGAGCTTTTACAAAACATAAACAAATTTATTTCCGTATTTTAAATTAGTAGACGCTTCAGTTTTTATGTAGTACTTTTTGATTTCTAGTTGGTTGGAAGTGTTTTTGAATGTTTGTGAATATCGACTTATATTTCAATTTATATGATTTTTAACCAACATGTATTAACAAGTTTGAGATACTTTTTTTTTGTTAAAAGTTTAAAGTTATAATTTAAAATTTATGTCCTTAAAAAATAATCATATTCTACAACTGATCTGATTTTTTAAAAATAATTTTTGAGATTTTTTAAAACGTTAAATTTTATTTATATATGCGTTTTTAAGCAATTCATAAAATTCCAATCATATTTTGTTATAAACTTTACGTTTTAAAAAAAATATATAATGCATTTTTATATATTTTTCATTTCCATATTTTTGTACATATTTTTTTCATTTATATAAATTTGTTCATTTGTCTTTTTTATTAATCTTTTATAAGTTTTCACTCATTCATGTTATAAAAATAATAATTTTGAAACAAAAATTCAAAATGTAATAATAATTTTTCTTTATTTATTTGCAATTTAATTTGTGAATTGGGTGTCGTAAATGTGTGCGTGTGAACAAAAAGATGAGAAAAAGAAGAGTAGTGCCAAAACACATGCAACGAAATATGTCACCGGTTTAAATCAAACGCGGGCCCATTATAAAATACGTCCACTCGTTTCTGTCTCAGTAATTCTTCAATTCATTTTTGTTAAAAAAATATATTTATTTTTATTAATAATACTATTCTCATTATTATGAGAAGTTTTTCGAAATTTACATGAAAAGTTTTGGGATTGGTTTATTTGTACATTTTGTATTGAAGGATATAATATATGTTTAGTTTAAGTTTTTGATTGAATATTTTTTAATCTTTTGTATAGGAAGTGTAATTAATACTACTTTATTATGAATATTCGACGATTAATGTTAAGTATCATGCTATATGTACAATATGTGTTACACATTGAGTTATAAAATGTATTTGAAATTACGAAATTATCTTTATTATATTTTTGAAGGAGTTTTCCAGATAAATGAAATGATAATTTTATCGTTTCAAATGCATCTTGTAACTCAGTTTATAGCTCTCACTTTTAACTCGTATCTTACAAAATAAGTTAACTTTCAAATTGTTTGACTATCAATATGTCATTAAATAAATATATATATATATATATATATTTAATAAAATGGCTAAAATTTTATGTGAAAATTGTATCCACGTGAATTAAAATTATATTTATTATTGTTGCGCTATTATTTTTTTTAAAAAAAATCGCATAATATCGAAATAATACTTAATTACAAATTAATCACACATTACCGAGGAACAATTGAAATTCTTTTCAATGTAATAAATAGTTCATATTCTTATACAAAAAATTAACTTAATTTCAAAAATATTTATCTAAAAAAACCAATTTTAGATATCCAAAACACGCGCTCAAGCGTTTGACAAATGATTTTCACATATTTTTTTTAATGTCATTTGCTATGTTTAGTAAAATGTCGTATATATAATATTGATAACATATTTTTTTAAAAGCGCAAAAATTTTCAAACTCTATATTTTAATTACTCGAAATTCTACATGGTGAATTTTTAAATTCGTAGAGGATTCTGTCCAAGAAATTCGAATTTTCAACCAGATAATTAATGAATTTCGAAACTGATATACATGTATCAAGATAAATATTTCAAGATAAAAATGTACGAGATAAGTCGATAGTAATAATCATTTATCCACAACTAAGAATAAAATGTAAATATCCGGATCACAATTTATCCTGATATTTCGAAATTTGAAGATAAATATGACATGTTTATCTCAATAGCACCTCAACATCTATAATTTGGAAGTATGTTTGAAATAATTTGAAAGTACTGTTATTTAAAATTATTTGAAGGTACTGTTATGATTTGTATTTAAAATTGTAAGAAAATATCCGATCTTTGATAAGTTTTGATATTGTGACCCTAAACATTGGGATTATAATTGTTTCACAGCCTCATAATTTAGAGGGCTGAAAATTAAGGACTGATCAGTTAACCATGTAGGCAAAAACTTGTGTGAGACGTTCTCACGGATCGTATTTTGAGATACAGATATCTTATTTGGGTCATCCATGAAAAAGTATTACTTTTTATGCTAAGAGTATTACTTTTTATTGTGAATATCGGTAGGATTAACTCATCTCACAGCCGTCTCACAGATAAAGATTCGTGAGACCTACTCAAACATGTAATATAATACGAAATTTGGTCTCATTTGATCTTCATTTATGCTATTTGTTTTGATTTGTATTCAACATTCTTCTTAACCTTCAAATCATGTAAATTTTTATGCTTCTATTATTCGCTACCCCTTACTCTCTCTCCCCAAATAAATAAGAAACAATTACAAAAGGATAAACAAAATATGTTTTGGGATGGTGAAGAAGATTTTAAATTTATTAAACTTATTTTAATCTTGTTATTTCATTTTAATTAAAGTTGTAAAAATTCTTCCGTAATGTTTTTATTTTTAATTTTGGGAATTTTCTTTGTAAAGACACAATTATTTTGAGTTATTAAGGAAATAGACTGATTTTGGTTTAGATTGTGATACGAGACTTGTTTTTTTCGGTTATGTGATTATTAAACAATCTCAGATGTCTACTCGTGCCTGTTTTATGTTGGACAGAAGGAACATCGCCGCACTCCATGTTATAGCCCATTTGCGTTGTCTAAGCACCTAATGACCACATCGGGCACAAGGATTAGCGCTCCCGCTCCACTATCTAGCGCATCCGTGCTCCAAAAGAGGAAAAAAAAGTTCGCGTCGAGTTGAGTGCCTCCCGCTCTTATTTTAAATTTTAGAAATTCTTGTAGAACCCATAAGTTTGCATAGAGTACTCGAAATCTGATTCCATAAAATGTTCTGTAAACCATTTGACATATGATTTCCATTCATATAAAAATCTCCAACCATTAAATTTTTGAAAAAAAATTCGACCCTTGTATTGTGCCAAAATTATTGTTAAGCTTATTTACTACTACATCTCGATCATTGACATCTGGAGGTATTATGAAGATTTCCATTTGTTTCTTTCTAGGAAATGGCCGAAAGACCAGTGAAGAAAACCCGCCAATAAGAGTTGGCCTTACAGAGAAGATCTGATGGTCATAAAAACTATTATGGAGACAACCCAAAAAGGATTAGGCAATACAAACACCATTTAGTCTCCACCAAAGAACAGAGCCAAGTATCACTACGAATGCCTCCGTAAGAATCGAGTCTCCACTTTTGGTAGGAACCATGACCTCGAAGTTGGACAAAATTGGCTTAAGATTGTCGAGACCCAACTCCTACTGTTGGATGTTCCAAATAAAAATAAGGTGGATGTCGATACACCTTTCTTTGAAGATAATGGTGGGAAACTATTTCACCAACAGTGGTAGAGGACAGAACTATAACTTGGAGATGATTCTGATGTGCATTCTTGAAGCACTACTATCTAGCTGAGGTTCAACTACAGAAATTGAGTGTTTTTTAAATAATTGCCCAAAATTCTGGCATGTCAGTAGTGTATTATACCTCTAAATTCAATGCCCTGACCATCATGGCAGATGAGGTCCTGAAATTACATCGTTTCAAGAAGGTCTTTGATGTAATCACGCTGGAATGGGGAGCCGGGTAAGTAGCTCCAACGAATCAGATCAACAATTTATAATGTTTAGGAATTTTGAGTGAGGATAATTGCTACGATAACACCTGCAAACAATCAAAGGAACTCGTGAATGGGCGCTGGAGGGGTGTCCGACGTAGCCACTCCGATGCTAAAGTCAATAAGTTTAAGATGAACACAAGCAATATTTGAGAGAAAATATATGTAATGCTTAGGGCTCAAAGATTTCAGACCCCTTAAATGACATTAATACCTGCTATTTATAGTAGGAAATGGGGTAGGTACCTCGACTCCAGTGCCACCTACTAAGTATGGCAAGTCGGTTGCCCATACTCTAGCTTCTGAGACTTCTAGAACACTTCAAGTCCAAGTTGTTCTGACATATTAGACGGCCTGTATCAATCATACTCGAGTGTGGTTCAATTCTCGAGGTAGCCCGGGTAGTTAGTTACCCGGGTATTTGTATGGGAGCCCGGGCTATGATGACTGCCCGGGAAGAAGGCTTCTGCTCTGGGCTTTACAATTGATATCTCGGGTCAATGATGACCCGGGCCCTTTCTGGGGTATCACCACCCATCCCTAAAATAGTCGGGCTAGAGCTTGACTCGCTGTCCCGATCAGTCATACTTATTATTTTGTTGAAATATAATTCAGAGCGAATAAGAGCATCGGGTCTTCAAATATTCCATAGATGAAACGGGATACCGGGGTCTGATACAACCCGGGTTGAGGATGAGATGCCGGGGCCTCACATCTCCCGGGCTTTCGGTATTGTATCGTTTAGTATTCTCGGGAAATCCATAGGGTATCATTATGACGCATGCGCTTAGCATTAACTTCCCGCCGAAAAATCGTTTCGTATTCCGAGAATCAGATAAGTCTGACACATTGATATGCGTACACGTCCCTTCACATACCTTTTACAATTTCCGAGGCGTATCCTGATCGTCCACGTGTGTTTAAGTCAACGGCCGACATCGATTCACACCGCCTATACATAGTAACCCACCTATTTCTCAATCATATTAGCAAATTATTATCCGAGAAGTATAATGGCAAGTTCAAGTAGTTTGAAGACTTCTGATATGGCGGAGGGGTTCATGGAAACATCTCTGGAGAAACGAAAGACTGAACTGGAGGATTAAGTCTTCCACAAAGTGCTTCGATTCTGGGAAGAGTTGTATGAGGTTAAATCTTCTCAGTATGTAGAGGGAACTCCCACTCCTAAGCAGGTGGCTCTCATGAAGAAATACCGTCGGAGCCTCCACATTGCGGATAGTGTAGACATCTTCACACACGAAGGTGTCTACATACTGATGCTTAAAAAGGAGAGGAGGATCCTGAAGAATATAACAGATTCAGATAGCTTTGTCAAGGCTTCCACCGGAGTTTTAACCAGTTGGTTAAACAAATGGAGGGATGCCGTTGAGGAAGAATATTTCAATGTACTCTCAGCTTATTACTTTAATGAATAAAACGTTTCTCTAGTTTACCTTTTACTTTGCTGCAAGAATTTAATTTCATCAGTTGATATATATATATCATGAACTGTATAAAATAACTGACATAAGACTAACTGAAAATAACTGATAAATGACAGACTGAAATGCCAGGGCTTAATATCCCCCGAGTTTAAAATAAAGTGTCGGGGCCTCATATCTCCCGGGATTAGAATAAAATGCCGGGGCCTCATATCTCCCAGGCTTAGAATAAAGTGTCGTTTTGTATTTTCGGGCAATTGATGTGGTGTCATAATGACGCGTGCCCTTCCATTCCAATGGTCAGGAACGTTTCGCATTCCGAGGAGCCGATAAGTCTAACACTTTAATAATTGCGCGTGTCCCTTCGTATACCCGCACAATTTCTAAAGTTCTGCTCAACCATCCGATTTGATTCAAATAAACGGCGCAGATCAACTCCCTCCTTCTATAAGTATTGGCTGCCCTATTTTACAAAAATCACTTTCAAATTCAAATCTCCGGCGAAGCTCTTGCAAAATTTTTCCTCGAAGCTCCTCCGTGCAAAATCACCTACTTCCGGCGATCTTCTACCACTTTCTTCCTCAAAACTTGTAAGTTTCTTTTTCGAGCTATGTCTAATTCTACTTCTTCTACCTCTGGAGCTAATGCGCGAGGCTCTCCTAGCGACGAGTCCACCGCACTACGCTCTGACTCCTCTTCGTCTCCCCCTCGCCGTTCTATCACCCAACCTTCTAAAAAACCACCAACCCTTCCCACCAAACCCTCCTCTTCAAAACTCTCCTCCTCGGGCACTTCCCGAGCTCCTGGAAAGGACATGGGTAAGGGAAAAGCCCGGGCTTCTGACCGCCCTTCTTTTGAGGCCCCGGGAGTTCCTTGGTTCTCCTCAATGAGCAGCACTTTGCGCTCGGGGGCTGACGAGAAACTTCAAACTCTCGGGTCTATTCCTTCTTCCTATTCCATTCTAATTCCCGGGGCTTCTGATAGGGCAAACAGTCCTCCCCGGGTTATACCACCTTTTTCCGGGACCAATTCAGAAATGGTCTCCGTTTTCCCCTTCCTCTCTTCTACATCCAGGTCGCCAAGTTTTTTGGCGTGCCTGTCAACCAATTCCACCCTAATTCCTTTCGCATCATGGCTTCAGCCTATGTTTTGTTTAAAATGAATAATCTTCTTATCAATCCCCTCATTCTTCACTATTTCTTTTCATGCCGACTCGGGGATAATGCATTTTCCTTGACTGCCCGGCAATCCCGATTCCTTGATGACATCCCTTCTTCACAGAAGGGGTAGAAAGGAAGGTATTTCTTTATTGAACTCCCCGGTCCTCTCCTTTGTTTGACCGGGTTTCTCCCTTCTCTCCCACCACAGCCTGCCCTGCCCCAAGCTTACAAATTTGAGGAGCCTTTCCTCGCAAGTCAAACCCTGGTGGAGGGTAACAAATATTCCTCCTCCGTCCTCATCTCTAGCGAGAATCTGCTCGCTTATGGGTTGAGTGCCCGGGCTGAGGACCCTTTGGACAGGGCGATCAACGAGGCTGGTGGCTCGGGCGCTCAACCTGGTACATACTATTTTATACCTGTATTTACTTTATTTTTTGGTAATTTTGCAATTTTCACTGATGTTCCCTTCTCCCCCTGTTTGTGCAGATAGCTCAAGAATGCAAGAGGCCTTTGCTAAGAGGTGGGCGGCCAAAGAAAAAAAATTGGCAGCCCGAAAAGCTGCCCTTGAGAAGAGACAGGCCGAGGAGGCGGCCCAACGAGCTGAACGGCCTCGGGTTGAGGTCCAACAAGAGGAGGAGGCCACCCGAGATGAATCCCAGGAGGATTCTGATGATCACGTCCCTCTGACCCAAAGGAAGCGAAAGGCTGTCACAAGCCCGGAGCAAATTCTGGTGGAAGACAGTCGGGAGTTGGGTCAAAGCTCTTCCCAAGCGACCCGGTCCACCACCCCTCCTCAGCAGCAACCCAACCAACAACCTCCCTTCCTCGAGCAACCTCCCCGAGCCAACATCCTTGATGCGGGGTCCTCGGCCAGGGGGCTGAAGATTCTCAAGCAGTTCCTCACTCCTGAGGAAAAGGCCCGCTTGAAGAATTCTCGAGCCTCTGCCAAGTTCTTCGAGGGTTCAAATAAACTCTTGGAGGTAAGTTTTAATCCCCATAATCTTTTCTTACTTTGATTATTATTGATTCTTACTGACCTTTTTTTTTGAACAGGCTGCTCACCTGCTGATCTCGGCCTTCGAGGAGGTTGCCGGGGCTGCCACTATCTCTGGTAAGCGAGCCCGGCACTTCCAAGATAACCGAAAACGGCTATAGGAGGAGTTAGCCCGGGCCCGAACCGCCCACGAGGAGGAAGTGGCTACTCTGCGCGCAGCCCTGGACAAGGCCCAAGAGGACATTACTGAAGGCCTTGTCCGAGAGGAACGTCTGCAAGGCTCTCTGTCTGTCTCGGAATCAAGTCTACGTGCCATTTCTGAACAGGCAGAGTTGCAATTGCATCGGGCTGAGAAAGCTGAGAGTGCCCTGGCCCTGGCTGAACATAATAAGGACAAGTGGCAGGCTTCGTTCCTTCAGTCTCCCGAGTTTAAGAAGGCCGTGGTAGACAAGGCCTACCCTCTTTTTCAGACCGGCTTTGAAAAATGCCGGGAACAATTTGAGGAAGCAAGACTCCTGCCCCAAGATAGGGAAAACTTTCCCGATTTTGGTCTGGCCATTGCTTCCCTACCCAAGGAAGGTGAGGAGGAGAAGGAGGGAAACCAAGAAAACATGCCAGAGGTCGAACACGTAGATGTAGACTAATTTTGTATTTTTCTTTTTTATTTCCTATAATTCATGCCTTCGGGCTTTTATTAATGAAGAATTCCCTTTTATTCCATAGTGTCTCGATTAATCTTCAAAGACCTGCGTAATACCATTGTCTTTATGAGCATAACCAGAACTTTTTCTAAGTGTTGAGAATTAACCGGTAGCTTTAAATAAGTATCCGGGATTTTGATCCCTGTAATGGCTAAAATGCCTTATATTCCGCAAGTAAACTAGATGTAAGTAACCAGATATAAAGGCATGTATTCCAAGTAGAAAAGTGGGCAAAAGAGCATATTTCGGGGTTTAGACTGGTCGATGTGTGGTGCCCCGAGCCAGGTTGTAGTGCCCTGGACTTTTAAAAACCAAGGTACGGAGCCTTGGGCCGGGGATCATGTCCCGGGACTTGAAAATGGTCGAGGTGTGGTGCCCCGAGCCAGGGTGTAGTGCCCTGGGCTTTGAAGAACCAAGGTACGGAGCCTTGGGCCGGGGATCATGTCTTGGGACTTGGGAATGGTCGAGGTGTGGTGCCCCGAGCCAGGGTGTAGTGCCCTGGGCTTTTAAGAACCAAGGTACGGAGCCTTGGGCCGGGGATCATGTCCCGGAACTTGAGAATGGTCGAGGTGTGGTGCCCCGAGCCACGTTGTAGTGCCCTGGGCTTTTAAGAACCAAGGTACGGAGCCTTGGGCCGGGGATCATGTCCTCGGACTTGGGAATGGTCGAGGTGTGGTGCCCCGATCCAGGGTGTAGTGCCCTGGGCTTTTAAGAACCAAGGTAGGGAGCCTTGGGCCGGGGATCATGTCCCGGGACTTGGGAATGGTCGAGGTGTGGTGCCCCGAGCCAGGGTGTAGTGCCCTGGGCTTTTAAGAACCAAGGTACGGAGCCTTGGGCCGGGGATCATGTCTCGGGACTTGGGAATGGTCGAGGTGTGGTGCCCCAAGCCAAGGTGTAGTGCCCTGGGCTTTTAAGAACCAAGGTACGGAGCCTTGGGTCGGGGATCATGTCCCGCGACTTGGGAATGGTCGAGGTGTGGTGCCCCGAGCCACGGTGTAGTGCCCTAGGAGTGCCCTGGGCTTTTAAGAACCAAGGTACGGAGCCTTGGGCCGGGGATCATGTCCCGGAACTTGGGAATGGTCGAGGTATGGTGACCCGAACCAGGGTGTAGTGCCCTGGGCATTTAAGAACCAAGGTACGGAGCCTTGGGCCGGGGATCATGTCCCGGGACTTGGGAATGGTCGAGGTGTGGTGCTCCGAGCCAGGGTGTAGTGCCCTGGGCTTTTAAGAACCAAGGTACGGAGCCTTGGGCCGGGGATCATGTCCCGGGACTTGGGAATGGTCGAGGTGTGGTGCCCCGAGCCAGGATGTAGTGCCTGGGGCTTTTAACAACCAAGGTACGGAGCCTTGGGCAGGGGATCATGTCCCGGGACTTGGGAATGGTCGAGGTGTGGTGCCTCGAGCCAGGGTGTAGTGCCCTGGGATTTTTATAACCGGGGCTTAGTAACTCCTGGGATACGATAACAGAAACATTCACAACATTCTCCGAGAAAATATATCTTTCATTTATTTCATCCATCAAATAATTACATCTGTCATGCATAGTACTTCTTTAAATTAAATACATTCCAAGGCCTTTTGAGGGGATGTCCTTGAGCATTTTCTAAATAAAAAGATCCCGAACTGATCTTTCAGATGATCTTATAAGGTCCTTCCCACCGAGCTTCCAGCTTCCCAACATCCCTAGCAGGGTTGACTTTCTTCATGACTAGATACCCCACTTGGAAGTCTCGGATCCGGACCATTTTGTTATATGACTTCATGACCCGGCTCCGATATGCTTCAATTCGAATGAAAGCTCGATCTCTTTTTTCTTCCACCAAATCCAACTCCATAGCCCGGGCCTGATCATTGTTGTCCGGGTAAGATTCTACCCTGGAAGAAGTTTGCCCGATCTCAACTGGCCGGACTGCTTCAGAACCATATACCAGATTGAAAAGAGTTTCTTGAGTAGGTGCCCGGGGAGTAGTTCTGTAAGCCCAAAGAACACTGGGTAATTCTTCCACCCAATCCTTTCCTTTGCCTTGTAGTCTTGTCTTCAGTGCTTGTACAATAATTCTATTGACAATTTCTGTCTGGCCATTAGCTTGAGTGTATGCAACAGAGGTAAAAGATTGAGTGATCTTCATTTCCTTGCACCATGACGTAATTCCTTTGCCCTGGAACTGTCTCCCATTGTCCGAGATCAGTCTTCTAGGCACTCCAAACCGGCATACAATATTCTTCCATAGAAATTTCAATACCTCCTGCTGAGTGATTTTTGCCAAGGGCTCAGCTTCTACCCACTTGGAAAAGTAATCAACAGCTACTAACAAGAATTTTTTCTGAGCCCGGGCAATCGGGAAAGGACCCACAATATCCATGCTCCATTGATCAAAAGGGCAAGATGCCCAAATGGGCTTCATGAGAGTGGCCGGGCTGTGCTTAAAATTCGAATGATGTTGACAGCCCTCACAAGCTTGGACCACCCGAGCAGCATCTTGACTTAAAGTTGGCCACCAAAAACCACCAAGCATTGTTTTCCGGGCCAAAGACATCCCCCCGAGGTGCTCGGCACAACATCCTTCATGAATCTCTCGGAGGACATAATCCACCTCTTTTTCAGGTAAGCATTTTAAAAGAGGTCCCTGGAACGATCTTCTGTACAAAATATTATTTAAGAGAACAAACCTGGGAGTTTGTCTCTTAGTTTTCTGAGCTTGGGCTCTGTCTTCGAGTAGTTCATTATTTACGATGAACTTGCTCAGAGGTGTCATCCAGGAGTCCTCGGGTTCTGGTAACATTTCTTCCTCAGTAGAAAGGATTAGCCGAGATGCATGCAAGATTTCTGGGGTACTAACTTTTGACAAAGAAGCAGCCATTTTTGCCAGAGTATCTGCCTCGCTATTCTCCTCCCGAGGTATTCGTTCGATACCCCAATCCGCAAAAACTTCTGCTCGGGCTTTGATGAGCTGTAAATACTTTAGCATCCTGTCATCCTTAGCTTCATACACGCCCTTTATCTGTTGAGTAATGAGTTGCGAATCAGAATACATAATAATCCGGGAAGCCCCGACTTCCCGAGCAGCTTGGATACCGGCTAGGACAGCCTCATACTCGGCCTCATTGCTGGTTACCCGGGAGTCAATTCTCAGTGCTAATTTAATCTTTTCTCCCGGGGGAGATATTATCACAACCCCTACTCCACACCCGGCAAGGCTAGATGCCCCATCCACTAATATTCTCCATATTTCCTCCTCATTGGGTTGGACCATCTCGGATCAAAAATCTGACAGAGCTTGTGCTTTGATGGCAACCCGGGGTTTGTATTCAATGTCATACTCTCCCAACTCTACTGTCCACTTGATCATTCGCTCGGAAACTTCAGAGTAAGTCATGATCCTACCGAGAGGACTATTGGTAAGAACAATGATTTGATGTGACAGGAAATAGGGCCTTAGCTTCCGGGCGGTCATGGTCAAGGCCAAAGAAATTTTCTCCACTCCACTGTATCGGATCTCGGGTCCCCTTAGAGCATGGCTAACATAATAGACAGGCTTTTGATCAGAGCCTTCTTCTTTTATCAGCACTGAGCTGACAGCATACTGTGTGGTGGACAGATAAACAAATAATTTCTCCCCGGGATCCGGGTTCACCAATACAGGGAGCTCTGCAAGATGAATCTTCAAGTCCTGGAAGGCCTGTTCACATTTATCATCCCATCCAAATTGCTGGGCCTACCTTAAGACTTGAAAGAAAGGATAACTCCTATGTGCTGATCGGGAAATAAATCGAGAGAGGGAAGCAATCCTCCCGGTCAGCTTCTGTACTTCTTTGATAGATCGGGGAGATGGCATGCACATCACAGATTTGACTTTCTCCTGATTCACATTGATCCCCCGATCTGTCACTATGAATCCCAAGAATTTGCCACTCTTTACGCCAAAAATACACTTGGCAGGGTTAAGCTTGATTCCGTAATACATGAGAGTGTCAAAGGTCTCTTCTAGATCAACAATAAAGCTTGCAACCTCCCGGGCCTTGCTCAGAATATCATCCACATATACTTCCACATTTCGCCCCAGCTGCTTCTCGAAGACTTTGTTCATCAGACGCTGGTAAGTAGCCCCTGCATTCTTCAACCTGAAAGGCATTACAATGTAACAAAATGTACCTCCCGATGTGATGAAGCTAGCTTTATCTTGATCACTCTTGGCCAGGGGGATTTGATGATACCCCTGGTATGCATCCATGAAGCTCAGCAATTCGAAGCCTGATGTAGAATCCACCAATTGATTAATATGGGGGGCAGAGGATAATGATCTTTGGGACATGCCTTAGTAAGATCGCGGAAGTCTACACACATGCGCCACTTCCCGGTGGATTTGGGCACCAATACCACATTCGAGAGCCATGTAGGGAATTGAATTTCCCGAATGTGGCCGGCCTCTAGGATTTCTTTCACTTGCTCATCAATAACTTTGTCCTTTTCAGGACCAAAGTGTCTCTTCTTTTGCTTTACCGGGTGAGATCCCGGGAGAATGTTCAATTGGTGCTCCGATATTAAGGGAGAAATCCCTGTCAGCTCCTGTTGGGACCAGGTAAACACATAGATATTAGCTTTTAAACAGTTAATTAAACTAACCCGGGTGGATGTACTGAGATCCCGAGCCACCCGGATTTGTTGGCTTGGTCCGACTTCTACCACCTCCTGCTCTTCATCTGCTACAAAATGCACTTCCCCTTTCTTCACCACTCTTCCTCCTTCTTCATCCACTCTGGCTTTCTTCCCTTCCCTCTTGGATTTGCTCTGATTTGCCTGGACTGCTTCCACATAGCACTTCCGAGAAGATGGCTGATCTCCCCGGACTTCTCCTACCCTGGCTACCACAGGATACTTTATCTTTTGGTGGTAGGTAGATGCCACATCTCTCAGCTTATTCATGGTCGACCTCCCTAGAATGATGTTATAAGATTATGGGGAGTCCGCTACATTGAAAGAAGTCATCACCGTTTTCTTGAGATCCTGGGAACCCAGGGTTAGTGGTAAGACAATCTCCCCTTCCGGGTAGACCACATGGCCAGCAAAGCCAAAGAGGGCAGTTTCCACAGTTTCCAAGTGATAGCCTTACAAATCCATCTGCACAAAGGCATATTTAAAAATTACATTTGCAGAGCTGCCCGAGTCAATAAAGACTCTCAGAATGTTATAATTTGCCACCCGGGCTTGGATAACCAGGGCTTCATTGTGGGGTAGATTCACTCCCTTTAAATCCTCTGGGCCAAAACTGATGACCGCCTCGCTCCTCCTCATTCCTTCTACCACCATACACTCGCTCCTACTCCTCGACTTCCTCGCCCGGTTGGAGTCTCCATCAATAGAGCCTCCTGATATCATTTTTATCAACCCCGTAGCAGGGGTTGAATTATTTTTCTTCTCAAGCTTGGGCTCTCTTCTTCTCCCGGGCTCTCCTCTCGGACTATTCCTCATACCTCCTCCCTAGGCGCTGGATCCTGGCTGCCGAGATGTCCAAGGTGGCAATCTTGGCTCTCTGTTGTTGTGACTGGGTCCGAGGATGGAAGATGAGACATAATTTCCCTTCAATGTTTTGCAATCTTCGGTGTTATGATAACACACTTTGTGAAAAGTGCAAAATCCTCTCTTCTCTGGCAAGGATAATTGATGGTCCGGGGCCAGGTCTCTACTGCATTCTTGCACTTCCCTTTCCCGGGCAATCTTCAGAGGCACGTGCTGAGAAAAATGCCCTGGATTACCTCTCTTCTGCCCCCTCTCCTCGGGCTTAGACACTCGGTCTCCGCTCTCCTTCTTAACAACCTCCCTCTTCTGCTTCTGAGCCTCTTCATGTTAATATACTTCTCTGCCCGGGACAATAAGTCCTCAAAATCCCCGGGCACCTTCTTAGTCAATGATTTGAAAAACTCACCCTCTCTCAGGTCCCTAGGTGAATGCGGTAGTCTTTGTTTCAGTGGCACAAGTTGGAACGTCCAGAGCCACTCTGTTGAATCTTCTGATATAAGCCCTCAGACTCTCCTTCGGGCTCTGCTTGACTTTGAAAAGACTAAAAGCAGTCTTCTTGTACTTTTTGCTGCTACTGAAATGGTGTGAGAACATCTTTCGGAAGTCTTTGAAAGAACTAATACTTTGAGGAGCCAAACCCTCAAACTACCTTTGAGCCGAATCCAACAATGTTGTCTTTCAGTATAACAGTGTAACATGGCCATGTTCTCAAATCTGGACAAGTGTTCCTCAGGGTCTGCGTTGCCATCATAATCCTTTATTTTGGCCGATTTAAAATTCCCGGGAAAAGGTTCCCGGACAATGATCTCAGCAAACGGGCATCCCCTGGTGACTGCCCGGGAAGTTCCCCGATTCTCCAACCGTCCTTCCAGCACCTTCATCTTCTGTCTCAATTCCAACAACTCTTCCGCCACTGTAGGAGATTTGGACCCGACGCTGGATTCCTCATCTTCTCCTCTTACCTCCTCCTCCCTTATCTCCTGCTCCTGCTCAGGCTCCGTTCTATCCCCGGGTGGTGTAACATGATGAGAAACTTCTTTCCTGGCCATAGCTTGCTTTATGGCGTCGGATACAATCTTTTGCAACTCTTCCGGGGTCAAAGTAATGATATTTGGTCCAGTGTTATTAACACCAACTTGTCTTGAAGTCTGCCCTCCAACATCCTGGGCGCGAGAATTATCTTGGTTGGTTCTTCTTGTACGAGCCATATCAATGTCTTGAACTCAAGATTCCCACAGACGGCGCCAATGATTTAATCACGCTGAAATGGGTGAGCTGGGTAAGTATCTCCAACGGATCAGATCAACAATTTATAATGTTTAGGAATTTTGAGTGAGGATAATGGCTATGATTACACCTGCAAACAATCAAAGGAACTCGTGAATGGGCGCCGGAGGGGTTTCCGACGTAGCCACTCCGATGCTAAAGTCAGCAAGTTTAAGATGAACACAATCAATATTTGAGAGAAAATATATGTAATGCCTAGAGTTCAAAGATTTCAGACCCCTTAAATGACATTAATACCTGCTATTTATAGTAGGAAATGAGGTAAGTACCTCGACTCCAGTGCCACCTACTAAGTATGGCAAGTCGGTTGCCCATACTCTAGCTTCTGATGACTTCTAGGACACTCCAAGCCCAAGTTGTTCTGACAGATTAGACGGCCTGTATCAATCATACTCGAGTGTGGTTCAATTCTCGAGGTAGCCCGGGTAGTTAGTTACCCGGGTATTTGTATGGGAGCCCGGGCTATGATGACTTCCCGGGAAGAAGGCTTCTGCTCTGGGCTTTACAATTGATATCCCAGGTCAATGATGACCCGGGCCCTTATCGGGGAATCACCAGTCTTGAACAACACAATTCAATCAGTCCCTAGCAGTATGTCAGCCCTAAAGCTTCGTTCATCTAATGGGAGCAACCACTAAAGCTGAAACTAATATCAAGCGACGAGAGGATGATAACAAGAATAAATGTTCCTTTGCTCGTCAGTCTTCCCAAAGTGGACAAAAGTTCAAGAGACCAATCAGTCAAGTGGGTCATCTAGAGAAACCGCCTAAACCTACCTAAAAATAAAACCATGCCCTAATTTTTACCTACGACATGATGGAGAATGTCATAGGAAAACTATATCATGTTTTAACTGTTGAAAATTGGGAAATTACATTGTTGATTGTCCTGAAACCAAGAATACGGGAACTGATAGAATACTGTTGCTGCCTAGAACAAACCGAAAGTGAATAAGCCCAATTATAGGGTGTTTTCCATGACTCGAGAAGAGGTGAACGATGCGAACGATATTGTGACAGGTACCATTTTAATCAGTTAATTACCTTCTTATGTATTTTTTGATTGTAGTGCTGCACATTAGTTTATATCTAAGAGATTCCCTAAGAAGTTAAGACTCACACCAGAAACAACTAGTGAACCATCTAGAGAAGCAACTCCAGCCAATACAAATATAGAGACACATAAATTAGTTAGAGGTTGCAAAATCTACATTGAGAACCATGTGTTCAAAGACGATATGATTCAATCCTTATGGTCGAATTTGATGCCATACTAGGGACATGCGATATTAGATTTTTGTGGTAAAAATGTCAAACTTTGGGACTGGAGCGAGAAGAAATCACATACCATGGAAAGACCAAGGAATGATAGTCTCTTTCGTCTACTGCACAAAATTGGAAAAGAATAAAGGGTGGTGAAGGAGTTTACGTAGCAATGGTAAATGACATAAATAAAAGAACATTTAGAATAAAATATATTCTAATGGTACGAGAATTTCCCGAATTCTTCTTGGAAGAGCTACATGGGATGATCCTAGGTCGCGAAGTGGAGTTCGAGATTTATCTGCCACCTGGTGCTGCCCCAATTTCAAAGAAACTTTACCGAATGATTCCATAAAAAACTCAAAGAACTAGATGATCAAATCCAAGAGTTGTTGGACAATAAGAAAATTAGACCAAGTGCATCCCCTTGGACAGCTAGTCTTGTCCGCAAAGAAAAAAGGTGAGAACACGAGATTGTGGATCGTTTACCGTAAATCAAATAAATCACAATCAAGAATAAGTATCTCTTCCCAAGGATTGATGAACTTTTTGATCAACTCAAAGGAGCTTTGGTCTTTTCCAAGCTCGATATAAGCTCGTGCTATAATTAACTGAAGGTCAAAGCAGAAGCCATTCCAAAGACAACCTTTAGAACAAAGTATGGACATTACAAGTTCACGATACTGCCATTTTGATTGAAAAATGCTCAAGTGACGTTCATGGATTTCATGAATAGAGTGTTCAAGCCGTTCTTCGATAAATTTTTGGTGGTGTTTATTGATGAAACTCTCGTATACTCAGCAAGTATATAGGACCACAAGTAGCATCTTCGCCTCACTCTTTAATGGTAAAGGAGAAATAATTGTACGTTAAATTCAAGAAATTTGAATTTTGAATAAAGATCGTCATCTTCTATGGCCATATCATATCAGAAACAAGATTGTTTGTAGATCCCAAGAGAATAGACACAATCACAGACTGGCCAAGGACAAGGAAAGTGACATAAATTTGAAGCTTCTCAGGATTAGCGTGCTATTATCGGAAATTCGTCGAAGGTTTTTCCTCGATAGAAATACCGTTTACAAAACTAACCTAAAAACTCTAAATTCAGCTGCAACAAAGATTGAGAGAAAAGTTTTGAAACTTTGAAAAAAAAGTTGGCAATTACACCAGTGTTAGTGCTTTCTGATGAGGGCAAATACTTTTCCATTTACAATGATGTGTCAAGGGAAGGTCTATGATATGTGTTCATGCAAGAAGGAAATGTAATTGCTTATGCGTCCAGAAAACTAATGTCACAAGAGAGAAATTATTTATCTCATGACCTTGAGTTAGCTGTTGTAACGTCTAACTCATTTTTTAAAAATTCTACTGGACATTTTTTTAAAAATAAAACCTCGCATTTTCGAAATAACATTTAAAATAATCATAAAAATTTGACAGTAAAAATAGCGTCGTTTAAAAATAACCAAACTCATCCAAAATCATGCGTAAACATAAATGAGTAAAAATCTTAAATTCATCAACGCATGAAAATATTCATATCATCTTAATATCATAAATCGTAATGCAGAAAACATGTGGTCCTCAGGTCGTGTCACCCCACTAATTCTGCCTATTCAGAGTTCGGCACCTCCAGTCTCCTCAGCATTTAGATCACCTGCATCACACACGCCTAGTGAGTCTAAAGACTCAACATGCCTGTACCAGGAATAACAAGTACATATACATAACACACAGCAGTGAAAAATATCATACTCAACATATCTTTCATGAACTTAAAAGCATAACGTAAACGTGTTATGTAAAATCATATCGTGTCAAAGCATGTCATCTCATGTTATCATATACGTAAACGTGTCGTATAAAATCATGTAGTGTCAAATCATGTCATCTCATATCGTGTCAAAGCATATCATCTCATTTTATCATATACGTAAACGTGTCGTATAAAATCATGTAGTGTCAAATCATGTCATCTCATATCATGTCATCATATACGTATATATTTTCTTTTAATTAATTCAGTTAATTAATTGTGACTTTTGTATCAGCTCTATCATATCATCCATCTACGTATGACCACAGTACAGGGCGGCGGGGACACCAGCGACACTCTCACCCGTCAATTGAGCCTTGGCCTATCATATCATGTCAATAGAAATAAGAACGTCGGGCTCCCTCTGGGGCCTTCTCCCGTAAACGGGATCCCTCTGGGACCTTTTCCCTCACGATATCTCCAATCATATCATCGTATACATATACATCGTCAGTCGCAACCAACTCTCATCCTTCAAAAATATCATCATATTCACCACTTAATAAAAACATGCATATACGTAATTTTTTCTTTAAACGAAGCATGCAACGTATATTTTCATAAAATCTTAAAAATCGTGATCATGATGCATAAACCTTTAAAATATAGTAAATTTGTGCTCAGGGCGCTGCCAGGACCAAAATCTCACCCCAGGTGCAAAATGATCATTTTGCCCCTGGAAACCCAAAAATTACCATTTGCCCCTAGACTTAAAATTTCACGTTTTTGACCTTTTCTTAATTCCATTGACTCTAACATGTCCCAAATAGTTATTTAAGACTACAAGAATTTTCCCATATTTATATTTGGCCTAAATCGATGACTTATAAATTAATATTTAACTATAACATATTAATGTGTTTTAATCCCGAATTAAACCAAGCCTTAGCATAAAATTCCCAAATTAAAAACTTAGACTTTTAATAATTATTTGAGCTTAAATATAATTTCCCATAATTTTATTAAGTTTAAATCTAGACGTTTCAATTAATTCATTAATTAACGTTTCATGCGGCGATTAAATCCTTGATAAAACCAATACTCATTATTTTGATCCGAAACTTACAAAACTACTTAAAATATCCCAAAACATATTTATAATTATTCCTAGATGTAAACTGGAGCCCATTTCATAACTTAATCAAATTATTTTAAAACTTGGACCGGAGTCCCGATTTTAACCCGAATCGACTCGAAACTTAACCAAAATTTCTTAAACTTAAATCGTGACTTAAACCCACTTGACCAACCACTAAATCCTCCGTTCCAGATCACTAATGACTCATGGAAACAAACTCAAATGTTGCTGGAAATTTCCAGCACACTTGCTTCCAACACTAACCCAACAAGGCTCGATTATTTCCTTCCTAGCTCGACTCCGGGCTGGACCAGCCTTGAACTAAACCATCCTAGGACCAAGACTAGCTCACGGACCTCCCCTTGCACCGACCCAACCATGCCCTAAGCCCCCAAACTCACGGACGTGCCCACAACTCAAACAACTCCACCTTCGAACCGCCCGCGTCCAACCGTGCACTAACCCCGTCGAACCACTTAAGGGTCAAGACCAGCAACTTCCAGCCTCCACCCAGCCCCCGTCACAGACCCACAAGGGTCGGCTCCTTGGCTGGGATCGAGCCACGGCGTGGTTCAGTCCATGCTCAACCGATCTCTCCCCAACCATACACGCAAGACCCTAGCCACACGCATGAAGCCATCGGCCTTCACCCATAGCCGAGTGTTCCATAGACTTCCTTCACCATTTCACCTTAAACACAGCAAGATCGCCCCCAAAACCACAGATCGGCAGTCCCCTTGCAACCCTTAAAAAAACGTGAGATGCCAAGAAGATGCAAGCTTTAATCATGAAAACCGAAGCCATGAGAATTTATCATGAAAATACCGAGCCAAGCATAAATAATACACACATGACAGCATATAACGACGTGAATGATGCAGAAATAATGATACAATGCGGGCCTTTGATGATTCCTACGCAAAAACGATGAAGAAAGGAGCAACGAGGAGGCGTCGGAAGCTTTCTTTTGCAAGAACAACCATGGCCGAAGGTTATATAACCATGAAAATGACTGCTGGAACCCATGAAATAATGAAGGGGAGAGGGGTTGTCGGTAGATGAAAGGAGTTGTTATGGTTGTAGGGTCAATTATATAATAATTAAGTAGTTAACAATTAAGTTAATTATCTTTTATTTTAAATTAAAAGAGTTTAAGCCCAATAAACTTAAAAGTATGCCCATTAAATCCAAACATACTTCCGAAAAATATTTTGTATTGGAAAGATTTTAAAAATATTAGCCGAACCCTTAAAAAGTTCCCCGATCCGATAAAATTTGCGCACCGTTAAAATTTAAAATCATGCGAGTAAAATACCCCAAAAATCTCATTTCTTGAAAAATACATTTAAAACATCTTATATTAATTAATAAAAATGAATCATGTAATTAAAATAATTTTCCTGAAAATTTCCCGTCTCCGCTCCTCGTTCGTGCGCGAAATGAAACTTAAAAATCATAGTGCATGAACTTTTAAAATTTCATGAATTAAATCCTATCATGCAATAATCATGCATAAAAATAATTAAACACAATTTAATAAAATAAACATACATTTATTCTTTAAAAGAATTTAATAAATACCAAATAAATTTAATAATTTGCTTGCATGTGGTTTACGTGGACTTTTCGATTTTCGGGACGTTACAACTGTAGTACTTTTTGCATTAAAAATTTGGAAGCATTAATTTTACGCTGACAAGTGCAAAATATTCATAGATCTTCAAAGACTCAAGTATCTATTCACTCAGAAAGAGCTAAACATGAGGCAGAAATGAGGGATTGAACTCTTGAAGGATTACAATCTAACAATAAGCTATCATCCAGGAAAAGATAACAAGGAAGCTGATGCCCCAAGCCGTAAAAACACGGACAAAATGATCCTGTCCTCACCATCGGCACAAACGTGACTTCGAGAGACTGTTAAGGTAAGACATAATCGAGATCCTACTTCAAAGAAACTTAAAATGAAATTAAAAATAGAGAAGTCTCAATATCAATAGATTGATGAAAAGGGAGCCTTGTGGATGAAAAGACGATTGTCATACCACATGCTGAAAACTCTTGACAAGAAATAATTTATGAAGCACATAAGTCGAAGCTTTCAGTCCACCCTGACAGTACAAAGATATATAGAGACTTGAAGAAATATTTTTGGTGGAGTGGAATGAAAAATAATGTACCAGAATTCGATCTAGATGTCAAGTATGTCAGAAAGTCAAAGCTGAACACCTACGACCCGGAGACCTTCTACAACTCTGGAAATTCCGGAATGGAAATAAGAGCATATTTCCATGAATTTTGTAGTGACTTTTCCAAAATAAAGATATAGTCATTACAGAATATGGATAATTATAGATAGACTCACAAAATCAGCGTAATATGGACAAGCTAGATACCCTATACTTAGATAATATTGTGCGGTTACATGGAGTTTCGATAAGGACTCAAGATTTGTATCGCATTTTTAAAAATGATTCCAATAAGCAATGAGAACTAAGGTCACTCTCAGTATGATGTATCACCCACAAAATGATTGCCAAATAAAGAGAGCAATACAAACCCTTGAACATATGCTTAGAGCATGTGCCCTAGATTTCATTGAGAATTGGAGCGAGCATCTACTACTAATTGAGTTCCCTTACACTAACAGCTATGATAGCGGCATTGTAATGTCTGTGTACGATCTTTATAAGGGAGGAAATTTCAGTCACCTATCTATTGAGAATTGTAAGGTCCAAAAAAAAAGATGACATAATCCAACTGCATGCAAATTTAAGGAAAATGGAAAATAGCAAATTAAATGATTTTTATTGCTTAATTGAATATGATGTGCATGATTACATGTATAAAATGTACTTTCCACATGAATGCATGTAAAATGTATTCTAAAAGATTATTCGAGATACGATCGAGGAACAGACAGCGAGGGCTGAAAAAGGGAAAATATTTTTATTAAATAATTGTTTTTAACTATTTAAAATAAGGTTGATGCTAAATTATATTTTTAAAAATAAGGTGTTTTGAGGTGATTTTATACGTTGAGTAGTAATTTTTAACGGTATTCGATTTTCGACTAAAATATGAATTTTTCGAGAACTCGGGTAATATTTTCACAAACTTTCCTAAACAAAATATTTTAAATATGCACAATGGGCTTAATGGGCCTAGTAAGCAATGCTAATGGGCCCAAGCTTGCACACTTGTGTATTTATCAAATAATAAGCCCTAAACATCTAAAGCTAAGCCCCACGCCCAACACACACACAACACACACAAGACTCCTAGCAGCCCTCAAACACAACACACACGAGAATATCAGCAAGGGAAAGTCACATTTTCTTGAATGAAATCAGCAAGGGTCCTCCGTTCGTCATCGTTCTTTGCATCTCAACTTATTTGTCTTGCGTAAAATACGCAAAGACATGCCATAAATATCATTTTTCTCATCTATCACACCCTATTACGTGTTTGATTATCGTATGAATGAAAAACATGATTTCCTTATGAATATTTTCGTTTTTATGCTTGTGTGTGGCAAATACATGTATGGTGTTGCTTCAGAACTTGAAAGATTAATGCATGAAGGGAATGACATCTTAGGAACACCTAAAGGGAGCATTTTAAGAGTGCTTAAGGGTCCCTAGGTCAAGGTTTAAAGGCTGGACATAACCGTGGATCAAGGGGGAACAAAATTATTGCATGTGGATTCATAAGGGTTCGGTTAAAGGGGGAACCGTAGCGTGGCCCAGCCAGGGCTTGACCAAGGTTGGGCCTGGACGTGGTTGGGTGTGAAAAAAGTCCTAGCCATGTTAGGACTCAAGCACGGCGGCTAGGGAAGAGTCCAAACGAGCTAGGACTCTTCCCAAACCAACCGAGGGATAACAGCGGGTACAGGGGGATCGCGGCGTGGCCAGGGGTCCATGCTAGGTCTGAGAGGGTCTAGTAATGGTCCATGAGGATCTGGGATTGAGTGGATGCTCAGCCGAGGAGTCCTAGCGCGAGAGGGTTCATAGGCGTAAAGATGAAGGAACTCGCGCATGCTCTTGTATTTGTGCAAGAGGTTGCAGCGGGCTAGGGGCTGGTTCAAGGGGTCATGGCTGGTCAGTAGGGTCCATAGGTGGTCTGGGAAGAGTTTGTCTCAAGGTGGCTCAGGCATGGCTCGATGTAACCGAGAGTTGGCTCAAGGGTTAAGTTTAGGGTTCGGTTTTTAGGGTTTTAACAGCTAAGGGTTCAAACCATGGTCCACAGGGTCTCGATTCATGGTTCACGAGGGTTATATAGGATTAAAAGGTCTATGTTTAAAATTTGGGAATTTAGTAATGAAATTTGAATTAATTCGGGAATTAAACGCTCTACGAATAAATAATTAGAAAATAAATAGAAAACCTCAAATTTAAGCTAAATAAAAATATGAGAAATTTAATTTAATCTTAAATAATTATTTGAGATTGTCTAGAGTAAACGAAAGTAAGAAAAAGTCAAAATCAAGAAATTTTACGTCTAGGTGTAAAACGATCATTTTACACCTGAAAAATAGTAAATCTCTTCGCAGTGCCCTGAATGCTGTAAAAGATATTAATATATTTATTTTAAATGTTTATGGAATTTTATGATGAAACAATAATGCTAAAAGATATGTTGCATGCTTGGTTTTAAAGAAAAATGATTTTTATATATATGCTTGATTTTATAAGTGATGAAAATACAAAAAGTTATATGAGGTGATTTTTATATATATGCTAAAATTTCCCGGGATATTTTCTTCCCGGGAAATCAGGAGCCCGGGCTCTCGTGCCAGTTCCCGGGAAATTTTACCTGGGCTACCTCGAGAAGCGCACTACACTCGAGTGTATCAGTATGAGCTACCTTATGCTTGGAAATCATTTTTTTCAGAACGACATGAGTTTGGCGTGTCAGAGAAGTCATCAAAAAATAGGGTATGGGCAGCCGCCTTACCAAACTTGGCAGGTGGCACTGAAAACAAGGTAATCATGGGATTTCCTCCTATAAATAGCAGGTACACTTCTCTTTTATAGATTTTGGAATTTTGAACTCTTAAGCACTCACGTATATCACCACATATACAGCCATTCTACTCGTCTTTGCCTACTGACTTAATCATCGGAGTGGCTACACCGGACATTCTTCTGGCGCCCATTCACGAGTTCATCTTCTTGTGTGCAGGTCACATTTGAGGCCGTATGACAGAGGAATAACTTCATCATAAGTTGTATTCCCTTGCTCACTTTCCAAAACAAGATACTTATATCATTATCCGGTAAATTGCACTTTGCTCACCCGATTTACCCGGATATATGACAGAGGAATAACTTCATCACAAGTTGTATTCCCTTGCTCACTTTCCTAAACACGATACTTATATCATAATCCGGTATATTTCCCCGACTTTGCTCACCCGATTTACCCGGATCTTATCATTGGCATCGTTCGAGGGAAATTGAGCTTAGGACGTTGATATGGCTCCTACCAGAAGAACCAACCAAGAAACTTTTCGGGCTCCAGGAGATGATGCACTTGTCTCTGGACAAGGTGATTTTCCACCCACATGACCTCCAACTTTCTTTACTTTATCTCCGGAGGAGTTGGCTCGGATTATATCCGAGGCGGTGGAGAAAGTTGTAGCCCGAAGAGACCCCTCTCATCATGCTACGCAGCCGGGAGGAGAACATGAGAGAGAGGAGGAGGAGGTAGGGGAAGAGTAAGCAAGGATGGAAGGAAGAGAATCTGGCGCCGGGTTCAAGTCCGCGACTGTGGCGGAGGAGTTGCAAGAATTAAGGCAGGAGATAAGAGTGTTGGAGGGGCAGATGGAAGGCCGGATTCATTCTCGGGTAATCATCAAAGGATGCCCGTTTGCTGAAGCTATTGTTCGAGAATCTCTTCCCAGGAACTTTAAGTCTGCCAAAGTCAAGGATTATGATGGCAATCCAGACTCCGATGAGCATTTGGCTAGGTTCGAGAATATAGCCATGTTGCACTGTTATGCTGATAAAATGAAGTGCAAGGTATTCTCGACCACTCTGGTTGATTTGGCTCAAAGATGGTTTGAGGGATTGGCCCCTCAGAGTACTCATTCCTTTGAGGATTTTCAGAAGGTGTTTCTACACCATTTTAGTAGTAGTAAGAAGTACAAAAAGACTGCATTTAGTCTTTTTGAAGTCAAACAAAGCCAGGAAGAGAATCTGAGGGCTTTTATTCGAAGATTTAACAGAGTTGCTTTGGATGTCCCTTTATGTGCCCCCAAGACCAAGACAACTGCATTTACCCAGGGGCTGAGGAAAAGTGAATTTTTTCGATCACCGACAAAGAAAACGCCCGGGGACTTTGAGGATTTGTTGACCCAGGTCGAAAAGTATATTAATATGGATGAGGCACAAAAACATAAGAGGGAGACAGTAAGGAGGGAGAGGGGAGACCAGATATCTAATTCCGAGGAGAGAGGACAGAGAAGGGGTAACCCTGGGTATTTTTCTCATCACGTGCCCCTGAAGATTACCCAGGACAGGGAGGTCCAAGAGTGTAGTGGGAATTTGCTTCCATCTCAACAATTTACCAGGCTTGAGAAAAAGAGATTATGTACCCTTCACAAGGTGTGTTACCACAACAAAGAGGACTGCAAAACACTAAAGAGAGATTATGTCCCACCAGCTGTCCAGGGACATAATCAACAAAGCAAGAAGCCGAGATTGCCACCCTGGGCAGCTCGAAAGCACGGTCCCAGTGCCAGGGAAGATTCAAGAAATGCTCCGAGGGGGAGGAGAGATTCCAAGCCCGAGAGGAAGAAGTCTTAACCCCCTGTCTTGGGGGTAATTAAAATGATATCTGGAGGCTCCACTGACGATGATTCTAATCGGGCTCGTAAGTTGAGGAGAAAAAAAGATTGTATGGAAGTGGAAGGGGTGAGGAGGAGCGAAGCAGTTATCAGTTTTGGCCCGGAGGACATTAAAGGTGTTAATCTTCCTCACAATGATGTCCTAGTAATTAAAGCCAGGGTAGCAAATTATGATATTATGAGGGTTTTCGTTGACTCGGGCAGCTCTGTCAATGTTATTTCAAGGAGGCCCTCATACAAATGTATTTACAGGGATATCAGTTGGAGACAGTGGAAACAACACTCTTTGGGTTTGTTGGCCATGCTGTCTATCCAGAGGGGGAGATTTTCCTGCCATTAACTTTGGTCACTAGGCAGCTCAAAAAGACGGTGATGACAACTTTCACTATGTTGGATGTCCCGTCATCATATAACATCAACTTGGGGCCGCCAGCCATGAACGAGCTAAGGGCCGTAGCATCCACCTACCACCAAAAGATTAAGTTCCCAGTGGGAAGTCAATTGGGTGAAGTCCGCATAGATCAACCTTCTTCCCGGAAGTGTTATGTAAAAGCGGTCGGGGTGGACCAGAAGAAAGCGAGAAAGGAGGGGAAGAGACCAAGTGGTTGTGAAGAAGTGGAGAGGGTATTCGGGAAGGGGGAAGTGCAATTTGTGGCTGAGGAAAAGCAGGATGTGGTGGAGATGGGGCCATGCAAGGAGATTCGGGTGGCTCGAGACCTTGACTCATCCACCCGGGTCAGATTAATAAATTGTTTAAAAACTAAATTTAATGTTTTTGTCTGGTTCCATCAGAAATTAACCGGGATCTCGCCCCAGGTAGCTGAGCATCATTTGAACATCCTCCCAGGATCTCAACCTGTGAAGCAGAAGAAGAGACACTTTGGTCCAGAGAAGGGCAAAGTAATTGATGTACATGTTCGAGATTTGCTGAAAGCCGGTCACATTCGGGAAATACAATTCCCTACCAGGCTCTCGAATGTGGTGCTGGTACCAAAATCTACCGGGAAGTGGAGGATGTGTGTTGAATTCAGGGACCTTAACAAAGCTTGCCCCAAAGACCATTATTGTGGCGCCCCAAACCTCGCCACATAATCATACAACATGTGACGTCATATGCATAAAAATTTTCTTTACAACGACGTTATAATATAATGCATATAAAACAAAATAGTGAAATCTTCACACTATCTACATCACTGCAGCAGAAACAGTATAATAAATACATACACACAACTCAAATAAGATAATAAACTATATTGTCTCTATCTACTATCAACTACATGACTGTTTGACTAGACACACCTAGTCCTTCACCTTTATCATGTCTCACAGCATAATCCTATAACATGTCCAACAGAAACAGCCCCCAAAAGGTGAGCATACACAAAAATCATCATCGTAATACATAACAGTTATATTAACAACAACATAAGATATAACTGTAATGATAACAGAAATACCCCCTTTGCCGTTTCTGGACAATCAGCCATCAACAACCTCAACAACATCACATTGCAACAATAACATCGACGATACATATTACCCCAACTCCGGCAACAGCAATATCGTCGAACGAACAACAATATCGATGATACGTCGCACCCCAACACCGGCGACAACAATATCGTCGAACGAACAACATCAACGATACGTCGCACCCCAACTCCGGTGACAATAATATCATTTAACGAACAACATCAACGTGACGTCTCCCAACAAAGACAGCCAACAACATCAACAATAATAAACAACAACAAATATAATATCAAATCACCCATATCCAGTGATTTATCATCGTTCAACACAATAGTATTCATCAATACTAAACAATAACAACATATGCTCGTACGTCAACACGTACCTGATAATCGAGTATATATAAAATCTGGCTATTTCTTTGATCCCGAGGGTTGTGATGTATCTAAATAATTCAACAATAATATCAGATCATTGTCACCATATCAACACAATCATAACAGTCTCAATATACAATATCAAATAGCCCAACAACAATTAATTCAACAAAATATAAAACTTGATTATAATTTCGTATTGTTCAAAAATTTAATATTCTGGTGTATTTAATTCACAATACTACCATCAAATACACCCTAATTAATTAAGTTCAAATAATAGGCTATTTTATAACATCCGTCAAATTACGAAAACTTTATATCAACGTGTAGCCTATACTTCGTAGACTCCGAATATATAATCAGAATTAATAATAACTGACAAACAACTCACCAAATTCAATTCAACGATTAAAAATCCATAGTTATAATAAATTAGGAATAATTCAAAACAACATCACTATAATCATCTCTACTTCATTAAAATCATACACTATTCAACAATCTTCAACTTCAGTATAATTTAACAATTTATCGGATTTATTCCAAAAATCAACAAATTTCAAACATCACAAAAACTATAAAATTTATACCTCAAATCAAAGACCTCGTGTCAACGATCCCAGAACTGAAGTCGGTTCGTCGATTGGATAAACCAATAAGTTGCACGATCGAAAAGAAAATCGAAACTCTATTTCCCTCACTCTCACCTCACGTCTCTGCTCTCTCCTTGGTAGGTTCGGTGGAATTCATTCGACTCAATGCATTTTCTTTTTTCCTTTTTTTTTTAATTTTAAATATTATATTATATTATATTAAAAAAATAATATAATATAATATTATTTATATTTAACATTTTAACACCGGTATATCCCTTTGGACCAGTCAAACGATCAAATTTTCAAAAACTCAAAACATGAAACTTCTATATCTTTAAGTGTTCTGCATTATATCCAAATTTCAAATCATTTGGACTTCGTATGACCGACATATCTCATATTTCATTCTTTAAAAATCATTAATTATTTAGTAATCTCACATTACTAAATCAACAAATTGTGATATTTATTTCAGGCATTACAATTATCCTCTGCCCAGAATTGATCAAGTGGTGGATTCCACCTCTGGCTATGAACTGCCAAGTTTCATGGATGGTTACCAGGGGTATCATCAAATTCCCATGGCCAAGAGCGATCAAGACAAGGCCAGCTTCGTTACCTCGGGAGGTTTCTGCTATGTGGTAATGCCTTTTGGGTTGAAGATCGCCGGGGCCACCTATCAGCGTCTCATGAACAAAGTATTTGAGAAGCATTTGTGCAGAAATGTAGAGGTGTATGTGGATGACATCTTGGGCAAGTCCATGGAGGTTTCTGGTTTCATCTCTGACTAAGAAGAGACTTTTGCCACTCTAATGCAGGATGAAATTAAGCTCAATCCGGCCAAGTGCATTTTTGGCGTAAGGAGTGGTAAATTATTAGGTTTATGGTCACTGACCGGGGGATCGAGCTGAATCAAGAGAATGTCAAGTCAGTGCTAAACATGTCGTCCCCTCGATCTGTCTGGGAAGTGCAGAAGTTGAATGGGAGAATTGTTTCTCTTTCCCGGTTTATATCCCGGTCAGCACATCGGAGTTATCCATTTCTTCAGGTTCTTAGGAAGGCACAAAAATTCGGATGGGATGAAGAATGCGAACAGGCCTTCCGAGATCTTAAAAGTCATTTGGCAGAGCTTTCTGTCCTAGTGAAGCCAGAACCCGAGGAGAAAATATTTGTCTATCTCTCAACTACTAAGTATGAGGTCAGTTCAGTATTGATAAAGGAAGAAGGCTCCGATCAGAAGCCTGTCTATTATGCCAGCCATGCTCTAAGAGGCCCAGAGCTCCGTTACTGTGAAGTGGAGAAGATAGCTCTCGCTCTTGTTATGACTGTCCTGAAACTGCGACCTTATTTTCTATCGCATAAAATTACTGTGCTAAATAATAGTCCTCTCGGGAGGATTATGACTCATTTTGAAGTTTCTGGGAGAATGATCAAATGGACAGTCGAGCTGGGAGAGTATGACATTGAGTATAGGCGCCAGGTTGCCATCAAAGCGCAGGCCTTGTCAGATTTCTTGTCAGAGATGGTTCAACCTGATGAATAGGAGGTCTGGAGGGTATTTGTGGATGGGGCGTCTAGCATTTCGAGATGTGGTGTAGGAGTTGTGATAATAGCTCCCCGGGAGAGAAGATTAAACTAGCACTAAATATTAACTCCCGGGTGACTACGAGGCTGTTCTCGCCCGTATCCGAGCTGCCCGGGAAATTGGAGCTTCCCGGATCATTTCGTACTCTGATTCACAACTAATCACTCAGCACATAAAGGACATTTATGAGGCTAAGGATGACATGTTGCTTAAATATCTCAAGCTCATTCAAGCCAGGCAGAAGTTTTTGTGGATTGGAGTATTGAGCAGATACCCCGGGACGAGAATGGGGAAGCAGATGCTTTGGCAAAGATGGCTGCCTCTTTATCATAAGTCAGTACCTGAGAAGTATTGCATGTCTCCCAGCTAATCCTTTCCACTGAAGAAGAGACATTGCCAGAACCCGATGATTCTTGGATGACACCCCTGATCAAATTTATTGTAAGCAATGAATTACCTGAAGACAAAGCTCGAGCTCAGAAGATCAAGAGACAAGCTTCCAGGTTTGTTCTCTTAAATAATATATTATATAGAAGATCATTTTAGGGACCCCTGCTAAAGTGCTTATCTATGGTAGATGTGGATTATTTCCTCTGGAAAATTCACGAAGATTGTTGCAGAGAGCATCTCGGAGGAATAGCATTGCCTCGGAAAGCAATGCTTGCCGGATCAGTGTCCCACTATTAGCCAAGACTCTGCCTGAGTGGTCCGGGATTGTGAAGATTGTCAGCATCACTATAATTTTTAGCATAGCCTATATGGGCATCTTGTCCTTTTGATCAGTGGGGCATGAACATTGTTGGTCCCTTTCCAGTTGCCCGGGCTCAGAAGAAATTTATGTTGGTGGCTATTGATTATTTTTCTAAGTGGGTAGAAGCCGATGCCCTGGCAAGGATTAGTGAGCAGGAAGTTTTGAAATTTCTATGGAAGAATATTTTATGCCGATTTGGAGTTCCCATGAGACTGATCTCAGACAACAGATGGCAGTTTAAAGGAAAAGAGATCACGGCTTGGTGCCAAAAAATGAAAATTACTCAGTCTTTCACTTCAGTTGCCTATCCTCAAGCAAATGACCAAACAGAGGTGGTGAACATTATTATTGTGCAAGCCTTGAAAACTAGGCTACAAGGCAAAGGAAAAGACAGGGTGGAGGAATTGCCTAGTTTTTTCTGGGCATACAGAACTACTCCCCGAGCACCTACTCAAGAGACTCCGTTTAATCTGTTATATGGTTCTGAAGCAGTTCTTCCGGTTGAAATCGGGAATCTTCTGCCCGGGTAGAATCTTACCTGGATGCCAATGATCAAAGCCGGGTAGTGGAGTTGGATTTTGTAGAAAAAAAGACAGAGCAAGCTCTGATTCGAATGGAAGCTTATCGAGGCCGGGTTATGAAATCATATAACAAGCGGGTACAAATCCGAGACTTTTAGATAGGAGATCTGGTGATGAAAGAAGTCAATCCAGCAGGAGATGTTGGAAAATTGGAAGCTATGTGGGAAGGACCTTTTAAAATAATTAGGAAAGTTAGCTCGAGAGCTTTTTATCTAGAGGATGCTCAAGGACGTTCTATCAAACGACCATGGAATATATTTCATTTAAAGAATTATTTTACTTGAACGATGTAATTATTTGTTCGAAGAAATAATGATAGTTCTTTTTTCTCAGGAATTGTGTGAATATTATATCTAATCCCGAGAGGTACGAAGCCCCAGATAATCTACAAAAGTCCTGGGACATGATCCCCGGCCCAAGGCTCCGTACCTTGATTATTAATAATCCCAGGGCGCTACACCCTGGCTCGGAGCACCACATCCCGACCATTCCCAAGTCTTGGGACATGATCCCCGGCCTAAGGCTCCGTACCTTGGTTATTAATAAGCCCATAGCTCTACACCCTGGCTCGAGACACCATACCTCGACCATTCCCAAGTCTCGGGACATGATCCTTGGCCCAAGGCTCCGTACCTTGGTTATTAATAAGCCCATGGCTATAGACCCTGGCTCGGGGCACCACACCTCGACAATTCTTAAGTCCCAGGACATGATCAATGACACAAGGTTCATTACCTTGGTTATTAATAAGCTCAGGGCTCTACACCCTGGCTCGAGGCACCACACCTCGACTATTCCCAAGTCCCGGGACATGACCACGGCCCAAAGATCTGTACCTTGGTTATTAATAATCTCAGGGCTCTACACCCTAGCTCGGGGCAACACACCTCGACCATTCCCAAGTCCCAGAACATGACCCAAGGCTCCGTACCTTGGTTATTAATAAGCCCAGGGCTTTAAACACTGGCTCGAGGCACCACACCTCGACCATTCACAAGTCCCGAGACATGATCCCTGGCCTAAGGTTCCGCACTCTAGTTATGGAAAAATCCAGGGTTCTGTACCCTGACTTAGAGGTTTTACACCTCGATCTTTTACTAAGTACAGGGATTTTATTCAGCCAAGGGCTCAACAGCACGACTCTTTATTTGAAGTGACTGGTTAATTTCCAAAACTTCAAAAAGTTATTTTATCATTCATGAGCATTTCGTGATTAAATATTTCTAAGGCCTGGTTATGAACTTATGATGCAAGGGGTTTGGCGAAAAACACAATATTTAAAAAAGAAAGATTTCACTAATGGAAAGGCCCGAAGGCAATGATTACAAAAAGAGGGGAAAAAAAAGAAAAATTACAATCTTTCTCTAAATTTATTGAAGCAGGCTGCTCCCCGGCCTCCTCTTCTGCAGCCTTCTCGGCCTCTGCATTAGCTGCATCATCCTTGGGAAAGGAGTCGATGGCTTGATCGATATCCGAGAAGGCTTCCTTATCTGCAAGGAGGAGACCCTCCTCCTCAAACTGCTCCCGGAATTTTTCGAAGCTGACTTTGAAGTAGTTGTAAGATTTATCTTCAACAGTCGCTTGAAAGTCCGGGGATGTGAGGAAAGAGGTCCGCCACTCCTCCTGAGTAAGCTGCAGGGCCCCTAGTTAGTCCTCGGCAGCAATGGCTCGATGCTGCTGTTGGCTGGCTTCATCCTCAGGATAGCGAGTTCTAGATTCCAAGAAGGAAACCCGCTTCTGCAAGTTTTCTTCTCGGCGTAATCTATCATCCCGAGCATCTTGAGCAGAAGAGAGTTGTTGAGTGGCCGCTTCCAGGGAAGACCGGAGGCCGGCAGTTTCTTCTTCGTGGGCTCTCTTTATTCTGCCAACTCTTCCTGTATTTGCTCGTAGAGATCATGAGTGGCTCTGGCCTTACCAGCTTCTTTTTTGGCCACTAAGGCCACTTCTTCAAATGCCGAGATCAGCATCTGAACGCCCTGGTCAAAAGCATACAAAATGAGTTAGTAAAAAAAAGGAGGATAAAAAAAGGATGGTGTTGAAAAAGGAAAACTTACAGAGAGAATGTGGTTGGAGCCTTCAAAAAGCTTCGGGTTGGGGCCGAAGCTTTTCAAATAAGTCTCCTTGTCAGGGAGGAGCATATTCTTAAAGAGGCGAACTCCAGTAGAAGTAGGCCCCTCGAGAAAAATATTGGCCCGAAGAGGCGGTTGTCTGCAAGTCCGGGAGGATGAAGGAGCCTCCTCAACTATAGAAGGGCGTGACTCGAGAACTTGGATAGAAGGAGGGACTTCCTCTTCGGGGGCATCCATCGCTCTTCTCTTGCGATGCCGCAGAGGGACAAGGTCTTCATCATCCTTCGATGAATGGGACAGGGCATTAGTTTGGAGTATTGGCCCCACTCCACTCGACTCGGCCACATTAGTAGTGACCGGGACTTCATCTTCATTGGCCCCCCGGGCAAGGGCTTTCTTGGCAGCTGCCTCATTAGCAGCCTTTTTCTTCTCAGCTGCCCGTGTTTGTGCAAATACGGCTTGCATCTCGGTCTCACCTACAAAACAGAGTTATCATTAATATTATAGATTGAAAAGCAGTAAAATAAAATAAGAGTAAAAGGAGATTACCACGTTGAGCACCCGAGCCAGCCACTTCATCTATTACCATGTCGATAGGGTCCTCGGTCCGGGTACTCAACCCGTATGTAACAAAATTTTTCTCCTCCAGGAGGACAGAAGAAGAGAATTTTCTTTCCTCCACCAGATCGTGACTCCGGGTGTAGGGTTCTTCGATTTTGTAGCCGTGAGGAAGCTCGGGTTGGGTATGGAGATTAGGTAAGAAGCCGGTTAGACAAGGGGGATGGAAAGGAAGGGTTATGAAAAAGAATCTGCCTTGCCACCCCTTCAGAGAATAAGCGATGTCATCAAGAAATCGACTTTTCAGCCGGGCTGAGAGTGAAAAAGCATTGTCACTGAAGCGACAAATTAAGAATTAAAAGAGGATGAGGGGGTTAATAAGGAGGTTGTGCATCTTAAAAGAATAAAAACTGAAGCCATGATACGAAACGAGTTGGGATGGAGTTTGTTTATAGGGACCTTGTGGAAACAAGCCATGTTAGTGAAGAAGGGAGGAATGGGAAACCTAAGACCACTATGAAGCTGGTCCTTGAAAAAAGTGTAAAAACCCTTCGATGGCTTGTCTACCCTATCCGAAGGGGCGTGAATGAGAATGGAGAAAGAAGAAGGGATAGATCCTATGGTTCTAAGCTCCTCCTCGGCCCCGAGACGAAGAGTACTTGCCATGGTAGAAAACCACGGGGCACTCGGGGCCTTAGAAGAGGGTGGGCTGGAAGCTAGGGCTTTGCCCTTCCCCTTCATAGAAACTCGAGAGGGGCCCGCAGCAGAGTGGGTAACCCTCGGTTTCTTCAATTTCTGGGTAGCGTTAGTCAAATAAATTTTAGGGGGAGGGCAAGAGGAGGAATCGGAGCGAATCGCCGTTGATTCAAAATCCGATGAACCTTGCGCGTTTGCCCTTGAGGTGGAGGAGGTGGAGTTCGACATTGCTAAAAAGGATAAAAAGAACTTACGTGAATAAACTGGAGATAGATGCCTGAGGGTGGAGAGTTCGTCGGAGATTGGAGGAAAGTGTCGTGGGTCGGAGAGTTCTGGAGAGAATTTAAATTGCATAAAGTGACAAATGAAGGGGGTGTGCTATTACCTATAGGCGGAGGAGGGAGTTAATTTCAACCATTGATCTAAAGTTGAATCAACGGTCAGGAGGCACCTCGGAAGTTGTGTAGGTATATGAAAGGATGTGCATGAATATCGAGGCGTCAGGCTTATCATTACCTCGAAATACGAAATGTTTCGGACCGTTGGAATTCTATGGCATACGTCATCATGAAATCAGCCCGACTGCCCAATAATACTAAACTACAAGAATAATCAAATTTCGGGAGACATGAGCTCTCGGCATCTTATCTTAAGCCCGGGGAATTGAAGCTCCCGGCACCTCATCCCATCTTCTCTGGGATATTTGAAGCCCTCGATGCTTTTATAATCAGGAATTGGTTATCTTTCTATTAGAGCCCAAGCGTGACTGATCGGGAAAGTGAGTAAGACTCTAGTCCGACTATTTAAGGGATGGGTGGTGATACCCCTATAAGAGCCTCGATCATGAATGACCCGGGAAACTTAATGGATAGCCCAAAATCAGAGTCAATATGCAAATTACTTTCTTTAGCAGCCGGGCATGGGGATGCCCGAGATATTTTCTTCCCGAGCAATCAGGAGCCCGAGCTCTTGTGTCAGTTCCCGAGAACTTTTACCCGGACTATCTCAAGAAGCGCACCACACTCGAGTGTATCAGTATGGGCTACCTTATGCTTGAAAAACATTTCTGTTAGAACGACATGGGTTTGGCGTGTCAGGGAAATCATAAGAAACAGGGTATGGGCAGCCGCCTTACCATACTTAGCAGGTGTGCACTGAAAACAAGGTAATCATGAGATTTCCTCCTTTATATAGCATGTATACTTTTCATTTACAGATTCTGAAATTTTGAACTCTTAAGCAGTCAAGTATATCGCCACATATACAACCATTCTACTACTCTTTGAGTGCTGACTTAAGCATCGGAGTGGCTATGCCGGAAATTCCTCTGGTGCCTATTCACGAGTTCATCTTCTTGTCTGCAGGTCACAATTGAGGCCATATGACAGAGGAATAACTTCATCACAAGTTGTATTCCCTTGCTCACTTTCCTAAACACGATACTTATATCATAATCCAGTGATTGTCCCGACTTTGCTCACCTGATTTACCCGGATATATGACAGCGAAATAACTTCATCACAAGTTGTATTCCCTTGCTCACTTTCCTAAACACGATACTTATATCATAATCCGGTAGATTGCCCCGACTTTGCTTATCCGATTTACCCGGATCACATCAGCATCGTTTCAATAACCATTACTTTCTTGCTCGTCTGTTTATGAATTTTTAGTTGATTTCTAGTTTTTTTTATGGTTTTTAGGTTCTTTTTTTTCCTTGCAGAATCGAAAGTGAATATTCGACTGTAGTGGTTGTTATCCTATTTTTAATCTGTATAACTGTAATTTTCGATTGTAGTTGTAAAGGCCAGAAAATTCTTACTTTGAAAATTTGCGGAAAATTAAAAATTTTTCTTTTAAAATAAATGGAGTGCCTCATCCATAAAATCGACTAATGAATCAAGTTCAATGTTTAAAAAAATATAGCAGCGGAAGAAAATAAAGTTTGCCAAAAATAACAATTCAAAGAATGTCCAACAACTGGTAAAAATGACATGTGCTGAAACTGAGGTCCTCGGGTGCCACTACTGCCGACCCAAGCTGGCTCACTGGTCCCCGCCCTCGGCCCTGGCCTCATCAGTACCTACAACAATCAAGTCTAATGAGCCTAAAGACTCAGCATGCAAATATCGTAGGTAACGAGAAAATGTAATTTGCATGGATAAAATATCATGTCATGAGGCATACTTAAAATAACTTGTACTGAGCAATTATAACACGTGCATAACTGAACTGAAAGTCATAGTAAATAGAATGTTTGCTCCTTGGAGCCCTGTACTGAAATAACTGATAAAAATTTTCTGTTGAGATTATGGTCTACGCCTGTGGCCCCTGCACTGAACTGAACTGATCGGTAACTGGCTACCGGGGAGCATCAAACTGAACTGAGCTGACCGGTCACTGGCGACCGGGTGGTACCAAACTGAACTGATCGGTCACTGGCGACCGTATAAAATAATGCTCCCATAATAGTGAATTGACCACAAGCAATATCGCATAAATCTCAAAAATAAGTATTTTCTATTTTCATGCACGTAATATAATTAAATGGCATAACTGAAAAATCCTGTAATTTTACCAACTGGATTGGATCGTTCCCAGGCTCGCTGCAACCTAAATATGTCATGAAAAATATGCAATAGCTTAAACTTGGCCAACTATGCGCTTTAAGTTCAAAATGCGACTATGACGCCTAATGACTTCGTATTTAATCATGACTCCGAACCAACCCGAACCGACACTGAACTGACGTATATTCATGATTAAAATACGTTTAAAATTATGAACTAATGCTCCTAAAATGATGAGGGTCGAAACCTTTGTGAAATGGAGGCCAAAACAAGAAACGCTCTTTCGAGAGTCAATTTGGCACATCGCACCGTAAATTCTCGTACTACCTCAAAAATGATCCGAATCACAAACGGTCAACAAAATGACCTTCCTAACTCAATGGGGCACTGTCCAGTCCAAGGCCATAGGCTAAAAGCCGACCGAGAACTCGAACGAGCCTCCGAACCGACACAGCAACTTGCTGTAAATTTCCAGCAGCTGTACCATCGCGTATCTTGTGTTGTTTTCGAGACTACCGGCCATTGGGGCGTGAACCACCGACCAGAGACTCTTACCAACATCCCAAGGATATGATTTGAACCATGGCTAAGGGCCTTAGGCCAGCCACAATCCTCACCATTCCAGCAACCAACCAAAAGCTCTTACCGAGGGCCCTCATGCGTGCGTGTGTGGTGTTGTGCTTCGCTTGCTGTCTCGACTCGTTCCAGTGGCCATTGATTGACCATGGCACGATCTAGACATCTACGGGCATGGTATGAACCGTGTATAAAGGCCATAGGCCAACCAAGATCCATGCCAACCCAACCAAAGCCGAACTCATATGCTGTCAAAACCGAAGGGGGCCGAGAGGGGAGGGGGCTATTCTTGTTTTTAAATTGAAAACCGATGAGCCATGGACCAAGCCACCAAAAGGGCGACTTAGTCTCGTCTTAGACATGCTAGGGGAGTGATCCAACCATGGCTATAGGCCCCTAGGGCAGCCATGATCAGATCCTTACCCTTGGACAACAAAACTGAATTTTTGAAGCTCAATATGACACTCATGGGGGATGTGCTGTCATTGACGAATTCTATTGTGTATGGGGCTGGAAACAACGTTCTATCATGACCCTAGAATGTCCTAGTACATGTTCATATGCAGCTTCGAGCCCCTGGAACGAGCCATCCCTGAAATCGAAACAAAAAATACCAATCGTGAAGCATGGTAGAACCGAAAATCTGTGCAGAATTATTCCTTGTTCTAGTTGCTTAAAATTTCGGTTTTTTCTCATTAAAACATGATCATGTACTGAAAAATAATTGATAATAGGACTTGATTGAGGTTTGAAAGAATCTAGACATGCCTGGTTTCGTTTCGAAAGAAAACGAACGAAACGACGACGACGCGGCACGGAGGAGACGGAGTTGCTTCTCTTGTTTTCTTCTACTCGATTTTCTCTCTATTTTGTCTCTTGAATTCTCACGGTTTTCAGCTTAAGGAGTTCACTCAGATTTCGAAAAAGGAGAGGGGGAAAGATGGTTAGGGGAGTGAGGGAAGTGGGTGCAAGATATAAGGCCAAATCATGACCAAGTCCACTCTCATTTAAATTTTGAATTCTTGTTGCTAATCAAATAAATCTTGGAGGGATCTAGAATGGTGATGGCCGAATTCTTGAGATTTTTAGACTAGGATAATGTTCAATATTTACTTAATTAAGGTGGACCAAGAATTAAAAAGATCCTTATGCTAACTCAACCAAGAATGAGTCAAAAAGGGGTGATGAGTTGGCAAGGGGGTGGTCTAGATGCTAAGGCCGAAAATTCCCAAATAAATGAAGGGGGAAAATGTTAATTATCTAGTAAATTAATAACCCTTAAAAGCCTCACTAATCCTTTAATTAATTTAGTGAATTAATCCCTTAATTAAGTAACTTAAATGAGCTTATTTCTTAATCACCTCAAGTAACTTAAATTAAATCCTCAAACCTCCTTATTAACTTAAATTAACTTACTTGCTAGCTAAAATAAAGTCTGGAAATATTTATCGAATCTTAAATTCTATCTCAAAGCTCCAACTCCAGTCCGGCCTCACTGAAATAACTGAAAAATCAAACTACTGCATGAAATAATAAAATAATTAACTTCAAAGAAAAGCATTAAAATAATCAAGCAATGAAGTCAATTTAATTTAAAATACTAGAATTATGCATGGCTTATACGTAGATTTATTTACGGGTTCTACAATCCTTCCTCCCTTAAAAGAAATTTCGTCCTCGAAATTAGAACTCACCGAATAACTCGGGGTATCGATCTCTCATCTCCGGCTCAGACTCCCACGTAGCTTCCTCCTCAGAATGGTTGAGCCATTTGACTTTGACTCGCTTAACCAGCTTGTTCCGAAGCTTTTTCTCCTGTCTGTCTAGGATCTGCACCGGTCTCTCCTCATAAGACAAGTTCGGAGTAAGCTGCAACAGCTCGAAATTCAGCACATGCGAAGGATTTTCCATATACTTCCTCAGCATGGAAACGTGGAACACATTGTGTACTCCGGCCAGATTCGGCGGATGAGCCACACAATAAGCTAGCGTCCCAACTCTGTCGAGGATCTCAAACGGTCCAATGAATCTCGGACTGAGCTTCCCTTTCTTCCCAAATCTCATGACACCCTTCATAGGTGCCACTTTCACAAAGACATGATCGCCCACTGCAAACTCTAAATCTCTCCTCCGCTGATCGGCATAACTCTTCTGTCGGCTCTGAGCAGTCCTCATCCTATCACGGATCTTGACTACTACATCTGCTGCCTGCTGAACAATCTCTGGACCCAACTCTGCTCTCTCTCCTACTTCATCCCAATGGACAGGAGATCTGCACTTGCGGCCATACAGTGCTTCATACGGAGCCATACCAATAGAAGACTGGAAGCTGTTGTTATAGGTGAACTCAACCAATGGCAAGTTCGACTCCCAACTCCTTGAGAAATCAATGACGCAAGCGCGAAGAAGATCCTCCAAAATCTGAATAACTCGCTCCGACTGCCCATCTGTCTGCGGATGGAAAGCTGTGCTAAACAGCAACTTCGTACCCAAAGTCGAATGCAAACTCTTCCAAAATGAGGAAGTGAATCTGGGATCTCTGTCGGATACGATCGAAACTGGAACACCATGAAGTCGGACTATCTCCCGGTTATACAGCTCTGCATACTGAATCATGGTGAATGTCGTCTTAATAGGCAAGAAGTGCGCTGATTTGGTAAGACGATCTACAATCACCCAAATAGCATTCGATCCCCTGGCTGACTTCGGCAATCCGGTCACAAAATCCATGGTAATGTTCTCCCACTTCCACTCAGGAATAGGAAGAGGCTTGAGCAAACCTGCTGGTCTCTGATGCTCGGCCTTCACTAACTGACAGGTCAGACACTCGGATACAAATCGTCTGATGTCCTTCTTCATACCAGGCCACCAATACAATAGCTGCAGATCTTTGTACATCTTCGTACTCCCAGGGTGAATGGAGTACGGGGACATATGGGCCTCTGATAAGATGTCTGCTCGGATAGAATCACTGCTAGGAACCCATATCCTGTCTCGGTATCTCACAATACCGTCGCTGACTGTATACAAGACACTGCCCTTGGCTTCATCTCTCTTCTTCCACTGTGCCAGTTGCTCATCTGCTGACTGACCACTGCGAATACGGTCCATAAGGGAAGACTGAATGGTCAAGGTAGATAGACGAGGAACTCTACCTCGAGGATAAGTCTCGAGATCAAACCTCTGTATCTCAAACTGAAGAGGTTTCTGAATCGTCAAATGAGCCATCACTGCGACTTTTCTGCTCAATGCATCCGCAACTACATTAGCTTTACCCGGGTGGTAGCTAATGTCACAATCGTAATCTTTCACAAGCTCCAACCAACGCCTCTGACGCATGTTCAGCTCCTTCTGCGTAAAGAAATACTTGAGGCTCTTGTGGTCGGTAAAGATCTGGCATTTCTCTCCATACAGATAGTGCCTCCAAATCTTCAAGGCAAAAACTACGGCCGCCAATTCGAGATCATGGGTAGGGTAGTTCTTCTCGTGGATTTTCAGCTGTCGAGAAGCATACGCTATCACTCTCCCATGCTGCATCAGAACTGCACCTAAACCGAGCTTCGAAGCATCGGTATAAAGGACAAACTCGCCGGGCCAAGATGGCATGGCCAAAACTGGTGCTGAGATAAGAGCTTGCTTCAAAGTATCGAAGCTCTTCTGACACTCCTCGCTCCAAACAAATTTCACATTTTTCTTGGTCAGTGCTGTGAGTGGAACGGCAATGGAGGAGAATCCCTGAATGAACTTTCTGTAATATCCTGCTAGCCCAAGAAAACTGCGGATCTCGGATGCATTCTGAGGCACAACCCAATCTCTGACTGCTGCAACTTTTGCTGGGTCTATCTCAATACCACTGCTAGAAACGATGTGGCCTAAGAACGCCACCTTCTCTAACCAGAATTCGCATTTACTGAACTTTGCGAATAATTTGTGCTTCTACAATGTCTGCAACACTGTGGTTAGATGTCTGTTGTGCTCCTCCCGACTCTTGGAGTAGACGAGAATGTCATCTATGAACACTATCACAAACTGGTCAAGATACGGCTGAAATACGCGATTCATGAGATCCATGAAGATCGCTGGCGCATTCGTCAGACCGAACGGCATCACTAGGAACTCGTAGTGACCATAACGAGTCCTGAAAGCTGTCTTCCAGACATCAGCATCTCTCACCCTCAACTGGTGATAACCGGAACGCAGATCTATCTTGGAGAAAATCGAAGCTCCCTGCAACTGGTCAAACAGATCCTCAATCCTCGGCAGTGGGTATTTATTCTTCACTGTAACCATGTTCAACTCCCGATAGTCAATACAAAGCCTCATCGAGCCATCCTTCTTTTTCACAAATAAGACCGGCGCGCCCCATGGTGAAAAGCTCGGGCGAATGAACTCCTTGTCGAGAAGTTCCTGAATCTGCTTCTTAAGCTCTGCCATCTCTGTCGGTGCTAGTCGGTACGGCGCTTTGGATATCGGAGCCGTACCTGGCATAAGCTCAATGGAAAACTCCACCTCTCTCTCGGGTGGCATACCAGAGACATCTTCGGGAAAAACGTCTAAGAAATCTCTGACAATCGGAACATCTGAGGCTGACTGGCTGGGTTCCTCAGGGACAGATAAAAAGGTCGCTAGAAATGCCCGACACCCTCTATGCATGAGCTTCCTGGCCTGAACATAAGGAATAATGCGCGGTAAAGGAAAGTACCTGTCCGGCTCAAATAAGAATTGCTCCATTCCAGGCGGTCGGACAAGAACGGATCTCCGCTGGAAGTCTATCAACACTCTGTTCCTCAATAGCCAGTCCATCCCTAGGATAATGTCAAATTCCGGCATCGGTAGCACAATCAGATCCGCATAAACAAGATTACCGTGCAGCTCAAGGTCTATATCTCGGATAACATTGGTGGCTGCCATCTCCTCGCCTGACGGCAACACTACTGAAAAGGCTATGTCTAGCCCAATGGTCTTGATCTTGAGAAAGTTTGCAAAGACATCCGAAATAAACGAGTGAGTGGCCCCTGAATCTATCAAGGCCTTGGTAGCGGAACCAGATATAAAAATTCTCCCTGAAAGAGCGGAGCTCTAAGTTGAATCCAGTAGTTACAAGAACTAAACTTATAGACATGCAATGGTCAAAGTTCTTCTAACTTAAATCTCCAAAATACTACTGAGTAGAGCATGCAATCCTATCACAGTTCTATGTTCAATCTTAATCCTTATTCCCAAAACACGGAAATTCAAATAATAACTTAAAGTTTAAAGGTATCTGTCAACAACATAGTCTCCGGGTTGGTTTCCGCGGCATGGAGAGCAAAAACTCTGCCTTGGGTAGGCAGATTCCTCTGAGGGCACTGCAGCAACATGTGGTCTGGACTGCAAAACTTAAAACACTTTCTTGAGCAAGACATACATGCTCCAGGATGGCGGCGTGAGCACCTGGGGCAGACTGGGTGCTCATAAGTCCTCGGGGCTGGGCGTTCCCACTGCTGCTGCTGTTGCTGGCCTCTGTTTCTAGGCGGTCCATGAAAAGGCCTCTTGTTCTGCTGCTGATGCTGATGAGGAGGAGGGCGGTGTGGTACCTGAACTAGGCGCTTGCCCTGGCGATCCCTCTCGATATCCCGCAGATCCTGCTCTGCGGCTAGGGCCTTGGAGACAGCAATCTCATAAGTAGCAGGGTCAGACACCCTAACATCCCGGCGCAAGATCGGCCGTAGACCCACCAGGAAATGCATCAACTTGGCTTTGGCATCATTCGCGATCAGGGGCACAAAATGACAGCCCCTCTCGAACTTACGGATGAACTCCGTAACCGTCATGTCTCCTTGTATCAGGCTCATGAACTCAGTGGTCAACCTGGTGCGAACTTCCTCAGCAAAATATTTGGAGTAGAAAACCTCCGTGAAGCGTGTCCATGAAAGTGTAGCCAAGGTCAGGGCTACTGACGCTCTTTCCCACCATAAGCGGGCGTCTCCAGTGAACAGATAGGTGGCACATCGGACTCAGTCTGCGTCTCCCAGCCCCATAAACTCGAAGATGACCTCGAGGGATTTGATCCATCCCTCGGCGATCATGGGGTCAGACGTCCCAGAAAACTCCTTTGGACGCATCTTCATGAATCGCTCGTAAACAGCCTCTGGCCCTGTCGGCCTAGTCACCACCGCATTGTTCCCCGCAAACTGTGCAAAGAACTGTGTCATCTCAGCTAGCATCTGGGCACTCATGTCAGGTGGGGGAGGTGGTGGAGGTGGAGGAGGAGGAGGAGGTGTCTGCCTCTCTTGTCTCTGATCGTCATCGTCCTCGCGACGGTGCTCGCCACTACCTCTCGGGCGTCCTACTTGACGTCTAGGGGGCATACTGTTCCAACATAACCCATACGTAACTAACATGCATAATTTCATAATTTATTTTAAATGAACACTGAAATGCTGAAAATCTGGTCGAAATTATTTCATGGAAGCATGCTGTCAAAATAATTCATGCTTTAAATAAAATGCTGAACTGTAAAACTTACAGACCGAAGGCGTGGCTTCGTGAGCTTCTCGTGGTCAGTAGTAGTGTAACCCTATACAGAACCACCGCTCTGATACAAACTGTAAAGGCCCGAAAATTCTTACTTTGAAAATTTGCGGAAAATTAAAAATTTTTCTTTTAAAATAAATGGAGTGCCTCATCCATAAAATCGACTGATGAATCAAGTTCAATGTTTAAAAAAATATAGCAGCGGAAGAAAATAAAGTTTGCCAAAAATAACAATTCAAAGAATGTCCAACAACTGGTAAAAATGTTTGAGCATAAAATGACATGTGCTGAAACTGAGGTTCTCGGGTGCCACTACTGCTGACCCAAGCTGGCTCACTGGTCCCCGCCCTCGGCCTTGGCCTCATCAGTACCTACAACAATCAAGTCTAGTGAGCCTAAAGACTCAGCATGCAAATATCTTAGGTAACGAGAAAATGTAATTTGCATGGATAAAATATCATGTCATGAGGCATACTTAAAATAACTTGTACTGAGCAATTATAATACGTGCATAACTGAACTGAAAGTCATAGTAAATAGAATGTTTGCTCCTTGGAGCCCTGTACTGAAATAACTGATAAAAATTTTCTGTTGAGATTATGGTCTACGCCTATGGCCCCTGCACTGAACTGAACTGATCGGTAACTGGCTACCGGGGAGTATCATACTGAACTGAGCTGACCGGCCACTGGCGACCGTGTGGTACCAAACTGAACTGATCGGTCACTGGCGACCGTATAAAATAATGCTCCCATAATAGTGAATTGACCACAAGCAATATCGCATAAATCTCAAAAATAAGTATTTTCTATTTTCATGCACGTAATAAAATTAAATGGCATAACTGAAAAATCCTGTAATTTTACCAACTGGATTGGATCGTTCCCAGGCTCGCTGCAACCTAAATATGTCATGAAAAATATGCAATAGCTTAAACTTGGCCAACTATGCGCTTTAGGTTCAAAATGCGACTATGACGCCTAATGACTTTGTATTTAATAATGACTCCGAACCAACCCGAACCGACACTGAACCGACGTATAGTCATGATTAAAATACGCTTAAAATTATGAACTAATGATCCTAAAATGATGAGGGTCGAAACCTCGGTGAAATGGAGGCCAAAACAAGAAACGCTCTTTCGAGAGTCAATTTGACACATCGCACCGTAAATTCTCGTACGACCTCAAAAATGATCCTAATCACAAACGGTCAAAAACATGACCTTCCTAACTCAATGGGGCACTGTCCGGTCCAAGGCCATAGGCTAAAAGCCGACCGAGAACTCGAACGAGCCTCCGAACCGACACAGCAACTTGCTGTAAATTTCCAGCAGCTGTACCATCGCGTATCTTGTGTTGTTTTCGAGACTACCGGCCATTGGGACGTGAACCACCGACCAGAGACTCTTACCAACATCCCAAGGAATGATTTGAACCATGGCTAAGGGCCCTAGGCCAGCCACAATCCTCACCATTCCAGCAACCAACCAAAAGCTCTTACCGAGGGCCCTCATGCGTGCGTGTGTGGTGTTGTGCTTCGCTTGCTGTCTCGACTCGTTCCAGTGGCCATTGATTGACCATGGCACGATCTAGACATCTAGGGGCATGGTATGAACCATGGCTAAGGGCCATAGGCCAACCAAGATCTTTGCCAACCCAACCAAAGCCGAACTCATATGCTGTCAAAACCGAAGGGGGCTGAGAGGGGAGGGGGTTGTTCTTGTTTTTAAATTGAAAACCGATGAGCCATGGACCAAGCCACCAAAAGAGCGACTTAGTCTCGTCTTAGACATGCTAGGGGAGTGATCCAACCATGGCTATAGGCCCCTAGGGCAGCCATGATCAGATCCTTACCCTTGGACAACAAAACTGAATTTTTGAAGCTCAATATGACACTCATGGGGGATGTGCTGTCATTGACAAATTCTATTGTGTATGGGGCTGGAACCAACGTTCTATCATGACCCTAACATGTCCTAGTACATGTTCATATGCAGCTTTGAGCCCCTGGAACGAGCCATCCCTGAAATCGAAACAAAAAATACCAATCGTGAAGCATGGTAGAACCGAAAATCTGTGCAGAATTATTCCTTGTTCTAGTTGCTTAAAATTTCGGTTTTTGCTCATTAAAACATGATCATGTACTGAAAAATAATTGATAATAGGACTTGATTGAGGTTTTAAAAAATCTAGACATGCCTGGTTTCGTTTCGAAAGAAAACGAACGAAACGACGACGACGCGGCACGGAGGAGACGAAGTTGCTTCTCTTGTTTTCTTCTACTCGATTTTCTCTCTATTTTGCCTCTTGAATTCTCACGGTTTTCAGCTTAAGGAGTTCACTCAGATTTCGAAAAAAGAGAGGGGGAAAGATGGTTAGGGGAGTGAGGGAAGTGGGTGCAAGATATAAGGCCAAATCATGACCAAGTCCACTCTCATTTAAATTTTGAATTCTTGTTGCTAATCAAATAAATCTTGGAGGGATCTAGAATGGTGATGGCCGAATTCTTGAGCTTTTTAGACTAGGATAATGTTCAATATTTACTTAATTAAGGTGGACCAAGAATTAAAAAGATCCTTATGCTAACTCAACCAAGAATGGGTCAAAAAGGGGTGATGAGTTGGCAAGGGGGTGATCTAGATGCTAAGGCCGAAAATTCCCAAATAAATGAAGGGGGAAAATGTTAATTATCTAGTAAATTAATAACCCTTAAAAGCCTCACTAATCCTTTAATTAATTTAGTGAATTAATCCCTTAATTAAGTAACTTAAATGAGCTTATTTCTTAATCACCTCAAGTAACTTAAATTAAATCCTCAAACCTCCTTATTAACTTAAATTAACTTACTTGCTAGCTAAAATAAAGTCTGGAAATATTTATTGAATCTTAAATTCTATCTCAAAGCTCCAACTCTAGTCCGGCCTCACTGAAATAACTGAAAAATCAAACTACTGCATGAAATAATAAAATAATTAACTTCAAAGAAAAGCATTAAAATAATCATGCAATGAAGTCAATTTAATTTAAAATACTAGAATTATGCATGGCTTATACGTAGACTAATTTACGGGTTCTACAGTAGTGGTTGTTATCGTATTTAATCTTGTAGATGAATCTCTCGGTTATAATCGATCTCTCGGGATTTAATATGTTAGCCAAATTGCTAATAACAAAAAGTGAGATTTCTTAAACACCCTTCACCAAATTACTATAATCAATTTTAACTTTAAATTAAGTTAATTTATCAAAATAATTTTTTTTATTATATCATATTACAAAGATATCCTTTAAATCCTACTCACCATCAATTCCGCTCTCAATCTCTTTTGTTATCTCATCAATTCCATGGGTTAGGAGCTTTGAAGCACATCCATTCTAGTTTTTCAAACATGTATGAATTTCATTTTTTTTCACCTAATTTTTTAACACAAATAATGATTACTTTTTTGTTTATAATTATATATATGCATAGATATATGGCAAAACATTTTTGTTTCTGTCAAATTGTTGAATATATTATCTCCAATAAAATGTAATAATTTTTATTTTAATTTTTTTAAATTTGACTTGAATATTGTCATGATTTTTCCATAATTTTAAGTTTTTTTTAATTTAAAAATATTTTTAAGTTGAACTAAGTAAATGATTTACGATTTATTGCAATTGGCATGAATCTGCCTCTTTATTTATTTATTTATTTATTTTTTTCCCCTGATAACTAGGCAGTAAAGAATTGGAGCAAATAATTTAGAATAAAAAGGGTAATGTAGGATATTTCAATTATATAAGACATAATGCAAAATGTTTAGTATAGAAGGTCATTTTTACAATTATGACTTTGAAATGGGTTATAATAATCAATTTCCCTAACAAAAATATGGAAGCAGGGAACAAAATCAAGCACTAAACGAAAATGAGTATACTATTGAAATTATTAATTCAGGTATATATAAAAGGAAAAAAAAAAGTAAAGCAAACTGAGGCATGTATGAAGTACAGTTTCCTTAAAAAATATTTGTCCAATCCGACGGTGCTTTGAGGATCTGGACGGACAACTGTTTCTCATGATAGAACAGAAAAACCTTGCTGCAATTTAGCACGAAGCAAATACACTGACGAACTAAAAACGTACATTCACTTTATCACCGAAATTTAATGAAGGCCAAATGAAAAACTAACAATATGAAACGCAAGAGAATGCTTGAGAGAGATCTTGAGTGTTATAAAAATCATTTTAATTATATGAAACGAGGAAACGAACACACTATTTACAAGCCCCAAAATGCACAATAAGAGTCATGCAAAATTAGTTAACTCATAATCATCCAATTAACTCAAGAATATGAAGAGTAAGAAATCTTCAATTAACTTAAGAATGTGGAAATTCAAAAGAAATTTCTACAATCATGAGCCACAGCTAACTCAAGAATTTGGAGAGCCAAAAGGCACCGTTCATGAGACATAATTTTTATTCAAACATTTAATTTACATGAAATTCCCAACAAGCTCGCACATGAATGAAAATTTATAAAATCTTGGTGATAAAGTTCTATAGTTGAATCCCGCATAGAATAGGTAGATGTAACCCTTTGAATCTTCCCTAATGAAATATATTTGCTTTACTAGCTGACCAGTAGACATGATGTCCTTGAACTGTTCAGCATTTATGTAAATTAAGATATACTTCACACATGACTCTCCTTGATACTATTCAGTTCTCATGATCCTGTTCGTTTGGCCATGAACATACGTCTGGTTCTGCGAGAGAGTCTAGAATTGAGCCTAACAATTCCTTCGAAGCAACCCCACTTCTCTCTCACATAGGTGATTCTTTATTGGTTTTATCAATATCATTAAAGCCACATGCTTATCCTCAACATTCATTGTTTAATCATAAGAATGGGCTAGGGATAACCCCTACAGTGATATACCAAATCAGTGCGATTAGGTTGTTCCATTCAACATAGTTCTTGAGATCTTCAGTTAGCATATGTTGGGTTTTCCTTCGCAACAATTTATTCTATAGGCTTAATCTACATTCCCCTATATGATTTCGCAACTAACTCTCTGTTTAATCCTTTGGTTTGCGGATCCACTATATTATCCTTTGACTTTACATAGTCAACAAAGATAACTCCAGTTGAGAGATGTTGTCTCATGATATTGTTTCTACAACGTATATGCCTATACTTATCATTATACATATTATTTTGTGCTCTTTCAATCGTATATTGGCTATCAAAATGTATACTTATAGTCGGCACATGTTTTCTCATCTTTGAACATCTTCTAAGAATTTAAGCAGTCATTCAGCCTCTTGAGTACATTTGTCAAGAGCTATAAACTCAGATTCCATCATGGATCTGACTATTATAGTTTGTTTAGAAGATTTCACGCAATTTCTGCACCTGCTAAAGTGAATACAAATCCACTTGTAGATTTTGAGTCTTTCATATCAGATATCCAGTTTACATCACTTTATCCTTCAATAAAAGCGGAATATCTAGTATAGTACAGTCCATGGTCATGACCATACCTTAAGGCACCGTTTGTCTCGAGTACTTCTCAGTACTAATATAAATAGTCCTATCTTACCACTTGTTCTGTACAAGTATTATTTATCTCGATCAATCATATTATTAATCATTTATCTCACATCAATCAAATTCCTAATTATTTATCTCACATCAATCAAATCAATAATATAAAAATACGATATTACCCTTAATAAATAATATTATTAATATTTTCAACAAGGACAAAATGGTAATATCATATTATCTCAAATTTAATCAAACAAATCAATCAAATCAAACTCTATATTAACTATCATTTTTTTATTTATTTTATTATTACAAAGTATTACTTATCCATGTACTAAATATCACATACCATAAACCAAACGGTACCTAAGTATCTTAGCAATATGAGAATTGCTTTTTAGTGTTCAACTCCTATATTACTCGTGAATCTATTCAATTTGCTTACTGCATAGGCTATGTCTGATCGTGTACAACTCATTAAGTACATCAGATTTCCAATGACTAGAGAGTATTCTAATTGAGAGATATTCTCACGTCGATTCTTTGATAGATGTTGACTTGTATCTATCGGGGTCTAGCCAATACAGAGTCATCCTTGTTGAATTTCTCAAGGATTTTGTTCTATAATGTGAAGGACCTAGAACTAGCTCTTCTGATGTTCTATGAATTTTAATTCTAAATATCACATCGGCTAAGCCCAATTCTTTCATGTCGAATCTTGAGTTTAACAACTTTTTGGTGAATTTAATATTCTTATCATTGCTAGCAATGACAAATATGTCATCTACGTAAAAACATAAAATGACATAACCATTTCTAGTATTCTTAATGTATGCACATTTGTCGCATTCACTGGATTTAAATCCTCTTTCGATCATGAATTTATCAAATTTTTTATTTCATTGATTTGGTGTTTGTTTTACGCCATATAAACTTCACAATTTTACATACCTTATTTTCTTGCCCAATTGCATAAAATTCCTCAAGGTTGTTCCATGTAAATTTCCTATTCTAAATCTCCATTTAGAAAAGTTGTCTTTATATCCATTTAGTGTACTTCAATATTATGCAAGGCTGTAATCGCAAGTATCACACAAATAGAGTTTATTCTCGTTACAGGAGAATAAATATCAAAGTAATCAAGCTCTTCAAGTTGATGGTAACCCTTGATTACCAATCTGACTTTATATTTATCTATGATTCCATCTGATTTCATTTTCTGTTTGAAAATTCTTTTACAGCCTAGTGGTTTGCTTCCCGGAGAAAGATCCACTATTTCCCATGTATGTTTTTGTAAAATGGATAGCCTCTTTCCATTGAGACTCCTCAAATGAATTTGTTACTTCATTGAAGCTTTGAGGTTCACTTTCCATCATGAAAGTTTTGAAATCCAGACCAAAAGATTTCTCTGCCCTAGCTCTCTTACTATGTCTATGTTCAACCTCATGGTTAACCTCCTGTTCTTTTCCAATAGTCTCGTGTGATCTTTTGGACGAACATGGTTCTTCCTTAGATTTGCATGAAAACACAGGTTCACAGAACGAAACATTTCTTTATCTCATTATCGTATTCTTGTGAGTATAATGTGTTTGAGATAAGCTCTATTGTTTTGAGCATATTCAATGAAAATGCAATCAACAGTTTTGATCATATCTTTACTTTCTTTAGTGTGGGTACTTCTACTTGGCAAGACACCCCCACACTCACAAGTATTTGTGGGAAGGAGTTCTTCTTTTCCATAACTCGTATGGACCTTTTATCTTGCTTCTTTCTGGATACATTATTTAAATGGTATTTGATGTTAGAACAACTTTCCCTCACATGTTATGTGGTAAATCAGAACTCAATAACAAAGCGTTCATCATTTCTTTCAAGGTGCGATTCTTTCTCTCTGCAATGTCATTTTGCTGAAGAAAATAAGGTGCAGTTCTTTCGTGTTTGATACCATGTTGAGCCCAAAACTCAGTAAATAATAATTCATATTCACCTACACGATCACTTCTTATCACCTTAATTTTCTTGCTAATTTGTTTTTCAACTTCACTCTTGTAGTGGAAAAATTTCTCAATTGCTTCATTTTTTCTTTATAGAAGATACACATAACAATACTTTGTGCTATCTCAACAAAAGTAATGAAGTATTTAATTCGACCACGTGTTTGCATACCTTTAAAATCACATATAACACAGTGAATTATATCAATTGGTTCATTATTTCTTTTTTTTTTTTTTTTGAAGGAGAAAGTTTCTCCTTTTCGAGCTTTGGCCATGCTCGACAACATTTTCCTTGGCAGCAACTGGTGAAAACAACCATCTTTCAAAACTCTTGTTGTCTTTCTTGATGCAAAGTAGAACAATGAACTCTTCAACATTTATCTCCTTTTTATTGTGTTTCAAATAGTTTTTGTAATCTTTCCAGGCTGGTGGTAGCTTCTCAACAATAACAATCACTTAGAAATATTAGCTCAAAGTCATCCCTTTAGTGTGAATATCATGTAGGATCACTTGAAGTTGCTGAACCTGACTGATCACCATTTTGGAGTCCATAATCTTCTAGTCCAAGAATTGACTAACAATAAATTTCTTACCACTGACATCCCCGGTTTTGTATCTCCGATCCATAGACTTCCACAATTCTCGAGTCGTCTTCTTTTCGCTATACATATTTTATAGCGAATCAGCCAAACCATTCATTTTCTACAGAAGAAATATGAGAGGTGACATGCATCAATAGCACTAGCTCTCTGCACATCTTCGTCAACCTCAACTGGTTTGGGAGCATCCTCGGTGAGAAACCTTGCTAGATTCAAGACGGTGAGATAGAAAAACATCTTCTGTTGCCACATTTTGAAATTTGAGCAGTCAAATTTCTTTGGTGTATCAACATGGCTCACATGAACATTGAAAGCAATGACTTTCATAATTAGGGACTAACTTTTGGCACATTCGAGCCATTCGAATCAGTAGCCATTTCTTTAACAAATCACATAATGAGTATAACAAAATCTGTTTTAAGATAGTTAGCCAAATTGTTAACAATAAAAAATATATAAGCAAGGAACAAAAGCAAGCACTAAACGAAAATGATCATACCATTGAAATTATTCATTCCAGTATAAAAAACAACAAGAAAACAGTAAAGGGAACCGAGGCCTGTACGAAGTACAGTTTCTATAAAACCGATTTGTTCCCTCCGACGATGCTTCGAGGATCTGGATAAACAACTGTTTCCCAGGATACAATGGTAAAACCTTGCAGCAACTTAGCACGAAGTAACTACACCGGCTAATTAAAAATGTACCTTCACTTTATCACCTTAACATAGGCCAAATGAAAAGGCTAACATTATGAAATGCAAGAAAATGCTTGAGAGAGATCTAGAATGTTTATTAAAATCATTTTTATTATATGGAATGTGGAAATGAACACACTATTTATAAGCCTCAAAATGCACATTAAGAGTCATGCAAGATTGATTAACTCAACTAATCTTCCAAGTAACTCAAAAATATGAAGAGTCAGAAGTCTTTAATTAACTAAAGAATGTGAAAAATTAAAATACACTTTCACAATCATGAGTGACAACTAACTCAAGAATGTGGAGAAGCAAAAGACACTCTCACATTTATGAAACATAATTTTTATTCAAACTTTTAATTTAGTTGGAATTTCTAACAAATATTCTTGCATGCAAACATTATCACACCTCTAAAGCTAACCGCGGCTCGCAGAGACGGTGGACAACAAAACACAAGCTATTTTCTGTGATGCCATAATAAAATTGAAAAAAGTGTCCATTGAAAAAAGTGCTCAATGAAATTTTCTTTAATGTATAAAGATGTATGTTTTATGGACAGTCCAAAGTGAACATCGTTGTTTTCAGCTTTGTGAAGCGTAATAGGTATTGCAAACTATGCCCAACTGTTAGAACATGTTGTGCTACCAAATGAGCTACGAATGTTATGGTGGCCTTTCACCAGTGCAAATAGTCTCCTCAAATCTGACACCAATTATGATCCGAAATTTTCTCAGTGAACTATTGCAACCATTTGAGTTATTTTTTCAATAAATTGTTGGCAGCTCGTTGTTATTATTCTATAAAAGTGAAATCTTTGTTCTCTGTTAAAACTTAGACAATTTGCAAGTTTTTAGGCCTATCATTAAAGTTGTTTCGGACAATTGAATTTCAGCTTACTGCGATTCTTTATCGAAACTTTCTTAGGATGAAAGAGAAGGGGAAGGTCGAGGAAGAAAAGAAGAAGACGAAGGAGAAGGGGAAACATAAGGAAAAACAATTTGATGATATATCTAAGAAAGTTGAAGCAGGTAAAGAGATGAACATGAAAATATGGTTAGTTAGTTTTACTTTAATTCAATAAATAAGAATGTGTTTTAAAAACAATATTTAATTTTCTGTTAAAAGTATTATTCTAACGTAAAAAATATCACTTTTAATGTATGCTAATTTAATATAAAATATTAGTTTTTTTTTTAATCAAAAGTATTAGTTTTTTTAAATCAAAGTAAAAAATATTATTTTTTTATTAAAAATATTACTTTTATGTAAAAAATATTATTTTTAGCATATGATAATTTCAAGAGTTTGCATATTTCAAGATTTTTGAATACTCTTTAGAGTTCTGACTTCTCAAACAAAGCAGACTCGTATCAAAATATATCAGATCTACAATAATCAATATATGCTACTTTAACCAAGTCAAGCCGTTACAAAGCTGACTGTTTGGTCATCATTACTATTTGTTTATTGTCTGGTGAACCTATTATTCTTAAACATTTATGCATTGTAAAGTGATCATTAAGAGTTTCAGTCTAGGAAATGTAATAAGTTCTAACTGAATTAGGCTGTTACAAGACATACAAACAAAGTATTTTAGTGATCAAACCTTCATTAGTGAAATAAGAGGTGACGTAGGAGTTTTATCTTCGAACATCCATAAAAAAATTGTGCCTTTTACTCACACAATTTCACTTTTTTGCTATTTAAAATTTTCAGTTTGCTTCTTGTTAAATTTCCAGCTATTGTGTTTGTCACTAGCCTAACATGACTGTTTTCGCACTTACTTTATAGCCATTGGTCCAGTAATTCTAGCCATTCAGGAATATCTCTTAATAGCTTAAAAACTGTTAAGAACATTTTAAAGATTTCCAAATAAATCTAAAAGTTTTTATTCACCCCTCTTCTAAACACATTTCTGATTATAACAAAATATTTTATATTTTTTAATATATATATATATATATATATAATTTCAATATTTCAATATATACCGAAAATTTTCAAACTACATGATGTTATTATACCAAAAATTTCGATATCGATACCATAGCATACCGAAAATTTTGATTAATTCGTTATTTTTTGTTACGATGACTTCGATAAACCGAAAATTTGATATTTTCCTGTCCCTATAAATACCAATTAAACAAAAAATTATATTATTTTCTAGAATGCAAAATATCATATTTTTATCATTTTTAAAATGAAAAATTTGAAAATATAGTTATGCAATTTTAAAAAATTCCCGCAAGTGGAAAAACTTAAAAAATATTTTCTGAAATGAAAAAATTGTAGTTTTATTATTTTCAGATTTCTTTAATACGATTTTTTTTAAAAAAAAAATACAGATAAAATTATATGATTTTAAAAATTATCCGTCAGGCAAATAACCGACTTTATCCATACATTAATAGCTAAGTCCCTGTGTAGCACATGGATCATAATGCAATAGTTGAATTACGACATATAATTGGTTTTATACCAAAACCAAGGTTGTATGCTTGATTTCTGTGAGTTGCAAAAATATTTGTTCTAGCAGATTACTCATCTTTCAAAAAAAAAATAAAAAAAAGGCAGATTACTCATATTGTATAAGTGACAAATGTTTGATATCGTATTTTATATGACATAAAGTCATTCGAAACGTGACGTTTAGAGTTATATGACTTGAGGATTAAGATTTATTATCATTAATTATAATTTATTTTTTTAGATTTATAATTTGACTTGAGTCTTTGACCAATCCTTTAATTTAAATTTCTGCATACTTTTAAAATATCATGATCATTACTGTCACTTCTGTTATCTATTTAGGTGATATTTCTTTTTGACTAAATCTAAGTTCTATGAGTTACTAGGATCCCTTCTGAAAATCTCTATCCTGCAGAAGAATGGGTAAACGCATTATATTGTACCAAAAGTAATAATTGGATTCTTATGTAATTAATTTTATAATTTACTGGTAGTTTGTAATTCAAATCCCACTGATTAATTATTCAACATTTTTGTCTGCTTACAACCCGACACTCTCAACATTACGATTTTTTCGAAAATGGCCACCATTTTTTCCCCCCAAAACTTTTAGATAAAGGTTATTAACATTTATACCCTGCAATTCAAATCTTTACCCTCTATCTACCCACCTGTGTCGGTTATCTTTTTGTTTAAAGGTAGTTCGAGCTTTTCTTGGGAATATGGCGTGGGTTATTACAGTGTCTGGTGCTCGAACCAATCAAAAAATGGCCGATTCGGCTGCTTTTTGTTCAATTTCTCGTGAAATCAAATTCTCGTCAGTACGGGTCAACATAATAGTCTCCGGCCTGAAATGTCCATATAAAGAATATGTGGAAACTAATGTCGGTTTCCTGAACTAATTAATTAAGACAAGACAAATGGCAATAATAATTACATATTATTTTTGGCTCATCTCATCTTTAGAGTGCTTTTGGAAAATTGAAATATATGGAAACTAATGATGCATTTTTATTATTCAATTATATATATGTTTATTATTAAATCAAAATTGTTAGACATTGAATTCAGAGAAACGATATGAGGAAATTTTTAAAAACTTATAAAATATTATTATTATAATATTTAATTTTAAAATCATTAATCTAACTTAATATAAATAAAATTTTGTATATGATTTCATAAAAAATAAATTTAACAAGAATTTAATATAGGGTTAAGGGGCGTCGGAGAATTTTCCGGTATGACCTCTCTGATTCTTAAGTCAGTCCGGAGAGCAAATTTAGGATAGAGATATATCAATGTTAAGTGAGCTAGAGAATATGAGTCTCAAAACCGTAACCCATATCTAGTATTTATATAGGTAGAAGATACAAGTTAACTTGTTGGGATATGACTCTTGCTGTGGTAGAATCTTATCTGAGATAGAAGACCTCCACCAACGAGACTTCATGACCATGGTGACTGGGTCTTTTGATGGCGGCTAGGACTCTTGCCTTATCTTGATTAGATTTGATCAAATCCCATATTTATCGAGACCCTTTATCTATTAATGAAAATGTCTTCAGATTTCCTAACCGCTGTCAGGGCTCGGAAATTCCCGGCTCCTTGGTGGGCTTGGGCCTCTAGTAGACGAGGTTTAGGAGATCGGCTCTACTGAGGATTCGTAGGCGTAGACTTATGGGTTCGGGCTTCTAATTGTATGGTTGGGCTCGGTGGTCGGGCACTTGCTCAATAATAGGGTCTTATTCTTATAAGTCTAGGGCCAATTTTGAGATGGGCTTGTGTTGAAACATTTCATGTTCGTAATCTTGCTTAATTTTGATGTTAACAAAACTTGTTATTTTTTTCTAATGAATTTACCTAAGTGTGCAATAAGCTGAACATAACTGAAGCTATCGGAAATCGCAAACTGAAGATGTCAAACTGATCGCAGAAACTGAACCAATCGAACTGAAATGTAAACGAACAGTTCAACTGATTGTCCAGCTGATAGGTGGTTCAGCAGGAGATCTTCAGAAGTCCGGCCAGCTGATGAATAGTTCAACTGATGAAGAGCCCAGCTAACTTGTTCAACTGAAAGAGTGAAATCGGTTCAACTGATGAGTCAACTGATTTCACCAGCCCAACTGAAGATCAGTTCAAATGACCAGTTCAGAGCATTAGTTAGAACCAATCTGTTGCAGATCACGACAAGCTTATCTAAGTGGATTCCAGCTACGCGCAAAGGCACAAAAAAAATCGTACAATCAGAGTACAATAATGGACGTTGCATCAGAAGCTTAAAGCCAAAAGTTCCGGAAGAATCTCGAGGAACATATTCAAAATACAACGGATACAATAATTGAGTCTCACTGTAGGATAAAGCTTCCCGCCTATAAATAGAAGATCAGTGAAGACCAACCAAGTATGAGGAAATCAGGTGTGGAAAAACAGAGGGCACACTCAATTCATATCAGCTTGCAAAGAAGCAATCAGCCTAGTTGTGAGAGAACACTTCAACGTGTTATGAGCTTAGTTTAGAAGCATATTTTCCCTCAGTATGTAAGAACACTTTTGTGTTGTATTCAGAGATCAGTTCACACACACATACACACCACCACTCAAATATAGTCTTGCACAAAGACGTAAAACTTGTGTATGTAGTCTTTGACCCACATACGTTAAACAAGTATTGGCTGGAAGGTGATGCCTTCAGTCTAGACTAGGAGTTCAGTTAGGCACAGTGTAAGTCCTAAGCTGGGTAGGTTATTACACTTGTTGTAATTAATCAAAGTCTTCTAGTGGATCCCGAGGTAGTAGAAGGGGTGATGTAGGAGCAGTCGAAGTCTCCGAAAATCATATCTTGTGTATTTAATTATGTAACTATTGTTTTCAAATTGATTTGATCAGTAAGAGAATCTGTCAATTTAGTTTTCACCATAACTGAACTGATATATGTCACAACTGATTCCCTTTATTTTCAGTTATTCAGTTACACATGATATAAAATTTATCAGTGTTTCTTAACGATTAATTATTTCGAGTATTTTTCGTTTGGTTTAAAACCAAACTCGATCTAATTCATCGGTGCCAAAATTCTTAGAATACGAGCTATTGCAGCTCTTGGAAAATATTGTGTTTGAAGCACCTCAAGGTGCCCAGCACACGATCCTTCAGCTTGGATCCGTCCAAATGTGACGATTCTAGGGGGTATCAATTATAAGGTCCAAAATTAAGACGACGTAATCCAACTGTATGCAAATCTAGGGAAAATCAATAATAGCTAATTTATTTATTTTAATTGCCTAAATTAATTATGTGTACTATGTTTATATGAATTTATAGTAGTTTTCTTCTTGAATGCATTAAAATATATTTTTAAAGGTTATTCGAGTTGCGATCGAGAAACAGAGACTGAAAGCTTAAAAATGGAAAATTTTTGTGTTAAATAATTGTTTTTAATTATTTAAAATAAGATTGATGCTTTTTATTATTTTTGAACATAAGGATTTTTGAGATGGTTTTAAATGCCGGGACGTAAATTTTATCGGCATTCGATTTTCATCAAAAATACAAACGTTTTGACAACTCAACTAATAATTTCACGAACTTTCCTAAACTGAAATAATTTTAAAAGTACTAATGGGTTTATTGGGCCTAACTAACCATCTTAATGGGCCTAAGCTATTATTAGCGTTGATTAAATATTTAAAGTACAAACCCACCCCATAATTCACATACCACATGCCCTTCACCCCTATCAATACAAGACTCCTTCTCTCCTCAATCACACGGCACACACAAAGTTTTTCCAGGAGAAAAGCTTCGGCTATTGCTAACGGAATTCGTGCGTTAAATACGCAAAGGCACGCTATATTCTTTCCTTTACTCATCATCACACCATAATATGCATATAAATATGATTTTCATGGAAAAAAACAAGTTCCCTACTATGATTTTCGTTTTTATGCAAAACATGGGTTTGAAAGTGTGTTTTTTTTAATCCAAAACATGATTTAAGTTTTCATAAAGGTCTGCCAAGTTATAGGATTAAAAAAGGCAACGTTTTTACTCTATTTAAAAAGTCCTAGGATGCACGAGTTAAGCTGCACATGAAGAACAACAAGTAGGAACTGAAACTGAACGTTTTTTAGTCAAGCTTCGGGTTAAGGGTTAACCATGGTGTATGGCTGGGCTTGGGTGCGATCAGGGATGGGCTGGGTCATGGTTGGGTCAGGAGAGGAGTCCTAGCCACTCTAGGATTCGAGCACGGTGGCTGGGAAGAAGTCCTAGCAAGCTAGGACTCTTCCCGAGCCAAGGAGCGAAGGCTTGCTGGTGTGCGCTTGGGACTTTTGGCTTGGCCAGGGGGTTAGGGCTGGGCTAGGCTCGGTCTCTAGGGTCCTGAGAGGGTGCAAAAGAGTCTGGGGCAGTGGCTGGCTCGGTGATTAGAGTCCTAGGCGAGTTCAAAGAGTCCTAGTGAATGGAGGAGTCCCGGCCGTTGCTTGCGGCTGATGTGGTAGGCTTTGGTTGGGCTAGGTTCAAGTCTTAAAGGTCTAGTGAGTTCATGATGGTCCAGGGGAGGTCTGGTCCGAAGATGGCTTGGGCTGGTTCAAGCATGGCTCGATGAAAACGCAAGATGGTTCGAGGTTTAGCTTAGGTGGTTTGAACTTAGGGTTTTTGTTGGAACTTTTCAAGTTCGAAATCTTAATTTTAATGTTAACAAAATCTTTTATTTTGTATTACTAATGTTTTACCTTAGTGTGCAGAAGTTAGAATCAGTTACGAGGTGTCTGAATCGCAAACTAAAGACCCAACTGATCGTACAAACTGAATCAGACAAACTGATATGTCATATGAGCAGTTTAGTTGATTGTCCAGCTGATAAGTGGTTCAACAGGAGAACCTCAGAAGCCTGGCCAGCCGAAGGAGTGTTCAACTGATGAAGAACCCAGCTGGCCAATTCAACTGAACAAGAGCGAAATCAGATCAACTGATGAGTCAACTGATTTCAGTTAGCCCAACTGAAGATCAGTTTCAGCTGACTAGTTTGGAGCATCAATTAGAATCCTTCTGTTGTAGATCAAGACAAACTCATTCCGTGGATTCCAGCTATTTACAAAGGTACAAAGCAATTGTCCAGTCAAAGGACAATATTGAACTTTGCATCAGAGCACTAAAGACAAACGTTTCAGAAGGGCAGTCGAAAATTCAAGACACAGAGTCGAAAGAACGAATTCAAGATGCAACTGATACAATAATTGAGTCTCACTGTACGATCAGTTTCCCGCCAATATAGAGAGAAGATCAGTGGAGACGAAAAGAAGTGATAACAAAATAGATACCAGAGAGAGTGTGGAAAAAAAGGGCACGCTTATTTGCCTATCTGCTTTCAAGAAGCATTCAGCCTAGAGGGAACTATTCTCAGTCATATCAGCTTAGTTTAGAAGCTTATTTCCCTCAGTGTGTGAGAAAATCCTTGTTCAGTTCTCACACACGAACACACTCCACCACCACTCAAATACAGTATTGCACAAAGACGTTAAACTTGTGTATGTAGTCTTTCTCACATAGACATTAAAGAAGTGTTGGCTGGAAGGTGCTGCCTTCAGTCTATACTAGGAGTTCAGTTAGGCAGTGGGTAAGTCCTAAGCTGGGTGGGTTTGTACAAGTAGTTTTATAAATCAAAGTCTTCTAGTGGATCCTATCTGAGGTGGTAGAAAGGGTGACATAGGAGCTGTTGAAGTCTCCGAACATCCATAAACATATCTTGTGTATTTAACTGATTAACTGTTGTTTTCAAACTTACTTGATCAGTTAGAGCATACGTCAGTTCACTTCTTGTGATAACTGATCTGATATATGCGACAACTGATCCCCTGCTTTTCAGTTATTCAGTTTATATAAGTTAAAATATTTTCTAATTTAACAGTCTTCTTCACGAAAGATTACTTCGAGTTTCTTCCGATCGGTTTTTAACCAAACTTGATTTAATTCATCGGTCTTAACATTGTTAGAATACGAGCTATTGCATTTCATTGGAGAATATCTTGTTTGAAATGCCTTCAAAGGCACCAGCACACGATCCTTCAGTTTTCAATGGCTAGGGTTCGAAACATGGTTCAACGGGGGTCGAATCATGGTTCACAATGGCTAATTAAATATAAAAAGGTATATCTTTTAAACTTGAGAATTTCATATTAAAGTTCGAATTAATTCAAGATTAAAACACATTAATAAGTTATAATTAAAGAATAAATAAAAAGCCATGGATTAAGATAAATAAAAATATGGGAAAATTAATGTAAGCTTAAATAACTATTTGGGATGGTCTAGAGTCAACGAAAATAAAAAAAAGTCAAATCGTGAAATTCTACGTCTACGGGTAAGACGGTAATTTTTACACCTAGAAAATAGTAATCGTCATGACAGTGTTTTGAATGTTGTTTTACAAGTGATTATTTTAAATGTTTATGGATTTATAAGATGAAACGTTAACGTTAAAAGATATGTTGCATGCTTGGTTTAAAAGAAAAATGATATTTATATGCATGGATTTTATAAAATGATAGGGAATATGAAATGTTTAAGGATGTGAAGCAATTGTGACTAATACGAATACTGATGATATGTTAATACGTAAGGCCAATGCTCAGTTGACGGGTGAGAGTGTCGCTGATGTCCTCGCTGCCCAGTACTGTTGTTACATGTAGATGGATCTATCGCCCCCAATATGAATACGAAAGTCACAATTAACGATCTGGATTCAACAAAAAAGGAATACATATATGTATATGATAAATATGAATATGTTTATATGAAAATGTTTAAGTTTATGCATGATTTTGAATATGTTATTTTACGTAAAAATATTTTCACTGTTGTATGTGATTGTATACGTATTATTTGTTATCAAGATTATGGCCCGTTTAGTCTTTAGACTCACTAGGTGTGATCAATGCAGGTGAATATGATAATAATGATAATGGAGGTCTTGATAGTTGATCTGACTGGACTGAAGGTGCACATAACCCGATGATCAGCGCTTGTATTTTCCGCACTTATGTTTATGATTAAAGATTTTTATGACTTTGATTATGCTTTTGAGTGGTTTTTGAGAAGTTGTTAGTTTTAGCAATATTGCTGAGTTAGGATTTGAAAACGTTTGACGATTTTATATTCTTAAACTATTTCTTTGATTTTCAAATATATTTGGTGGTTTTATTTTTAAATGGTGCAATGTTATTTTTAAAAGTATATATATATGTATAGTATTTTCGTCCGAGATTATTGGGTAAAAAAAATTTCTAGTACTTTTTAAGAAAACAAGTAGTGGATGTTTCAGTTGGTATCAGAGCAATGTTCCTGTAAATGGTTGTGCCATCATCAGTGCGAGAAAGCTCAATCGTCAAGCCTCAATTTGTAAGTTAATATGCTTTATATGATTTTTGTAATGTTACATGCATGATTACATGAATTATATTTTTACGTCACATGCTAAGTAGCTTTTTGAGATTATATGTTTATATGCTAAAATTGCTCAAAATGGATTAGAATATGTTGCATGATTAGGAAACTTAGATATAAATGCATGTTGGTTACGTTAGAATTCGGAAAATGTCCAGATATTATGCCTCCAAGACGCACACCAGTTGCCGAAGGGCAAGCCGAGAATGTTGAGGATCTTCATGTTAATGCACCCCGCCTCCTAATGGGGATGCTGCTACGCGTGCACTGGAGGGCATGACACGTTTTTTTGAGCAGTTTCAGCAGGCTCCTAGGCCACATCATGATGTTTATGATCAGTTCCGGAGGCTAGAGCCGAAGGAATTTTCTGGCACCACCGGCCCCTTTGCTGCTGAGGCTTCGATTCGTGCACTCGAGGTGCACATTCGCTACTTGAATATGGGAGATGCTGACATGTGAGGTGTGACACTTACATGTTTAGGGATGATGCTTCTTTATGGTGGGAATGAGCTGAGCATGGTATTGACATCGCTACTCTTACGTGGACCCGATTCAAGGAGATATTCTACTAGAAGTATTTTATTGCTGATATCCGAGGGCGATTGAAGAGGGAATTTATGACTCTCCGTCAGGGAGAAACTTATGTGGCTGAGTTTGTGAGGAAATTTGATAGGGGTAGTCATTTTGTACTTTTTATTGTAGTGATGCCGTTGAGAAGATGAGGCACTTTCTGGATGGTCTATGACCTGCTATTCGTCGTGACGTGATGATGATGTGTCCCTTAGATTATGCTGCTGCCACTGCCTATGCATTTCAAGCCGAGCAAGCTTTGAAAGAGATTGATCTTCTCATGCAGCGCAAAAGACAACAACACCAACATAACAATCAGCCGAATAAGAAGCCATACATGGGGCCTCCTAGACCTCAAGGGCAGCAAAAGCCCCAAGGTTAAGTCAAGAAGCAAGGACCACCAAAGCCACCACTTCCTGGAGCACCAAACCCTGCAGAAAGGCAACCATACAAGGAGTGCAATCGCTTACACTACGGCAAGTGCATGTGGGGATCTTTAGATGCTTCATATGCAAGGAGGAGGGGAATAAGGCTGCTGATTGCCCGAAGAAGAATGGACCTACTGTGGGCAGAGGTTATGTCATGCATGCGGAAGAAGCCGAGGAGGAGCCAAACACGACTTTTATCACCGATAACCTAGTTATTTAACATTTTTACATTTTTTTTATTGCATTAAATGTTAAATTGGTTATTAGAATTGAATTGAGATCAAGATAACCTAGTGGAAATTAGGTTGCATGCTCTACCTAAGTTGGAATTAAGGAATGATTTTAGAAACCATGGAAATTGGTATTGATTTTGAGCCTTAATTTATGTAAAGGTTGTAATAATTCCAAATTAAAGTTCTATGGCCAAAAATTGAGAGAAATCATAACCAAGGGCTCGATTAGGGAGTTTCGAAAGGGACTATTGTGCAATTACCGAAAATTTTGGGGGAAGAATGAAAATTTTCGAAAATTTTAAGGACCTAAATGAAATTTCCTAAATATTTCAGGGACCAAAATGTAATTTCTGATAATATAATGACCAAAAGTGTAATTTTCAAAATTTAACGGACCAAAATCGTAAATTCCAAAAAAACAAAAGGTCAATTTGCAATATTCAAAAATTTCTGGGGACTAAAATGCACTTTTCAAAGAATTGAAGGGTAAAAATGAAATTAATCAGAAACTAAGGGGGGAATTATGAATTTTCCTAGAAACAATAGGGTCCAATCAATCATCTTCTTGAAATGTTTGGGAAATTAATGGTACAAAATTCTTTAAGCACATGAAAAGATTTAAAAGAGGTTTGCGCCGCAGTGAGGATAATCATTTTAGGTGTATCTACTTATGCACTGCTAGATTCGGGAGTTACACATTCTTTCATATCTGAAACCTTCATCAAGCGACTAAATATTATTCCTAAGGATATGGGATTGGGTTTTAAAGTTTTTATTCCTTCAGGCGACCAAATGATCACGTCTAGTATTGTGAAGAATCTGGAGCTTTGTTTATTTAAAGATGTGGTTCGGGCAGATCTTATCGTACTCCCTATGCCTGAATTTGACATCATACTCGGTATGGATTGGTTATCAGCGTATGGAGCTTCGATAGATTTTCGTCGGAGATCAGTGGCTATTCGACCGCTTAGTGGGAAATCTTTTGTCTTTGAGGCGGCGAGAACAAGCAAATGCCGCACATTATCTCTTGTTTGTGTGCGAGGAAGCTTATGAGACAAGGATGTCAAGCTTTTCTAGCATCTGTCAATACCGCACATGCTCCTGTCAGTCAGAGGCCAGAGGATGTTGATATTGTAAGAGACTTTCCTAGTGTCTTTCCTGAGGACGTTTATGGCATTCCACCTGACCGTGAGGTGAAATTTTCTATTGAGTTGATGCCGGGCACAATACCTATATCTAAAGAACGTTATCGTCTAGCACCCGCTGAAATGAAAGAATTAAAAGTTCAAATTAAAAAATTGCTTACAAGGGTTTCATTCACCCCAGTTATTCTCCATGGGGCGCACCGGTATTATTTGTGAAGAATAATGATGGTAGTATGCGACTCTGTATCGATTATCAAGAGCTGAATAGAGTCACTATCAAGAATAAGTATCATCTGCCAAGAATTGAAGATTTGTTTGATCAATTGCAAGGAGCATCGATATTCTCAAAGATTGACCTTCGTTATGGATACCATTAATTGAAAGTGAAGGAGTCCGATGTTCACAAGACAGCGTTTCGGACTAGATATGGGCACTACGAGTTTATGGTCATGCCATTTGGGTTGACCAATGCGCCAGCGATATTCATGGATCTCATGAATCGCGTATTTAAGTCGTATCTGGATCAATTCGTCCTAGTCTTCATTGATGATATTTTGATCTGTTCGAAGAATAAAAAGGAGCATAGTCGTAATTTGAAGACAGCACTGCAAGTTGTAACGCCCCGAAAATTCGAAGGTCCACGTGAACCACATGTATACAAATTATTAAATTCTTGTGCATTTCAATTATTTGTTTTAATTGCATAGATTAATTATGATGTGCATATTTACATGTTTAAAATATATTTATCTACATAGTTGCATTAAAATGTAATTCTAAAGGTTATTCGAGTTGTTATCGAGGAACGGAGACCGATAGCTGAAAAAATAGAAAATGTTTTTATTAAATAATTATTTAAAATAAGGGTAATGTTTTTTCTTATTTTTGAAAATAAGAGGTTTTGAGGTGATTTTATACGTCGGGACGTAAATTTTATCGGTGTTGGTTTTTCAACAAAAATATGAATGTTTTGACAATCCGACTAATAAATTCACAAACTTATTTAAGCAAAATTATTTTAATATTTTAATTAAACAATAATGGGCTAAATGAGCCTAATTAACTTCCCTAATGGGCCTAAGCTTTGTTAGTGTTTTATTTAATTATTTAAAGCCCCAAAACTCTTTCCCACACCTTCAATTGTCACGCCCACTTCCCCTACAAACTCCAAACAATTTTCTCTCAATATACAACACACGCACACATTCAAAGTTGAAGGGAAAAGCATCAAGTTTGCTAGAGTTTTTCAAGCCGTCGTTCCCTCGTCGTCGTTCTTCAATCGTCAACGTTTTTACGTGCGTTAAATACGAAAAGGAAAGCCATATTCTTCTTTCAAACATCTATCACACCATAGTATTTGTATGATCATGAATTGCATGGAAAAATAAGTCACACAACTCACAATTTTCGTAATAATGCATGATCATGTATTAAACCCTTGTGTTTTGATTCAAATATCATGTTTAATATGTGTTAAGGGGCTGCCATGGATTAGGATATAATCAAGCATGTGTTTACATAAGATTAAAGGTCTAGAACATGCACACAAACACAGAAAACCAGAAACATTCAAGCTGGGAAACGAACTAAGGTGCATTGATCATTGGGGCTCGGTTGATGGGGGTTTGTGGCTTGGCTTGGCTGTAGGCTGGACCAGGGCTTGGCTAGGGTCATGTATGAGTTAGGGAAGGAGTCCTAGCCACTCTAGGACTCGAGACCAGGGGCTGGGGAGGAGTCCTGGCAAGCTAGGACTCCACCCGAGAGGATCAAGGAGGTCGCGCAGGGTGTGTGGCTTGCGCAGGATGTAGGGGCTCGGCCAGTGGGCTTGGGGCTAGGCTAGGCTAGGTCCTTATGGTCCCAAGATGGTGCACAAGGGTTTGGGCAGGGGGTGCTACGGCTTGGTTGGCTGCTAGCTCGAGAGGAACGAGAGAAGCGTGGGTAAACTCCATAGCATGCGTGCAGGGCTACTGTCTTGTTTCAGAAGTTCGCTGCATGGCTCAGGGGCTTGGGCTGGAGGTGGCTTGGGTCTGGGATTGGTCTAGGGTAAGTAAAGGTCATGGGTGGTCAATGGTAGATGGCTTGATAGTCCTAAGGCAACTAGGAGTCCTAAGGCAACTAAACCTCTCACACGCACAAAAAGGGGGTCAAGGGAAGTGGGCTTTTCGAGGGTTTAAGGGTCTGGTCAGGGGCTTGGGCTTTGACTTGGTGAGTAGGGTTCCTAAACAAGTTGGCTAGGGTTTGGCTCGAGGTGGCTCTGGGCGTGACTCGAGTAAATCAGGAGATGGCTCTGGTTGATCGGTTAAAGGTCAAAAACGAAAATTAAAGAACAAAAATTGGAACCATGGGTCCACGGGTGTGGTTCATGGCTCCCGAGGGTAGAATAAATAATAAAAATGTTATGTTTAAAATTTGGGATCAAAATAATGAGTTTTGGATTTAACCGTGATTTAATCGCCGCATGAAACGTTAACTAAAGAATTAATTGAAAAACCTAGATTTAAGCTTAATAAAACTTATGGAAAATTTTATGTAAGCTCAAATAATTATTAAAAGTCTAATTTTTTAATGAATTTTATATGAAAGTTTGGTTTAATTCGGTATTAAAACGTAGTAATAAGTCTTATTTAAAGATTAAAGTAAAGTCTATTTATGATAAATAAAAATATGATAAAATTAATATAAGCTTAAATAATTATTTGGGACATGTTAGAATCAATGAAATTAAGAAAATGTCAAAAATGTGAAATTTTACGTCTAGGGACAAAATAATAATTTTACAACAGAAAATTAGTAAACGTCATGGCAGTGTCCTGAATGATGTTTTATATGCTAATATGATTATTTTCAATGGTTAAGGATGTTTATGAATTTTTATAATGTTAATATGTTTATTTTTAATGTTTATGGATTTTTAATATGTTAAAATGTTATGTTAAATATTTATGATTTAATATATCAAAACGTTTATTTTAAATATTTATGGTTTAAATTTTTATTTTAAATGTTTATGATGTTAAAATGTTTAAGGATTTTTTATATGTTAAAATGCTTATTTTAAAGGTTTATGGATTTTTATGACGAAACGATAACGTTAAAAGATGTGTTGTGATAAAGATAAAAAATTGTATATTAATTAAATGTTTTATAATATAAATTTATAGTTTTTGTTTTATTAAATGTTTAAATATTATATGTTTTATAATAAATTGTATAAAATATAAGTTGTTGTGTAATTATAAGTTTTTACTATTTTTTACAGGTTCGATAAAACAAGAATAACATTGGCGTTACAAATGAGATTAAGATGATTCTTGGACCTGTAGAAAGTTGATGTTAATATCTACAATATTGGTGGCAAGCATGAGATAAAAATCTTCTCACAAGTGGGATCAAATTAAGCAACAAATAAAGTTACCAAAGAAATGGCAGTTTTACCATGCTCTAGTATTTTGACCATATCTCTCAAATTACTTGGTCAAATGGTTAAAAAAAATTCCACAATTCAAACAACTCAGATATCTACATGTTTTGTTTTATGAGGAGAAGAAAATTCGGATGGGAAGATTTTCAAAAGTGATATGTATTAAAATATTAGTTTCTTGGAACACCAATGAAAACTTATGTGTAAAAAATAATATTTAATTTGTAGTTGTCTCCCCAAATTTGGCTATAAATAGGGGTGCATTGTAATGTATTGAGATATCCCTCATTTTACGAACAAACCTTTGAGTTCATAATATTTCTCTTTGTTTTTCCTTTATTTCTTCATTTAAATATAATTAGCATGTTAAATTCATATTCAAAGTTTTACACTTTGAATAATGAGTAGCTAACTTCCCAAAGTTGAGATGAAAAGGTGAAACTCTTGGCATACTAATAAGGTTATTAAAAGGTAAGAATCTATGTTTTATATTATTTAATCATTATTTATTGTTTATGTTATTTTTATTTCTTTAAGTATTATTGTAGAACCCGTAACTTAGACTACGTATAACCATGCATACTTCTAATATTTATATTAAAGTGATTTTTATTGCTTGAGTATTTAAATTTAATTATTTTCCGTAGCAGTTTAAATTTTTATCATTTCAGTTAATTCAGTGAGGCCGGACTGGAGTTGGAGTTTTGAGATAGAATTTAAGATTCAGAAAACATTTTCAGAATTTATTTTAGCTAATTAATAAGTTAATTTAAGTTAAAAGGAGGTTTAGGGAATTATTTAAACAACTTGAGGTGAGTAGAAAATAAGTTCATTTAAGTTCCATAATTAAGGGGTTAATTCACTAAATTATTTAAAGGATATGTCAGGTTTTTAAGGGTTATAAATTTACTAAATAAACAACATTTCCCCTTCATTTTTATTTCTAATTTTTGGCCACCCCTTAGTGGATTAAGCAATGATATGCCAACTCACCTTTGACCCATTCTATGTTATTTTATCATGCAAACCTTTTTAATTATCAATCCACCTTAATTAATTACTACTAGATCACTATCCTAACCTTGTGTTGACATGTAGAATTCGGCCATATGCACCCTAATAAACACCCCAACAAATATTTGATATCAACCAAAATTCAAATTTCAAAATAGGAGACTTGGTCTTGCATTTTCCCATTATATTTGCAACCATTTCCTCACTCCCCTAACCAATAATTCTCCTCCCCTCTCCACCGAAATCTGAGAGCAAATTCAGTGTTAAAAACCGTGGGTTTCATAGCTAGAAACAAGAGGAAAAATCAGTAGCAAACAAGGTAGCAAGAACTCTCCACCCCTCCGCGCCGAGTCGTCTTATTCTTTCGTTTTTCTTTCAAAACGAAACCAGGCATGCATATGTTCTTCCTTGACTCTTCAATCAAGTCCTATTATCATTATTTAACATTACATGATCATCATTTCCATGCAAAAACCGAAACACATCAAGGAATTTTCAGAAAAATAATCATGCAGATTTCGGCTTTCTATGACAAGCTTCACAGGGTTGCTTTGTTTTGTGGGTTTCAGTTATTGGTTTGATTCCAGGCTCCCAAGGATGCTCCTAGGCATGTACTAGGACATGTTAAGAACACATTTGTCCATTGGTTTGAGTCCCATGCTAGCCGAGATCAAGGGATGACAGCAACTCCCCAAACATGTCCCAATTGCATTCGAAATTCTGTTTTGCTGTCATAAAGGAAATGAAAATGATCATGGCTGCCCCAAGGCCTATAGCCATGGTTAGAACACTTCCCCAGCATGTCTAAGACGTGACTAAAGTCTCCCTTTTGGAGGCTTGGTCCATGGTGAATCGGTTTTTACAAACAAACACAAGAACAGCCCTCCCCCTTCGGCTTCCTCATTTTTACAGCTAATGTGTTTCGAAAATGGTGGAATGGTGTGGATCTTGGTTGGCCTATGGCCCTTAGCCACGGTTCATACCATAACCCTAGATGTCTAGATCGTGCCATGGTCAATCAAATGGCCACTGGAACGACACGAGATAGCAAACAAAGCCCAACACTCCACACGCATGCAAGGTGTTCTCGGGTGAATCTTTCGGGTTATTTCTGGAATGGTGCGAATTGTGGCTGGCATAGGGCCCTTAGCCATGGTTCAAATCATTCTTTGGGATGTTGGTAAGAGTCTCTGGTCGGTGGTTCAAGCCACAATGGACGGTAGTCTCGAAAACGATGCAAGAAACCAAAGCACAGCTGCTGTATTTTGTGGACAGAAACTTGCTGTGACGGTTCAGTGGCTCGTTCGAGTTCTTGGTTGGCTTCTAGCCTACAGCTTTGGACTGGACAGTGCCTCATCATGTTAGGAAAGTCATGTTTTTGGCGGTTTGTGATTCAGATCATTTTTGAGGTCGTACGAGAATTTACGGTGCGATATGCCAAATTGACTCTCGAAAGAGCGTTTCATGTTTTGGCATCCATTCACCTAGATTTCGGCCCTCACTATTTTAGGAGCATTATTTCATCATTTTAGGCGTATTTTAATCATGACTACTTGATGGTTCGGTGTTGGTTCGGGTTGGCACGGAGTCATGATTAAATACGAAGTCGTTAGGCGCAATTGTCTCAGTTTTCGGATTTAATTGCATAGTTTGGTCAAGTAAAAGTTATTGCATATTTTTCATGGCATATTTAGGTTGTAGCGAGCCTGGAAGCAATCCAATCCATCAGTAAAATTATTACAGGATATTTAATTATGTTAATTAATTATATTACGTGCAAAAATATTCATTTTGAGATTTATGCGATATTGCTTGTGGTCACTTTACTATCAGTACTTCACCCGGTCGCCAGTTACCGGTCCCGGTCGCCAGTTACCGGTCAGTTCAGTTGTACCACCCAGTATACTGTGGCATTAGTCTGATCAGACAAACATTATTAAACCCGATCGCCAGTTACCGGTCCGGTCGCCAGTTACCGGTCAGCTTAGTTCAGTTCAGTTCAAGGACCACTTGCGTAGACCATAATCTCACCAGAAAATTATTACAAGTTATTTCATGACAGGGCTCCAAGGAGCAACCATTTTCATTTATGATTTCCCAGTCCAGTGATGCACGTATTATAATTAATCATGACACGACATTTTTACGATATGCCTCATGACATGATATTTTCACTTGCATGCAATTTTACTATTTATTTACTCGTTATTTACGATATATGCATGTTGAGTCTTTAGACTCACTAGACTTGATTGTTGTAGGTGCTGATGATGTCGGGATCGAGGGCGAGGACCAGTGATCCAGCTCGAGTCGGCAATAGTAGGACCCGAGGACCTCAGTTCAGCATTTATTATTATTTGATTGCTCAAACATTTTAATTATCGTTGGATAAACTTTTACTGTTATTTCGAAAATGTTAATTTCTTCCACTGCCATTTTGAACATCAAACTTTATTTATCAGTTCATTTATGAATGAGGAAATTTTAATTATTTAAAAAAAAGAAAATTTGTAATTTTTCCGCAAATTTTCAAACACGGAATTTCTAGGCCTTTACAATTATTATACCCTACTTATAAGTGGGAGTTTTGATTTATTGTTGCTATATGTTACACTAAATTCTTGGAACCATTTAAATGTTAGTTTGGTATTACCAACCATTTAAAGTGGATGCCTTGATTTATTATATATGATTATATCATAATATTAATTTCTTGGTACCATTTAAATGTTTGTTTGGTTTTACCAACTATTTAAAGTGGGAACCTTGATTTAGTGTTTACAAATATATATATAGCACAATAAATACTTGACAACATTTACAAGTTTTGGTATATATTATATACTTATAAGATAATAATATATAACTTAATATAAATATGATTATTTAATATATATTGGAACCATTTTATTAAGTGGATTTCAATAATGTTCATTAATGATAACTTTATTAAAATACCAAGAGTGAATCCTTTAATCTCAACTACTTAAATTAAAATTTGAACAATTAAAAATTACCAATTAAATATTCAAACCATTAAAAGAAAAAAAAAACAAAAAGACATTGTAGTGGACTTTTAATTACCTTAGCTTCCCTGTGGATACGATATTCGGACTCACCGAATTATACTACTTGTGCACAACCTGCTCTTGGGTGTGCAACAATCAAAGTCGCAACATGTTTTTGGCGCTGTTGCCGGGGAAGTATAATTTAATTTCAAGTCTATTTAATTTTGTTTATAGTTTATTTTTCTTTATTTGAATTTTTATTGCTTTTGTGTGTTTTTATCCTTTTGCATTTGCATTTGCATGAGCATTTGGTCACGTACACTTAGTGGTTGACTCATTCGAAATAACCATTTATTTTTACAAAACATGGCGGAAGAACCCATCTAAGAAAATGAAGATGAAATTCAATCTCAACATGATCATGATAGACGAAGAACACTTAGAGATCACATGAATCCTACACGTACTAGTGCACCTTCATGTCTAGTTTTTCCCCCTGATGCATCTCATTTCAATTTTAAGCCTGATATTATCAAACTTTTACCCAACTTTCATGGCTTAGATTCTGAAAATCCATACATGCATTTACGAGAGTTTGAAGAAGTGTGCAACACATATAATGATCTAAATTGCAGAATGAATACCATTCGACTTAAGCTTTTTCCTTTTTCCTTAAAAGATAAAGCTAAAACTTGACTACAAAATCTTAGATCGGGATCCATTCGAACTTGGGATGAATTACAACAACAATTTTTGAAAAAAAATTTTCCATCTCATAGAACAAATTCTTTCAAAAGGCAAATCATCACTTTCACTCAAAAACAAGGAGAAACTTTTTATCAGTGTTGGGATAGATACAAAGAATTGCTTAATCTTTGTCCACATCATGGTTTTGAAATTTGGAGAGTTGTTTCTCAATTTTATGAAGGCTTAACACCTAAAGATAGGCAAATGGTTGAATTTATGTGTAATGGAACATTTGAAGATAAAGATCCAAACGAGGCAATTGAGTATCTCTATTCATTAGCTGAAAATGCTCAAAATTGGGACACTATAGGTACAATCGAACCATCAAACAAGATTCAATCTCCCACATCTGGTGGAGGTATGTACATCCTCAAAGATGAACATGATCTCCAAGCTAGATTTACCTCTTTGGCAAGAAAAGTTGAGGAACTTGAATTGAAAAAGAATGGTCAATTAAAATATGTTCAAGAAATTGTGTGTCACATCTGTGATACAAGTGATCATTCTACAAAAGATTGTCCCACTTTGCCCTCTTTTAAAGAATGTCTCCATGAACAAGCCAATGTTTCGAACAATTTCAAAAGGCCAAATTTTGAACCATTTTCTCAAAATTACAATCTAGGTTGGCGAAATCATCCAAATTTTAGTTGGAGGAATGATAATGCTGCACAATTTTCACAACCACATTTCCAAAATCAACAAAATTTTCAAAATTATGCACACTATGTTCCTCCACCTAAAAGAAACTTGGAAGATATACTGAATTCTTTCATTGCAAAGCAAGAGTCTATCAATACTCAAACTGCTCAAACCATGACAGATTTGAAAGATACTCTTGCTAAATTTGCATCTGCACTTAATGTTCATGAAAAAGGTAAATTTCCTTCACAACCACAGCCTAATCCCAAGGATCATCATTCACAAACTGGAACTTCTGGAACTCAACCGATGGATCAGGTAAAATCTGTTATTACCCTTCGAAGTGGTAAGGTTGTGGAAAAATCCATTCTTGAACCTTATGAAGATGATGATAAATCAACTCCAAAGGGTAAGGAAGTGGAACCCATAACTTGCGAAGAGGAGGTTCAACAAACAATGTCACCACCATTCCCTCATGCATTGAAAAATACAAAAAAATCAAATTTGAATTCTGATATATATGATATTTTTAAACAAGTAAAAGTTAATATTCCCTTATTAGATGCAATAAAACAGGTACCAAATATGCCAAATTTTTGAAAGACTTTGTGCACTGTGAAAAGAAAATTGAATGTGAAAAAGAAAGCATTTTTAGCCGAACAAGTAAGTGCAATCATTCAAAATAATAATACTTTGAAATACAAAGACCCTGGTTGTCCTACTATTTCATGTATTATTGGAGAACGAAAGATTAAGAAAGCCTTGCTTGATCTTTGAGCTAGTGTGAATTTACTTCCATATTCAGTTTATCAAGAACTCAATCTAGGTGAGTTAAAATCTACTTCGGTAACACTTTTACTTGCCGATAGATCTGTTAAAGTGCCAAGAGGTATGGTAGAAGACGTGTTGGTCCAATTGATAAATTTGTATATCCTGTCGATTTCATAGTTTTAGATACACAACCTATCGAAGCTTGTAATGCAATTCCTGTAATTCTGGTTCGTCCATTTTTAGCAACTTCTAATGCTCTTATAAATTGCAGGAATGGAATAATGAAGTTGTCATTTGGTAACATGACCTTAGAGGTTAATGTTTTCAATCTTTGTAAGCAACCACATGACAAAGGAGATGAAAGTGAAGATGAAAATCTTATTGAAACTCTTGTGGAAGAAAGCATTCAAAAAGGGAGTACTCGTGATCAATTAGATATTTGTTCAATTGAAACTGTTAAAGAAAATATTGAAATTGATCTTGATGATTTTATCAGGTATCACTCGTTACCAGGATTAGAGAAAGAATTTGAGGCAAAATATGAGAACAAAGACGAACCACCCATATTGGAGTTAAAATCCTTGCCAGAAGAATTGAAGTATGCATTTCTTGGAGAAGATGAAACATATCCGGTGGTAATTTCTTCCAAACTAGCAAGTGATCAAGAAGGTAAATTAGTTAATATCCTTAAAAGACATAAAAATGCAATTGGTTGGACACTAAAAGATCTCAAGGGCATTAATCCACTAATTTGCACTCACAAAATTCACTTAGAAGAAAATGCAAAAACATCTCAACAACCACAAAGGAGATTAAATCAACACATGAAAGATGTTGTGAAAACTGAAGTTCTCAAACTACTTGATGTTGGGATTATCTACCCTATTTCTGATAGTAAGTAGGTAAGCCCAACACAAGTAGTTCCAAAAAAATCTGGCATCACAGTGATAAAAAATGAAAAAGGTGAATTTTTAACAAGTCGAGTCCCATCTAATTGGCGGATGTGTATTGATTATTAAAAATTAAATGACGCCACTAGAAAAGATCATTTTCCATTACCCTTTTTGGATCAAATTTTAGAAAGAGTAGCAGGTCATCCATACTACTGTTTTCTTGATGGATATTCAGGTTATTATCAAATTTCCATTGCACTCGAAGATCAAGATAAAACTACATTCACATGTCCTTTTGGAACATTTGCATTTAGAAGGATGCCATTTGGATTATGCAATGTCCCAACAACATTTCAAAGATGTATGCTAAGCATTTTTAGCGACATGGTTGAAAATTTAGCATTTTTAGCGAGATGGTTGAAAATTGTTTGGAGATTTTCATGGATGATTTAACTATTTTTGGGAATACATTTGATAATTGTCTTGAAAATTTGGAGAAAGTTTTAAAAAGATGCGAGGAAAAAGGTCTTATTTTAAATTGGGAAAAATGTCATTACATGATTACTTCTGGGATTGTTTTGGGACATGTCGTGTCATCTCATGGAATTGAAGTTGATAAAGCCAAAGTTGATGTCATTGCCAATTTACCCCCTCCAAAAACCATTAAAGAAATTCGCTCATTTTTGGGACATGCTGGATTTTATAGGAGGTTTATAAAGGACTTTAGTTCAATCTCTAAACCCATTTGTAACCTCTTAATAAAAGACACTGCATTTGAGTGGACTCAAGAATGTCAAAATGCTTTTGATAAAATCGTTCGACATTTAACATCTGCTCCTATCATGCAACCTCCTGATTGGTCTTTACCGTTTGAAATCATGTGCGATGCGAGTGATTATGCAGTCGGTGCAGTACTGGGTCAAAGAAGAAACGGTAAGCCTTACGTGATATATTATGCAAGTAGAACTTTAAACAATGCCCAAATGAATTACTCCACAACTGAAAAAGAACTACTTGCTGTAATATTTGCATTAGATAAATTTCGTTCTTATTTGATTGGATCAACGACTATTGTGTTTACTGATCATTCTGCTATTAGATATTTGTTGACCAAACAGGATGCAAAGCCACGACTGATACGATGGATTTTGTTGCTCCAAGAATTTGAGATTGTGATCAAAGATAAAAAAAGGAACCGAGAATGTCGTAGCCGATCATTTATCGAGACTAGTAACAGGATCATCTTGTGAAATGATACCAATTAACGATAATTTTCCTGATGAACATCTATTTTCAGTTACTACTACACCTTGGTTTGCTAACATAATAAATTTTCTTGTGACAGGAAAAATGCCACCGCAATGGAGTTCCCAAGATAAAAGAAAATTTTTGAATGAGGTAAAAAACTTTTATTGGGATGATCCGTAATTTTTCAAGTATTGTCCAGATCAAATTTTTTGACGTTGCATACCCGACAATGAGGTAAGTAGTGTCATTAAATTTTGTCATTCAGAAACATGCGGAGGACATTTTTCTTCAAAGAAAACGGCTGGAAAAATCTGCAGTGTGGATTTTATTGGCCCACTTTGTTTAAAGACACCCACGAAATCTACAAGATCTGTGAAAATTGTCAAAAATTGGGTGCGATTTCAAAAAGAAACATGATACCTTTGAATCCTATCATTGAAATTGAAATCTTTGACTGTTGGGGAATTGATTTTATGGGACCTTTTCCACCATCGTTTTGATACTTGTATATTTTAGTTGCAGTTGATTATGTTTCCAAATGGATAGAAGCAATTTCATGTCGAACAAATAATCATAAAATCGTCATCAAATTTTTGAAAGAAAATATTTTTAGTAGATTTGGAATTCCTCGAGCCATGATAAGTGATGGGGGAACTCACTTTGTTAATAAACCATTTGCTTCATTAATGAAAAAATATGGTATTACTCACAAAGTAACTACTCTTATCATCCTCAAACAAATGGACAAGTTCAATTAGCTAATAGGGAGATAAAGAAAATTTTGGAAAAAACTGTTAACTCAAATAGAAAAGATTGGTCTCTGCGACTTAATGATGCACTTTGGGCATATCGAACAGCTTTTAGAATATCATTGAATATGTCTCCCTATAGGTTGATTTATGGAAAATATTGCCATTTGCCTGTGGAATTGGAACATAAAGCTTATTGGGCGATCAAAACTTTTAATTCAAGCATGGATGATTGCAACAAATTGCGCAAATTGCAACTTAATGAACTTGATGAACTCAGAAATGATGCGTATGAGAATTCAAGGATTTATAAAGCAAAAATCAAATCATTTCATGATAAAACAATTCTTAGAAAATCTTTTGAGATTGGTAAAAAAGTTTTGCTTTATAATTCTCGATTTCACATATTCCCAGGAAAATTACGATCAAGATGGACATGCCCATATGTTGTAAAGCATGTGTATCCTTATGGAGCTGTGGATATTGAAAATCCTAAAAATGGTGATGTTTTTAAAGTTTCCTTAATCTTTTTATTTTCCCGGTTAAATGGCAGATAACGGTATTCCGTGACTCTCATAGTCGGTTAAATCAGTTTCCCACAATTGCTGATACAAAAATAAAAAAAATCATTTCTTTTCTTTTCAAAATGGATGAAAATCTCTCAAAAATTTGTAAATATTTTCCCTCTGTTTCTGAAAATGTTCTAAGAAAAATTTATGCAGGTAGGTGTGAAAGATTGAGATTGCTAATGAAAAAGGAATTCCAGAAGATATTCGTCTTGTAATAGAAGCTAAGGTCCGATTAGGAGGAGAAGTTCCACAATCATTGCTCATTCGGTATTTGCCTGGATTAGGAAAAAAGCATTATGCGAAAAAACGTAGGGCCAAAAGGTTAGGGTTTGTCATAAGTGTGCAAGATGGACTTGTGACAAACGATGCAGATCTTTGGGATGTGTTTTCCAATAACAGAGAAGATAAAATTGGTTTAATTAAGAATGGGCTGAGTAAGGAGTCTTTAGATAACATCTTATTGACTCTTGAGACGCATTCTAGTGGACATGTGCATATTGAACTTCTCCGTTTATGGAAACAATTTCAAGATGAGCGTCAGTAGTCTTGGGAATCCGACTAAAAAAGACTCTGTTTGTCAATTTATAAGAAAATTGGATGGGAAGCATATCCTCGACTCATAGAAGGCGTTGAAGCCGTTTCTGGACGTAAAACCAGAGGAAAATTGTGAGCCACAATCACACTACTGTTTATATGCATGTGTGTCATTATTATTTTTACTGTTTATTTTGCTTACAAGCTATGACCCATAGTTTTGTCATGATAACATATTACCCCTATAAAATCTCTCATCTTTCTCTCTATTTTCGTAGACCAAAAAGAACGTAAAAACATGGTTGGATCCTCTGCACAAACATTGAAAAATATTTGTGTATTTTGTGGGTCGAGTCCTGGAAAAAATGAAGTATTTGTAGAAGCAGCGAATAATCTTGGAAAGATATTGGCTGAGAGAAAATTCACTTGGTAAATGGGAGAGGTAATATGGGGTTAATGGGATCTGTTTCAACATCTGCTCATCTCGGAGGTAGTCAGGTTTTGGGTATTATTCCTACAGCTTTAGCTGAAGGAAATATTACAGGTGTTACGATTGGGGAGGAATTAAAAGTTTCTTCTATGTAAGAAAGAATCACCAAAATGATTGAAAATTCTGATACTTTTATCGCACTACCAGGTGGTTTTGATACATTAGAAGAAATTTTTCACACTGTTTCTTGGGCACAACTTAATATCCATAATAAACCTGTGGGCTTGTTGAATATCAATAATTATTATGACAGTTTGTTGACATTTCTTGATAAAGCTGTGGAACAGAATTTCATTTCAGAAAATTCACGACGGATGCTTATCTGTGCTTCGTCTGCCGACCAATTAATTGATGATTTGGAAGCTTTTGTTCATAAGCCTGATCCGATGATAACAAATATCAATTGGTCGCAATCAAGCAGTAAGAAAAGAAAGTTGGATAATTGATTCAAAAATCGTTGATTGGTTTGCAGTTTGTTTCAGTTTGTTATATTCCATAAAATTCCAGGTGATATCTCTTTCATTATATACTCTTTATTAATAGTTATTTTGACATTAGGGACAATATCATATTCTGATTGGGGGGAGAACAAACTTAAAAATTTTTCAAAAAAATTTAAAAAAAATTATTTTAAAAAAAAACATATTTATTGTTTGTATCTTAGTAATTTTTGCAAAAATATCATACATTACATGTTTGAAAGGTTTATATTAGAAATTGTAATAATCTATCCATGGATGTTTAAATTTTATTTGAAAAAAAAGTCAATTTTAATATTTTGATCACTATTTTAAAAATATGATTTATGAAATCTTTTTGAATGATTAACCATTGTGATAAAATCAGTTATTAAAGTATATGGCCCAAGATATACCTGATAAGAGTGCCTAAAATTTTTAAACTCACACATATTTGTGAGTGAGTGGAGAGGATTTAGAAAACAGTTTGCGAACCTTTATTGATCGTCAAAGAGACTATCTATTGTTTAGATCTTGAGTTCTTATTCTGAAAAAAAAAATTGATATTTTCTGAAAAAAAAAAAGAGAAAAAAAAAAGAAAGATGTTGAAGATCTATGTAATTTTTAAGTTATATGCCGCGACCCATTTATCTCTCATAAAAATACAAATAAAAAAGAAAAAATAAAGAAAGAAAGAGAGAAATACATTGTACAAATTAAATAAATATGTGGTCAAGAAGCATAAACTTAGTCTGATTCCATGATGTAAAAAAAAGATCAGGAAAAAAATATATAATAAGAACAACTGGATTTTGAATCAGTGGATTTCCTATCTTTTGATTAGTTTGGCTCGTTTGTCTGTCTGCATTCTATAAACCATTTTCCTGAGCATTTATCTGTATTCCAACTCCATGAGAGAAATCATTCCCATAAATTGAAACACTTATTAACCTGTGAGGATATGGAGTTGAGACTCTTACTAGGAATTTCTGAAGGCCATGTACATTTAACTACCTGAAAATAAGCTTTGAATTGATCAGTTCAGATTATTTCATAAATTATAATTATAATAATCTTGATATAACTTTGACAGTTTTCAAATTTAATTTAAACACTTGAATAGTTCTGATTACATTTCTATTTAAATTAATCAATATGTTTTGTGTTGCTATTAACGCTTAAATTACTAGGGACTAGCAATAAGCTGGTTGGGGAGTGTGATAAAGATAAAAAATTGTATATTAATTAAATGTTTTATAATATAAATTTATAGTTTTTGTTTTATTAAATGTTTAAATATTATATGTTTTATAATAAATTGTATAAAATATAAGTTGTTGTGTAATTATAAGTTTTTACTATTTTTTACAGGTTCGATAAAACAAGAATAATATTGGCGTTACAAATGGGATTAAGATGATTCTTGGACCTGTAGAAAGTTGATGTTAATATCTACAATATTGGTGGCAAGCATGAGATAAAAATCTTCTCACAAGTAGGGATCAAATTAAGCAAAAAATAAAGTTACCAAAGAAGTGACAGTTTTACCATGCTCTAGTATTTTGACCATATCTCTCAAATTATATGGTCAAATGGTTAAAAAAAATATCACAATTCAAACAACTCATATATCTACATGTTTTGTTTTATGTGGAGAAGAAAATTCAGGATGGGAAGATTTTCAAAAGTGATGTGTATTAAAATATTAATTTCTTGGAACACCAATGAAGACTTATGTGTAAAAAATAATATTTAATTTGTGGTTGTCTCCCCAAATTTGGCTATAAATAGGGGTGCATTGTAATGTATTGAGATATCCCTCATTTTATGAACAAACCTTTGAGTTCATAATATTTCTCTCTTTGTTTTTCCTTTATTTCTTCATTTAAATATAATTAGCATGTTAAATTCATATTCAAAGTTTTACACTTTGAATAATGAGTAGCTAACTTCCCAAACTTTGAATAATATTCCTCATTTTAAGGAATTTGGAGACTAGTTTAGCAATAAGTAAGAATTAAATGAATTAAATGGTAGGAATTTTTGATAACTTAGACTTTTAAGAATATTTGGAACCTTGGGATATCTTGGTTATAATGTTATAAGGAATGTTAATCAAGGATATTGTAGGATGAATCAATATTAGGCTTGAAAATCGAAGCGTTACCGGATGCGTTTGAGATTTTAATGTTGAATTAAGATAAGTTGATGAACATTTTGAGGATAAAATAAGGAAAATAATATACGATAAGTATGATCATCCATCTTTTAATATTGAGAATTGTAAGAAAAATTGAAATTCGAGGTTATAATAGTAACATCACTAAGTCATTATGGGTATTTTTAAGTTGCAATTCGCAAATAAGGATTTAGAATAAAAATTTAATTGGGATCAAGGAAACGTAAGGACATTCTAGAACTTAAGTTTTATCAGAGTAGCACAGCGGAAGCGTGAATTTTTGGGATACTAGAACTAAGTCTAAAATTTTGATTATCAAGGATTAGCGAATTTCGAGGACGAAATTCAATTTAAGGGGGGAAGATTGTAACGTCCCGAAATTTGAAGGTCCACGTGAACCACATGTATACATATTATTAAATTCCTTGTGCATTTCAATTAATTGTTTTAATTGCATAAATTAATTATGGTGTGCATATTTACATGTTTAAAATATACTTTTCTTCATGGTTGCATTAAAATGTAATTTTAAAGGTTATTCGAGTTGCGATCGAGAAACGGAGACCGATGAATGAAAAATAGAAAATGTTTTTATTAAATAATTGTTTTTAATTATTTAAAATAAGGGTGATTCTTTTTCTTATTTTTGAAAATAAGAGGTGAAACGTCTGCTATTCGTTTTCTTAAAACGTGCTAGATTTTTTTTTCAAACCTCACATAGCATTCGGCCGAAGAATAAAATATTTTTGACATCATTTTAAAATAAAAAAACCAACTAACATTTGAAAATCAAAGGAAATAATTTAGCATAAAATTATCCAACCTTTTACTAAACATAAAAATACCATTTGAAAGTATAGCCCATAATATAACATCTCAAAAATCACTCATAAATAAATCGTCGTAAAAATATCTTTAACATTACTTAAAATCATAAATCATAACTAGTGCGGAAAACTAGCGTCGGTCCTCGGGTTATGTGCACCTTCAGTCCAGCAAAAGTCAACCATCAAGACCTCCATTTTCATTATTAACATAATCACCTGCATCAATCACACCTAGTGAGTTTAAAGACTCAACACACCATAATCTTGTTACAAATAATTCATATACAGATCACATACAACAGTGAAAATACTTGTACTTAAAATATCATTTTTATGAAGATGCATAAACTTTAAACATAACCATTTTCATAAACATTTTCATGATGCATAAACAATAAATAAAAACATTTTCATATTGATGCATCAACTTGAAACATAAACATTTTCATAAACTTTTCATAAATATTTTCGTAAACATTTCATATCCTCATAAACATATCCATATGAACATGCATAACTTGAAACTCAACGATTTCCTTTTCCTCATTCATAACATGTATCCTTTCATCATGATCATAAACATTTTTCCTTTTCATTGAATTCAAATCGTTAATTGTGACTTTCCTGAATCCTCAAAAATTCGATGGATACATCTACATGTAACCACAGTACTGGGCGGCGGGGACATCAACGACGATCTCTCGTCAACTGAACCTTGTCCTATCTTCATCGAATGGAAATACGATTGTCGGTCTCCCTCTGGGGCTTTCTCTCATAAATGGGCTCCCTCTGGGGGCCTTTTCTCTCACGATATCTACATTCTTATCATCATATCCTCAATAGTCACAATTACTTCACTTCTTTCAACGTTTTACATTTTCATCACTTTATAAAATCACTCATTTAATATCCTTTTCCTTTTAATAAACAAGCATGCAACATTTTTTTTAACGTTATCGCTTCATCATAAAAATCCATAAACATTTTAAAAGAAACTTTCAACCTATAAAAAACATAAATCTTTAAATACACATTTCAACATCATAAACATTTTAAATATGCATTTAAATCATAAACATATTAAAATAACATTTTGATATAATAAATCGTAAACATTTAAAATGTCAATTTGACATAATAAATCATAAACATTTAAAATCAATGTCATAAAAATTTGGAATAATCATATTAACATATAAAATAGCATTCAGGACACTGCCATGACGTTTACTAATTTCTAGGTGTAAAAAGACCGTTTTACCCTTAGACGTAAAATTTTTCGTATTTATCCTTAAACCTTGAAACGACATCAAATATCATTCCACACTTAACATATGACCTTAAAATACACTCATAAATATTTATTAGACGTAAAATCATGCCCTCGACTAATTTCCCAAATCGTTTTTAAAACTTAGACGTACATCCCGGTTTTGACTCGTATGAACTCGAAATTTAACCAAAATTGAACCAAGGCTTAATAACACCTAAATCACCCATATTTAACCCAAATCGAGCCAATTAGAATCCATGAACAGCCTAGGATACCTACTGAAGTTTTGTTCTTATTCCTTTGAAAACCCTAGCCACCCTAGCCTTGTAATTTTCGATCCTAGCCCTCGAGCGACTCGACCAGCCCCTATGAGCCATTCCTAGGACCATGACTGAACCCCTAACATGCTGCTGGACAGGACCTAAAAGACCTAGAAGCTCAGCCCCTCAATCCATCAACTAAGCATGCACCCGTTTCCCCCAAACCCGTCCAAGCGCATGCACATGTACCTTGCCCTTCGAGCCACCCTATTGCCACCATCTCAGGAACATCATGCAGCCAACTTAACTCCACTGGACCTTCCCTAACCGTAGCCAGCAGTCGTGACCCTCAAAGACTCCTAGTCGAAGAGTCCTTTCGCTTAAGGAGTCTATTTTCGTTTTTATTCCTTCCCCATTTTTTCCAGCCCTTAAAAATACACCTAGGGACCCTTAAACATTTGGAAAAATATCCCTTCAAGTACCCCTACCATGGCAACCCCTTAGTGCATCATTATGAAGAGTTTTAAAAGATGAAAACACTAGTTTTGTGCATATATAACTATAAAAACGAAAATATCAAAGTTATATCATGTTTTTCATGCAATCATGTATCAAACACATAATATGGTGTGAAAGTAGAGAAAGAGGAGATTAAGACGTGCTTTTGCGTGTTTTACGCACGAAAATGAAGCGACGATTGAAGAACGACGACAAGGAACGACGGCTTGAAAAACTCTAGCAACTTGATGCTTTTTCCTTCTTGCTCTTGATTGTGTGTGTGATATTTTTGGGAGGAAGATAGTTTGTATTGTTTGGGGAAAGTGGGCGTGGGGTTTTGTGAGGTTAAGGGTAGGTTTAGTATATTATATACTTAATTAATCCCCTAACAAGGCTTAAGCCCATTAACAAACTTAATTAGGCCCATTTAGCCCATTAGTGTTTAATTAAAATATAAAAATTAATTTTGTTTAATAAAGTTTGTGAATTTATTAGCCGGGTTGCAAAAACGTTCATATTTTTGTTGAAAGACTAACATCGATAAAAATTACGTCACGACGTATAAATTCACCTCAAAACCCCTAATTTTCAAAAATAATAAAAAGCATCACCCATATTTAAATAATTAAAAACAATTATTTAATAAAATCATTTTCTATTTTTCAGTTCTCGGTCTCCGTTCCTCGATCGCAACTCGAATAACCATTAAAAATACATTTTAATGCAATCATGCAGAAAAGTATATTTTAAACATGTCAATATGCACAATATAATTAATTTATGCACTTAAAACAATTAATTTAAATACACAAGGAATTTAATAATTGCATGCATGTGGTTCGCGTGGAGCTTCGAATTTTCGGGCGTTACAATCTTCCCCCCTTAAATTGAATTTCGTCCTCGAAATTCGCTTATCCTTAATAACCCAAAGTTTAGATTCAGTTCTAGTATCCCAAAAATCTACGCTTCCGTTACGCTATTCTGATAAAACTTAAATTTTAGGATGTCCTTACGTCTACTTGACCCCAATTAAAATTTTCCTTCTAAATCCTTAATTTCAAATCGCAACTTAAAAGACCCATAATGACTTAGTGATATTACTATTATAACCTCGAATTTCAATTTCTCTGACAATTCCCAATATCAAAAGATGGATGACCATACTTATCGTATATTACTTTCCTTATTTTATACCCAAAATGTTCGTCAACTTATCAAATTTCAATTTTAAAATTCCAAACGCATCCGCTAATGCTTAGAATTTTTCGAGCTTAATATTGATTCATTCTTAAAAACCATTGATTAACATTCTTTATAACATTATAACCAAAATATCTCAAGATTCCAAATATTCTTAAAAGTCTAAATCATCAAAATTCTTACCATTTAACTCATTCAATTCGCACTTATTGCTAAATTAGTCCCCAAATTCCTTAAAAATTGCAAAATAAATTCTTAATTTCCTCAAAAATTATCCAATTGTTCCTTAATTTCAAAAATCCTATGAAAATCTCATTAGTTCTTGGCATTACTTAATTTCCTTCTACAGGTTTCTCATAACATAATTTCAAAAATTTTAAGCTTGTTAACCCCAAAATAAATTTAATAACCAATATTACATTTCATCAAAACTTAAAATCCCAATTTATACATTTTCTTATATCCAAAGATAATCGTAGTCTTCGAATCATTATTACTTATGAGTAATTACCAAAATTAATTCAACTAGTAACCACGAATCATCAGTATTTTCTTAGAAAAATCTACGTGTCCCAAAGCATTCATAATATTCACGATTAACTTATAGCCCAAAAAGTAGAACGTCAATACTAAAACCCAAAAATCAACATAGTCCAATTCACCACAAAGCTAACACGCGTTGAAGTCAAATAATTTCTTATTTCATATCGTATCACGTATAAAAATTCTAAAGCACATAAAACATATATTATCATGAAGCTGTTAAACATATGACGTAAACATATAATTCATATAATTATGCAGGTAACAACATATAGATTATATAAAGCATGTAAACTTACAGATTGAGGCTTGACGACTGAACTTCCCGGCACTGATGGTGGCACAACCCTTTACAGGACCTTTGTTCTGATACCAACTGAAACGTCTGCTATTCGTTTTCTTAAAACGTGCTAGAATTTTTTTTCAAACCTTACATAGCATTCGGCCAAACAATAAAATATTTTTGACATCATTTTAAAATAAAACAACCAACTAACATTTGAAAATCAAAGGAAATAATTTAGCATAAAATTATCCAACCTTTTACTAAACATAAAAATATAATTTAAAAGTATATATCCCATACTATAACCTCTCAAAAATCACTCATAAATAAATCGTCGTAAAAATATCTTTAACATCACTTAAGATCATAAATCATAACTAGTGCGGAAAACTATAGTCGGTCCTCGGGTTATATGCACCTTCAGTCCAGCAAAGTCATCCATCAAGACCTCCATTTTCATTATTAACATAATCACCTGCATCAATCAAACCTAGTGAGTCTAAAGACTCAACAAACCATAATTTTGATACAAGTAATAAATATACATATCACATACAACAGTGAAAATACTTGTACTTAAAATATCGTTTTTATGAAGATGCATAAAATTTAAACATAACCATTTTCATGATGCATAAACATTAAATAAAAACATTTTCATAATGATGCATCAACTTGAAACATAAACATTTTCGTAAACCTTTTCATATCCTCATAAACATATCCATATGAACATGCATAACTTGAAACTCAACATTTTCCTTTTCCTCATTCATAACATGTATCCTTTCATCATGATCATAAACATTTTTCCTTTTTATTGAATTCAGATAGTTAATTGTGACTTTCCAGAATCCTCAAAAAGTCGATGAATCCATCTACATGTAACCACAGTACTGGGCGGCGGGAACATCAAGCGACGATCTCTCGTCAACTGAGCCTTGGCCTATCCTCATCGAATGGAAATACGATCTTCGGGCTCCCTCTGGGGCCTTCTCCCATAAATGGGCTCCCTTGGAGCCTTTTCCCTCACGATATCCCCATTCTTATCCTCATATCCTCATATCCTCAATAGTCACAATTACTTCACTTCTTTCAACGTTTTACATTTTCATCACTTTATAAAATCACTCATTTAATATCTTTTTCCTTTTAAAAACAAGCATGCAACATTTTTTTTAACGTTATCGCTTCATCATAAAAATCCATAAACATTTTAAAAGAAACTTTCAACCTATAAAAAACATAAATCTTTTAAATACACATTTCAACATCATAAACATTTAAAATATGCATTTAAATCATAAACATATTAAAATAACATTTTGATATAATAAATCGTAAACATTTAAAATGCCAATTTGATATAATAAATCATAAACATTTAAAAACAATGTCATAAAAATTCATAAAAATTTGGAATAATCATATTAACATATAAAACAGCATTCAGGACACTGCCATGACGTTTACTAATTTCTAGGTGTAAAAAGACCGTTTTACCCTTAGACGTAAAATTTTTCGTATTTATCCTTAAACCTTGAAACGACAGCAAATATCATTCCAAACTTAACATATGACCTTAAAATACACTCATAAATATTTCTTAGACGTAAACTCATGCCCTCGACTAATTTTCCAAATCGCTTTTAAAACTTAGACGTACATCCCGGTTTTGACTCGTATGAACTCGAAACTTAACCAAAATTGAACCAAAGCTTAATAACACCTAAATCACCCATATTTAACCCAAATCGAGCCAATTAGAACCCATGAACAGCCTAGGATACCTACTGAAGTTTTGTTCTTATTCCTTTGAAAACCCTAGCCACCCTAGCCTTGTAATTTTCGATCCTAGCCCTCGAGCGACTCGACCAGCCCCTATGAGCCATTCCTAGGACCATGACTGAACCCCTAACATGCTGCTGGACAGGACCTAAAAGACCTAGAAGCTCAGCCCCTCAACCCATGAACTAAGCATGCACCCGTTTCCCCAAAACCCGTCCAAGCGCATGTACATCTACCTTGCCCTTCGAGCAACCCTCTTGCCACCATCTCAGGAACATCATGCAGCCCACTTAAGTCTACTGGACCTTACCTAACCACAGCTAGCAGCCGTGACCCTCAAAGACTCCTAGTCGAAGAGTCCTTTCCCTTAAGGAGTATTTTTTTTTATTCCTTCCCTATTTTTTCAAGCCCTTAAACATACACCTAGGGACCCTTAACATGTCGAAAAACATCACTTCAAGTACCCCTACCATGGCAGCCCCTTTGTGCATCATTATGAGGAGTTTTAAAAGATGAAAACACTAGTTTTGTGCATGTATAGGCATAAAAACGAAAATATAAAAGTTGTATCATGTTTTTCATGCAATCATGTATCAAACACATAATATGGTGTGAAAGATGAGAAAGAGGAGATTAAGGCGTGCCTTTGCGTGTTTTACGCACGAAAACGAAGCGACGATTGAAGAACGACGACAAGGAACGACGGCTTGAAAAACTCTAGCAACTTGATGCTTTTTCCTTCTTGCTCTTGTGTGTGTGTGTGTGATATTTTTGGGAGGAAAATAGTTTGTATTGTTTAGGGAAACTGGGTGTGGAGTTTTGTGAGGTTAAGGGTAGGTTTAGTATATTATATACTTAATTAATCCCCTAACAAGGCTTAGGCCCATTAACAATCTTAATTAGGCCCATTTAGCCCATTAGTTATTTAATTAAAATATAAACATTAATTTTCTATAATAAAGTTTGTGAATTTATTAACCGGGTTGCCAAAATATTCGTATTTTTGTTGAAAAACTAACACCGAAAAAAATTACATCACTACGTATAAATTCACCTCAAAACCCCTAATTTTCAAAAATAATAAAAAGCATCACCCATATTTAAATAATTAAAATCAATTATTCAATAAAATCATTTTCTATTTTTCAGTCCTCGGTCTCCGTTCCTCGATCGCAACTCGAATAACCATTTAAAAATACATTTTAATGCAATAATGCAGAAAAAGTATATTTTAAACATGTCAATATGCACAACATAATTAATTTATGTAATTAAAACAATTAATTAAAATACACAAGGAATTTAATAATTGCATGCATGTGGTTCACGTGGAGCTTCGAATTTTCGGGCGTTACAAGAGGTTTTGAGGTGATTTTATAAGTTGGTACGTAAATTTTTTCGGTGTTGTTTTTTCAACAAAAATATGAACGTTTTGGCAACCCAACTAATAAATTCACAAACTTATTTAAGCAAAATTAGTTTTAATGTTTTAATTAAACACTAATGGGGTAAATGAGCCTAATTAACTTTCTTAATGAGCCTAAGCTTTGTCAGTGTTTTATTTAATTATTTAAAGCCCAAAACCCTTCCCCACACCTTCAATTGTCACGCCCACTTCCCCTACAAACTCCAAACACTTTTCTCTCAATATACAACACTTGCACACACGCAAGGTTGAAGGGAAAAGCATCAAGTTTGCTAGAGTTTTTCAAGCCGTCGTTCTCTCCTCGTCGTTCTTCAATTGTCAACATTTTTACGTGCGCTAAATACGCAAAGGCACGCCATATTCTTCCTTCAAACATCTATCACACCATAGTATTTGAATGATCATGAATTGCATGGAAAAATAAGTCACACAACTCACAATTTTCGTAATTATGCATGATCATGTATTAAACCCTTGCGTTTTGGTTCAAATAGTATGTTTAATATGTGTTAAGGGGCTGCCATGGATTGAATATAATCAAGCATGTGTTTACATAAGATTAAAGGTCTAGAACACGCACACAAACACAAAAAACCAGAAACATTCAAGCTGGGAAACGAACTAAGGTGTATTGATTATAGTGGCTCGGTTGATGGGGGTTTGTGGCTTGGCTTGGCTATGGCTGGACCAGGGCTGGGCTAAGGTCATGTATGAGTCAGGGAAGGAGTCCTAGCCACGCTAGGACTCGAGACCAGGGGCTGGCTAGGACTCCAACCGAGAGCATCAAGGGGGTCGCGTAGGGTGTGTGGCTTGCGCAGGATGTAGGGGCTCGGCCAGGGGGCTTGGGGCTAGGCTAGGATAGGTTCTTAGGGTCCCATGAAGCTGCACAAGGGTCTGGGTAGGTGATTGTGCGGCTTGGTTGGCTGCTGGCTCGAGAGGAACGAGAGAAGCGTGGGTGAACTCCATAGCAGGCGCGCAGGGCTGCTGTCTTGTTTTATAGGTTTGCTGCGTGGCTCAGGGGCTTGGACTGGGGGTGGCTCAGGTCTCGAACGGGTCTAGGGTCAGTAAAGGTCATGGGTGGTCAGTGGTTAGATGGCTTGATGAGTCCTAAGACAACTAGGAGTCCTAAGGCAACTAAACCTCTCACACACACAAAAAGGGGGTCAAGGGCAGTGGGCTTTTCGAGGGTCTAAGGGGCTGGTCAGGGGCTTGGGCTTGGTCAGTAGGGTTCCTAAACAATTTTGCTAGGGTTTGGCTTGAGGTGGCTCGGGCGTGACTCGAGTAAATCGGGAGATGGCTCGGGTTGATCGGTTAAGGGTCAAAAACGAAAATTAAAGAACAAAAATTGGAACCATGGGTCCACGTGTGTGGTTCATGACTAGCAAGGGTAGAATAAATAATAAAAATGTTATGTTTAAAATTTGGGATCAAAATAATGAGTTTTGGATTTAACCAGGATTTAATCGTCGCACGAAACGTTAATTAAAGAATTAATTGAAAAGCCTAAATTTAAGCCTAATAAAATTATGAAAAATTATATGTAAGCTCAAATAATTATTAAAAGTCTAATTTTTTAATTTGGGAATTTTATATTAAAGTTTGTTTTAATTCGGGATTAAAACGCAGTAATATGTCTTATTTAAAGATTAAATTAAAAGATATCGATTTAAGCTAAATAAAAACATGAAAAAATTAATGTAAGCTTAAATAATTATTTGGAACATGTTAGAGTCAATTAAATTAAGAAAATGTCGAAAACGTGAAATTTTACGTCTAGAGGCAAAACAATAATTTTACACCAGAAAATTAGTAAACGTCGTTACAGTGTCCTGCATGCTGTTTTATATGATAATATGATTATTTTCAATGATTATTGATGTTTATGAATTTTTATAATTTTAGTATGTTTATTTTTATTGTTTATGGATTTTTAATATGTTAAAATGTTATGTTAAATATTTATGATTTAATATGTCCAAACGTTTATTTTAAATGTTTATCGTTGAAATGTTTATTTTAAAAATTTATGATGTTAAAATTTTTATTCTTAATGTTTAAGGATTTTTTATATGTCAAAACATTTGTTTTAAATGTTTATGGATTTTTGTGACGAAACGATAACGTTAAAAGATGTGTTGCATGTTTGGGTTAAAAGAAAAACGTTATATGCATGTTTAATTTTATAAAGTGATGAAAATACGAAACGTTGAAAAAAATGAAATAATTGTGACTAATACGATGATATGTTGGAGATATCGTGAGGGTGACGGTCTCAGTGGGAATCCGACGATCGTATTTCCATGGATACGAATATTTATACGATGATATGTTATTACTCATTTATCTCTTCAAAGACCACTTTAGTTCGAGATGCATCGGTTTGAGCTTACAGTATAAGCTAGGGACGAGACCCCTAATCTTTCCACCTTGACATCACAGTCGACTTTGAGAGAGAATCTGCGAGGGACAGTCCATTGATGAGCAATTGAAAAATTTTAAAGTTAGAAATGAAGCCAAGGGCCGGAAGTTGTATTCTAAGGTGGATGGTATAGTTCGATATCGAGATCGTTTATGGTTTCCTAGTGACAACTATTTGAGGGAGCTCATTATGAAGGAAGGTCATGACTCACCATATTCCATTCATTCTGGAAGCACGAAGATGTACAAAGATATTCAGCTGTTATATTGGTGGCCGGGCACGAAACGAGACATTCTACGATTTGTGACCGAGTGTTTGACGTGTCAACAAGTTAACAAGTTAAAGCAGAGCATCAGAGGCCAGCGGGAAAGCTTAAGCCACTTCCTATTCCCGAGTGAAAATGGTAAAATATCACTATGTACGTTGTTGTGGGATTGCCGATGAATATTAAGGGCTTAATGCTATATGGGTGAGAGTTGATCGCCTTACGAAATCAGCGCATTTTCTACCTATCAAGATGACATTCACCATGACATAGTATGCTGAGTTATATATTCGAAAGATAGTTCGTCTCCATGGGATTCCTGTATATATTGTTTCTGACAAAGATCCGAGATTTACATTGTCATTCTGGAAGAGTCTGCATGCAGCGATGGGGACCAAATTATTATTCAGCACGGAATTCCATCATCAAACCGATGATCAGTCAGAGAGAGTTATTCAAATTTTGGAGGATCTACTTCGAGCTTGTGTTATTCATTTTCAAGGAAGTTGGGAACCAAAATTATCTCTAGTGGAGTTTACCTATAATAATAGATATCAATCATATATAGGGATGTCTCATTTTGAGGCACTTTATGGAATGAAATGTAGATCACCTATTCATTGGGACGAGATTGGCGAAAGAAGGGAAATTGGTCCTTACTTGGTCGAAGAAACAGCCGAGCTAGTAGTCAAAATTCGAGATAGAATGAAGACTGCACAAATCCGACAGAAAAGTTATGTCGACAAGAGACGTAGAGATCTAGATTTTGCAGTGGGAGACCCCGTATTTGTGAAAATAGCACCTATGAAGGGTGTTATGCGATTTGGAAAGAAAGACCAAATTAGTCCAAGATTCATAGGTCCGTATTATATTTTGGAGAGAATTTGAACACTAGCCTATAGAGTGGCATTGCCACCAATGATATCTGGAGTACACAATGTGTTTCATATATCGATGCTGCGAAAGTACATGTCGAACCCTTCACATGTACTAAATCATGAACCTCTGCAATTGACTCCAAATATGACTTATGAGGAAAGGCCTATACAAATCTTGGGTAGAAAATAAAGAAGACTCCGAAACAAAGTCATTCAAATAGTCAAGGTCAAGTGACTGAATCACTCGAGGGAAGAAGCTGATTGGGAAACTGAGAGGGACATGAGGCATCGCTCCCCGAAGCTATTCGGTAAGTTATAAATTCGAGGACAAAATTTTATGTAAGGGGGAGGAATTGTAAGGTCCAAAATTAAGACGACATAATCCAACTGCATCCAAATTTAGGGAAAATATAGCTAATTAATTGATTTTAATTGCTAAATTAATTATGTGTGATATGTTTATATGAATTTATAGTAGTTTCCTACTTGAATGCATTAAAATGTGTTTTTAAATGTTATTCGAGTTGCGATCAAGAAACGGAGACCGAGTGCTGAAAAATGGAAAATATTTTTGTTAAATAATTGTTTTTAATTATTTAAAATAAGGTTGATGCTTTTTATTATTTTTGAAAATAAAGAGTTTTGAGGTGTTTTAATAAGCCGTGACGTAAATTTTATCGGTATTCGATTTTCATCAAAAATACAAACGTTTTGACAACCCTGGTAATAATTTCACAAACTATCTTAAACGAAATAATTTTTAAAAGCATAATGAGCTTATTGGACCTAACTAACCATGTTAATGGGCCTAAACAATTATTAGTGTTGATTAAATATTTAAAGTACAAACCCACCCCATAATTCACATAACACACGCCCCTCACCCCTATCAGTACAAGACTCCTTCTCTCCTCAATCAAATGCATACACAAAGTTTTGCAAGGAGAAAAGCTTCGGCTATTGCTAGGAAATTTACCCAAGGTCTTCTCATCGCCGTTCTTCACATCGTCAACGGAATTCTTTCGTTGAATACCCAAAGGCACGCTATATTCTTTCATTTACTCATCATCACACCATAATATGCATATAAATATGATTTTCATGAAAAAAAACGTGTTCCCTTCTATGATTTTCGTTTTTATGCAAAACATGGGTTTGAAAGTATGTTTTTTTATCCAAAACATAATTTAAGTTTTCATGAAGGGGCTGCCATGTTACAGGATTAAAAAATACAATGTTTTACACGATTTAAAGAGTCCTAGGATGCAGGAATTAAGATGGACACGAAGAACAACAAGCAGGAACCGAAACTGAACGTTTTTTAGTCAAGATTCGGGTTAAGGGTTAACCATGGTGAATGGCTAGGCTTGGGTGCGAACAAGGTCTAGTTTGGGCCATGTTTGGGTCAGGAGAGGAGTTCTAGCCACGCTAGGACTCGAACACGGTGGCTGGGAAGGTGTCCTAGCAAGCTAGGACTCTTCCCGAGCCAAGGCGCGAAGGCGTGCTGGTGTGTGCTTGGGACTTGTGGCTCAGACATGGGGTTAGGCTGGGCTAGGCTAGGTATCTTTTGTCCTGAGAGGGTGCACAAGAGTCTGGGGTAGGGGATGAATCGGTGGTTAGAGTCCTAGGCGAGTTCGAAGAGTCCTAGTGAATGGAGGAGTCTCGGCCGTTGCTTGCTGGTGATGTCGGAGGCTTCGGTTGGGCGAGGGTCAAGTCCTAAGGGTCCAGCGGGTTCATGAGGGTCCAGGGGAGGTCTTGTCCGAAGATGGCTCGGGCTGGTTCGGGCATGACTCGATGAAAACACAAGATGGTTCGAGGTTTAGCTTAGGTTGTTTGAACTTAGGGTTTTCAATGGCTAGGGTCTGAAACATGGTTCCACGGGGATCGAATCATGGTTCACGAGGGTTAATTAAATATAAAAAAGTATATGTTTTAAATTTGGGGATTTTATATTAAAGTTCGAATTAATTCGGGATTTAAACGCATTAATAAGTTATAATTAAAGATTAAATAAAAAGCCATCTGTTTAAGCTAAATAAAAATATGAGAAAACTAATTTAAGCTTAAATAATCATTTGGGATTATCTAGATTCAACAGAAATATGAAAAAAGTCAAAATCGTGAAATTTTACGTATAGGGGTAAGGCGGTAATTTTACACATAGAAAATAGTAAACGTCATGGCAGTGTCATGAATGTTGTTTTACATTTTAATATGATTATTTTAAATGTTTATGAATTTTTATAATGAAACGTTAACGTTAAAAGATATGTTTCATGCTTGATTTTAAAAAAAATTGATATTTATATGCATGGATTTTATAAAGTGATAGGAATATGAAATGTTGAAGGATGTGAAGTAATTGTGACTAATACGAATACGATGATATGTTAATATGTAACACCAATGCTCAGTTGACGGGTGAGAGTGTCGCCGATTTCCCCGCCGCCAGTACTGTGGTTTACATGTAGATGGATTCATCGCCCCCAACACGAATACGAAAGTCACAATTAATGATCTCAATTCAACGAACAACGAATACGTATACGTATATGATGAATATGAATATGTTTATGATGATATGTGTAACGCTCCGAAAATTTAAAAGTCCACGCGAACCACATGCACAAAAGTTATTAAATTCTCTTGTATTTTAATTAAATGTTTTAATTGCATGAATTAATTATGTTGTACATATTTGCATGTTTAAAATATACTTTTCTACATTGTTGTCTTAAAAATGTATTTTTAAGGTTATTCGAGTTGCGATCGAGGAACAAAGGCCGATGGTTGAAAAATAGAAAATATTTTTATTAAATAATTGTTTTTTATTATTTAAAATATGGATGATACTTTTTCATATTTTTGAAAATAAGGGATTTTGAGGTGATTTTATACGTCGGGAGTAAATTTTATCGGTGTTGGTTTTTCAACAAATATACGAACGTTTTGGCAACCCGGCTAATAAATTCACAAATTTATTTAAACAAAATTATTTTTAAATTTTTTAAATATTTTAATTAAGCAGTAATGGGCCTAATTAATCTCTTAGTGGGCCTAAGCCTTATTAGTGGTTTAATTAACTATATAATATACTAATCTACCCCATAATTCACCCCACAATTGTATTAAAACTCACGCCTCCCTCTACCCCAATTGCATAAGGACTCTTTTCCTTCCAAAAACATCACACGCACACACAAGAGCAAGAAGGAAAAAGCATCAAGTTTGCTACAGTTTTCAAGTCGTCGTTCTTCAATCATCAACGTTAATTCGAGCGTTAAATATGCAAAGGCACGCCATATTATTCTTTTACTCATCATCACACCATATTATGTAATTATTTATGAAATTGCATGAAACAAATTGTATCTTTGGATATTTACGGTTATGCATCATATGTGATTTTTAAAGCATGTGTTTTCATTCCAAAACATGATATAAGTGTGCTTGAATGGGCTGCCATGTATTAGAAGGATAAGGGGCATGTTTTACACGATTTTAAGGAGTCCTAGAACCACTCAACATAATGCACACGATAACAGAAATAAGATGGAATCGAATGGAACAATTTTGGAACATAGGTGATCTGGTAGGGGGCTAGGCCTTGAATGGCTCGTCTCGATCAGGTTTGGGTCATGGTCTGAGTGATGGAAGAGTCCTAGCCATGTTAGGACTCAAGACCAGGGGCTGGGGAGGAGTCCTAGCAAGCTAGGACTCCACCCAAGAAAGCAGAGGCAGCGCGCAGGGTGTTGTTGTTGTGCAGGAAGAAAGAGGCTCGACCAAGGTGCTTATGGCTGGGCTAGGCTAGGTCCTTAGGGTCCTACGAGGGTGCACAAGGGTCTGGGCAGGGGCTGGTATGGTTTGGTTCAGGGAGGGCACGAGCAGAAACATGAAACTCGAGGGAAGCTCCTACACGCGAGGCTGATGTTTTGTTCAAATAGGTGGCTGCTCGCATCCAGGGGCTTGGGCTGGTTCGGGCTTGGTCTGGGCGTGGTCCAGGGTCAGTTAGGGTCATGGTGGTTTGGTGGTGACTCAACTGGAAGAGCTCTAAGCTAGCTAGGAGTCCTAGTGCAACTAGAACACCTCACACACACATATATGCAGATTTTGGGTCAAGTTCCAGGAGGTTTTTGAGCAGGCCAGGGCTGGTTCTTTGGGCTAGGCTTGGTCAGTAGGGTCCCTAGGTGGGTTGGCTAGTTTTGGCATTGAGGTGGCTCGGGCGTGGCTCGAGTAAATTGGGAGATGGCTCGGGTTGTTCGATAAGGTGTCTATTTCGAAAATTAAAATAATAAAAAATGGAACCATGGGTCCAAGGGTGTGGCTCAGGACTTGGAAGGGTAGAATAAATAATAAAAAGTTTATGTTTAAAATTTGGGATCAAAATAACGAGTTTTGGATTTATCTGGGATTTTATCGTCGCACGAAACATTAATTAACGAATTAATTGAAACGCCTAGTTTTAAGTGGAATAAAATTATGAAAACTTATATTTAAGCTCAAATAATTATTAAAAGTCTAAGTTTTTAATTTGGAAATTTTATATTAAGGTGTGGTTTAATTCGGGATTAAAACGCATTAATAGGTTATATTTAAAGAATAAATTAAAAGCCAAATAAAAATACGAAAAAATTATTGTAGGCTTAAATAATTATTTGGAATGGTCGAGAGTTGATGGAATTAAGAAAATGTGATAGGATCGATTAACGTATCAAGAGTGTTTAGAAGGGGGGGGGGGTTGAATAAACACTCACAGTTAAAACTGGTCTTTTCTAATTTTGAGTTCAGTTTGGTGACAAACTGATTCTCGGAATCTTGTTGGTCAATGACAATCAGTTAAACTAAAGTAGTTGCGGAAAATAATTGACTGAAAGATAGAATACGAAACTGAAATAAAGTAGGCGAGGGTTGTTTCTGGATGTTCGGAGAATTTAATTACTCCTACGTCACCCTTCTATCTCAAGGATAGGATATCCACTAAAAGACTTTGATCAAATACAAGAATTGTACTGACCCACTTCAGTTTGGACTTAACACTGCCAAAAACTGAAACTCTTAGTTTAACAGAATGTTCTCAGTGCGTAACTGATCTTAGCACTATCGAATTTCAACGATTATTACAACTTGCTAGTGAGCTCAAATTGTAGCCTTAACTGCTACGAATATATCAAGTAAGAATGAGCTAAGATTTTGACAGAGTGACAGCAAGCTTTTGAATAGTGTTTACTCCCCTTTTTTTTTGCTTCAGCTGTTCTTCTGTCATATTTATAAGCTTCTTTTCTCCAACGGTAACTTGAGATGAATTTGAATCTTTGTATCCGTTGATTTCTACTTGATTATTCCTTGGACATTGTTTGCTTCATTTATTGTGATGCGGCGTCTTAATTGTTTTCGCCGAAATGCGTTTTTCTAAGCTGTATTGATTGAAGTGCGATGTTGAAATCTTCTATGTCTCTTGACGGTTGAATGTTCTTTCCCGAGACATGTTTAGTTGAAGGGTGCTTAGCATACGGCTGAATATATCAACTAATCAGTTTCCAACTGATCAGTCTTCTTTATTAGATCAGCTGATTTCAGTTGTTAAGTCCAGTTGCTGAGTTCAGTTTACTCGATCAGTTGGTTCGTATTTTCAGTTGGTTCATATTTTGTCAAACGCCGGAATTTAGTTTCCAACAATTTTCCCCTTTATGGTGTTTGACAAAACTAAGTAAATAATAACTGAACATCTGAGCTCATTGTAGATAAAATAAGAGATTGAATTTCTTGAACTGAAAGGGATCTTGATTTAATAACAGCTGAATCTAATAATCTGATTAACTGCTTCTGTTGTTTCTCAAGATGCTCTTTGATCTTTGATTTCTTCCCCCTTTTTGTCTAACAAATCCAGCTTCTCAGATAATTTTCGAACGTCAGTGGAAATAATTTTGACATCTGCGGAGATACTTGAGACAGCAGTTTGTAAACAAGTCTGCAGCAATTCCATTTTATTAGAAACAGAAATTTCCAATCGCTCAACTCGTTGACTGATTATATCCTGAGTTGTATAGAGACTTTGAGCTAGACCTCTGTTATTCTTCATCTCAAGTACAGTTCGGGTAAGAGACTCCATGTTTGCTTGAATGGCTTTCAGTTTTGCGGAGTCATATTCAATTGAAAAATCCAATTTGAGAGTATGAGAGAATTGTGTGGATTGAATTTTCTTGATTTCAGTAATCATCTGCTGCATATTGTGCTGCATATTCTGGATTTCCTTAAGAACAAGATCCATTTCTGTGGATTGAAGAGGAGGTGACTGATTAGATGTTCTTGGTTCATGTGAGACTTGATCAAAGACCACCATGGTCCTATCAGATAATATCGTTTCAGAAATAGTCTGTGCTAGAATGTCTGTTGCAGCAATTTCTTCGTGAATTTGAGGTGGTGAAAGTGGATTTTGATCAACAGATAACGCTTGGTAAGTTTCCACTGGTGCCTCTTGTTGAGAGTTTACTGAACTTGGTTCTGGCTCCTTTGTTTGAATGAGCAATCGACTCACCACATTTTCAGCAACTGCTTGACCTGGAGATTTTTCTAGTTCATCAGTTTGAGTGACTTGTTCAGCAGAGATTTCTGGCTGAACTGGTGCTTCTTGTTGTTCTTGCATTGAATCTGGGACTGGCTCTTCAGCAGCAAGTGTTTCAACTAGTTCTTCAGATGGTATCTGAACTTCTTGTTCTGGTTGTTCAGTTGAAGGAGCAACTGATTCAGAATGTATTTCTTCTAGCTGAGCTTCCAGAGCTACAGCCTGAATGATTTCATCAATGTTTGCAAAAGATAGTTCAGTTTCAGAATGCAGTTGATGTTCAACCTGAGAAGATTGAGGCATATCCTGAACTGGCTCTTCAGCAGCCGGTTGTGGAGATGACTCGTTCTATTGGGAGGATGATGAATCTTTTTCTGCATTTGAATTGGAGGATTTGTCAGGAAGAACCAATTCCTGATCTTGTTCCCAAAATTTGATTTCCCTTTGTAGGCCACTAAGATCTGAGTCCAGTTGGGTGAACACAGCTCTATCATGATATGTTGTTGGACCTATGGGATTGTAGTTGGATTTTAGCTTTTCAACCATTCTTGTCAGCTTTTTGACTCGAATTTGATCAAAGAAATATTTTTGCCTCTCCAATGCCTGAGCAATAGTAGCAGCTTTGACTATATTTAACACAATCTCTTCAAGTTTAATAAACTTTTTCAGTTGGGATTTGTGCTTCAGCTCTTTGGCAAAAATTTCAGTCCTAAAACTCTTCCAGCTATCAAAAGATTTTAGTTCCGATGTGGCAAATGCATTTACCTGTTCCCAAACCAGGTCAATGTGAGTTTGGATGGTATTATATGGCCTTGGTTCTTCAACTAGCTTGCCCTTTTCTTTTTCAGTTGTGAGAATGTGAGGAATATCCAAACCAGAGTGAGTGGTTTCCACTGGTTCCTTCAATATAACATCTTAAGATCTGGCCCGAGGAAAAATGGTAGGTCGATTTACATGAGTCAAAGGAGCTCTTGCTTTAGCAGGTGCCTTTTCTTCAGTAACTGAATCATCAGGTGAAACAACTTGCAAAGGGATAGCATGAATAGGCTGTTGGGCAGGTGATTGAGTCAATCTCTCAGTTGGAATAAATTCCACCGCTGTTATTGGTTTAGTTATTTGCGTTCTTGGTCTCTTGACAAGTTTAGGAGAAGGAGTTTTCTCCGAATCTGATTCACTGATAATCAGTTTTCGTTTTGCAGTCTTCAGTTGGGCCAAAGTTTTGGTCTTCTTGATTGGTGTTGGAGCAGGTGGTTGCATTCCAACCTCCTGTTTGGTTTTCAAAAACTGTTTGGGAGAAATGTCCAGTTTGGCCTTTGGCGGTAAGATGTTCTTGGCATTGAATACCTTGAACTTTGACGATTTTCCAGCATTGTTAGCTACCAATCCTTTTAGTTTCAGAGGATAACTGATTGGAATAGCAAAGCCTCTTGACTGTTTGATAGATTGAAGCATATTCCTTAGAATATTGAAAATAATATGCCTCCAGTTAGCTTTCTTCTCTCCCATGATGATGGTCATCACTTGGAATTTTTCAAGAGTAAGGGCAGCATAGGAGCCAGCCTTAGCCAATATGCCTTTTGCCACAATGTCGGCTAATAATTGAATTTCTTATTTCAGCTCTTTCTTTGGATCGGAAACTTTGATTTTCCGCCCATCAGCAGACAGCAAAGATTGCATTTCCTCAAGCCTGCCATCTTGATCGTAATTTTCCTGGGAATATGTGAAGTCGCAAATTATAAAGCAAAGCTTTTTTACCAATCTCAAATGATTTTATAAGAATTGTTCTATCATGAAATGATTTGATTTTTGCTTTATAAATCCTTGAATTCTCATACACTTCATTTCTGAGTTCATCAAGTTCATTAAATTGTAATTTGCGCAATTTATTGGCATTATCCATGCTTAAATTAAAAGTTTTGATCACTTGATAAGCTTTATGTTACAATTTCATAGGAAAATGAAAATTTCTTCCATAAACATCTACAGGGAGACGTATTCAATGATGTTTTAAAAGCTTTTCGATATGCCCAAAGTGCATCATTAATTCGAAGAGACCAATATTTTCTAATTGGGTTAACAGTTTTTTTCAAAATTTGCTTTATCTCCCTATTAGCTAATTCAACTTGTCCATTTGTTTGAGGATGGTAAGGATTAGTTACTTTGTGAGTAATACCATATTTTTCATTAATGAAGCAAATGATTTATTAATAAAGTGAGTTCCCCCATCACTTATCATGGCTCGAGGAATTCCAAATCTATTAAAAATATTTTATTTCAAAAATTTTGTGACAATTTAATGATCATTTGTTCCACGTGGAGTTACATTTATCCATTTGAAAACATAATCAACTACAACTATAATATACAAGTATCCAAACGACGGTGGAAAAGGTCCCATAAAATCAATTCTCAAACAGTCAAAGATTTCAATTTCAATGATAGGATTCAAAGGCATCATGTTTCCTTTTGAAATCGTAACAAGTTTTTGACAATTTTCACAAATTCTTGCAGATATCATGGGTGTTGTTGGGGATCGATGAAGAGTTTAGAGGGGGGGTTAATAAACTATTTGCTTTACTGATAGATTGTGCAAAGGGTGCTAGAATCCTGTTAGAGATTGTAGCTGTTTTTGTTCAAGAGTACGTCCAGCAGATCACAATAAAAAGTGCGGAAACAATCCGATGGAGTAGGGTGAAAAACAGCAATAACAGTAGGCAGTAGAACAGTAGTTGTTTCTGGAAGTTCGAAGATAAAATCTTCTATGTCTCCCCTTCTTCTGTTTGCAGAAGGTATTATTAAAAGACTTTGGATTTTACAGTACAACACTCGTACACACCCACTTCAGCAGGACTTATCTTTTGCCTACTGAAACACTTAGTAACTCAACACAATATGATTCAATATGACAAGGTTCTGGAAAAGACTCTTTTCCAGTTTACAAACTCTTCTAAAAAAGAATATCGTAAGGCGTTTTACTAGAAGAGGTGAAGAAACAGCAATACAAAATGATCTCCAAAGATCAGATGTAATATATTAAGCGTGTACTGCTTTTCTGCAAGTTGAGCTTGGAAGATAACGATTTGTTCGCGATTGCTCAATATAAAGTTGGATAGATAGTGTGTTTCTTGATAAAAAAAATCAGCGTTGTTTTCATCAAATGGGTTTGATCCATATATAGATGACTTGAATCCAACGTCTATAATCAAAACGGCTTATTTGACTTCTGATAGAACCAGCTTTATTGCTAAAATAAGTTCCTACAAAATGGCTTCAGAACAATCAGTCTTGTTACATACTAAAATAGGTAATGCGTATTAAATGACTTTGTTCATCATTAATGAAGCATTTAATATTCGTACTTGGTAAAGTAACGGTAACATTTAATATATCAAGGATAGGTTTTGTTTCTAGCAGTGAGTCAAGTTCTGCTTCTGTTTTCTAAACTGAGTGGCAAGACTCTGTAGGAAATAAATTAGATCGCGTAACCTGGTTTTGATTACATTCTAAATAAAATAACAATAGTTGTCACATGTTGTCTCTTTACTCTTCTGCAAATAAATCAATGTTAGTCGAATAACATATAACTGATTTTACCAAAATAATCAAGTTAAATCAATTAAGCCGAGTATATTACGGAAATAAGAAAACTTATTCTCAGGCAGAGGTTTTGTAAAGAAGTCTGCTGCTTGTAAATAAGTAGAAACGTATTCCAGACGAATGTTCTTCTTCCGCACATGATCTCTAATAAAATGATGTCTAATTTCGATGTGCTTTGTTCTGGAATGAAGTACTGGATTTTGCGTAATTGCAATGGCATTGGTATTGTCACAGAAGATAGGTGATTCAGAAGCATGAACTCCATAGTCTTTAAGTTGTTGTTGTATCCATTGTATTTGAGAACAGCAGCTTCCAGCAGCGAGGTATTCTGCTTCTGCAGTAGACGTAGCTATGGAAGTCTGCTTTTTACTAAACCAGGATATCAGCCTATCACCAAGAAATTGATAAAAACCACTTTTGCTTTTCCTGTCTAGCTTGCAACCTGCATAATCAGCATCTGAATATTCAATAAGATTAAAAGATGAATCATTGAGATACCATAAGCCGACATTTTGAGTTCCCTTTAAGTACTTCAGAATACGTTTAGTAGCAATATAATGTGACTGCTTAGGGTTAGATTGAAATCTTGCACAAATGCAAACAGCAAACATAATATCAGGTCTACTGGCAGTAAGATATAACAGAGAACCAATAAGACCAAGATACTGAGTTGCCTCTACTGGAGTTCCACTTTCATCCTTATCAAGTTTAGTAGATGAGCTCATTGGAGTGGAAGTAGCAGAGCATGCTTCCAATGCAAAATTTTTCAGTAGCTCCTTGGTGTATTTAGCTTGATTTATGAAAATTCCTGTATCAATTTGCTTGATCTGCAGTCCTAGGAAGAATGTTAATTCTCCCATCATGCTCATTTCAAACTGATCCTGCATTAACTTAGCAAACTTTGCACATAATTTGGGGTTAGTTGACCCAAAAATTATGTCATCAACATAAATCTGTACTAACAAATTGTGCTTATTCTTAACTAGGGTAAATAGAGTCTTATCTACTGTGCCGATTGTAAAATCATGATTGACAAGGAATTGTGAGAGGGTGTCATACCATGCTCTAGGTGCCTGTTTTAAACCGTGTGCTTTGTGTAATTTAAATACATGATGAGGTAAGAAATGATCAATAAAACCTGGAGGTTGTTCAACGTAGACCTCTTCTTGTAGTAGACCATTTAGGAATGTGCTTTTCATGTCCATTTGATAAACTTTAACATTTTTGAAAGCAGAAAAGGCCAAAAATATTCTGATGGCTTCAAGCCTTTCTACTGGTGCAAAGTTTTCATCGTAGTCTATTCCTTCTTCTTGTCTAAAACCTTGAGCTACCAATCTTGCTTTATTTCTGAACACAGTGCCTTCTTCATTTATTTTGTTTCTGAATACCCATCGAGTTCCAATAACGGCTTGATGAGATGGTCTGGGTACAAGAAACCACACTTCATTTCTCTTAAATTGATTCAGCTCTTCTTGCATAGCTTCTATCCAACTGGGATCCAGAAGAGCTTCTTCAATTTTCTTTGGTTCATCCTGGGAGATAAAGGGAACATGCATATATTCATTAATCATTTGCCTTCTAGTTCTTAACGGAGCTGCAGGATTACCAATAACCAGGGATGGAGGATGTGATTTCCTCCAAATAGGGATGTAATCGAGTCGAGTCAAGCCGAACTCTTGAACGTTTGAGCTTCTCTTGTTTATAATCGATCCGAGCTCGAGCTTTATTTAACGAATATATTAATGGCTTACGAGCTTATTTAGGCTTTTATCGAACCTAAACGAGCTCAATAAATATGAATTGTACATTTAAATATTCATTAAATTCATTAAAAAATAAATTATACATTTAGAAAAAAATATAATATTCTTATTAAAATTTTTCAATTTATTATAATAAATAAATTTAATAGATTTTTATATATATTTCATAATTAATGTGTTAAATCAATAAATTAAATATCAAAATTATTATTTTTCATCTAAGATATTACTTATAAATTTACTAACGAACATGTTCACGAGCTAACGAGCCGAATATCGTATAGCTTGAGCTTGGTTCGTTTATCTTAACGAGCCTCATTCAACGAGCTCAAATGAGCTTTTATCGAACCGAGTTTCGAATAGCTCACGAACGGTTTGGTTCATTTACATCCCTACCTCCAAACAAAGGGATTTAACGAGATTTATTCCTGGCTTGATGTATTCGAATTGTGCTCAGGTGGAGCAGTAGCAGGTTCTCGAATGTTAACTTCTGGTTCTGATAAATCTTGTATCTGAACAATTTGTTCTACCAGAGGAATGTCTGCTTCTGGATTTTGAGCATCTTTAACTCTAGGTTCTGCATCATCTTCACTATCCAGTTCCAGATGAATCTTGTCTAACCTGTTACTTAGATTTGATACGTTAGAGATTCCAGGAGCACTGCTATCCACATCAAAGACAACATGAATAGATTCTTCAACATTAAGAGTTCTATTGTTGAAAATTCTAAAAGCTTTGCTCACTGTTGAATAACCAAGAAATAGTATAGCATCTGATTTTGAATCAAATGTAGATAAATAATTTTTACCGTTTTTGTGAACAAAGCATCTGCAACCAAATACACGAAAATAAGATACATTAGGCTTACTCCCTTTCCATATTTCATATGGAGTCTGATTGTGCCTTTTGTTGATCATGGTTATGTTTTGTGTGTAGCATGTTGTGTTGATTGCTTCTGCCCAGAAGCGCTGAGAGATGTTCTAGCAGCTTCCTTAAGAGTTCTGTTTCTCCTCTCAGCCACTCCATTTTGTTGAGGCGTTCTGGCAGCTGAATATTCATAATGAATACCATGTTCATCTAAGTACAACTCAAGAATCTTGTTAGTAAACTCAGTACCCCGATCACTTCTGTTTTAATGATGGAAATAGATTTTTCATTTTGAATCTTTTTCAGAAGCTTGATCAGGAGACTACTGGTTTGATCTTTTCCAGTAAGAAATATTACCCATGTAAATCTAGAAAAGTTATCAACAACAACAAGTTCATACTTCATTCCCCCTAAGCTCATGATAGGGATTGGACCAAACAGGTCCATATGCAATAATTCCAAACACCTTGAAGTTGATTTACTACCTTTATTCTTGAAGCTGGATCTTACCTGCTTTTCAAGTTGACATGCAGAACATACATGATTCTTAAAAAAGTTAATATCGGGCAGTTCATCAACTATGTTCTGCTTCTTGAGATTATTGATTGACTTGAAAATCAGGTGATTCAATCTCTTATGCCAGAGCCAATGCTTATCAGCAAGAGAGGCAACTAAACATGTAGGAACAGTAGCATGATCTAAGTTCCATGAAACTTTGTAGGTGTTGCCTTCTCTCTTTTCAGTTAATAAAGTAGACTCCGCAGAATCTTTAACTATGCATGTGTGCTTCTGAAAAGCTACAAAATAACTATTATCCCACAGTTGACTAATGCTAATAAAATTATAACATATATTCTCAACCAGTAGTACATCTTTGATAGTTATGTTACCATGGATAATCTTACCCTTACCCACGGTTTTATCTTTTGAGTTGTCCCCAAAAGTTATCTTTGGTCCAGTACAACTCATTACTTCTGATAGTAAATTTTTCTGTCCAGTCATGTGTCTTGAGCATCCACTGTCCAGATACCATGTGGAGCTGCTGATTTTGATTTTCTTCTGTTGTTCCTGCAAACACAAATTTTAATATCTGGTACCCAATTTTATTTGGGTCATAGCCTTATTAGTCCTTTAGGGACCCACATTTGTACAATTCTTAGTGACTTTGTACTTCGGGTATCCAAAGAGGTGTGTGCAATAGAAGGTCTGTTATTTCTAACAGTATGCATATTGGAATGTTGTTCTTCCCTTCTATTTGTGTTGTCTGGCCTGTATCTCTTCTGAACAGGTCTAGAATTATAGTACTGGTAGTTTAACCTTCATAGAGGATTTTCCTCCTGAGTTGAATCCTTTACTGGATCCAGCACTCTAGTGAACTCTCCCCTTAGGTTCAACATAACCCAGACCATAATGCTTTCTTCTGTTCATCTGATTTACATTCCTTTCAACTTGAACAGTTGGTACTTCAGGTTCATATACCACACTGGATTTGACAAAGTGAATGAATTTCCCTTTGCCTTTATCCAGTTCTTGCTTGGTACTAGTTTCAGAAGTGCTTTCATTATTGCTGAATCCGAGACCACTTCTGTCACAAGATTGCTTTTGCAACTCTTGCATCTTCTCTAAAGAAACAGAAGACTTGTTCCATGCATTTACCAGAATAGATAACTTCTGATTCTCAGACTTCATCGTCTGGTAATTTTCATTAACCATGTCATTCTCAGTTCTTAACTTACTTATCTCAACTTTTAAATCATTGCAGCTATTCTCTTGTAAGCAAGTGAACTTACTGACTTGATTTTTTAAGTTTTGATTTTCAGTCTTAACTTCCTCGAATGACTGAGAAAGTCTTGAGTACTCTTCCACCATGTCATGCAGTGCTTTAATCAAATCAGTCCGTGTAAATTCGTCAGAGTCAAAGTCAAGTACCTCTCCAGATGTCGAGGTTGGTTCAATATCCGCCATAAGACACTTGATCTCTTCTGCATCACTTTCGCTAGAATGACTTTCTGAGTCAGAGGACTCAGAACTAGAATCTGCCCATTAAGACTTGCTTTCCTCAGCAATCATCGCTTTGCGGTCTCTTCTGAATTTGTTGTCATTCCTTTTGTATTCCTTCTTCTTCTGGTCATCCTTCTTGGGCTTTGGACAATCAATAATAAAGTAACCGATCTTTCCACAGTTAAAGCACGCCATATCACAAGGTGGTGAATCCTTCTTGAAGTTCCGATTAGGACTTTGGTAAGCTCGGTGATTCTTTTTCATAAATGTGGAAAATTTCTTCACAAAGAGAGACATAGCAACATTGCTGATTTTTTCAACAGTCTTTTCAGAAGTGCTCTCAATGATGGTAGCAAGTACTGCTTGTGGAACAACTATAGCATCAGCAGCTGTGGGATTAGTAGCAGCAGTAACCACAAGAGCCTTGGTTGATAGATTTGTTGAAGGCTCTTCTCCACTTCTTACTTCCAATTCGAACTCATAGGCCTTCAAGTCAGCGAACAAGTCATGTAGTTCCAACTTGTTTAGATCTTTAGAGACTCTCATAGGCATTTTTTTGACGTCCCATTCCCTAGGTAAAGCTCTCATCACCTTGAGTGCTATTTCTCTGTTGCCATGCTCTTTACCTAGAACCGTTAGCTCATTAACCAAGCTGCTAAAACGTTCATCAAACTCATTTAGAGTTTCACCAGCTTTCATTTTCAGATTTTCAAACTTCTGCATTGCTACAGACAGTTTATTTTCCTTTGTCTGCTCATTTCCTTCACAGATTTGGATGAGCTTCTCCCAAATCTCTTTAGCAGTAGAACACATTTTGATTTTGCTGAAGGTATTTTTATCGAGAGTTTTGTAAAGAATGTCCTTAGCAACATTATCAAGATTGGCTTTCTTCTTATCTTCGCCAGTCCATTCGCTTCTTGGTTTTTCAACCGTTTGCGGTGCACCATCAGTAACAGTAACAGCAACAGCTATATTAGGCTTTAAAATTTTTAATGAACCATCTGTGATGACATACCACATGTCATCATCTTGGACTGCAAGATGAGTTTGCATACAGACCTTCCAATCATCAAAGTCTTCTTTTGACAACATAGGAACCTTGCTGAAATGTGCCATAACTGTTTGTAACTATTTCAGAACAAGAGAAATCTGCTCTGATACCACTTGTTGGGGATCGATGAAGATTTTAGAGGGGGGTGAATAAACTCTTTCCTTTACTGATAGATTGTGCAAAGGGTGCTAGAATTCTGTTAGAGATTGTAGCTGTTCTTGTTCAAGAGTACGTCCAGCAGATCACAATAATAAGTGCGGAAACAATCCGATGGAGTAGGGTGAAAAACAGTAATAACAGTAGGCAGTAGAACAGTAGTTGTTTCTGGAAGTTTGAAGATAAAATCTTCTACGTCTCCACTTCTTCTGTTTCCAGAAGGTATTACTAAAAGACTTTGGATTTTACAGTACAACACTCGTACACACCCACTTCAGCAGGACTTATCATTTGCCTACTGAAACTCTTAGTAACTCAACACAATATGATTCAATATAACAAGGTTCTGGAAAAGACTCTTTTCCAGTTTACAAACTCTTCTTCAAAATAATATCGTAAGGTGTTTTACTAGAAGAGGTGAAGAAACTGCAGTACAAAATGATCTCCAAAGATCAAATGTAAGATATTAAGCGTGTACTACTTTTCTGCAAGTTGAGCTTGGAAGATACCGATTTGTTCGCGATTGCTCAATGTAACGTTTGATAGATAGTGTGTTTCTTGATAAAAAAAATCAACATTGTTTTCATCAAATGAGTTTGATCCATATATAGATGACTTGAATCCAACGTCTATAATCAGAACGGCTTATTTGACTTCTGATAGAAACAGCTTTATTGTTAAAAGTAGTTCTTGCAAAAAGGGCTTCAGAACAATCAGTCTTGTTACATACTAAAATAGGTAATGCGTATTAAATGACTTTGTTCAGCATTAATGAAGCATTTAATGCTTATACTTTGTAAAGTAACGGTAACATTTAATATATCAAGGATATGTTCTGTTTTTAGCAGTGATTCAAGGTCTGCTTCTGTTTTCTAAACTGATAAGTACTCGAAGAGTACTGCTTAGTTAAGGCGACAAGAGAACTTCTGTTTTTATATAGTCTTCTGGTTTCACTTAACGAGATCTACTGGTTTTGACTATCATCACCGCAATTAAATTAAGTCTATCAGGTGTCTTCAAATGAAGTGGGTCAATAAAATCCACACTGCAATATTTTTGCAACCGTTTTCTTTGAAGAAAAATGTCCTTCGCGTGCTTCTGAATGACAAAATTTAATGACACTACTTACCTCATTGTTGGGTATGCAATGTCGAAAAATTTGATCTGGACAATACTTGAACAAATGAGGATCATCCCAATAAAATTTTTTACCTCATTCAAAAATTTTCTTTTATCTAGGGAACTCCATTTCGGTGGCATTTTTCCTTCTTGATCACTTGCTAATTTGAAAGAAATCACCACTGGATATGTTTCATCTTCTCCAATGGATGCATACTTTAAATTTTCTGACAAGGGTTTTAACTCCAATATGGGTGGTTCATCTTTGTTCTCATATTTTGCCTCAAATTCTTTCTATGATCCTAGTAACGAGTGATACCTGATAAAATCATCAAGATTAATTTCAATATTTTCGTTATCAGTACAAATATCTAATTGGTCACGAGTACTCTCTTCTTGAATGTTTTTTCCACTAGAGTTTCAATAAGATTTTCATCTTCACTTTCATCTCATTTGTCATGTGGTTGCTTACAAAGATTAAAAATATTAAGCTTTAAGGTCATGTTACCAAATGAAAATTTCATTTTTCATTCCTGCAATTTATTAGAGCATTAGAAGTTGCTAAAAATGGATGATCCAAAATTACAGGAATTGCGTTACAAACTTCGATAGGTTGTGAATCTAAAACTATAAAATCGACAGGATATACAAATTTATAAATTGGACCAACACGTCTTCTACCATACCTCTTAGCACTTTAACAGATCTATCGAAAAGTAAAAGTATTATCGAAGTAGGTTTTAACTCGCCTAGATTGAGTTTTTCATAAACTCAATATGGAAGTAAATTCACAAAAGCTCCAAGATCAAGCAAGGGTTTTTTAATCTTTTTGTTCTCCAATAATACATGAAATAGTAGGACAACCAAGGTCTTTGTATTTCAAAGTATTATTATTGAATGATTATACTTACCTGTTCGTCTAAAAATGCTTTCTTTTTCACATTCAATTTTCTTTTCACAGTGCACAAGTCTTTCAAAAATTTGGCATATGATGGTACCAGCTTTTTGCATCTAATAAAGGAATATTAAATTTTACTTGTTTAAAAATATCATATATATCAAAATTCAAATTTGATTTTTTTTATTTTTCAATGCATTAGGGAATGATGGTGACACTATCTGTTGAACCTCCTCTTCGCAAGTTATGGGTTCCACTTCCTTACCCTTTGGAGTTGATTTATCATCATTTTCACAAGGTTCAAGAATTGATTTTTTCACAACCTTAATACTGCGAAGGGTAATAACAGATTTTACCTGATCCATCAGTTGAGTTCCAGAAGTTCCAGTTTGTGAATGATGATCCTTGGGATTAGGTTGTGATTGGGAAGGAAATTTACCTTTTTCATGAACATTAAGTGTATATGCAAATTTAGCAAGAGTATCTTTCAAATCTGTCATGGTTTGAGCAGTTTGAGTATTGATAGACTCTTGCTTTGCAATGAAAGAATTCAATGTATCTTCCAAATTCTTTTTAGGTCAAGGAACATGATGTTAGGATCGGTTGGGTGTGATAAAATGTTTAGAAGGGGGCGGAGGGGTTGAACAAACATTCAACAATTTTCACAACTTTTTCAAAGGATGAATTAGTTTAGTGATAAAATGAATTTGCAAATCTTGTTGCCAATGTCAATCAGTTAACTAATGAAAGTGCAGAAATAAACTGAATGACAGATAGAATAAAACTGAGAATAAAGAACGCAAGATTTGTGGATGTTCGGAGATTTCAAATGCTCCTACTGTCACCCCTTCTATCTCAAGAATATAATATTTACTAAAAGACTTTGATTAATTACAACAACTGTAATAACTCACTTCAATTTGGACTTAACACTGTCAAACCGAAACACTTAGTATCTTTACAACTTTTATTAGTACGCAATTGATATGTTTCCTAAGCACAACTTGATCTGAAAAGATCGAATAAGATAACAATGAGTGCTTATGTGTGTGCTCAAAATATAGTCTTAACGCTATGAATAAATCTGATGAGTGTGAGCTTCTTGTAACTAATCTTTACAAACTGTTTAACTCAAGAATGAATGTACGCGCTTCGAGAGATTTTCTTAGCTGATCTTCTCGACTATTTATAGGCTTTGCTTCCAATGGTAATAATGAATGTATTTGAATCTTTATATCCGTTAGACACTTCAACATTTCTCTGACAATCGTACATTGTAGTTTTTCTGAAATGTGGCATTCCTACTATAAGTTGCAGTCTGCTCTTGTACAATTTGTCAGTTGTTGGCTACGCTCTTTAACTGATGACATGTCCAGTTGACTATACAGCTTCAGTTAGCTTTGAACAGTTCAGTTGCCTTTAATAATTTGCGCATTAATCTTCAGTTTGGGCGACTATCAGTTACACATCTTTAGTTCAGTTATCTTCAGTTGTCTTGATCAGTTCTTCAATCTTTTCATGCTCAATTGTCACACTCCGAAATTATGATTCCAACAATTTTTTCCCTTTTTGGTGTTTGACAAAACTTAGAATTTATGAACAGACCAAACTGAACTTTTGTAGATAAAATAATCTTTATTGAAAAATCTTGCTCTGTACAGATTCGTACAAAGAATGAAGGAATCTTCTATTGACTGAAAATCTGCCAAGACTAATAAATGAATGTAGAGTCTGTCTTCTAACTGATCTGAATGGTTCTTCATTTCTTGGTTCTTTTATCAGCTGGTCCTTGATCAGTTGGTTGACTTAGTCTCTTCTTAGATATCTGCTGCTGCTCTTCTCTCTGTTCTTCCCTCTTTTTTCAACACCGCCATATTTATTGGATAAGATACGGATCTCTGAAGTGACTTGAGATATAGCATTAAGCAATTGCTTCCTGCATCAAATCCATTCTCTGTCATTTTTGTTTGCTCAAAGTCAATGCGATTTATGAGCATGTCTTGAGTTTGGAAAAGAGCTGAAACTGTCACTATGTCCTTCTTCAACTGATCTAATAGGATGAATAAGTCATTAATGTCTTTGGTGACCTGGTTAAGGCTCTTCAAAGTACTATCCTTTGTAGAATCAATCTTCAATGTGTGCATAAATTGGGTTGATTCAATCGAAAATGGTTAAGATAAGATTGTGCAAAACAGACTGAATTCCTTCGAGCATATTTTCAGCAGCCACTGGTATTTCAGGAGATAGAGATTCAGATGGATCCTATTCTTTCTCCTTTTTTTCATCATCGAAAATAACCAAGACCAATTTTGTTGATTTAGTCTCAGTTTGAACTAATGCTAGAATACTATCTTAAAATGATTTCTAATGGGTGTCTTCAGCAGAGGTGGAAGGTTGAGCAACAGTTGAGCTGGTAGGCTCTTCAGTTGGTTTATCAGCTGGTACTTCAGTTGGCTCTTTAGTTGGCGCTGGCACATCTTCTGTTTGGTCTGAGTGCATCTAAGCCATGTCATCTTGATTTACTTGTTTAGTTGCGACAGCCGATTGAAATATTTCTTCAGGTTCTTGTAAAACAACCTCTGAGGCTGATTGTTCAGTTATGTTCTGGTCTTCAACTAGTTCATCAGTTAAAACGTTCATCTGGATGTCAGTGGCAACTGATTGTATTACTTCATCGACATTTGCCAGTGACAACTCAACATCGGTGTATAGTTGAAGACTTGCTGGAGGAGATTTAGGAGCAGAAGATGACGGTTGAGCATCATTGGAAGAAGATACAGTTACTTGCTCAGTTTTTTCAGCAACGACTTCCTTGGATGGCTCTGGCTGATTTTTTGAATGTTCAGCCTGCTCCTCTGAGGTTGAACTTTGGGAATTTACTGGAATATACAAATGTTGATCAATTTCCCAATCTTTGATCTTCATCTGCAAAGATAAGAGATCCGAGTCCAGCTGGTGAAAAACTGTTATGTCATTGTAGGCAGTTGGATTGGTAGGATCATAATTCATGCGTAGCTGAGCTGTGACTTCATACACTTTGAACTTTGATTCAAAAACTAATTTATTTCTTCCCATATCAAATCAATATGAGTTTGAATCGGGTTGGTTGGTCTGAGCTCTTCAATAAACTTTTTCTTACCTTTTGGGTCAGTGAAGGCATCAGAAATGCTCAGCCCTCACATAGTTGAATCAACTTTCTCATGTATCACAACTCCCTTTGGTCGGGCAAAAGGTAGTGTAGGTGGACCTGTGATAGTGATGAGTGGGTCTCTCACTCCAACTTGTTTCATTTTCTCACCAGATTCGGTGATAGTCTTCTTTGAAGGATCAGTTGGAGGAAGTTGCTGATGTTTAGTTGAAGATACAACTGGAACTGCCCTGATTGGTATACCACTGATAGGTTGTATAGCTCCAGTTGGCTTTAATCTTTTAGCTGGGACAGTTTCCACAACATCAGTTGGTTTGGTCTTTTGGGACCTTGGTTTTTTCATGATTTTTGGAGATGGATTTTTCTCCGATTCAGTTTCACTGACAATCAGTTTCCTCTTGATTGCCTTTTTCTGAGCCAAGTCCTTGGTCTTATTGATTGATTTGGGAGCTACATGCGTCCCAATCTCCTTCTTTATTTAACAAACTACTCAGGAGACATGTCCAGCTTGGTCTTCGGTTGCTGAACATTATTGGCAGTGAAAACCTTGAATTTGGTTGAATTTTCAGCAGAGTCATCCACCAAACCTTTGTTTTTCAAAAGGTAGCTAAGTGACACAACAAAACCTTTGGACTATTTGGAGGACTGAAGCATGTTCTTGAAGGTGTTGAAAATGATAGCTAACCAGTTCAGTCTCCGTCCAGCCATAATAGCAGTCATGACTTGAAATTTTTCAAGGGTGAGGGCAGCAAACGAGCCTGCCTTGGTGAGTACACCCTTGGCCACAATATCAGAAAGTAACTGAATCTCTGGCTCAAGTTCTTTATTTGGACCGAAAACCTTGATTTTCCGTCCATCAAGCTTCAGTTCTTTCTTTGGATCGGAAACCTTGATTTTCCTTTCATCAGTAGATAGCAGAGTTTGCATCTCCTCAATATCAGAAATCTTCACTTCAGAAAAGTGAGCTAAGACTTCAGAAGGCAGTTGGAAGAGATTGCTGAAGGAGTCTTCTTCAATGATCAGCAACTTACTGTATACGGTTGTCATGATTTTACCGTCAGCACAGATGAAGCTACTGGCATATAGATCATGAATCTCCTTGGGATAAATTTCTTGAGTTGATAACCCAAGAAAGTTTTTCAGACTAGCTGCTTCCAACTTGAGAAAGACATTTTGAACAGCTTCATCCTTGACCGAGAAGACTGAATCGAAGTCAATAGCAATTGCATTAAGAATGTATGCGGGTGTTTGGCTTGCCATTGTTGAAAGTTTGAATATCTGCCAATAAGAGAAACTTTGTGTTTGATATGCTCTGAAAGTTGAAATGCACGTAAAGAAACTGAATAGAAGCAGCACAATTACTTATGTTGGTGACTGTTCAAATTTTTGGACACGTGTCAGTCCAAGATTGATTTGAATAAAACGTGTGTACTTCGTGTGTAATTGTGAACAAGAGTCGATTGGACTATGTGGGGCCACGTTACTATTACTATTCAATGAATGACATAAATAAATGCGTAATTTTAACAGCCACATCACTTAATGTGGAATTATTTATCGAAAATCAGTCAACCTATATGATAAGATCAGTTAAGTCAATAACTGAGTGATCAGTTGAGAACTGAATCAGTTCAGTTAAAGACCAACTGACTATTGTCTTATCAGTTAACCAAATTAAAATCGACATTCCTCCTAAATAAATTCATATAAGTAAAAAGCGTAAGAGAATCTCATCCTCGATGAATTAATTGCATCCGTTTGACTGATGTTTCTTCATCTTCTTCTGTTTCTTCAGTTAGAGTCGGTTTATAAAGAAGATCAAACTTATCAGATACAAGATATTTTAGCAGATAATATTAATCAAGCGCAGATGGACAAAGCAAGCAGTTCCAATAAGCCCAATCCTGCAGAAACGCTTTCATTCGTGGAAACTTGGAAGAGAGACATAGAAGACTTTGTCTTTGATAAAGTAATGTCCACCTGGACGAAGATTCATGATCTGCAGACTATCCAGAGAGATATATTAGTTGCCATTGATGAACAGAAGGCAACTGAAATCAAATATAACGGTGTCTCTCCATCATTCATACTTCAGACCTTATAACTGATGAAGGTCTCTACTACCTGATGCTCAGCAAGGAGTATAAGGTTGACAAGATTTCCTTCACAGAAGATTTTAGGAAAATTTCCGAGGAGATGTCCCTATGGTTATTCCTTTAGCTAAATGCAGTAGAAATAAAACTAAACCATGTAATAGCAGATAGATTTTATCAATAAAATTTCTATTTCGATTCATTGATATTTATTAATTTTACTGCTACATTCTCTGCAATCTAACTGAATAATAATTAGTAACAACTGAATAACCACTGACTAACAACACTAGATGTCATAAAATAATTCAACTAAGATTAAGACAAATCAATTAAACCAAGAATATTACGAAAGTAAGAAAACTTAGTCTCGGGTAATGGCTTGGTGAAGATGTCAGCTGTTTGTTGTTCAGTTGATATGTACTCCATCCTGATTGCCTTCTTTAGAGCATGGTCTCTGATGAAGTGATGTCTGACATCAATGTGTTTGGTCCTGGAGTGAAGAACTGGATTATATGTGATTGCAATTGTGCTTGTATTGTCACATAAGATTGGTGATTCTTCTGCAACGACTCCATAATCTTTTAGTTGTTGTTGAATCCAGAGCAGTTGAGCGCAGTGCAAGATATTCTGCTTCATTTTTGGAAGTTGCTATGGATGTTTGCTTCCACTGGTGTTTTTATGATCAAGCTTACATCCTGCATAATCTGCATCTGAATATCCAACTAAATGGAAAGATGAGTCCTTAGCATACCATAAGCCCACATTTTGTGTGCCTTTAAGATATTTCAATATGCGTTTGGCAGCTGAAAAATACGATTGCTTAGTATCTGCCTGAAATCTAGTACATATGCAAACAGCAAATACAATATCAAGATGACTAGCAGTTAGGCATAATAAGAACCTATTAAACCTCCGTAAAATGCCGTCTCAACTGATATTCCCCCTTCATCTTTATATATTTTAATCGATGATCTCATGGGAGTATTTGCAGCTGAAAATCTCTATGCCAAATTTCTTAAGAAGTTCCTTCGTGTATTTTGTCTGACTGATAAAACTACCAGTTTCCAATTGTTTCACTTGCAGACCAAAAAAGAACATCAGTTCACCCATCATACTCATCTCAAATATTTCATGCATTAACTTGGCAAATTTCTCACATAATTTAGGGTTAGTTGACCCAAAAATAATATCATCAAATATATTTGCACAAGTAAAATATGATCATTCTTTCAAAATTTGAACAAAGACTTATCAACTGATCCAACAGTGAAATCTTGATCGGTTAAAAATTTTGATAAAGTATCATACCAAGCTATGGGGAGCTTGTTTAAGACCATACAACGCTTTGTTCAAGAGATAAACATAAACAGGAATAGAGTGATTAACAAAACCTGGTCGTTGTTCAACATACACTTCTTCCTGCAACTGACCATTCATGAATGTACTCTTGACATCCATTTGGTAGACTTTGAAGTATTTGAATGAGGCATAAGCAAGGAATATTTTGATTGCTTCCATGCAACTGGTGCATATGTCTCGTCGTAATCAATTCTTTCTTCTTGCCTATATCTTTGTGCTTCAAATCTCATTTTTTGCGTACACTTGAACCGTCTTTGTTCAGTTTGTTCCTGTAGACCCACTTTGTACCTATCATGGTTTTAGAAATTGGTCTTGGAACTAAAGTCTAGACATTGTTATGGGTAAACTGATTTATCTCTTCTTCCATAGCATTTATCCAGTTAGGATCAGCAAAGAGCTTCATCAGTTTTCATTTGTTCCAGTTGGAAAACAAATGTTGAATGAACAAATAAATTAAATGTAATGCCCCAAATTTGACGACTGTCCTCACTGTATCAAGACAAGACGGGTCTTTCCAGCGTACTTATGTCCTCAGTCACACGCACCCTGAAAAACTTCCCAGGAGGTCACCCATCCCAAAATTGCTCCAAGTCAAGCACGCTTAACTTTGGAGTTCTTATGTGATGAGCTACCGAAAAGAAGATGCACCTTTGTGATATGAGTAATACAAATCAAATCTTTTAAGCCCTCTTCAACTGTACAGTCCATTACATTGAACAGTCTCGGAATCCCTCTCATTCCCGTGTGGGTCGGTTCATTCATGTTCCCTCCACCTAGAAGCCTGCCAGGAGCCGCTCATTGTCCGTGCAACTGATGACACCGGCCATCACCCCCCGCCCTCTTCGGTCCCGGGCCTCACATGCCCACCAGCTTCCGCTTGGTTCGTCCCCGAACCATACCGTACTAAGAGAGGTCGGCTCTGATACCAACTGTAACGCCCTAGATTTGACGACTATTCTCACTGTATCAAGACGGGTCTTTCCAGCGTGCATATGTCCTCACTCACACGCACCCTGAGAAACTTCCCAGCAGGTCACCCATCCCAAAATTGCCCCAAGTCAAGAACGCTTAACTTTGGAGTTCTTATGTGATGAGCTACCGAAAAGAAGATGCACCTTCGTGATATGAGTAGTAAAAATCAAATCTTTTAAGCCCTCTTCAACTGTATAGTCCATTACATTGAACAGTCTCGGAATCCCTCTCATTCCCGTGTGGGTCGGTTCATTCATGTTCCCTCCACCTAGAAGCATGCCAGGAGCCGCTCATTGTCCGTGCAACTGATGGCACCGGCGAGCACCCCCCGCCCTCTTCGGCCCCGGGCCTCACATTAAACATTTGGTTTCTAGTTCTTACCGGATCAGATGGATTACCTATCACCAATTTTTGTGCATGTGATTTCTTCCATCTATAGTTGGGATTAGTTAGATCAATTTTAGCAACTGGTTCAGTTAGTAAGGAATATTTTGTTAGGAACAGCTTCCTGTTCAGCTGTTTGATCCACTATCTCTAGTTCAGGTGTTTGAAAGATATGTAGATTGATGTGAACTTATTCTTCACTCTCATCCTCCAAATTGATTTCTGTAAAGCGATCAGTTAGCTCAACTAGATCAGTTGGCTTGTCAGTTAGTGCAAATTCATCAAATACAACATGAATTTACTTTTCTACATTCGAAGTACATTTGTTAAACACTCTATAAGCTTTCTAAATCCTTGTTTCGGTTTTGGCTTGGGTTTGGGGACTTTCAGCAACTTATATTGAGTCTTAGGGTGTTAATAAAGGTTTGGTATCGGGTTGGTTCGAGTCGGGAGGGTAGTTTGGTCATTTGTTTTACAGAAAACGCGAAAACGGTGGTAAACGATCTATTCGGTAAGCGAATTGAGTCATTTTTAAAATGTAGGACCTAAGATTAAATTTCAAGCAAGCTACTGGAAATTTTTGGGTATTTTTAAAGTTTTAAAATCGAGTTGTCTCCTTGATTCAAAGTCTAGGATCGTCCGGATACGTATAGTGTTGAAACGTGTGCGGTCGGTTCAAGGAAAGTCGAGGGTGGTTTGAAATATCCTAAAATAATTCCAAATCATGTTAAATGTTATTTTTAGAAGTTTTAAAATATATTCATGATATATGCTATTTTTAGATGTTTTAACGTATTTGCATGTATTTGCTATTTTTAGCAATTTCGATGTATACAAATGATATGAGCCATTTTTGGGAATATTGAAGAATATGGAAAGTCATGAATGTTTTATGAAATTAAAAGGTAAAGGGAAATATTTTTGAGGAATGAGAATTGATCGTGACGAAAAGGTAGTAACGGATCCATTGAAAACATGAACGGTGAACTTGCAACGACAAAAGGGAGTGAACCGTCGAAAACGTGGGTGGGAATCCCAATGATAACGGATCCATTGAAAACGTGAACGGTGAAGTTATGTTTATGATAGTCGGTGGGATCGTCGAAAACGTGGACGCTGAACCCGACGGCCTAGTACTATGGTTTATAGATTGATCAATCGAATAAAAGCTGTCACTTTTGAGGAGCGGACTTCACATAAAAAGGATAATTTTAAATGGAAAAGGTTCATATTTAAGCATGATTTCAAAAGTTGCATATTTTGAAGGTTTCATGATTGCGTGGAAAAATCTATTTTCAGTAAAAGTAATTTGTATGCATGTGATTTTATAGTTATGTACTTGCTATATGAGGTTTGAGCATGCTGAGTCATTAGACTCACTAGGTTTGAATGGTTGTAGGTAATGATGATGTTGAGTCTTGAGGTGCGGACTATCGAGTTATCCGGAGGGCACTGTGCATACTCGAGGACCTAGAAATTCCGCATATGTTAATGACTTTTGATGATTTTATGGATTATCGCTTTTATTTATAGACTGTTAGGTGCTAGAATTATTGAGCTAAATTTTAGACTTTTAATTCTTACTTTATTATTCCGCATGAATGATTATGGATGACATGGAGTTTTGTTTATTTGATTATTTATGCTGGTTTATTTATGATGAAATGATTATGCATGACTGTACAAAAAAAAATAAAAAAAAAAACTAGTGTAAATTAAAATGAATTAGAAGTTAGGGTCGTTTCGGTTGGTATCAGAGCGGTGGTTCTTGAAAAGGGTTATGACTGCTGCTGCTTCCAAGGAGCTCGTGAAGTCACGCCTCAATGTTTGTGAGTTTTATTGCTTTAAAGTTTTATCTTCTTATGTATTAATTGATTAGATGTACTTTCTTAAATGACTATCAAAGATAAATATTAGATGCTATTTATTTTAAAACTGCATGTTGGTTACGTTATTATTTGAAAAACGTTCAGATAAAATGCCTCCTAGACGTGCCCCTATTAATGAGAACCGAGCTGAGAACAGTGTGAACCAACAAAGGAATGCACCCCCACCTCCTAATGGGATGCTGCTACTCGTGCCTTAGAGGGGATGGCTCGTTTCTTCGAGCAGCAGTTACAGCAACAACAGTTACAATAGCAGTTACGGTAGGCACCTAGGCCACAACATGATGTATATAATCAGTTCCGGAGGCAAGGGCCGAAGGAATTTTCTGTCACCACCGATCCCTTTGCTGCTGAGGCTTGGATTCGTGCACTCGAGGTACACTTTCGCTATCTTAATATGGGGAATACTGACCGTGTGAGGTGTACCACTTACCTATTTAGGGATGATGCTTCTTTATGGTGGGAAGGAGCCGAGCATGGTGTTAATCTTGCTACACTTACTTGGGATCGATTCAAAGAGATATTCTACGAGAAATACTTCACTGCTGATGTTAGAGGGCGATTGAAGAGGGAATTTATGACTTTCCGTCAGGGAGACGCTTCTGTTGCTGAATTTGTGAAGAAATTTGATAGGGATTGTCACTATGTACCCCTTATTGCGAGGGATGCTGATGAGAAGCTTAGACCCTTCATGGATGGTCTACGACCTACCATTCGGAATAATGTTATGATGATGGTCCTTTTGATTATGCTACTGCTACTACTTGTGCATTCCAGTCTGAGCAATCTTTGAAAGACATTGAGTTTGAAGTGCAGCACAAGAAGAACCGTACCCAACAATAGAATCAGCAGAATAAGAAGCCTTTCATGGAGGCTAGCAAGGGTCAGGGTCAGCAGAAATCGGGAGCGCAAAAGAATGATGTGAAGCCTTTGTGCAAGGAATGCAACCACCACCATTATGGCAACTGTCTATGGTTCTCTGGGAAGTGCTTCAAATGTGGAGAGCAAGGACATATTTCCCGCAATTGCCCTAAGCTACAGGCACCTGCAACTGGTAGGGCATATGCCATTCATGCTAAGGAGGCTGAAGCAGAGCCAGACTTTAACGTACCGTACTTTTTACTACTTGAAATTTTGCGGAAAAATTAAATATTTTCTTAAATAAATCGTGAACCTTCAAAATTCGATAAAACAAACTGTTCATCTCAAAGTAATTGCACAAAAGCTCTCAAAATAAAGTTTGACGAAAGGTATTTTCTTAAAATCTCATAACCAGTAACATAAATCAGAGTACTTTTAAACATTTCATAAATTCTTAAAAACTGGGCGGTCCTCGGGTCTAGCCTCCTGCTCAGCCCAAGCCAGCTCCTTGGTCCCCACCCCTAGTCTCCTCGAAATCATCCTCACCTACATCGATTTGTCTAGTGAGTCTAAAGACTCAACACGTATAAACTGGAAGTAATAAGTAATACGTAATAAAACCACATGCAACTTTAAAATAGAGCGTACATACTTGAACTTGAACATGCACTTAAACTTGAACATACATACATACATACATAGACGTGCCATAACGTGAAAACTTCTCATAAACATGCTTGCATACTTGTACAAAAATAACTTCATCATTTTGCGTAGAGATATGTTTTAAAGCAAATGGCCCATACATAAATACGCCTGATCAGACAAAACCACAGTACTGGACTGACAGGGAAGATCCACTGCCACATACATGAGATCCACGTTCATGCTTTAACGGGTGGATTGGTCCCTGGTCATGCTTTACCGCTTTCCAATCCTGATCTAAACCCGTTCATGCTTCAACGGGGTGGATTGGTCCCTGGTCATGCTTTACCGCTTTTCAATTCCATACATAAATTGGTCACAAGACATTTAGCATACCTCAAAAACTTAAAAATATTTTCTTTGCACATCAAACATACTTACTTGGCGTTGAGGGATTCGTTGGATCTCGCTTTTGGCCGCTACTGCACAAACTAACATGAGTTTGAAATACTTAACTTGCATAACTTAGACTTAGGTACTCAAGCTCACCACCGAAGTGAATAAGTAGCTTATGACATTCTAATTCCCTCGGGACTTGACCTCTTTTAATCATCGTACTAACCATTATCTTGAACCCCAAAACAAAACCTGATGTGAAGTCTAATTTTTTTTCCCAAAATATGAAGTACATGGACCCCGTGCCCAGGTCTGTGTATGGGTCCGTGTAGGTTCGCAAAAGAAATGTTCGAAAAGAATTAAGGACACGGACCCCGTGCTAGGGTCCGTCTAGGGGTCCGTGTAGACTCGCAAATTTGACACTTCAAAGGAAACAAAGGCACGGACCCCGTGTAAGGGTCCGTGTAGGGGTCCGTGTAGCCTCGGATAAAATCAACGTGCGGAAATTCTTATATTGTGCTTATTTCTCCCAACTCAACTGAATGGACTAAGAATCAATACCTCGAGACCCATCCTAGGATGCTATTACCTTGTTCCAAACCCGTACAAACACCCCCAAACAACGCCATCCAACCTACGACACAATACAACTCAAAAACACGAAAATTGACACCCAATCGCTTCCTACGACTTCTAATGAATTCAAGTGTCTATCGACACTAATTGGCATACCAAATACCAACCCAACATCATACTAAACATACCTAAATGCAGCAATGATCACCCATCGATCCCCAACGAAGCCTGCAACAATAAAACTTCAAGAACACATCAATAACATAATTTTTCAGAAAACTCAGTTTGAGCAGTCCCACGAAAATGATCATATCTCACTCAATTTTTATCCAAATAATTCGAATTTTATATCAAATCGAAGGTATCAAAAAGTTCTACATTTCATATGTTGAAAGTTTTTCCAAATTCCCGACCGAAAAATGGCAGTTTTCAAATTACAATGAAAAACGGAATTTCAGATCTAAAAATTATTTCAAAACTGATCCAACCAATTTTCTGCTCAAACTATGAACATCATACATGAATTTTACGCATAATAAATATAAACATAAATACTATGAAAAGATCGACACAGGAAAAACATAATATACGTGCCTTCTGATAATTAAAAAATACCAAAACGACGATACCGAAGCGGGAAGGATGCGAGAGACGATCCGAGGCGAACATGACACTATCTTCCTCGAAGAAAAGGGACCAAAATTGCCGAATTCTTATAGGAGAGAGGGCCGGCTGTCACTAGCTTGAAGAACCCTAGGTTTTTTTTCAAAAATATGAAATGAATGGATGTGTGTGTGTGTGTGAGAAAAACGTATAGATGTGTGTGTTTAAGTGTGTGTGCGTGTGTTTGCATAGTTAGGGGAATAAAAAAAAATTGGATTAATTAGCCAATTACTTTGCTAATTAAAATACTAACTCTATTAACAAATAATTAAAATGCTAATCCCTAATAATTTTGAATAACATCTCTTGGTTTTTAACAAAAAATAAAAATGCTTAAGTACTACATCCTTAAAGATTTTAAAAATCTTAAAAGCACCTAATAATTAAATTATGCTTTTAAAGTGCTACGACTAAATAAATTATTAAATTCCACATCCTTAACTTAAAATAAAATACCACATTTTAACATTGCCCAAAATCGTCACCGGTCTCTTTTCCTCGGTCCCGCATCGAAGAATCGCCTGAAACATGAAACTCGAGAAAAAATTTTAACGTACATCTCATAAACATAAATAATTTAAAATAGTGCATTTAAATAAATCATGCATCACTAAAATCCTTTTAAACTTAAATAAATGATTTAACAATCAAATAATTGCATGGGTTATACGGGTACTGAATTTGGGCTCTACAGTTCTTCCTCACTTATATAAATTTCGTCCTCGAAATTAAACCTTACCAAACAACTCTGGGTAGCGAGTCCTCATGTCTGCTTCGGTCTCCCAAGTGGCCTCTTCCACTGATTGATTTAGCCACCGGACTTTGACCAACTTGGTCACTTTGTTCCGAAGTCTGCGCTCTTGCCTGTCTAGGATTTGGACAGGTCTTTCCTCATATGACAGATCTGGAGCAAGCTGCAACGGCTCGTAGCTCAGAACATGCGAAGGATTAGTTAGGTACTTCCTCAGCATTGAGACATAGAATACATTGTGTACGCGAGCCAGATTCGGCGGAAGGGCAACACGATAAGCTAGTGTCCCAACTCTGTCAAGAATCTCAAACGGTCCAATAAACCTCGGGCTCATCTTGCCTCTTTTACCAAACATCATAACACCCTTCATAGGTGATATCTTTATAAAAACGTGATCACCCACGGCAAATTCGAGATCTCTCCTCCTCTTATCAGCATAACTCTTTTGGCGACTCAAGGCAGTCTTCATGTTGTCTCGTATCTTGACCACCACATCTGCAGTCTGCTGAACTAACTCTGGACCAAGTTCTGCTCTTTCACCGACTTCATCCCAATGAATCGGCGATCTGCACTTCCTTCTATATAATGCCTCGTAGGGAGCCATATCTATAGATGTTTGGAAACTGTTGTTTTAGGTAAACTCCATTAGAGGTAGCTTTGATTCCCAACCCCCTTGGAAATCGATTATGCAGGCTCGCAATAAATCCTCCAAAACCTGAATCACTCGCTCAGACTGGCCATCTGTCTGCGGGTGAAAAGCTATACTGAAAAGCAACTTCGTCCCCATGGCTGCGTGCAAACTCTTCCAAAAGGATGATGTAAACCTCGGGTCCCTGTCGGACACAATAGAAATTGGGATCTCGTGCAATCGAACTATCTCCCTGATATAGAGCTCCGCATACTGCGTCATGGAGAAAGTCGTCTTCATTGGCAAGAAGTGCGCTGACTTAGTGAGTCGATCCACTATGATCCAAATAGCATTAAATCCTCTGACTTACCTCGGTAAACCAACTACAAAGTCTATGATGATATTCTCCCATTTCCAGTCTGGGATAAGGAGTGGCTTAAGCATTTCTGCTGGCCTCTGGTGCCCTGCCTTCACCTGCTGACAAGTGAGACATTCAGACACAAATCGATGGATGTCTCTCTACATACCTGGCCACCAATACAGAATTTGTAAATCCTTGTACATTTTGGTACCTCCCGGATGGATGCAATACGGAGATACATGTGCCTATGACAGAATATCCTCTCTGATCGAATCAATACTAGGCACTCACATTCTACCTCTGTATCTCATGATACCATCAGACACTGTGTAGAGTACACGGCCCTTGGCCTCATCCTTCAGTCTCCATTTCTGTAATTGCGCATCTGAAGACTGACATGCACGGATACGGTCTAACAACGAAGACTGGTCTGTCATATTAGACAGCTTAGGAGTTCTTCCCTTAGGATAAACCTCTAACCCAAATCTCTGAATCTCTGACTGAAGAGATCTCTGCACTGACAGCTGTTCTACGACCGCAACCTTTCTGCTCAAAGAATCTGCCACCACATTAGATTTCCCCGGATGGTAGCTAATTTCACAATAGTAGTCTTTTACTAACTCTAACCACCGTCTCTGTCTCATATTAAGCTCTTTCTGCGTGAAGAAATACTTGAGACTCTTGTGATCAGTAAATATCTGGCATTTCTCGCCGTACAAGTAATGTCTCCATATCTTCAACGCAAAGACCACGGTAGCTAACTCAAGATCATGAGTCGGGTAGTTCTTCTCATGCATCTTCAACTATCTGGAAGCATAAGCTATCACCCGACCATGCTGCATCAAAATTGCGCCTAAATCGAGCTTAGATGTATCGGTGTATAGCACAAAATCTCCTTGCCCTGCTGGCATGGCTAACACTGGTGCTAAGACCTTGCTTCAAAGTATCAAAGCTCTTCTGACATTCATCACTCCACACGAACTTGGCATTCTTCTTGGTCAATGAAATGAGTGGCACTACTAATGAAGAAAATCCCAGAATAAACTTCCTGTAGTACCCTGCTAAGCCTAGGAAACTGCGGATCTCTGATGCATTCTTCGGCTCAACCCATTCCTTAACGACTGCTACCTTAGCTGGGTCCACCTCGATGCCACTGCTAGAGATTATATGACCCAAAAATGCTACCTTCTCCAACCAAAATTCACACTTACTGAATTTTACGTACAGTCTGTGTCTCTATAAAACCTGCAACACCGTGCTCAAATGCTGACTGTGCTCCTCATGGTTCTTCGAGTAAATAAGAATATCGTCAATGAATACTATGAAGAACTGATCAAGATAGGGATGAAATACTCGGTTCATGAGGTCCATGAAAATAGCTAGAGCGTTCGTCAGTCCAAAAGGCATCACTAAGAACTCGTAATGCCCATACCTGGTTCTGAAAGCTGTCTTGTGCACATCTGCATCCTTTACTTTCAACTGGTAATACCCTGATCGAAGGTCTATTTTAGATAACACGGTAGCTCCCTGCAACTGATCAAACAAATCCTCGATCCTAGGTAGAGGGTACTTGTTCTTGATCGTTACCTTTTTCAACTCCCGGTAATCGATGAACAGTCTCATGCTCCCGTCTTTCTTCTTCACAAAAAGCACTGGTGCGCCCCATGGTGAGAAACTAGGGCGGATGAATTCTTTTTCTAGAAGCTCTTGAATCTGCTGCTTGAGCTCTAACATTTCAGCTGGAGCTAACCGCTACGGTGCCTTAGAGATTGGCACCGTGCCTGGCACAAGGTCAATGGAAAACTCCACCTCCTCTCTCTGGTGGAAGACCTGTAATATCGTCTGGGAAAACGTCGGGAAATTCTCTGACCACCGGTACCTCAGATAAAGATGGAGTGGGCACATCAGGTGTTGAAATGATGTTGGCCAAGAAAGCCTGACACCCCTTAGAAATGAGTCTCCGCGCCTGCATGCAAGAAATCATGCGGGGGAAACTTCTCCATCTGTCTGGATCAAATAAAAACTAATCCATTCCCATCGGTCTGACCAACACTGATCTCTTCTGAAAGTCAATCAGGACTCTGTTCTTCGTCAGCCAGTCCATGCCCAAAATAATGTCGAATTCTGGCATCGGCAATACTACCAGGTCGGCATACACTAGGTGTCCATGCAGTTCCAGATCAATATCTCTGATCACACTAGTAGCTAATAGTTCTTCCCCTGATGGGACTGTCACCGAGTAATTCACGTCAAGACCGACAGACTTGATGTCCAAATGATTAGCGAACGTCTCCGAGATAAAGGAGTGAGTGGCCCCTGAATCTATCAGGGCCTTCATGGCTAATCTCTTTATGAAAATGTTTCCTGAGAGACGTTATTACAACACACTAGCTCATATCGCCAAAAATTCTAATATTAACCTTATGCAACAAAAGACACCAAAAATACCAACTAGCATCCTAATAGTCCCAAATCAAAACGAACATACAAGGTAACGTTTAATACTGTACTGAATTAAATAATTTACCGGTCAACAGTGTCGTGTCTGGGTTCGCCTCCTGTGCATGCATGGCGAACACTCTGCCCTGAGTTGGCTGCCTCCACTATGGGTAGTCCTTTAGCATGTTGTCACTGGCTCCACATTTAAAGCACTTGCCTGACCCATATAAACATTGCCCCAGGTGCTGGCGGTTGCACTTAGGACACACTGGGAAATCACCGGGCTTCTGAGGCGCCCTCTGCTGCTGAATTGGACCCTTGCCCTTTGGCGGTCCCTGATGTGGCTTCTTCCCTGGATGTCCCTGGAAGGGCTTCTTGGACGGAGGTCGCTGTTGATGCTGCTGCAGCTGCTGTGGAGCCTGATAAGGCTTCTTGCCCTGTCTGTCAGCCTCAATATCTCTCTGATCATGTTCTGCCGCCAAAGCTCTAGACACGGCAACTGCATATGTGGTAGGACCAGCAACTCGAACATCTCGGCGCAAGATTGGCCGCAACCCATCCATGAAATACCTCAACTTACCCTGGGCATCATTAGCTATCAGGAGCACAAAGTGACACCCTCTCTCAAACTTTCTAACAAACTCTGCAACACTACTGTCTCCCTGTCGCAGTGTAATCAATTCCCTGGTCAGTCTGGATTGTACTTCCTCGGTGAAGTACTTGGAGTAGAATATCTCCTTAAAGCCATCCCAAGAAAGGGTCTGCAAATTCACTGCTATGGACGCGCTCTCCCACCACAGCCTGGCAGTCCTCGATCAGTAGAAATGTGGCACACCTGACCCTATCTGCATCTTGCAGCTCCATAAAGGAAAAAATCGCCTCGATGGATTTAATCCATCCTTCGGCTATCATCGGGTCAGTAGTCCCCGAAAACTTCTTTGGCTCATCCGCCTGAACCTCTCGTAAACTGCCTCTGGTCTGGGCCTCGCCTCTGTATTTGCCGCAGCCTAGTTCCCCGCAAACTGTGCGAGCCTTCATATCCGGAGATGGAGAATTAAAAATTTTCTTAAATAAATCGTGAACCTTCAAAATTCGATAAAACAAAATGTTCATCTCAAAGTAGTTGCACAAAAGCTCTCAAAGTAAAGTTTGATGAAAGTTATTTGCTTAAAATCTCATAACCAGTAACATAAATCAGAGTACTTTTAAACATTTCATAAATTCTTAAAAACTGGGCGGTTCTCGGGTCTAGCCTCCTGCTCAGCCATGCCAGCTCCTCGGTCCCCACCCCTAGTCTCCTCCAAATCATCCTCACCTGCATCGATCAAGTCTAGTGAGTCTAAAGACTCAACACATATAACTGGAAAGTAACAAGTAATACGTAATAAAACCACATGCAACTTTAAAATAGAGCGTACATACTTGAACTTGAACTTGCACTTAAACTTGAACATACATACATACATAGACGTGCCATAACGTGAAAACTTCTCATAAACATGCTTGTATACTTTTACATACATAACTTCATCGTTTTGCGTAGAGATATGTTTCAAAGCAAGTGACCCATACATAAATATGCCTGATCAAACTAAACCACAGTATTGGGCTGACATGGAAGATCCACTGCCACATACATGAGATCCACGTTCATGCTTTAACGGGTAGATTGGCCCCTGGTCATGCTTTACCGCTTTCCAATCCTGATCTAAACCCGTTATGCTTTAACGGGGTGGATTGGTCTCTGCTCATGCTTTACCGCTTTCCAATTCCATACATAAGTTGGTCACAAGACATTTAGCATACCTCAAAAACTTAAAAATATTTTTTTTGCATGTCAAACATACTTACTTGGCATTGAGGGATTTGTTGGATCTCGCTTTGAGCCGCTACTGCACAAACTAACATGAGTTTGAAATACTTAACTTGCATAACTTAGATTTAGGTACTCAAGCTCACCACCGAAGTGAATAAGTAGCTTATGACATTCTAGTTCCCTCGGGACTTGACCTCTTTTAATCATCGTAATAACCATTATCTTGAACCCCAAAACAAAACCTGATGTGAAGTCTAATTCTTTTCCCAAAATATGAAGTACACAGACCCCGTGCCCGGGTCCATGTATGGGTCCGTGTAGGTTCGCAAAAGAAATGTTCCAAAAGAAGTAAGCACGGACCCCGTGCTAGGGTCCGTCTAGGGATCCGTGTAGGCTCGCAAATTTGACACTTCAAAGGAAACAAAGGCACGGACCCCATGTAAAGGTCCGTGTAAGGGTCTGTGTAGCCTCGGATAAAATCAACCTGCGGAAATTCTTATATTGTGCTTATTTCTCCCAACTCAACTGAATGGACTAAGAATCAATACCTCGAGACCCATCCTAGGATGCTATTACCTTGTTACAAACCCGTACAAACACCCCCAAACAACGCCATCCAACCTACGACACAATACAACTCAAAAACACGAAAATTGACACTCAATCGCTTTCTACGACTTCTAATAAATTCAAGTGCCTATCGACACTAACCGGCATACCAAATACCACCCCAACATCATACTAAACATACCTAAATGCAGAAACGATCACCCGTCGATCCCCAACAAAGCCTGCAACAATAAAAATTCAAGAACACATCAATAACATAATTTTTCAGAAAAAGCAGTTTGAGCAGTACCACAAAAATGATCATATCTCACTCAATTTTTATCCAAATAATTCGAATTTTATATCAAATCGAAGGTATCGAAAAGTTCTACATTTCATATGTTGAAAGTTATCCCAAATTCCCGACTAAAAAATCGCAGTTTTCAAATTACAATGAAAAACGGAATTTCAGATCTAAAAATTATTTCAAAAATGATCCAACCAATCTTCTGCTTAAACTATGAATATCATACATGAATTTTACGCATAATAAATATCAACATAAATACTATGATAAGATCGACGTAGGAAAAACAGAATATACATTCCTTCTGATAAATAAAAAATACCGAAACGACGATACCGACGCGGAAAGGATGCGAGAGACGATCCGGGACGAATGGCACTATCTTCCTTGAAGAAAAGGCACTATCTTCCTTGAAGAAAAGGGAAGAAAATTACTGAATTCTTATAGGAGGGAGGGGCAGCTGTCACTAGCTTGAAGAACCCTAGGTTTCTTTTCAAAAATATGAAATGAATGGATGTGTGTGTGTGTGTGAAAAACGTATAGATGTGTGTGTTTAAGTGTGTGTGCGTGTGTTTGCATAGTTAGGGGAATAAAAAAAATTGGCTTAATTAGCCAATTACTTTGCTAATTAAAATACTAACTCTATTAACAAATAATTAAAATGCTAACCCCTAATAATTTTGAATAACATCTCTTGGTTTTTAACAAAAAAAAATGAATAACTACTACATCCTTAAAGGTTTTAAAAATCTTAAAAGCACCTAATAATTAAATTATGCTTTTAAAGTGCTACGACTAAATAAATTATGAAATGCCCCATCCTTAACTTAAAATAAAATACCACATTTTAACATTGTCCAAAATCGTCACCGGTCTCTTTTTCTCGGTCCCGCATCGAATAATCGCCTGAAACATGAAACTCGAGAAAAAGTTTTAACGTGCATCTCATAAACATAAATAATTTAAAATAGTGCATTTAAATAAATCATGCATCACTAAATTCCTTTTAAACTTAAATAAATGATTTAAAAATCAAATAATTGCATGGATTATACGAGTACTGAATTTGGGCTCTACACAGACACGATTCTGATTAATGATAACTTTGTTGTTTAATGATTTTACATTGCTTTTATACATGAAATATTAATTTGATTATCGGAATTGATTAAGAAAATGAGGAACTTAGAGGAAAATAAGTTGCATGCCCTACTTGAGCTGGATTTAAGAGATGACATTGAAAATTTGAGCGTAAAATATAAGTTTTAATAAAATAAATGAATAAATCGAAACAAATTAATAATTTTTGGCCTTAAGAATGGAGGAATGAAATTTGGGGCGTTGATTGTAAAGTAATCAAAAATTTAGGGATTAAACAATGAATTTCGAGAAGTTTATGGCCTAAATTAATTGAGCTCGAAAATTTATTGGGAAAGAAATGAAGTTTTCGAGGTTTTAAGGACCGAAATTAAGAAAGTTAGAAACTTTAAAGGCTGAAATGCTATCTCCGGAAATTAAGAGGGCTAAGTGTGATAATTTTCGAGAACGACTATGGGTTCATAGTGAAGATTCACTGAGAGAGGTTGTTATAAAGGAAAACCATAACACCCCGTACTCCATTCATTCTGAAAGAGCGAAGATGTATAAGGATCTGTAGCAATTGTATTGGTGGCCAGGTGTGAAGCAAGACATCTTGCATTTGGTGTCCAAATATTTGACATGCCAGCAAGTAAGGCAGAGCATTGTAATACGCAGCGAAAGTGTGATAGGATTCAAAACTTAAGCCAATTAGATTAAGTATGAAGTGAATGAGGGAGTCTAAGTTTTTCAATAATCAAGACTAGAAAAAAATTTTGATGACGAAATTCTATTTAAGGGGGAAGGAATTGTAACGCCCGAAAACCCGAACACACTAACCACATGCATGCATGAAAAGATATTTGAAATTTATTTAAATTAGTGGTCTAGAAGCATGTTTAGTATTTGCATGGTTTAACAATGATTATGTAATCGTTATGAATATAAACTGTGTGCGGTCGAATACGCGATGCACGGCAAAGGACGAGAATCGGGACGATTTTGATAAAGTTTCTAGTTTTAGAAAGTTATAAATAAAAATTTCTATATTTAGAAAGTCTAAATTAGGAAAGCGGAAATAAATTTATAGTAAGGGACGAATTTAATCAGTAACGAACTTTTACGAAGAAAATTATTAGTTTCGGGCGTTCGATATTAGAAACGAGTAGCACCAAATATTTTAAATATTGTTGGGACTCTTAGTAAAGATTAATTAAGTATTTAATTAATTTCTTAATTGGGCCTAGAGTAGGAAAGATTTAATTAAATAGTTAGGGCCCATCATGTAAATTAAGACCACTATTAACTTATTTAAAAGAATCCTACCATACCACAAACTCCTCATTCACGTCTCCCCCATCCATCAGCACACACTCACATACACTAGAGTCCTAGGAGGCCGAAACCTAGAGGAAGGAAGGAAAAATTTGCACTCCGTTCGTCTCTCGTTGCGCCTTCTCTCATATCTAATAAGAAATAAGGATCAAGGCATGTTTTCTAACCCTTTTTCAAGCACCATTCACACCATAATATTTCATGAATCTGATTTTGTGCGAAAAACTTGTGAGGATTATTTTTTAGGCTTCCTACATGTACATATCATGTTTTCATAAAAGATTTTTGATGTTTATTAAATTGTTGAGGGAAGGATGCAAACCGAGGGTTCCAAGGGCTAGGTCTAGACAATTAGGAAGATGTTTGTAAGGACAATAGATGAGCCAAACCACCATGGGGCTGCTGTCCCTGCACATGATCGTATGAGGCCGAGAAGTGGGAAGGGTTCGGGCTTTGGGTTCCTTGAGTCATGGGGGCTGCATGGGACCCTAGTCATGGTCTGTAAGGATTTTTTAGGGTCCTAAGAAGGTCTAGGAGTGGTTCAGCAGGGGCTGGAATGAGCTGGGGAAGCACAGAGGTCGTGACTCCATAGGCGTGCAAGTTGGCTTGTTTTGGGGCGTGAGGTTCATAGGGCTAAGGGGTTAGTTTAAGGGTTGTACCAGGGGCTGTGGACGTGCTTTAGGGTCCTGGTGAGGGGCTAGTGTGAGCCAAAAGTCGAACCAAGGGCAGCCATAGCCGCTGGAGCCTTTGTTCCAATTATGCACATGAAGATGCATTCGGCACGCGGCTGCTAGGGGGGAGTTGGTGACTTGAGCGTCTGGTCTGTGTTCAAAAGGGGCTGACCATGGTCTTATTTAGTGTTTAAGGAAGGGGTCTAGGGCCTGGTTTGGGATCGTTTCAAGCCGTGGTCCGTTCGGGGTCGTAAATTGCCCGAACGTGTCAAAATAGAAGTGAGCCTAGGTTAAATTCTAAATCCTTGTTTCGGTATTGGCTTGGGTTTTGGGACTTCCAGCAAGTTATATTGAGTCTTATGGTGTTAATAAAGGTCTGGCATCGGGTTGGTTCGAGTCGGGAGGAAAGTTTGGTCATTTGTTTTACCGAAAACACGAAAACGGTGGTAAACAATCCATCCAGTAAGCGAATTGAGTCATTTTTTAAACATAGGACCTAAGATTAAATTTCCAGCAAGCTACTGGACATTTTTGGGTATTTTTAAAGTTTTAAAATCGAGTTGTCTCCTTGAGTCAAAGTCTAGGGTCGTCCAGATACGTATAGCGTTGAAACGTGTGCGGTCGGTTCGAGGAAAGTCGAGGGTGGTTTGCAACTTCCTAAAACAATTCCAAATCATGTTAAATGTTATTTTTAGAAGTTTTAAAGTATATGTATGATATATGCTATTTTTAGAAGTTTTAACGTATTTGCATGTATTTGCTATTGTTAGCAATTTCGATGTATACGAATGATATGAGTCATTTTTGGGATATTAAAGAATATGGAAAGTTATGAATGTTTTATGAAGTTAAAAGGTAAAGGGAAATATTTTTGAGGAATGTGAATTGATCGTGACGAAAAGGTAGTAAGGGATCCGTTGAAAACGTGAACGGTGAACTTGCAATGACGAATAGATGTGAACCGTCGAAAACATGGGCGGGAATCTCAATGATAACGGATCCGCTGAAAACGTGAACGGTGAAGTTATGCATATGATAGTCAGTGGGATCTTCGAAAACGTGGACGTTGAACCCGACATCCTAGTACTATGGTTTATAGATTGATCAATCGAATAAAAGCTGTCACTTTCGAGGAGCGGACCACATAAAAAGGAAAATTTTAAAAGGAAAAGGTTCATATTTAAGCATGATTTCAAAAATTGCATATTTTGAAGGTTTCATGATTGCATGGAAAAATCTATTTTCAGTAAAAGTAATTTTTGTGGATGTGATTTTATAGTTATGTACTTGCTATATGAGGTTTGAGCATGCTGAGTCATTAGACTCACTAGGCTTGAATAGTTGTAGGTAATGATGATGTTGAGTCTTGAGGTGCGGACTACCGAGTTATACGGAGGGCGCAGTACATACCCGAGGACCTAGAAATTCCGCATATGTTAAAGACTTTTGATGATTTTATGTATTATCGCTTTTATTTATAGACTGTTAGGGTGCTAGAATTATTGAGATAAATTTTAGACTTTTAATGCTTATTTTATTTATTTCGCATAAATGATTATGGATGACATGGAGTTTTGTTTATTTGATTATTTATGCTAGTTTATTTAGGATGAAAAAATTACGCATGACCGTAAAAAAAAAAAAAAAAAAAAAAACTAGTGTAAATTAAAATGAATTAGAAGTTAGGGTCATTTAACTGCCTCTTGTGCTGCATCTCAAAATCAATTTCTTTCAAAGATTGCTCAGTTTGAAATGCATAGGTGGTAGCAGTAACATAATCCAAAGGACGCATCAGAGCAGCATCCCTCGCAATAAGGGGTACAAAGTGAAAACCCCTATCAAATTTCCTCACAAACTCAGCAACAGTCGAGTCTCCCTGACAGAGGCTCATAAACTCCCTCTTCAGTCGCCCCCTAACATTAGCAGTAAAATACTTCTCATAGAATATCTCCTTGAATCGAGCCCAAATAAGAGTAGCGATGTCAATACCATGCTCGGCTCCCTCCCACCATAAAGAAGCATCATCCCTAAACATGTAAGTGGCACACCTCACACGGTCAGCATCCCCCATATTCAGATAACAAAAGAGCACCTCGAGTGCACGAATCCAAGCTTCAGCAGCAAAGGGATAAGTGGTGCCAGAAAATACCATCGGCGCTAGCCTCCGGAACTGATCATAAACATCGTGTTGTGGCCTAGGAGCATGCTAAATTGCTCAAATAAACGGGTCATGCCCTCAAGTGCGCGAACAGCAGCATCCCCATTAGAAGGCGGGAGTGGATTCTCTTGAAGGTTCTCATTATTCCCAGCTTGATTCTCAATAACAGGGGCACGTCTTGGAGGCATTTTATCTGAATGTTTTCCAAATACTAACGTAACTAACATGCATTTAAATCTAAGTTTTCTAATCATGTAGCATATCCTAATCCATTAAGCAATTTAAGCATACAAAGCATATATACTCAAAAAGCTAGTAAACATGCGACGTAAACATATTATTCATGTAATCATGTAGGCAGGAAACATCATAATAAATCATATAAAACATGTAAACTTACAGATTGAGGCTTGACGACTGATCTTCCCGGCACTGATGGTGGCACAACCCTTTACAGAACTATTGCTCTGATACCAACTGAAACGTCCACTACTCATTTTGCTTAAAAATTACTAAAATTTTTTTATTTTTTTTAAACACTTACTATTGAATCGGCCGAATATGCACATAAAAATATTTTGACACCATTTTAAAATAAAACCAACCAACTAATATTTGAAAAATCAAAGGAATAGTTCAAATCGTAATATCGTCAAACGTTTTACCAAACCTAAAAAGCAATAATTTGAAAAATATAGCTCATACTAAAATCTCTCAAAAACCACTCAAAGCATAAATAAAATTCGTAAATCTTAAACTTAAGTCATAAGTGCGGAAAATAGAAGCGCTAGTCCTCGGGTTATGTGCACCTCTAGTCCAGTTAGATCAAGCATCAAGACCTCCACTACCTTCAACATCATACTCACATGCATCGACGATCATACCTAGTGAGTCTAAAGACTCAAAACAACATGTTCTTGATAACAAATAATACGTATAAAATCACATACTACAATGAAAATACTTTTACATAAAATAACATTTTCATGACATACATAAAATTAAACATAATCATTTTCATAAACATTTTCATATCGACATATTCATATTCATATTCATCATAAATGTATTCATATTCGTTGAATTATCATTGATTGTGACTTTCGTATTCGTCTTCGTATTGGGCGATGGATCCATCTACATGTAACCACAGAACTGAGCGGTGGGACATCAGCGAAACTCTCACCCGTCTACTGATTCTTTGCCTTACGCATTAACATAGCATCGTATCACGTGTTCGTATTAGTCACAATCTCCTCCCATCCTGCAACATTTCGTATTTCCATCACTTTAAACATGCATAATATATTATTTTTTATTTTAAAATCAAGCATGCAACAAGTCTTTTAGCGTCAACATAATATCATAAAAATCCATAAACATTTAAAATCAACATTTTAACATATAAAACAGCAATCAGAGCACTGTCCATGACGTTTACTAATTTCTAGGCGTAAAATTACCGTTTTACCCCTAGGCAGAAAAATCCTCAAATTTGACTTTTTCTTAATTCCATTGACTCTAACATGTCTCAAATAATTATTTAATTTTAAATTAAATTTCTCATAATTTTATTTAGCTTAAATACTAGAATTTAAATTATTCCATAATTATTCGTTTTTAATGCGTTTTAATCCCAAATAATTTCAAACTTTAATATAAAATTTTTAAATTCAAAACTTAAACTTTTTATATTATTTTAGTCATTTTGGACCACGACTCGACCTCCGTGAGCGATGTTTCGATTTTATTTTTAAAGAGAAAACCCTACGACCTTCGAACAAGCCCCTTCGAGCCATCTTGTTATTCCATTGAGCCAAGCTCGAGCCCTGAGCCAACATCGAGCCAACCATTCCCTAGACCCTACTGGACCCTAAGAACCAAAGGAACCTGCCCCTAGCCCAAAATCCGAACCACCCAACCAGATGAAGAAGTGGCCAAGAACTCCCTTCATGGCATGGACTCTTCGATCAACGCCTACGATTTAGCCAACCGCACCTAGCCCATGAACCAGCCCCTGGTGCACCCTCCTACCACTCTAAGGAGTCACCCTAGCCCAGCTATGAGCCCCCTGGCCGAGCCCCTTAACACTGCGCAAGCTGCACACCTGCGCATGTTGCATGCCTTGTCTCGGGTGGGACCCCAGCCCTCGACTCGAGCCCTAGCGTGGCTAGGACTCTCTCACTGACTCATACCTGGTCCTAGCCCAGCCCTGGTCCCAGCCAAACCCAAGCCAAGCAACCAAGCCCCTAAAACCGAGCTCTATGATCATCAAGTACATAATTTTGGTTTCCAGCTTTTGTTCTTCGTGTGGCAGCGTGTTGTGTGTGTTCTAGGACCCTAAAACTTGTGTAAAAAAATGTTTGATCATGTCATAATCATGACAGCCCCTTGCACAACATAAAAATATGATTTTGGAATCAAATACATGATTTAAAAATTCACATATGATGCATATACGAAATTGTTTCATGATGCAACTTGTTTTTTCATGCAAAACGATTTTAAATAAATACTATGGCGTAATTGATGAGAAAAAGGAAGAACATAGCATACATTTGCGTAATTTACGCACAAATTAGCGTTGATAATTGCGAAGAACGGCGACGAACGACCTTGGCTAAATCTCTTTGACAAAACCAAAGCTTCACCCTTCAAAATATTGTGTGTGCCTTGTATTTGCTGGTGGGGGAGAGTTTTGATTTGTGTTGGGGAGGTGGACGTGGGGTTTGTAGGGTGTTGGGTAGGTTTTTTGTATACTAAATACTTAATTAAACCACTAACAAGTCTTAGGCCCACCAAGGAGGTTAATTAGGCTCATTAGTGCTTAATTAAAATATTAAAAATTATTTGAGTAGAAAAGTTTGTGAATTTATTAGTCGGATTGCCAACACATTCGTATTTTTGTTGAAAAACCAACACCGATAAAATTTACGTCCCGGCGTATAAAATCACCTCAAAACCCCTTATTTTCAAAAATATTAAAAAGCATCAATCATATTTTAAATAATAAAAAACAATTATTTAATAAAAACATTTTCTATTTTTCAGTCCTCGATCTCCGTTCGTCGATCGCAACTCGAATAACTCTTAAAAATACATTTTAATGCATGTAAGTAGAAAAACTACTAAAATATCATATAAACATATCACATAATCAGTCTAGTGATTAAAATCAATTAATTAACCATTTTCCATATTTTCTAGATTGGCATGCAGTTGGATTACGTCGTCTTAATTTTGGCATTTACATGATTAAATACCTATCCGAGCCGTTTCGCCCAGCTCCCATTCTAGTTGTTCTCATCTCAAGTCTGAAAGGGTTCAATATTTAGCAACGAGAAGAAGTGGCAACTCAATCCAGACTAGCCTCCGTTGACCAAAAACCAAATGGAAGTGGATACTTGTAGAACCGGAGAAAGTATCCAATGCTCAAGCCACCATCAAATGTCGCAGTGGAGAGAGTTGATGAAATTGTAAAGGAAAGACTTGGGTTTTCACAAGTGGGTGGACTACAGGACGGTGGTTCATTTTCAAGTAATTATAAAAGAAAGAATACAAAAATCGGTTGCTGAACTGGAAAACAACATTCTTCACTCGGCAGAAATTGATTTGATTTTTGAATCAATGAAGCAACGAGACTTCATTGGTATGGAACTGCGACAGAGTGTGCAAAGATCATCAAGAAAAAGAGAAAATTTCTATGTACACTATCCGACAACAAGAGATGATGCTTCAGTGATGCCCTAAAGATGGTTGCTCTATCCATCTCCATGATTGTCAAAGTCAAGAGGTAGGAACTCGAGCTACCCTTCCTGTCATAGAAGAATAAATAATGGTTGCAATACATACGGCTAGAAACCAACCCTCATATGAGTTTGAAGTTCGTGTTAAGGAAACTCCAATAAGTGAACCAATAAGTTTTGTTGAGAATCATTAAACAGTTGAGCTCTCGAAAGAAAGTACTAGTGATCGATTAGCAACTCTGGCCGCTCATCAACTTTAGCTGACAATCAATATGCACAGCTAAAATCTAGTGCCGAATTTATTGATTAGCCGTTTTCTACCCCCATTTCCTCTTCATAGATACTACAGTTCATGATGTTGCCCCTCCAACTCCAAATCATGACAGAAATATGTCAGAAAAGACATTAACCTCAGTAGATGATGTAGTTAAGTCACTATATGAGTTTGAATTTGATCAGACCAAGATGGAACCTTCTTCTCGTATGATTTGAAAGCGGATCGGTTACGGTGCTCGGATGTGCAACGGAAGTTTTAAAAAATTGTTTTTCAACAGGAAAAACAAAACCGAGCACCTCACAATATGTGTAGCAAATAACAAAAACAAACATGTCATACATAGATTGTTTAAGAAATATACTTATCAATCTCTTAAGATTGATGATGGCTCCAACTAAGATGTTAAATACCTTACCTATTGAATGGTAGACTAATCTACAAGCCTCCTTTGAGTACTCGTTGCTCAAAATCAAGCCCACCACCAACAAGCTAAATCCACCTTACACTTGCACTTGAAAATGTAAGGCATTTTTCTTTGAGAAGTTTGTGCTTTCATCAACAATTTGAAGAAGCAAAATGAAAGGAATTTTTACTCAAAAATTTTGGCCAAGGTGAGTTAAGAGAGAAGGGGAGGAAATTTCTTTGATGCCTCAAAAAATGATAAATTGCATGAGCATGTCATGCATTGTTTAATGAAAAAGTTGCCTCCAACCTTTCATCTCCCTTGCATGCTTTTTACTTGGGCTTGTAACAATTACAAAGCACATGGACTTTTATTTAAATGTCTCAAATAAATTTGACACCAATTACCTTACTTGAATTTACTCAAGTCCACTAGTTGAATAATTATTTCTAATTGTGCTCTACAAGACCCAATGTTATTTAATTAATTCAACACTTGAATTAATTTAATTATTTAGACTCTACTAGGTCCACTAGTGTTTGATTAATTCAACACTTGAATTAATTTAATTTAGTCCATAATAATGTTTATGAAAATCACAATTTTCAAATACATTATTTATTTGAGCCATCTTTTAATTTAGCAACACTTCCACAAATTAAAAGTTACATTCCCCTTATAGAAGTCATACTTATAATTTTTCTTGTGCCTATAAACTCCTTTATAATCCGTTCAAAACATTAAACTATTTTCTTCTCAACGGGATCCAGAAAGTTAGCACTTATGTGCTCCCCAATGGTTCATTGATACAACTAGCAGTGGGTTCACATTTCAATGTGATTCGGGACTAAACATGTCTTTATATGAGCATACCCCAATTGCTTCATTCTTACTTATCAACTCCTTGATAATAAGAACGTCAGAGCTCAAGTCTGATAGTACCCAACCAATCATGTTAAACGTCTAGCAGCATCGTTTACATGATTCCCAAGGTATCAAATGACAGTGACTGCAAGAACCATTTTATTACGGTTAGCGTACAGTACAGTCCCTTCATCTCATATATCCCGACCGATTCGACAACTATTGGTATATCGAGAGTTGTCAATGAATCGATACTATGTGTCATGTCGTAGTTGCATCGATGGTGTAATCTAAGAAACCCCTTTCTTAATTACCACCATACTCTGATCAAAAATTTCATACTACATATATATGAGATCACATAGGATATCCATACCCGAAGGTAAGCGGTGAATCCCCGACTACAATGCATCGACTCTTATATGTTTCGACAAAACACCCAACATTGCCACCTGATGACTTCATGAGAGTCGGTAAACAAGTCAAAGTGCAATGCTAGCATATAGTGTCTCAATGTTGTCCCGGGTCATAAGGACTAATGGTGTACAACCATAAACTAGGACGTTTACACTCGATAAGTGAGAACCACTTGGAAAGTCCTTTATGGAGAGTTGTTCAGTGCACCTATCTGCATGCTCGGACATCACAATGTCTCCTACCAATGAAACATGGTACTCACATCGCAGATACTAGTCTCAAACTCGAGCGACCTATATCCTTCTTAGCGGCGGCTGAATCGACTAGGAACTGTTTAGAATATACTGTATTCCAAATATGAGTTTAATGATATTCATCATATGAGCATCTCATATTCTTTCTACTATTTGTATATTCAAGAACTTTATCTATGCAACATGCATGGGTATACATATAAAGATGTGCCAAAACAATAATTTCAAATATTATTAAAATAAAGATTGTTTATACATAGAGTTTCAACATGAACCCTCGGCCAACACTTGGCTCGACGGACACCTACTCTAACAATCTCCCACTTGCACTAGAGCCAACTACACATATGCTTCAAACACATTGATTCGCGATGCTTCTCGAATAATGGTCCAGGTAAAGGCTTAGCTAGTGGATCAGCAACATTATCTGTGGAGCCGACTTTGTCAATCGACACTTCTCTTTCCACAATCTCTCGGATGATGTGGTACTTTCTCAATACAAGTTTGGATTTCTGATGAGACCTAGGCTCCTTTGCTTGAGCTATGGCTCCCGTGTTGTCACAAAACACCGGGACAGGAGCAACTCCATTAGGAATGACGCCCAACTCTTGGACGAAATTTTTTATCCAAATAGCCTCATATTCTGAGCAAGAGACAACAGCACCATTGAGCATGAATATGAACTCAGAGGTTGACTTCGAGTCATCGATATCGCTTTGGATGCTAGAGTCGGTATAGCTTTTCAATTTCAGTTCTCCACCCTCATAGACCAAGAACAACTTATTGGTCCTTCTCAAAAACTTGAGGATGTCTTTCGCAGCTTTCCAGTGTGGAAGACCAGGGTTCGATTTATATATACTCACTACATTCAGTGCAAAAGCCACGTCAGGTCGTGTAGATATCATCACATACATGATGCTACCAATTGCAGATGCATAAGGAATGCTTGTCATCGCCGCTATCTCTGCATCAGTATTGGGAGACATAGACTTGAATAGGGACACGCCATGACACATTGGGCTAGTGGTAGGAACTCGAGCTACCCTTCCTGTCTTAGAAGATTAAATAACGGTTGCAATACATTCGGCTAGAAACCAACCCTCATATGAGTTTGAAGTTCCTGTTAAGGAAACTCCAATAAGTGAACCAATAAGTTTTGTTGAGAATCTTTAAACAGTTGAGCTCTAGGAAGAAAGTACCTAGTGATCGATTAGCAACTCTGGCCGCTTCATCAACTTTAGCTGACGATCAATTTGCACAGCTAAAATCTAGTGCCGAATTTATTGATTAGCCGTTTTCCACCCCCATTTCCTCTTCATATAGATACTACACTTCATGATGTTGCCCCTCCAACTCCAAATCGTGCGAAATATTTCAGAAATGACATTAACCTCAGTAGATGATGTAGTTAAGTCACTATCTGAGTTTGAATTTCATCAGACCAAGATGGACCCTTCTTCTCGTATGATTCATGATCGATTTTTTTAGAAATAAAGAGTATATACTGAGGAAGAACTCAAAATTGATTGACTACCTACGGGTAGAGGTAGTGGGTGCCCGTAAAAAAATAAATAAAAAGAATCCAAAAATCACTTATTCTGATTTTCACTGTACAGGTGAAAACAAAGACCCAACTCTTTTGTAATATGATTGTCTTCTATTTTTGTGGATCGGATTCCAGAATTAATGCCCGAAAACAAATTCCAACTGTCACTACATGACTTCCTCTCATTCAATTATCATTATAGTGTCTTTTTTCTGAGAAATCAACGTTATTGCCTTATCCTTCACAAAAACAACCAAAACCCAACTCTTGGTTCACAGTGCACCGCCTATTTGCTCTTAGTCGTGCAAGTTTCTTGAATTCGAGAAGCCATTCACCAATCATCATTCCCCAATTTTATTTTCTTTCAAGTCCCAAAATCCTCAACAGTTTCGCTGCAACGCTTTCTTTTTTATAGTTTGATTTGCAGAATCTTGAATCATGGCAGCTGATTACCCTGCAAGAAGAAATTCAAACACGCAGATTCTACAAGAACTCGAGGAACTTAGTGAGTCGATGTACCAATCACACTCTTCAAATACTGCCCGAAGAACTGCCTCTCTCGCTCTCCCAAGAACTGCAGTTCCCACCACTGATTCGACTGGGATTGAGAAAAACGAGGTGAAGATCATCAACCCGAAGCCTAGAACAAGGCGCATGTCCTTGTCTCCGTGGCGGTCTAGGCCGAAGATAGACGAAGAAACCGAGCAGACAGAACCAAGCGAAAGGTCAGCTCCAAAAGAAGGCAAAAGCAAGTGGACTGATGACCAACCAGCTGCTACATCAGAAAAAAAGGGGATTTGGAATTGGAAGCCGATGCGCGCCCTGTCACACATCGGCATGCAGAAGCTTAGCTGCTTGTTCTCTGTCGAAGTTGTCGCTGTTCAGGGCCTTCCAGCTTCCATGAATGGTCTTCGAATGGCAGTTTGTGTTAGAAAGAAGGAAACCAAGGAAGGAGCCGTGCAGACTATGCCATCCAGGGTGGCACAGGGAGTTGCTGATTTTGAAGAGACTTTATTCATGAGGTGCCATGTTTACTTCACCCCTGGTAGTGGAACGCAGATGAAATTCGAGCCGCGGCCATTTCTTATCTATGTACTGGCCGTTGATGCTGACGAGCTTGATTTCGGGAAAAGCACAGTGGATTTGAGTAATATGATTCAGGACTCTGTAGAGAAGAGCTTTGAAGGGACTCGGGTCAAGCAATGGGACAGTACTCTAAATCTGTCTGGTAAAGCCAAGGGAGGTGCACTTGTTCTAAAACTTGGATTCCAGATCATGGAGAAAGATGGAGGCCTCGGGATATATAGTCAGCCGGAGGGGCAGGGACAGAAGCCCAGGAAAAGCAGAACATATTCACCCTCTATTGCCCGGAAACAGTCGAAGTCATCATTTAGTATTCCGAGTCCAAGAATGTCGAGTCGAGCTGAAGCATGGACACCGTCACAGACTATAGAGGCTGCAGATCTACAAGGGATTGATGAACTGAATCTTGATGAACCAGCTCCTCCTACGCCTCCTTCAATTTCTCTTCCGGTAAAAAAGTCCGAGATACCAGAGACGAAGATGGATGATAATGATCTAATTGACTTTGATGTTGAGGATAAAGGAGTAGAAATTCAAGATAAAGATAGAGAGGAAGACGATCAATCTGAAGAAAATTCGGACAAAGTATCTTTCTCAGGTGAGGTAGTGAAGGAAGTTGTGCAAGTTCAGGATCAGCCTCACATCACAAGGTTGGCGGAGCTAGATGCGATTGCTCAGCAAATAAAGGCTCTTGAATCTATGATGGGGGGAGAGAAACCAATCAAAAGAGATGAAGAAACCATGATAGAAACGTTAGATGCAGATGAAGATAAAGTAACAAGAGAGTTTCTTCAGATGCTCGAGGATGCAGATGATGATATGAAGGTTAATCATGACGAAACCCGTTTGCTGAAGCTTGAAAAGTATGAAAATACAGAAGAGATGGATTCTGAGGCTTTTCTTCCTGATCTTGGGAAGGGATTGGGATGCGTGGTTCAAACAAGGAATGGAGGCTACTTGGCAGCAATGAATCCTTTAGATACAGCAGTGGCAAGAAAAGACGCACCAAAACTCGCGATGCAGATATCAAAGCCACTGGTTCTTCAATCAAGCAAGAGTGGATTCGAGTTATTTCAGAAGATGGCAGCAATTGGTCTTGAAGAATTGACCTCTGAGATCTTATCATTGATGCCTTTGGATGAGCTCAAAGGTAAAACAGCAGAGCAGATAGCATTTGAAGGCATTGCTTCACATATTATACAAGGAAGGAACAAAGAAGGTGCCAGTTCAAGTGCTGCTCGAAGCCTTGCTGCTCTCAAATCAATAGGAACTGCATTGAATAGCGGCAGAAAAGAAAGATTTTTAACTGGAATATGGACTGTCAGTGAAGAACCATTAACGGTCGATGAGATTTTGGCCTTTTCAATGCAGAAGATTGAGAATATGACTGTAGAAGGTCTAAAAATTCAGGCAGATATTGCTGAAGAAGATGCTCCATTTGATGTCTCCCCGCTCGATGCAAAAACCACTGCAGCTGATGGAAAAGTGTTCACTCACTTGTTGGAATCTGCAATTCCAATTGAGGACTGGATGAAACAGAAAAATGTAAAAGGATCTGATGATGATGCAGCGACCATAACAATGTTTGTGGTAGTCCAACTACGGGACCCAATGAGGCAGTATGAGGCAGTAGGAGGTCCTATGATAGCACTGATTCACGCACCATGTATATCCAGCAAACCATCTTACAGTTATGAGGAGAACAAGTACAAAGTGACGAGTTTGCAAGTCGGAGGCATAAAAATGAGAACATCAGGAAGCAAAAATATGTGGGATAATGAGAAGCAACGGCTTACTTCACTGCAGTGGATTGTAGCATATGGTTTGGGGAAGGCGGGAAAGAAGGCAAAACAATTTGCATCAAAGGGACCAGATCTTCTGTGGAGCATTTCGTCACGTGTGATGGCTGATATGTGGCTCAAACCAATAAGAAACCCTGATGTCAAATTCACCAAGTGATTGTCAGAGTTGTGTTGATCCTCAAGTGATATAACTCATGCATGCACGTAGATTCATTTCATTGAACAGAACATAAATGAGGACAGATTCTTCTGTGTTTTATCACGTTTGCAATCAAACTTTTTATTAGAAACTTCAATAAATGTCATTGTGCAACAGAGTTTTTGGTGGATTGTTCGACTTGGTGATTTAAATATCATGGTTTTAGTTTTAATTGCGAAAGCTAAGTTATTTATTGATTTGAGTTGTTAAAGTAGAAGAATGGAAGCCGTGCAACTCCCAGTACCAAGTAGCTTTCAATAAATCATTAAACAAATAAAACAATAGGATAACATCGCTACTTCTTCTGTCTATGGAGAGCATACCAGCATACAGATAAATGAATGATCAGTGGCCAAAGGTAAAACCTAAACATACTAAAATAATCAAGTTCAGGCATATAGCAATCAAAATACAAAGACTCAACCCGTGGTCGGTTCAAGCGACATTCGTTGCTATTTACCATGATCTGTTGATACATGTAAAAGTGATTAAAGCTGGAATAAACAAAATTTTAAGTATAACAGGAAGAATACAAGTTTACATGAAGGTGCAACAATACTATCATGATCTACCAAGGTTCTATACAAGCACGCAAATATTATAGTGAAGTAAATGTTGGTGGCCAGAGTTCCAGGACTTTATTGCTACGCTTGGTTTTATTTCCTCCAAAATATTTTTTCATCTCATTGCCATACCAACATAATACTACTCTTTGTTCAACTTGTCATTTCATTCCAAAAATGCTTTATCATGATATTATATAGTAACTTAGGGAACTACATTTTAATTTTAGGCCATCTCATATACCATTAAAAATAGAAATATAACCATAAAAAAAATCTCTTTCAAAAAACGAAATCAAGCATAAATCGTGTTTTCCAATACAGTTTCTCAAACTAATTTACAAAAATACAAGAAACAAAACCAAAGATTGCGAGAGTTTCTCATAAATTGGAACCCAAAAAACTCATTCACAGTTCATATTTTTCTATTATCGAGGGAGATAAAATAAGTATAACTCAGACACTTGTGTTTCGCATCTCTGCATGACAATAATAACATTTCGCTTCTGACTTGGCATTTGTATATGGAATCCAACAAAAAAAATTTGCTGGTCTACGCACTTGATGAGTTAATCTTAGGGTAATAGACTATTTGAAACTCCCTCCAATAAAAAGGGATAGAACTGCTAAGTCGGTCTGAAATGCGTGCCTCACACGCCAACACCTACCAGTAATCCCCACAAGAACAAGAGCCATCTCTAAAGTGATGAAAGCGAGGTGCATCCCTAATGACTAATTCTCTAGATGTAGTTTCAGATATCAACTTCATCACTAAATGACAGTCCCGACAAATTCGTAGACTCTTCATGATATATACAGTCATCCAAGAGGACAAACTCAGCATGCCAAAGGCCACAGCAAGCTTCTCGCCATGACAACTTTTTGGCTCAGAAAATCCAATTTATAGACATATTGCCCGGAATCCTCTATTTTCTCCATTAGCTTATCAATTTTCGTAAATTTACTTTCTTTGTGGATGACAAGTATGATCTACAGTGAACACGTGAACCCTGTTGTTGACTTCAATCCAGCTGCAACCTGGGTTTTTTCTTATTTGTTTATGTCTCATTGATTTTCTCACATCTGAAAGACCTTCTAACTTTCCAGAATCAGAGTACATGTTGGACATAAGTGCATAGCTCCCAGATTCCGCCACCCCAAATTTATTAAATGGAACATTGCTACACGGCACGCACAAGGAAGAGCTCCCCAAACAGAGGCATTTGTTTCCAGTTGCATTTCATCTATCAAATTTTCAGCCTTCTCCAGTAAACCTGCCCGACCAAACAGATCGTTCATAGAGGTTAAATAATCAGATGTTGGAGAGATACCATGGCTTTCAGTCAAAAACTAAAACAATGTTGACTCTCAGATAAAAGTCGAGAGTGGCTACAACCTGATAGAACTGACAAGTAGCTTATGTGGTCTGGTTTATATCCCAATTGTAACATAGATTCAAAACTTCAATCACTTTTCTACCATAACCACTGATTTAAAACTTCGATCAATTTTCTACCATAACAACTCTGAGCATATCCACAGACATCATGGCATTCCAGGGTATGGTATTTTTTGTGAGTTGTGACTATTGACTCAAAAACTTTTATGGATCTCCGATTCTTCAACACCTTGAATACAGAGTGACAATACAATTCACCACGGAGATGTGTGAAGCCAAACCACATTTTTCAGCTACGGATATAATTTGTTCTCCAAGTTTCAACAAAGCTAAACAAGCACATGCACTTAGTAAAGTTAAACATGTAATACGATCTCCTTTAGTCCCAAGTCTACACATCTGAACATAGAATTTGAGTTCGTCTTCCCAAAAACTATTTTGTATATATGTGGCTAACATTGAGCTCCATGTGATTACGTTCCGCTCGGGCATTTCGATTGAAATATTATTCTCCCACTTTTTTCACATTCCCAACTCGAGAAAGAGCAGTTATTATCGCTGTCCATGATATTATATCTTTTACCGGCATCAAATCAAAGGCATGATCTGCATCTTGAACATTATCACACTTACCATACATTGTGATGATAGCATTACCCACGGGCACATAGGAATCTACTTCAATCCGAAATGATTATGCGTGTAGTAGTTCCCCCATGCATTTGTCCTCCAAACTACAACAAACTCCAAGAACAGTAGCAAGAGTATATTCATCTGATGGTACAGACCCTCCCTCATCTTTTGAATGCCTCCATAGCTTCCATGGGGGAACCAAATTGAGCAACACCCTGTCAACTTATTAAAAACCCGCTTGCATACTCCAGCAAGCCACATTTGGCATACAAATTGACCAAACCACCGCCCGTATATTCATCAAGATATGGTATCATCCTAACAATTTGAGCATGTATACGAGTACCCCACGACAAATCACCAATGCTAGCACACAAACTTATAATAGAAGCATAAGTCATGGAGTTTTGGCATAACGTTCTTGAAACATTTCAAAAAAACAGATTGGACGCCGGATCCACTATCCCATGCTGAGATAGAATCAAAACATCGTGTTCCAAGAAACATCGCGCTCAGGGATTTGATAAAATAAATTAAGAGTCCTATCAATTCCATCAATTTGGAATACCCATAAACCATGCTATTGCAGCAAAAAAAACTAGGTCTAGCTATCATTAAGAATACTTTCTCTGCATAGTTTAGTTCACCGACTTTATATACAGATCAACTAGTGAAGAAACGACATGGGTATCTCCTAAATATTCAAATTTATGAACCAAACCATGCACCTGTAAAGCAATCTCCAGATAACCTAGCGTGGCAACGGCTTTCATCACGCGAGAAAAAGGAAAAAAAATCAGGATCACCATAACAACCCCAAAACATTATAACAAACACTCTTACCACATCTTCAACTCTTCCATTCTTAAAGTAACCCGAGATCATCAAGTTCCAAGACACGGTATCTCTCTTGGGCATTTCGTCAAACAACTTATTCGCCTCATACAACAAACCTGCATCCTCAAACCCTCCAATCATCGTGTACCAGCTACACACATTTGCAGACTCAATCTCCGAAAAAACCTTGAAAGCTTCATTAACCAACCTGCAGCTGGAATATGTGTTTATTAGATGATTCTGCAACGTAGAAGAGTAGAGGCTAGACGAAATGAGGTTGGCGTGGATTCTTTGGATCGTAGACGTGGATTGCTGATAAGCGGAGGCTCTCAAGGCATCGCAGTACTGCTGCGACATGTCAATATAGAAATCTTGGAAAACTGCACTGTGCTAAATAACAAAGTGTCGCTGGGTTGAGATAAAGCAAGAAATGGAGGATGGGATTGTACGCCATTATCGGAAGTAGATGCATAACATGAAATAATCACAGGAATTCTTGGGAATTTTTTCAGCGTGTGTGCTGTAATGAAGAAGAAAGGAGGCTTCGCTGCAGCACCGGGAAATTGAATTTGCCAAGCAGTCATGCATATGCATGCTATTTTTATGTATGAATAATAATTATTTTATAAAAAATTACGGATTAAAATTAATAATCTTTAAAATTTTATTTTATGATTTTAAGGTGTTTTGTAATAATAGATAATATTTTTTAGATTAAAGGAGGTAATAGCTATTTTATGAACAAAAATGATCCCTTAACTAGCTGTCTTATTTGAACTTAAGTAGGATGCTATTTTGTAGTAATTATTTTAATTAGAGATTTTTTTAAAAGAAAAAATATTATTATTAGGCTGACTAGCTATAGTGATTAATTAGCGATGCTCACTGAGAAAACAAATAGGGTGTGCATTCTATGAGAAGTAGTGGGTCGATGTGGATAAAGACCAAACTATGGCACAATCACCCAAGCACATGAAAATCACTAAGAAAAACGTTAAAGGAAGGTCTGAGCCGGTTTGACATATCCCCTCTGACGTTTAAGTCAAATACTAAAAAATTATATAGTAAAGAAAACTAGATGCAAAGAATTGTTTTTCACCTGAAAATGACAATATATCTGTAGGGGCAAAAGGAGTTCCTAGATTCCCAAAAGATGCTTATTTTGATAATTCACGCGGTCAACACACTAAGATCGGTAATCAAGCCCCTCCCTGCAAGTCAATCATCCTACATGATCCTATTGTTCGAGAGACGAGGACAAGAGTTAACTCTTTATGCCAAGTCGGTATCAAACATTCTCAAACCATGAAACGATATCAGATATCTTACCAATCTTTTTATCGAGAACTGATCCTCGTCTTTGTCAGATAAGGACATTTTTTTGGTTATCCTTTTTGGTGTATTCAAATGGTACAGATCCTAAAAATTTGTACTTTCTAATTTAAGATTTCCCGCCTAATCTGGGGCATCCTATCGAACTTGGGTCCCATGGGCGGCTTGAACTTAATGAGCATGGATCCTATTGGTCGACCTGTCTACTAGAATCACTGGTCCCTTCCCCTAAAATTCTGAAGTAGATATGGAAAACAGATCGGGCGTTATTCAATAAGTGGTCGGACGGTTGTGATTGATTTACGCAGGAACCAACTCACTTTTTCCCGCTCGTTCTCAATTTTGAATTTTAATGTTGCTGGGACGCGTATTAATTTCCACGCGCGTCGCGCTGAATTTCGAGATAATTTTAACCACTGGGTCGTTCGTGGATGGACGGTCAGTTCTTAAGATGCTCTGTCTATAAATTGGAGACCCATACAATCATTTTTTGACCTTTTTGGCATGTGTAATCTCCTCGGAGCCGATCTTAGATTTTCCTTCTCTAGCCTGGTAAGTTGGACCTTCCCTAGTTTTTAATATCGTAGTATTTTTTTCCTAGTCTTCCCCTTTCCCCCCTTCAAACATGTCAAATTCTCCTTCTGCACCATCGGGTATTCCTTCCCTAGCCACTGAGCAGTCTGATACTCTAAAGAGTTGAAAGCCATTTTTCGAAAAAAATTTTATAGCTCGTACGATTTGGAGGGCCTTTCTCTAAAGGATCTCAACCCCCTGACCTCTAAGAAGAGAGCCACCCAAGCCCTGGCCAGAGACTATACTGATCTCAATACATGATGACCACCCCAACCCCGAGTAGCGACTGCAGCTTCCTCCTGAGGGCTTTGTGACCTTCTACAATAATCAGGTAGAGGCATTCTCTGATTTCCTTACCACTCTTTCGTTGCCTAAGCAGACGTGGGCCTTAACTCCTAATCATTATTACAATGCAATTTAATTGGGGTTAATTAAATACAGCGGAAAACGAGTTTAAATTTTCTTTACAATGAGTCCAAAATATATTATTTGAATACTAAAAATAGTATTTCATCTCATATCATAAAACATGCACACACGTAATCAAAGCCAACCACATACAAACAACTCATATCCTCGGGACATGCCCCGATATATAGATACATATATATATACTGGAAAACAAAACACAAAACCTCAGCTCAAACTGTGACTCCCTCCAGAAGCACCCTCTCCGGTCTCTTGATATCCTGGAGTACCTGTCATTGTCCACATACAAAGACAACAACAGCCTCCTCTAGGGTGTGCAAAGCTCAGTCTGAAACAACCACAATATATACCACAGATATCTAAACAATGATATATGATATGCAATGCATGTATGTCGTGGAGGTATCAGGTCAAATACCCATCCATTGAGCATATATCAGAATCAATCGAATCACTATCAAATCAACGCTCGAGCTGGCACACCGGTCTCAATCAGGGATACTCGTATGACAGCGTCGACAAAGCGTCATCAAATTTCAAATATCAATCAATCATCGGGGCCACTAATGACTATGCTTTAAGGGCCACATAATGCCAAACATAGCATCGTGTTCACAAACCCCAGAATCAAATCCAATCATATCAATGTATCCAAGGATAATAGCTCAACGTGTATGTCATATCAACTCAACAAATAAGGCATATAGACATGTATTCTCAATCACATCAATCAAATCAATCAAATATATATAATATGATACAGATACCTGTCGTATGTTACTCGGTCGCAACATACCTCAATTCTTCGTTCCAGTCGATGTAGCTTGAAGATATCAGTAATTCATTTCAATCAATAACATCATTCAAAATCAACAATATATGTTTTAAATATCTTTTGAAACTTCGAAAATTCATATCAAATCAAAATCATAACATAATTCAATTCCGATTTCAAAACTTAGTTTCTTGTCAGTTATTCTACCGCATATATAATCAGAATTAATAACAACTGATAAATAATTCTTCAATCTTAATCCAACGATTAAAATTCCATAATTATAATAAATTGAGATTAATTCAAAATAACATCACTATAATCATCTCTTCTTCGTTAAAATCATACACTAGTCAACAATCTTCAATTTCTGTATGATTTAACAATTTATCGGATTTATTCCAAAAATCGACGAATTTCAAACATCACCAAAAATATAAAATTTATACCTCAAATCGAAAACCTCGTGTAAACGATCCCAGAACTGAAGTCGGTTCGTCGATTGGATAAACCGATAAGTCGCACGATCGAAAAGAAATATTTAAAGCAGTATTTTTGTAACGTCCCGAAAATTTAAAAGTTCACGCAAACCTCATGCATGCAATTATTAAATTCTCTTGCATTTTAATTATTTGTTTTAATTGCATTAAATAATTATGTGGTGCATATTTACATGTTAAATATGATTTTATTATCATCATGCATAAAATTATATTTTTAAGGAATATTCAAGTGACGATCGAGGAACGGGGACTGAGGACTGAAAAACGTAAAATATTTTTATTAAATAATTATTTTTAATTATTTAAAATATGATTGAGAGGCTTTTTATATTTTTGAAAATAAGAGGTTTTAAGGTGATTTTATACGCCAAGACGTAAATTTTATCGGTGTTGATTTTCAACTAAAATACGAGCTTTTTGGCAATAAGGCTAATAAATTCACAAATTTATTTTAACAAAAACTTTGTTAATATTTTATTTAAATCATATTTGAGACTAATGGGCTTAATTTAAGTGGCTTAATAGGCCTAGCCTAATTAGCAAATTAAATTAGCTATTTAAAAGTTTTTAATCACCCAAAAGTCATTCTCACGGCCACACTCTTTCAATTTCTGAAAATTCTCCCCACCCCTCTCATAGACCCCATGGAACACACACCACACCAAGGAAGGAAAATTCGAAGGTTGAAGAGAAAACAAAGCCAAGGTTGCGTCCCGTTCTTCGTCGTCAACGGATTTTCGAGTGTGTAAAACGCAAAGGCACGCCATATTCTTTCTTTCAAACATCTATCACATCATAGTATTTTATTTAATTGAATTTTTGCATGAAAAATAAGTGCATCATGAAACAATTTCGTTGTTGTGGCATGGGTCAATTTTAAAACTTGTATTTGCATCCAAAATCATGTTAAATATGATCTTAAGGGGCTGCCATGAATTAGGATATGATTAAGCAAGTTTTTACACAAGATTAAGGGGCAAGAAACACGTCAAGCACGCTGAACACTTGAAACACAAGGCCTGAACCGTAGGTTGATGGGTGTGCTAAATTCAAGAGGGTTCGGTTTTATGCATGGGGGAAGGTGGCTCGACCAGGCTTGGTGGTTGGGTCCTAGGGGTCATGGTTAGGTCCTAGGGAGAGTCCTAGGAGGGCTAGGGGTCGAGCCATGGGCTGGGGAAGAGCCCACGTGAAGTGGGACTCTCGCCCAAGTCACGCGCAGATTTTGGTCGGGAAAGTTAGGGGCTTGCAGCTGGCCTGGGGGCGAGCCAAGTGGGTCCGATAGGGTCTAAGGGAGATGTTCAAATGTTGGGGTAGGGGCTGGAGAGGTATGGGTCGCTACTGGCTCGAGGAGAAGATGGAACCGAGAGGGAGCCGTGAGAGAGCAGCTAGCGCGCAGGTTGTGTTACAGATTCAGAAGCTTCGGGCTTGGGGTCCAGGGCTTGGGCTGGTCTGGGTAGGGGCTGTTCATGGTCCATGGTTGGTTAGGGTCAGGATGAGTCGAGGGCTAACCAGCTGGAGGTGTCCTAGTTGGCTAGGAGTATTGGCAAGTGTAGGACTCTTCACACGCACACACACATGCAATCTGGTGTAGTTTGCAGCAGGCTTTTCGAGGGTTTAAGTGGCTGGTCTAGGGCTTGGGCTTGCACATTAGGGTCCCTAGATGGGTTTTCTAAGTTTTGGCTCAAGGTGGCTCGGGCGTGGCTCGGGTAAATTAGGAGATGGCTCGGTGTGTTCGATAAGGTGTCAATTTCGAAAATTCAAAGGCTAAAAATGAATCCATGGGTCCACGGGGGTGGCTCATAACTTGGAAGGATAGAATAAATCTTAAAAATGTTATGTTAAAAATTTGGGATCAAAATAACGAGTTTTGGATTTATTCGGGATTTAATCGCCGCACAAAATGCTAATTAACGAATTAATTGAAACGCCTAGTTTTAAGCTTTATAAAATTATGAAAAATTAGGTTTAAGCTTAAATAATTATTATAAGTCTAAATTTTTAATTTGGGAATTTTATATTAAGTGTTGGTTTAATTCGAGATTAAAACGCATTAATACGTCTTATTTAAAGATTAATTTAAAGGTCCTCGATTTATGCTAAATAAAAATATGAGAAAATTCATGTATGCTTAAATAATTATTTGGGACATGTTAGAGTCAATGAAATTAAGAAAATGTCAAAAACGGGGAATTTTACGTCCAGGGGTAAAATGGTCTTTTTACACCTAAAATTAGTAAACGTCATGGCAATGCCCTAAATGCTATTTTTATGATATTATGGTTATTTTTAAATGTTTATGAAATGTTCATGATTAAATTATGATTTTTAAATGTCTAAGAGATTTTTATGATTTAAGGAAGACATTTAAAAGACATGTTGCATGCTTGGTTTCGAAAACAAAAATGTTATGATTATGCATAAATTTTTCTAAAGTGATGTGAATGTAAAATGTTGAAGGAAGTGAAGTGATTGTGATTAATTCGTTAATGTTGGCGATGTCGTGAGGGTTATGGTCCCAGTGGGAGCCCGACGATCGTGTTTTCATCATTACGAATATGTGGTAACGGTTATGTGGTAACGGTTTTGTGGTAACGGTAAGAATAGGGATATCGTGAGGGGAAAAGGTCCCAGAGGGAGCCCATTTATGGGAAAAAACCCCAGAGGGAGCCCCGACGATCGTATTTCTATTCGAAAAATGATAGGTCAGGACCTAGTTGACCGGTGAGAGTGTTGCTGGTCTCCCCCGCCACCCAGTACTGTGGTTACATGTAGATGGATCCATCGATTTATGATCATGATCAGGAAAGTCACAATTAACGATCTGAATTCAACAAAGGAAAAAGAAATGGAAAAGGAAAATGTTCATGATCATGTTAAAGGTTTTATGTCATGTCATGTTGAAAAAAAAAGAAATTCATGTTTGCATGTCATGAATATGTTTATGCTTAAAGTTGATGCATCATTATGAAAATATTTCTATTTAAAGTTTATGTATCATTAAAATATTTATGAAAATGGTCATGTTTGAAGTTTATGCATCTTCATGAAAACAATATTTTAAGTACAAGTATTTTTCACCGTTATATGTTGACTGTATTACGTATTACTTGTTATTAAGATTATGGTGTGTTGAGTCTTTATACTCACTAGGTGTGATGGATGCAGGTGAGGTTGAGGGAGGTCTTGACGGATGATTTGACTGGACTGATGGCGCACACAACCCGAGGACCAGCGCTACTATTTTCCACATTATGTTTTATGATTACTGATTTAAGATAAAGATTTTTAAGACTATTTATTTATGTTTTTTGAAAGATTTTTGAGATGTTTAGTATGAGCTATACTTTTCAAAATTATTGTTTTTTAGGTTTGGTACAACAGTTGACGATTTCATTTTATGGCTATTGCACTTGATTTTTAAAATGCTAGATGGTTGGTATTTTATTTTAAAATGGTAAAATATTGAAAGCCGAAAATTTTAGTGAAAGCCGAAAGAAAAAAAAATTTCTAGTACTTTTAAAGCAATAAAAAGGACAGACGTTTCAATTTTCTATCGTCTCTCTCGTGTCTACCTCTCATTCTCGTCAATCTCAATCAGTTGGAATGAATTCCACCAACTGAACATTTATTTTATTTTATTTATTTTTTTAATATTATATTATATTATATTAATAAAATAAAATAATATAATATAATATATAATATTTAAAAATTTAACGCCGGTGTATCCCTTTAGACAAGTCAAACGATCAAATTTTCCAAAACTCAAAACATGAAACTTCTATATCTTTAAGTTTTCTACGTTATATCCAAATCTCAAATCATTTGGACTTCATAAAACAAAGATATGTCACTAATTACCATTTTACCCTTAAAATAAAACATTATTTTTCAACTTATTTACGAAAATGTCATCAAAATAAATTGAATATTTTTCAACTTAATAACAAAAATGTCATCAATACTATTTTATTTTCGGGGTCTCACATTTCTCCCCAACTTAAAAGATTTCGTCCTCGAAATCTCAAATATCTCTATATACATAACATTGGCAAACACATAATATGTCACCAATTATAGTACATATCAAAACTAAAATCAAAAAATGGATCCCTATACATTGAATACAATGGAACAGGTGGAATAGAACCAAACCAGTGCGGATATGATTCTCGCATCTTGCTTTCCAACTCCCACTTTGACTCATCCACACCAGTCGTGTCCATTGCACTCGAATTAGCGGAATCGATTTATTAACAATACTTTCTCCTTCCGATCCATAATGCAAACAGGTTGTTCAACATAGGAAAGAGAAGGATTAAGTTCAACCTCATCAGGTGCAAGTACATGTGATGGATCTGGTTCATACTTTCTCAACATAGAAACATGAAATACATCATGAATGACAGATAAAGCTGGTGGCAATGCTAACTGATAAGCAAGATCCCCAACTCGATCAAGGATCTCGTATGGACCAACATATCGAGGTGATAACTTCCCTCGTATGCCAAATCGAACAATGCCTCTGAAGGGAGATATTTTCAAAAACACTTTATCACCTTTCTGAAATTCTAAGGATCGTCTTCGTTTATTCGCATAACTCGTTTGACGATCCTGAGCAGCTTTCATTCGCTGTCGAATCAACTGAACCTTATCATTCATTTCATATATCATTTCAGGTCAAGTCAATTGTTTTTCACCAATTTCATCCCAGAATAACGGTGACCTACATCGTCTCTCGTATAAGGCTTCAAACGGTGCCATACCAATGCTCGTTTGAAAGCTATTATTATAAGAAAATTCTACCAATGGTAAAGCATCTTGCCATCTCATTTTAAAATCCATCACAATCGCACGTAACATATCCTCTAATGTTTGAATTGTACGTTCAGTCTGGCCATCAGTTTGAGGATGATAAGCAGTACTCATAGCCAAACGCGTACACATAGTTCTTGGAAACTACCCCAGAATTTAGAAGCAAATCTGGGATCACGATCAAATACAATCGAGACTGAAACACCGTGCAGTCTCACACTATTCACAATGTATAAATGGGCCATTCTCTGATAAGGATAAGTCCGCTCATACTGAATAAAATGTGCAGATTTTGAAAGCCGATCAATAATAACCCAAATAGCATCACAGCCCTTGAGCGAACGAGGTAAATGAGTCACGAAGTCCATAGCAATATGTTCACAATTCCATTTCGGGATTTCAAGACTATGGAGTAAACCTCTTGATTTCATTCTCTCGGCTTTCACTTGCTGGCAGACAAGACATTTTGAAATAAATTCAGCAATGTCCTTCTTCATACGTCTTCACCAGAATTGAGGTCTCAATGTCAAATACATATTTCGGCCTCTAGGGTGAATACTGTATTTGCTACAATGTGCTTCTCGAAGAAGGGCAGATTTCAAATCAGAATTATCAGGGACTACCAGTCGACCATTAAGTCGTAAAGAACCATCAAAAAAAATCTGAAATCCAGACTGATGTCCTGCAGATATAAGTTCTTTCGAATTTTGGATCTGAGCATCACTTCGTTGGGCCTTTCCAATTCCCGATATCAAATTAGGCTCAATTTGCAATGCTGAGACAGCGACATAATTCCAATTCAAGTGAAAAGTCCAGCCAGAAGTACATATATCCTCATTTACTTTGGAGAAACTGACAGAGGCTAAAACAGAATCATGAACTTTACGGCTAAGGGCATCCGCAGTAACATTCACCGATCCAGGGTGATACTGAATCTCACAATCAAAATCCTTCAGGAGATCCATCCACCTGCATTGCCTCATATTCAAATCAGATTGAGAAAAGAGATATCTCAGACTCTTGTGGTCTGAATAGATAACAAACTTCTCTCCATACAAGTAATGACGCCGAATCTTCAAAACAAACACAATAGCGATCAATTCCAGATCATGAACAGGATAATGAGTTTCATGAGATTTTAATTGACGAGACGCATAAGCAACCACTTTGCCATGTTGCATCAGAACACATCCCAAACCTTTACCAGATGCATCTGTACACACCACAAATCCTCCGGTACCTGAGAGAATAGTAAGCAAATGTGCTGTGGTCAATCTCGTCTTCAATTCTAGAAAACTAGCTTCACAGTCATCTGAACAAATGAATCTCTGATTTTTCTGTGTCAGTTGAGTAATAGGTTTAGCTATTTTCGAAAATCCTTCAATAAAACGACGCTAATAACAAGCTAAACCCATGAAGCTACGAATCTCAAGAACATTCGTAGGTCTCGGCCAATTCAATACAGCTTCAACCTTTGTAGGATCAACTGATATGTCATGTCTCGAAATAACATGGCCCAAAAATACTACTTTGTCCGTCCAGAATTCACATTTGGACAATTTAGCATATAAATGACTAGTACGAAGAGTTTGAAGTACCAGTCTCAAATGTTCAGCATGCTTCTTTTTTGATTTCGAATATACAAGAATATCATCGATAAAGACGATAACGAATCGGTCAAGATAATCTCGAAAGACACGATTCATTAGATCCATAAAGACAGCAGGAGCATTCGTGAGACCGAAAGGCATAACCAAGAACTCATAGTGGCCATACCTGGTACGGAAAGCAGTTTTAGGTACATCTTCTTCTCGAACTCGTGCTTGATGATAATCAGAACGAAGATCAATCTTAGAGTAAACAGAAGTGCCCTGAAGCTGATCAAATAAGTCATCAATACGAGGAAATGGATACTTGTTTTTCACAGTAGCCTGATTCAGTTGCCTATAATCGATACACATTTGCATAGTATCATCTTTCTTCCGAACAAATAAAACTGGAGCTCTCCAAAGTGATACATTCGGTCGAATATATCCCTTATCGAGAAGATCCTGTAATTGTTCTTTCAGTTTTTTCAATTCCAGAGGTGCCATGCGATAAGGATCTTTCGATATAGGCGCAGTTCCTGGCATAAGATCAGTACTAAATTCAACTTCTCGATGAGGAGGAAAGTCAGAAATATCATCGGGAAATACATCCGAGAAATTTTCGCAACAGGAATATCAGATAAAGATGGCTTCTTTTTCGAAAAATCAACAGCATAGATAAGATAACCCTCATCTCCGCTAGTCAATAGTCGAGACATTTCCAAAGAGGATACCAATGGAATTTTGGCTTGAGAACCCTTGCCATAAAAATTCCACTTGGGTCCATCAATAGGTCTAAATCAAACCACTCCATGAAAACAATCAACAGTAGCTCGGGTTGTTGTCAAGATATCCATGCCAACAATACAATCAAAGTCATGCATTGGGAGGACAATCAAATTCAAGAACATCACATTATCCTCGTATATCAATACACAATTATTCACAACTTTCTCAGACAGAATAATCGTCCTGTTGGCGTGGCTATCGACAAAGTATCATATAATGGGGTATTCATAATATCATGAGATGCAACAAATGCATGAGATATGAATGAGTGGGATGCTCATGTATCAAATAAAACACGTGCATGATAATCGCAGAGCATGCAAATACCTGCAATCACACCACCAGGAGCTTCCTTAGCCTGATCTTCGATCATAGCATACACTCAAACTTGAGGAGGAACTTGGGCAGTCTGACCACCAGGTCCTTGACATCGTGGAACACTCGACTGCTGAAAAGAGAGAACAGGAACAGCAGGTCTCATCGTACTGGGGCCACCTCTAAATCCTGGCTGGGGTTGGGATGAAGTCGTACCCCTATTTGGACATACACGAGAGAAATGGCATTCCTGACCACACTGATAACAAATGCCAAACATACCTCGACACTGCTCTATAGTATGTTTGCCTCCACAATGGCTACAATAAGGATCGATCACAGGACTCCCTCTCTGGGATCCACTGGAACTCGAAGAAGAGGAAGAAACAGAACCAAACTTCTTAAACTTCATACCTCTTGGACGCAAAGCAGGCTGCTGAGCTGACACTGGAGGTGAAGGAGTGTACTGAGGACCTCCTCGTTTTAATCCAGCTTCGGCTGCCTTAGCTCGTTCAACTGCCTCTGCGTAGCTTGTAGGCAAACCAGAAATAACAAAAGTATATATAGCAGGTTGTAAACCATTAACAAACCTGTTATATTTTGCTTTTGCATTTGCCGCTACATGAGGCGCATATTTCGACAACGTAGAAAATTTCGAAGCATATTCTGCAACAGTCATCGTTCCCTGCTACAGACTATTAAATTCATTCTCTTGGGCAGTATAATAAGAAGGAGGAGAATACTGCTCCAAAAACTGGGCTTTGAAGACATCCAATGTGACTTCAATCCCGGCCTCTTTCAGTCCAATCTCAGCGGCTTTCCACCAAGATTTTGCTCGGTCTTTCAATTGATAAAGGGCAAGCTTCATTCGCGGAGCCTTGAAATATTCAACGATATTAAACAAATGCTCGATATCCTTCAACCAGGCATCTGCTCTTTCTGCACTCTCGGTGCCAAAGAACCTCGGTGGTTTCAAATCCTGAAATCGAGCCATCACTAAATCCATGGACAATCCTACAAATTATCCAACTATCCTCTCAGTACTGCTACTCACAGTTTCATTCATGGGATCCATCTACAAATCAGAGGATGAATATCACAAATCAATATCAATTTCACATCATCATCAATCTCATCAATAACTTACTCAAACTAAATCAAGTAGGAGCAAGTAATACAAATAAATCAAACAAAAACGTACAATTCATTTGTGCCTATTCACGTGTACACAAGACTCAATCGATCATTCCCAACTATGCTCTGATACCACTCTGTGTGGAGCCCTTAACTCCTAATCGTTATTATAATGCAATTTGATTAGGGTTAATTAATTACAGCGGAAAACGAGTTTAAATTTTCTTTACAATGAGTCCAAAATATATTATTTGAATACTAAAAATAGTATTTTATCTCATATCATAAAACATACCCACACGTAATCAAATCCAACCACATACAAACAACTCATATCCTCGGGACATGCCCCGATATATAGATACATATATATATATACTGGGAAACAAAACATAAAACCTCAGCTCAAACTATGACTCCCTCCAGAAGCACCCTCTCCGGTCTCTTGATATCCTGGAGTACCTTTCATTGTCCACATACAAAGACAACAACAGCCCCCTCTGGGTGAGCAAAGCTCAGTCTGAAACAACCAAAATATATACCACAAATATCTAAACAATGATATATGATATGCAATGCATGTATGTCGTGGAGGTATCAGGTCAAATGCCCATCCACTGAGCTTATATCAGAATCAATCGAATCGCTATCAAATCAATGCTCGAGCTGGCACACCGACCTCAATCAGGGATACTCGTATGATAGCGTCGACAAAGCGCCATCAAATCCCAAATCTCAATCAATCATCGGGGCCACTAATGAATATGCTTTAAGGGCCACATAATGCCAAACATAGCATCGTGTTCACAAACCCCAGAATCAAATCCAATCATATCAAGGTATCCAAGGATCATAGCTCAACGTGTATGTCACATCAACTCAACAAATAAGGCATATAGACATGTATTCTCAATCACATCAATCAAATCGATCAAATATATATAATATGATACAGATACCTGTCGTATGTTACTCGGTCGCAACATACCTAAATTCTTCGTTCCAGTCGATGTAGCTTGACGATATCAGTATAATAATCTATCTACATCAATAACATATTCATATCAAATCAAAATCATAACATAATTCAATTCCAACTTCAAACTTAGTTTCTTGTCGGTTATTATACCGCATATATAATCAGAATTAATAACAACTGACAAATAATTCTTCAATCTCAATCCAACGATTAAAATTCCGTAATTATAATAAATTGAGAATAATTCAAAATAACTTCACTATAATCATCTCTTCTTCGTTAAAATCATACACTAGTCAACAATCTTCAATTTCTGTATGATTTAACAATTTATCGGATTTATTCCAAAAATCGGCGAATTTCAAACATCACCAAAAATATAAAATTTATACCTCAAATCGAAGAACTCATGTAAACTATCCCAGAACTGAAGTCGGTTCGTCGATTGGATAAATCGATAAGTCGCACGATCGAAAAGAAATATTTAAAGCTGTATTTTCAATCGTCTCTCTCGTTTCTGCCTCTCATTCTCGTCAATCTCAATCAGTTGGAATGAATTCCACCGACTCAATTTTTTTTTTATTTTTTTAATATTATATTATATTATATTAATAAAATAATATAATATTTAAAATTTTAACGTCGGTATATCCCTTTGAACAAGTCAAACGATCAAATTTTTCAAAACTCAAAACATGAAATTTCTATATCTTTGAGTTTTCTACGTTATATCCAAATCTCAAATCATTTGGACTTCATAAGACAAAGATATGTCACTAATTACCATTTTACCCTTAAAATTAATTCATTATTTTTCAACTTATTTACGAAAATGCCATCAAAATAAATTGAATATTTTTCAACTTATTTACAAAAATGCTTCAATACTATTTTATTTTCGAGATCTCACTGCAGATTTCTCTCGATCAATCTAGGCCAACTTGCCTTGATTTTGATTAGTGATTATATATTTCTTTGGGCTTCCAATATTTTTACTTCCCTTAAGATCATCTCCAACCCAAAACTCTATTTTAAAATAATAAAATTTCTGCACCAAATACAATATTCATCTTCAACTCATCTACTTCAAATTTTATTCTAAGAAAGAATATTCCGAGAATATTCTTTTTTATTTGTTTTATTTAAATTTTTTCTTATTAGTTATTAAATATGTATTTTTAAATTTAGTGATATAATTGTACTTACATTTTATATTTGATATAATCAAATTTACATTATTAATAATTGTGATAATATTACTAAAATGATTAATTTAATTATTTATTCATTGAAATCTATATTATATGAATTGAAATAGAAATTATTAAAATTGGTGAAATCAAATTAATACATGACATTAAATTAAATAACATATTACAAATACTATTTCAAATATTTGAACGACCATATTCATATCATAAATTATCAATTAAAGCATTTTTAATGCATAGTTAGCGTCATTGTCTTTTATTTTTTTATATCGAGCGAGAAATTCTCGAAACCTGATATGCTCATTGACAACCATTTCTACCATTGAAGTGAGTGCTTCCCTAGCATCTTGAATTTGGTGCACTAAGATCATGTTCATCTTCGATTATCATATTGTGCATTATAATACATGCTTTCATTATATCATTCAAATGATTTTTCTTCCAATCACGTGCTGGAGATGTCACAATCGGAAATCGTGATTGAAGAACACCAAATGCACGCTCCACATATTTCCTTCATGACTCTTGTTTCATCGCAAAATACTGCTTCTTTAGACAACGAGGATCATGGATAGTTAGCACAATAGTTGACCATTTCGGATAAATACTATCAGCTAAATAATATCCAGTGACATATTCTTTTTTTTCAATAGTACAATGAGCTGGAGGAGCAATTCCTTGTGCAAGATTGGAAAATAGACTGGAATATTTTAAAACATTTATATCATTATTGGCTCCAGATATACCAAAATATGCATGCTATATCCAAATATCGTAATCAGCTACCACTTCTAAAATGATTGTTGGAGAACCATTACGACATGCATATTGTCCCGCCCAAGCCATGAGGCAATTTTCCCACCTCCAATGCTTACAGTCGAGACTTTCCAACATTTCAGGAAAACCTCGTTGTTTGTCAATATAGAGAAGTCTAGCAACATCATTGGCGGTAGGTGATCTCAAGTATTGCTCCGCAAAAACTTCCACTATAAAAGAATTACATACACTGCATTGCAGTAGATTCTCCTATTTGGTTATATTCATCAGTAGCATCCCCAAGTAAGCCATATACTAGCATTCTCAATGAAGCAGTTGCTTTTTGATTAGTCGATAGCCCGAGCCGTCCCAAACTATCATTTCTTTGTATGAAATAAACATCGTGATTCTTTATGACATTTACTATCCGAGGAAAAAGATTTCGAGACATTCTAAATCTTCGTCAGAAAATTGCTTCATTATAGACTGGATTCTCAGCAAAACAGTCGTTGAACAACTTATGATCATCAATTTCATGTTCGCTTCATATGACTATGTGATCTGGAATTCACCATCTATGTGTGACTTCTTGTTCTTGTTGGATGGTCTAGGCAGCAACTAAATCTTGTTCTCGAGGTATAATTGACAGTATTGCTCTTTTTCTATTTTCAAAGTTTTAGACAAATCGAATATCATCTTCATTGTCTGACAATGAAGATGAGCTAGATGAGTTTGCATCAAACAGAGAATACGGATTCATTTTTAATTTATAAAGAAGGTAAAATCTGTAGGAATGTATGATACTATAGTTACATTATATAGATGTGTCTTTGATTGGTAGATGAATTTGGTAGATACATTTTGGACTAGTAGATAAGTTTGGACTGGTAGATACGTTTTTGCTAGTATATGAGTTTTGTAGATGTGTGTGAGTTTGGTAGATGCATTTTGGACTGGTAGATGAGTTTGGTAGACGTTTTTTTGACTTGTAGAAGTTTGGACCGGTAGATACGTTTTTTACTAGTAGATGAGTTTGGTAGATGTGTGTGAGTTTGGTATATGCATTTTGGATTGGTACATGAGTTTGGTAGATGTGTTTTTTACTGGTATATGATTTTTGACTGGTAGATGAATTTGAAATGGTAGATGTGCTTTTGACTGGTAGGTCACCTTCCAACTATAAATAAACTTCTTGTTAGTTGATTAAATCATAAATATTACAATCTACAACCAAATAATCTCATTGTTCAAAGAAATTAAATGGACTCCACTTTTCAAACAACTAATTATGCTATTGAAAAACTCTTCTATCATGTTTATCTTGACGTTTCGCAAAATCCTATGATCGGTATAAACAAATCCAAAGATCGATTTTGGAGTCCTATTGAAGAAGCTTGCAATGACGGCAAATTCAATAACATGCAAGTACACGATATCAGATCATTACAATGTCGCATGCAAGTTATCCTCTGTGCTGTTAGAAAATTATGTGGATGTGTTAGTATAATTGAAAAGTTGAAGGCGAGTGGCGCATCTGAAGAAGCTATTGTAAGTATTTATTATTATATTTACAAGAATACTTTAGGTATATTTTTTATACGAGTAAAATATTTCTGTGCAGTTGAACATAACAAAGGATTTAATGATGCAAGATTCAAATTTCACTAAATGATTCAAGTTTAATCATGTTTGGCCTATAATGAAAGATATGGAGAAATTTTTGGCCAACGACAGTGCACCGATGCTAGTATCCAAAATTCATGTCACAAATTTTGATTGATCACAGTCGGATACTCAAGAACTAGAATCTCCAATATCAGGTTCATTTTCAAGTAATTTAAGCAGTGATGAGAATTCAGGTGGAACTTCATCTCAACGACCTCTTGGAGTGAAGAAATCCAAATTAAAGAAAAAAAGAGAAGAAAATGTTTTGGAATTAATTTCTACGATGAAGGAAGAACATCGGGAGCTTATCGATGTAATGCAAAAGGGATCTACCGATATGCAACAAAATTATTATGTTAAGTTGTTAGCATTGCAAAATGAGCAAAAAAGACTAGAAATTCGTCGACAACAAATGGAATTGGCTAAATTTCAAGATGGGAATAAAGTTTTGTACATGGATCTAAGCACAATTGGCGATCCAGAAATTTGTCAAATTGTTCAAAACGCAAGAGCAATAATTATGCAAAAAGAGATGTAGAACACCGTCAACATGAGAGCAGCGCATTTGTAAAATATTTTGGTGATTCTGGAGAATCCGGATCCGATTTTCCAAATTATTGATAATTTAGTTTGTTTATCTTTTATTAAATTTGCATTTAAATTATCTGAATTTGAATTCGTATTTTTATTTTTACAGTATGCTTGAATGTTTAATTATTATTCACTAAATTTGCGTGTTTGATGTTTAATTATAAAATTATTTAAAATCTATTTATAAATTTATTTAATTAAATATTTTAATTTTTATGATTAAATAAATTTTATAATAAATAAAAACAAAAAAATTTAAAAAAATAAATGACGTAGAGGAAATGAAGCGCAGCTCGTTGGAGAAGGTTTCCCTGCACCAAGGTGGCGTTTGGTGCAGGGTTGAAGATGCCCTAAACTGCTATATCATTTTTTACCTTTAAGAACCCACCAGATGGAGTTTCTATAATGAAAATCATCCCTCACGTAAAATCTTAATAAACCCTAGCAACGTTAAGAATTGGAAACATTATTACTTTTTCATTCAGCCTCCAACCCCCAGGAAATGTGCAACCCAATGACAAACCATCCAACTGTCCCAAAACTTTCTCGCCAAGAAAGATAGGACCCATGTGTTGCTTGAGTCCTAGAAGCCATCATGGGCTGGATGTTTGACGTTAATCGCCTAACTACCAAAGTAAACTTGTGTCATTATGGGTTGAACTCAGCAGGACTCAAATTATGTTACCCACGGGTAGCCACCTATGGTCCTCTCTTACTTCTACAAGTTCTCCACTACCACTTCGTGTTAGAGTACATACCCTGTAAGTCAACTGTTGGTTAGAGAATTTATTGACAAATTGTAATAAACAATCTTTATTTTAATATAATTCATTCTTTCATGGTTTGTTATTTCTTTATCTGTATACTTATGTGATCAACATAGATAAAGACATTGATTATACTTTAATACAAATGAATCATAATTCGATGTTGAAACTCATTTGTAAACACAGCATATTCTAAATTCGTTCCTAGTCGATTCAGCCACCTAAAACATGGATAAAGGTCGCTTGAGCTCGAGACTAGCAACTGTGATGTTGTGTACCGCGTTTCTTGGTAAGGGCATAAAGATGTCCAAACGTGCATATGGATAGTCATATGATGATTATACCGAACAACCCTCCCTCAGACTTTCTAAGTGGTTAGCATTCATCAAGAGGATAAGTACGTGGTTATGATCGTACACCATTAGTCCTTACGACCCGGGGCAACACTGAGGCTCTATATGATAGGACTGTGCTTTGACTCGTTTACCGACTCCAGGAGAGTCATCAGGTGGTGAGATTGGATACAGATGCGACACATGTAGGAGCCAGTGCATTGTAGTCGAGAATTCACCGCTCACCTGTAATGCCCTAGATTGTATGTGGATAAAATGAAAAGATGAAGTGGTGCTTGAAGAAAGGGACCGCACCCGCGCCTAGAGAAGCACCGCACCCGCGGTGCATGGACAGAAAGTTAGCCATTTTTGCAGTAGGGTCACCGCACCCGCGGTCCAAGAAAGAGTGCACCCGCGGTTGATGGACAGAGAGTTGGAAAGTATTTACAGAAATGATACCGCACCCGCGGTTCAAACGTAACCGCACCCGCGTTGATGTCACCGCACCCGCGGTTTTATATGTAGCGCACCCGCGGTCGTCGATTTTGGAAAGTGGATGGACCGCCGAAGCTTGAGCGCACCCGCGGTTCATGAACTACCGCACCCGCGGTCATGCGTGTTACTTGAAAAATATGACACTTGCCCCTCAACATGCAAGATATATATAGTGTGTGTCTTCATTTCTCTCCTAACACAGCTGAGACTACCGAGAGAAAGGGAAAAGTTAAAGGAAATGGAAAGTTCTCTTCTTTTAAAGCTAGTTTGTACAAGAATTTCACATTCAAACGTTAATCCGATTTCGGTTTTGAACTCCTCTCATCAAAGGCTTTAAGGGGATGTAAGTTTCATTCATTTCTTGCATGATTTGAAATATTGATGTTGGGGAAATTGTGAATTACACTAGATTATGTGTTCTTGTGAAGTTAGTGACTATATATTCGTAAACGGATCGATTATCGGATGTCATATGCAATTGTTACGATTTTCCAGCATGTGTAGAGTTAACTTGTGCAGATTTTGAGTACTATCATATGCTTATGATGATGATTATGAGTTGAGATCTATAAATTATTGATATATGTTGAGAGATGGATTGACCGGTATCGAGAAATTACGTCGTTATGCCGTCAAATTGTACCGAGATCAAGTATTGAATTGGATATGTGTTGATTGAGATTAGAGATTGATAGAATATGTATCAACATTTCCATTTCAAATTTGATAGTGACAGATTCGTCTTCGAGACTTTGACTACGACACAGACTGTGCGACGAAAGGTATAATTCATGTTTTGTTTGGGGAAGACACAACTCAAATGAGATTCAATTTGAGTTTCCCAACCAAATCACATACTAGAATTGTTGTTTATCTTTTGATATGAATTTGATTTGTTTATAGATTTATATTCAAACCTCTTGATAGGATGCTGTCTTGTGTATGGATTTATATTCAAGCCTTTGAGATAGGAGAGTCATTGGCAGACTTGCCAAACTAGATGTTCGGTGGTATCGATGCTTCGGATCAGATTCACTCTGATTGTAGACATTCGATACAGAAATGACCGAAGTCTAGGAATAAGACGTACAGTTATCCCGATTGGGAGGGTAGGTGACAGACAGTGACGTCTTATTCACACCGGGATCCCTAGAGTAGAGTCGAGTTGAATCAAGACATGATTTGATTTGAATTGCATGTTTATATAGATTGGTTTCATAGACTATGGAGCCCATTATTATTGCTTTAATTCATGATTTATGATTATGTATCAGCATGTATACATGTTTTATACTGGGATTTGTTCTCACCGGAGTTTCCGGCTGTTGTTATGTCTGTATGTGTGCATAACAACAGGTGGGGCAGGATCAGGGTCGCGACAGAGATGAGAGATGGACATAGCGTGGTGATCACGGGCGTAGCAGATGAACTAGTAGTTGTACTTTTGATATGTACTGTATTTAATTACTGGTTTGTAGAATATGAATAAAACGAGGCATGTATATTATGTTTGTTGTAATGAAATGAATATGGAATTATCTTGTACCTGAGTTATAAACATTTGATTTAATGTTAAAAGCAAAATTTTGACCCGTATTTTTGAACGATGATCCGACTAATCCCGCAAATAATTGAGTTAGAGCCCGGGTCCCCACAACAAGTGGTATCAGAGCCGTAGGTTCTGTAGACTGAGAAAGAATAGAATGAGCGGGGTAGATCCAGTCTTCTTCCTTACTTTTGCTGTGCTAGCATGATTTATTGCTTTCCTTATTATATGTTGTATTGTATCTGAGTTGATTTACAGCATATACTTGTAAAGACTGAATCAGAACCGATTCTGGATCAGAGGTATATGATCAGAGGAGGGCTGAGACAGATTGTATAGATTGTATCCTAATCTGTTTGATAATCAGATATGCCGCCTAGAAGAATACCACAACAAGCTGCAGGTCAAGTGCCAGAACAGGGAAGTACGTCAGGTACTCAGATGGATGTTACTGCGACACCGATAGGAGACTTTGTTGAAGAGATTTCAATCATTCCATCCACCTACCTTGAAGGGCACAGAAAATGCAGTGGATTGTGAAAGCTGGTTGGATGATATAGAGATGTTATTTGAATCAATTGCCTATACAGATGAACGTAGGGTGAAGCTGATTGGGCATCAATTGCAAGAAGTGGCCAATAGTTGGTGGCCAACGGCAAAACGAGCCTTAGAACATCGAGGTATTGATATTACTTGGAAAGTTTTTAAAGATGAATTTTATCAACGTTTCTTTCCAGTGTCATACAGAAAAGACAAAGGGGCCGAATTCGCCAACTTGAGACAGGGGCAATGGAACATAGAGGAGTATGTTGCCAAATTCTCGTCCTTGCTTCGATTTGCACCTCATGTGGCAGGGAATGATGAGGCAGTTGCCGATCAATTCATAAATGGTTTGAATCTGGATATCTTCACCCTAGTGAACACGGGGCGACCCAACACTTTTTCTGAGGCGCTGAATCGAGCGAAGGGAGCAGAGGCTGGCTTGATTAGGCAACGAGGAGCTTCCTATAGTGTTCAGGGTCAGAGACCGCCACCGTTTGTCACACAGTTTCCACCACCTCCTCCTCGATTCGATAGTGGAATCAGTAGTAGTGGGAAGAAGGATTTTTTGAAAGCAAAGGGCAAGCAGTTTAAGAAATCAGGGAGTAGTTCGTTGAGCTCCAGTGGATCCCGATAGAGAGGTCAGGGTCAGAGTTCAGAGTATAGTGGTGTTTATTGTAGTTCGTGTGGAGGTAGGCATGCCACAGAGCAGTGTCAGGGAGTGATGGGCAGATGTAACATATGCAGGCAACAGGGACACTTTGCCAGAGTTTGTCCCCAGAGAGGTGCACAGAGATTTCAGAGTGCAGGGTCATCAGCATCAGTGACTTAGCCTGAGAGGCAAGCTTCGTCTGTCCATTCCTTCCAGCCCACGCCTACACAGTCCCAGCCTAGAGCCAGAGGTGGCCAGACAGCGAGCCAACCTCCCAGACAACATGTAACGGGGCTAAAATTCTTACTTGGAAATTTGCGGAAAAATTTAAAATTTTTCTTTTTAAATAAGTAAAATTGCCTCCTTCATAAATGAACTTATAAATAAAGTTTGATGTACAATGTGGCAGCGGAAGAATTAACATTTTTGAAATAACAGTAAAAAGTTTTTCCCACAATAATTAAAACGTTTGAGCCATCAATTAAAAATAAATGCTGAACTGAGGTCCTCGGGTCCTACTACTGCCGACTCGAGCCTGCTCACTGGTCCCCGCCCTCGGCCCCGGCATCATCAGAACCTACAACAATCAAGTCTAGTGAGTCTAAAGACTCAACATGCATATATCGTAAATAACGAGTAAATACTAAAGTAAAATTTCATGGAATAAAAATGTCGTGTCATGAGGCATCTCGTAAAAGTGTCGTGTCATGATTAATTATAATACGTGCATAACTGAACTGAAAATATCATGGTAAAAATGTTTGCTCCTTGGAGCCCTGTACTGAAAATAGCCTGTAATAATTTTACTGGTGAGATTATGGTATACGCTAGTGGCCCCTGCACTGAAACTGACCGGTAACTAGCGACCGGATAATAAAATGCTCCCATGACCGGTAACTGGCGATCGGATAAAATAGTAAACGTCTGATCAGACTGTAGCCACAGTATACTGGGTGAAACAAACTCAACTGACCGGTAACTGGCGACCGAATTTAGCAATAATCCCATGATAGTGTAATGGCCACAAGCAATATCGCATAATCTCATAAATGAACATTTTAAATATTTATGCACGTAATATAATTAAATGGCACAATTAAATATCATGTAATAATTTATTGCTTGGATTGGATTGCTCCCAGGCTCGCTGCAACCTAAATATGTCATGAAAAATATGCAATAGATTTATGGGACCAAACTATGCAATAACATTCTAAAATGTGACAATTACGCCTACCGACTTCGTATTTAATCATGACTCCGAACCAACCCGAACCAACACTGAACCGTCATGTAATCATGATTAAAATACGTCTAAAATGATAAAATAATGCTCCTAAAATGGTGAGGGCCGAAATCTAGGTGAATGGAGGCCAAAACATGAAACGCTCTTTCGAGAGTCAATTTGGCATATCGCACCGTAAATTCTCGTACGACCTCAAAAATGATCCGAATGACAAACGGCCAAAAAAATGACCTTCCCAACTCAATGAGGCACTGTCCAGTCCAAGGACATAGGCTTAAAGCCAACCGAGAACTCGAACGAGCCACCAAACCGACACAGCAAGTTGCTGTCCAAAAATACAGCAACTGTGCTTGGTTTGCTTGCGTCGTTTGCGAGGCTAATGGCCATTGGGGCTTGAACCACCGACCAAACCTCTTACTAGCATCCCAAGGAATGATTCGAACCATGGCTAAGGGCTTTAAACCAGCCACAATTCGGAATATTCCAGCAACAATCGAAAAGATTCACCCGAGAGCACCTTTGCATGCGCGTGTGGTGTTTAGCTTTGCTTGCTGTCTCGTGTCGTTCCAGTGGCCATTTGATTGACCATGGCACAACCTAGACATCTAGGGGTATGGTATGAACCGTGGCTAAGGGCCATAGGCCAACCAAGATCCACACCAAACCACCCAAAACCGAAACTCATATGCTGTACCAAGGAAGGGCCGAAATGGGGAAAGGGGCTGTTCTATCGTTTGATTTAAAAACTGATGCACCATGGACCGAGCCACCAAAAGGGCGACTTAGTCACGTCTTAGACATGCTAGGGAAGTGATCTAACCATGGCTATATGCCTTGTGGCAGCCCAGATCAGATCCATCCCCTTGACAGCACGCAACAGATTTTTCGAAAACTAAAAGGGCCAAGATTGAAGAGTTGCTGTCAAATTCGAATTCTATTATGCATGGAGCTTGTTTGAATGGACCAACATGGTCTTGACACACCCTAGTATGTGTCTAGATGTAGCCTAGTGAGCCTGGAGTCGAGCCATCCACCTGAAACATCAAAACAAGAGAACCCGTGAAGAGCATCATGAAAATCGAAAATTCTGCATTCTTATTTTCTGAAAAACTCTTGATGTATTTCGGTTTTTGCTTAATAAAACATGATCATGTAATGAAAATAAATGGTATTAGGACTTGATTGAAGAGTCAAGGAAGAATATATGCATGCCTGGTTTCGTTTGAAAGAAAAACGAAAAGAAGAGACGATTCGGCGCGGAGGAGTGGAGTGCTCTTGCTAGCTTGTTCTTCACTCGATTATTCTCTCTGGTTTCCTACTGAAATCCCACGGTTTTCTACTCTGAAATGGCTCTGATTTTCGTTCATGGGTGAGGGGAGGTGATGGTTAGGAGAGTGAGGGAGATCCACTAATAAAGGAATTCAAATGGTATGACCAAGTCTCCTCTCTTTTTGAAATTTGAATTGGTTGATATCAAATGGCTTCTTGAATGGATCTAGAATGAGTGGCCGATTCTCTCATGCAAATCTAGACTAGGATAAAGCTTAATAATTAATTAATTAAGGTTGATTAATAATTAAAAGGTTAGCATGCTAAAATAACAAAGAATGAGTCAAAGGTGATGTGTTGGCAAGGAAGTTTTCTAGACATAAGGATGGCCGAAAATCTCACTAATAAATGGAGGGGAAATATTTTCTAGCTAGTAAATTTATAACCCTTAAAAGCCTCACTAATCCCTTAAATAATTTAGTGAATTAATCCCTTAATTAAAGGAACTTATATGGACTTATTTCCTACACACCTCAAGTAATTAAAATAAATCCTCAAAACTCCTTTTTAACTTAAATCAACTTACTTGCTAGCTAAAAATAAATCCTGGAAATGTTTTCAGAGCCGACCTCTCTTAGTACGGTGTGGTTCGGGGACGAACCAAGCGGAAGCTGGTGGGCATGTGAGGCCCGGGGCCGAAGAGGGCGGGGGGTGATCGCCGGTGCCATCAGTTGCACGGACAATGAGCGGCTCCTGGCAAGCTTCTAGGTGGAGGGAACATGAATGAACCGACCCACACAGGAATGAGAGGGATTCCGAGACTGTTCAATGTAATGGACTGTATAGTTGAAGAGGGCTTAAAAGATTTGATTTGTACTACTCATATCACGAAGGTGCATCTTCTTTTCGGTAGCTCATCACATAAGAACTCCAAAGTTAAGCGTGCTTGACTTGGGGCAATTTTGGGATGGGTGACCTCCTGGGAAGTTTCCCAGGGTGCGTGTGAGTGAGGACATAAGCACGCTGGAAAGACTCGTCTTGATACAGTGAGAACAGTCGTCGAATCTGGGGCGTTACACAACAAGCTCAGGTGTTTGCATTGACGGAAGAGCAAGCCCAAGATGCCAGACGATGTGATTGCAAGTAACTGTTTTCTTTGCGGTTATCCTGCATATGTATTGATAGATACAGGTGCATCACATACATTCATATCAGAACGTTTTGCATTGACACATGCATTGCCTGTAGAGTCATTGTATATTGTAGTGTCTATTTCTTCTCCGTTGGGAAGTGGTCTGATATCTGTGACTTCAGTTAGACATTGTGTACTACAGTTTGAAGGGCATGAGATCGATTTAGAATGTATTGTTCTTGGTTTGGCTGATTTTGATTGTATCGTTGGGATTGATATGCTAACCAAGTACAGAGCCACCGTAGACTATTTCCACAAGATCGTCAAATTCAGACCTGAAATGGCAGAGGAGTGGAAATTCTATGGGAAGGGTTCCAGATCTCGGATTCCCTTAGTATCTGCTTTGACTATGAGTAGATTGTTGCAAAAAGGAGCAGAGGGGTTCCTTATTTATTCTGTAGATCTACAGAAATCAAGCCCGGCATTGGCAGATTTGCCAGTAGTACGGGAGTTTGCAGATGTATTTCCTGACGAGATCCCAGGGTTACCTCCAGTCCGAGAGGTAGATTTCAGTATTGATCTTATTCCAGGTACCGTTCCTATTTTCGAGAGCTCCGTATAGGATGGCGCCGATAGAATTGAAAGAACTGAAAGCACAACTAGAAGATCTTCTAGCCAAGGGATATATCAGACCTAGTGTGTCTCCTTGGGGCGCACCAGTGCTATTTTTGCGAAAGAAAGACGGTTCTATGAGATTGTGTATAGATTACAGGCAACTGAACAAGGCAACGATAAAGAACAAATATCCTTTGCCTCGTATCGACGACTTATTTGATCAGTTGCAGGGATCATCTATTTATTCCAAGATCGATCTGAGATCTGGATATCACCAACTGCGAGTACGAGATATTGATATACCAAAGACAGCATTCCGAACCAGGTATGGACATTACGAATTTATTGTCATGCCTTTTGGTTTAATGAATGCTCCAGCGGTGTTCATGAGGTTGATGAACCGTGTTTTTCAGAGATATTTAGATGAGTTTGTGATTGTTTTTATTGATGATATTTTGGTATATTCCAAGAATATGACTGAGCATGCCAATCATTTGAGAATTGTGTTGCAAACATTGAGAAATGAAAGATTATATGCGAAACTGTCAAAGTGTGAGTTTTGGCTGAGACAGGTTGTCTTCTTGGGTCATATCATATCTGGAGATGGTATTTCTGTGGATCCGAGTAAAGTGGAAGCTGTGATCGGTTGGCCTAGACCGACTTCGGTGCCTGAGATACGCAGTTTCATGGGTCTAGCAGAGTACTATCGATGATTTTATCAAAGGTTTCTCCAGCATTGCGAAACCGATTACCCAGTTGACACAGAAGAATGCACCATTTGTGTGGTCTAAGGATTGTGAGTCTAGCTTCCTAAAGTTGAAGAAGAGGCTGACCAATGCACCTGTCTTGATGATTCCTTCAGGTATTGGCGATTTCGTTGTATATTGTGATGAATCTCACAGAGGGCTGGGATGTGTTCTTATGCAGCGGGGTCATGTGATTGCATATGCCTCTAGACAGCTGAAGCCACACGAGATTCGATACCCCATTCATGATCTTGAATTGGCGGCTATCGTATTTGCCTTGAAGATCTGGCGTCATTATCTTTATGGTGAGAAATTTGAGATTTACTCTGACCATAAAAGCCTAAAGTATCTGTTTTCTCAGTCAGAGTTGAACATGAGGCAGCGTAGATGGCTTGATCTACTGAAAGATTTTGATTGCGAGATCAAGTACTATCCAGGGAAGTCAAATGCAGCAGCAGATGCCTTGAGTCGAAAGGTTTGTGCCTTATCCTTATCGACGATAGGTGTTTCGAATTTAGTTGAAGATTGTTGTTTGTCTGGTTTAGCATTTGACACAGATAGTAGACCATTAAGACTTGCCACGATTCAAGTTGAGCCACATTTGATTATGAAAATCAAAGAAGCTCAAAGAACAGATCAGAATATACAGCAGTCAATTCAGATGGTCAGATCAGGACATCAGTCTGAATATCAGGTACATGATTTTGTTTTGTATGTGAATAACCGTATTGTAGTGCCAGATGTTTCAGAGTTGAAACAACAGATTATGTCAGAAACGCACTGTAGTCGGTTTAGTATTCATCCTGGAGGCCGTAAAATGTACAACGACTTGAAGACACAATTCTGGTGGAAACAGATGAATTCAGATATTGCAGAATTTGTGTCTAAGTGTTTGAATTTCCAACAGGTAAAGGCCGAGAGAAAGAAGCCCGGAGGTTTACTTCAGAGTTTATCTATTCCTGAGTGGAAATGAGATCACATTTCCATGGATTTCGTGACGAAGTTACCTCGATCATCCCGAGGTTGTGATGCGATTTGGGTTGTGATAGACAGATTAACCAAATCAGCATGTTTTATTCCGTACAGAATGACGTACAGACATGATCAGATGGCTGAGATATATGTCCGAAAGGTAGTCAGATTACATGGTGTGCCGAAGTCTATCGTATCAGACCGTGATCCACGATTCACTTCTCACTTTTGGCACAGTCTGCAGCAGGCTTTAGGTACAACATTGCACCTAAGTACTGCTTATCATCCACAGACAGATGGACAGTCAGAGCGGACTATCCAGACTTTAGAGGACATGTTGAGAGCTGTAGTGCTAGACTTTGGCACTAGTTGGCAAGATTTCACTACCATTGTGTGAATTCTCGTACAACAACAGCTACCAAACGAGTATAGAGATGGCACCGTTTGAAGCATTGTATGGCAAGAAATGCATATCTCCTCTATATTGGGATGATATATCTGAAGTACCAGAACTTGGGCCTGATATGATCCGTGAAATGACTGAGAAAGTGAAGATCATTCAGAAAAGAATGAAGACAGCAGAGGATAGGCAAGCCAAATATGCCAATATTAGACGTAGACCGCTTGTATTTGAACAAGGAGACATAGTGTTTTTGAAGATTTCTCTTTTCAGAGGCGTTGTCAGATTTGGCAAACGCGGGAAATTGTCCCCTAGATACATCGGTCCATACGAGATTCTTGAGAAGATTGGCAATCGAGCATATCGATGGGCTCTTCCTCCTTCTCTATCCGGGATACATGACGTTTTTCATGTATCGATGCTACGTAGATACATGCCAGATTATTCTCATGTCATTCGGCCTGACGGAAGCTGAGCTGGATCATACGTTGAGTTACGTTGAACAATCAATACAAATTCTTGATCGGAAAGAGAAACAGTTCAGAACGAAGACTATTCCGCTAGTGAAAGTCCAGTGGAGTCGTCATGGCACCGAGGAAGCGACTTGGGAAACAGAAGCAGATATAAGACAAAAATATCCCGAGTTATTCTCATGATGTGAGTATTTATTCAGCTTTTGATTTTACTGCTGTTTGTACATACATTGATTAATTGATTTCACGTTCGAGGACGAACTAATATCTAAGAGGGGGAGAAATGTAATGCTCTAGATTGTATGTGGATAAAATGAAAAGATGAAGTGGTGCTTGAAGAAAGGGACCAGCACCCGCGCCTAGAGAAGAACCGCACCCGCGGTGCATGGACAGAAAGTTAGCCATTTTTGCAGTAGGGTCACCGCACCCGCGGTCCAAGAAAGAGTGCACCCGCGGTTGATGGACAGAGAGTTGGAAAGTATTTACAGAAATGACACCGCACCCGCGGTTCAAACGTAACCGCACCCGCGTTGATGTCACCGCACCCGCGGTTTTATATGTAGCGCACCCGCGGTCGTCGATTTTGGAAAGTGGATGGACCGCCGAAGCTTAAGCGCACCCGCGGTTCATGAACTACCGTACCCGCGGTCAGGCGTGTTACTTGAAAAATATGACACTTGCCCCTCAACATGCAAGATATATATAGTGTGTGTCTTCATTTCTCTCCTAACACAGCTGAGACTACCGAGAGAAAGGGAAAAGTTAAAGGAAAGGGAAAGTTCTCTTCTTTTAAAGCTAGTTTGTACAAGAATTTCACATCCAAACGTTAATCCGATTTCGGTTTTGAACTCCTCTCATCAAAGGCTTTAAGGGGATGTAATTTTCATTCATTTCCGTCATGATTTGAAATATTGATGTTGGGGAAATTGTGAATTACACTAGATTATGTGTTCTTGTGAAGTTAGTGACTATATATTCGTAAACGGATCGATTATCGGATGTCATATGCAATTGTTACGATTTTCCAGCATGTTTAGAGTTAACTTGTGCAGATTTTGAGTACTATCATATGCTTATGATGATGATTATGAGTTGAGATCTATGAATTATTGATATATGTTGAGAGATGGATTGACCGGTATCGAGAAATTACGTCGTTATGCCGTCAAATTGTACCGAGATCAAGTATTGAATTGGATATGTGTTGATTGAGATTAGAGATTGATAGAATATGTATCAACATTTCCATTTCAGATTTGATAGTGACAGATTCGTCTTCGAGACTTTGACTACGACACAGACTGTGCGACGAAAGGTATAATTCATGTTTTGTTTGGGGAAGACACAACTCAAATGAGATTCAATTTGAGTTTCCCAACCAAATCACATACTAGAATTGTTGTTTATCTTTTGATATGAATTTGATTTGTTTATAGATTTATATTCAAATCTCTTGATAGGATGCTGTCTTGTGTATGGATTTATATTCAAGCCTTTGAGATAGGAGAGTCATTGGCAGACTTGCCAAACTAGATGTTCGGTGGTATCGATGCTTCGGATCAGATTCACTCCGATTGTAGACATTCGATACAGACATGACCGAAGTCTAGGAATAAGACGTACAGTTACCCCGATTGGGAGGGTAGGTGACAGACAGTGACGTCTTATTCACACCGGGATCCCTAGAGTAGAGTCGAGTTGAATCAAGACATGATTTGATTTGAATTGCATGTTTATATAGATTGGTTTCATAGACTATGGAGCCCATTATTATTGCTTTGATTCATGATTTATGATTATGTATCAGCATGTATACATGTTTTATACTGGGATTTGTTCTCACCGGAGTTTCCGGCTGTTGTTATGTCTGTATGTGTGCATAACAACAGGTGGGGCAGGATCAGGGTCGCGACAGAGATGAGAGATGGACATAGCGTGGTGATCACGGGCGTAGCAGATGAACTAGTAGTTGTACTTTTGATATGTACTGTATTTAATTACTGGTTTGTAGAATATGAATAAAACGAGGCATGTATATTATGTTTGTTGTAATGAAATGAATATGGAATTATCTTGTACCTGAGTTATAAACATTTGATTTAATGTTAAAAGAAAAATTTTGACCCGTATTTTCGAACAATGATCCGACTAATCCCGCAAAGAATTGAGTTAGAGCCCGGGTCCCCACAACACCTACGGTGTGGATATCCTGTGTGATCTGATGAAATAATAGTGCTTGAAATCTTTGGCCAGAGTATGAGATGTACGTTAGAGAAGGAATTCTCCAATTGTAGATGCGATGCCACTATTTATTCTCAAAGATGTCTCACAGAGTTATCAAATACTTATGCAACCCTCGATGAACCAATGATTGCAGATTCGATCGGGATATATGACATGAAGGGACCTTACTGTACATTAACCGACTGGTTCTTGCAGGCACAATCATTGATACCAAGGGAATCATGGTGCGATGCTACTAGACGCTCTTACCATGATTCGATGGGTTTAATCAGAAATACGATTTCTTACAATCTCATGATCAATTGTTGATACATAGAATGGAGGAAAATTAGGGTAAGTCTGAATAAAAGATTATGTCCTGAATCACAAAGAGTTGTGAACCCACAGCTAGCTGTATCCGTGAACCATTGAGGATCACACAAGTACTGGATTATTTTGTCCCTGTTGAGATAATAGATTCAATGAGTTGAATTTATATAAAATATTGAGAAATAAATTCAAAAAGTTGAATTTATAGAAAATATTGAGAAATAAATTCAAGGAGTTGAATTTATGACTATTAAATTTTGGAGGTGATAAATTTAAGAAGTTAAATTTATAATTTAAATATTAAATTCAAATGTTGAATGTATAAAGGATTTAAATTAAATATAATGGGCATATGTATAATAGGCTTGTAGGAGTACAAGACTAATATACATATTATTAAGGTTTTTAATTGAACTTTAAAAGATTAATTAATTATTTAAACTAGTTGGACTAGAATAATTAATTGATTAAGCCCATTAAGTATTTGATTTAATTAGTGGACCCTAATATTATATATATGTGTAGTATGCTTAGGGTTAAACACAATAATTCATTCTCAATTTTTGAAACCCTAGCCTCCAAACCAAGGGATTTTTAGAAAAAGCCACCTCTTCCCACTCTCATTATTTTCGGCAACTTCATATCAATCTCTACGTAAAATCTTTCTATACTTTCTAGTGCAAGTTGGAAGAGGAATAAGTAATTCAATCGTGGACCTGATTGGAATATTGAAGAAAGGAGATTTGAAGAACGTAAGTAGGATTTACAACAAGAGCAACGTTCGCTTGTACCAGCATAGTTGGAGTCGAGTGAAAATTCACTAAGGTAAAAGTTCAAACATCCTACGTATGTATAATAAAAGCATACGAGTGCTCAAACAATAATTTTGAATGTTAAAATAAAATAAAAATTTAAAACTTCCGCTGCATTTGGGCACGAGAGAACACGATTCACAACGGTGGTATCCGAGCCAGGTTCTCTATATCGTATGGTTTTAAATATTGAATAATTTATTTCTAACCACACAAGAAATTTTTTTCGAAAATTTTTGCACCATAAAATTTTGATTTTAAAAAAAAATCAGATATGCTTGGAATTGTACCGGGCAGACAGCGCGCCCAGCGCACAGTGCACAGTGCGCGGCATGCGCGCAGCGTGCAGAGCGTCCGTTTTCTGCGCGTGCCTGTGCTCGCCCTGCACGCACAGGAGTCCTGGGATTGCCCGAGACATAACGTTCGGGCAGCTGCCCAGGAATGTCTCGGGCACTGTGCTATGTAATGAGCTTGAATTGTTTAGGCCTAAGGTGCGATTTTCTGATTTTTCAAAACTTTTGATTAAATTGATATTTTATGAAAATTAGTTCAATTTATTTTTTAAAAAAATTAATTTTTGGAAAATTAATGATTTTCTTGTAAAATAAATAATTAAAATATGATTTAATTATTTATGGTAAAAGTGAGTTTACAAGAAATCAATTATTATTGAATTAATTGGAAATTAAATAAATGTGTTTATTTAATCTATTAAATTCTTTAATAATTGTGGTGGTTAGTAATAAAATTATTAGATAAATGATTTATCAATTAATTAAATTTGTTTAATTAACTGATATTAATATATGATATTAAATGCATGAAAGATGATCTATAGCCTTGACCAATATGTTAGGTGTATATCAGAATATTTTATTGTTTTATTCATTTTGTTAATGTTTGATATTATTAAAGTGGGCCTGGTTTATGGCCCGTTCCCACCCCATGAGATATATCCCTTATGTGTCATGACTATTTAAATGTAATTCTTAGAAATAGTGGGAGATCAAAATTGGAAGATGGTGGGCCCGATGCACAAGATGAAGACATGTAAAATATTGGAAGCTATTGTAATAAGTTGTATTTGCATCCCTGTATTCACCTATGTTTTGGACCTTGATCCATGTATGGCTCACATGGATCTAATAGCGTTGGTGATCGATCATCTTTATTTATTGTTGAATATCATATTATGATATATGTGATATATAGTAGTATGCATGTATGTATATTATTAAATAATATAGTTGTATGAATCGGGCAAACATACAAACTCGTGGCACGCGATTTTAGAAGAAAAATGATGACAAAATTTTAAAAATTAAAATCCCTCATTTTGAATAAGATTCAAAATTTATATCAAACCACAAAAGTAAAAATTATAAGAGTTTAATTTTTTCTTTCCTTTCATCAACTGTGGTTGCATATTGAACACTACCCGCGGAGAGTGTCTGGCTCATATTATTGGGGAGGCCTGGACGCCGGAAAGCTGTGACTTCCACCGGACATATGATGTGAATTGAGTGGAACTCCAATAACTTCGGCTCATATTATTGGGGGAACTCATGGAGACCGTCCACTACAATTCAATATTTATGGGTAAATTTGACACGTGAAAATAAACGGCGTCATATTATGGGTCTTTATTAAGCGTGAGGCGAAACATGCACAGGTTGCATAGGGATGCAATTGGATTCTACCTTTTAGAAATTATAATTGGCTGATATTATTCGGGATTATAATTGTCTAATTTGACTCCACGTGCCACTAAGGAAATACGATTTTCCTTTTTCATCACAGGGTGGTGGAAATGTCAAAATAGTGTGAGGGAAATTTATAAAATAAAATCCATATTTTTATATCTTAGAATTATTTTAAAATTATCAGTAACCATTATCTGTTTTCATTTCCAGTATAATTATGATGACTGCTCGTAACCCGCTTTCAATCATTCTCGATCAAAACAAATTGACTGGCCCTAACTATAATGACTGGTTTCAAAATTTAAAGATTGTTTTGAAGTCGGAAAAGATTGCATATGAGCTTAATAAGAAGCCACCGAAGGAAGCAACTGCTAATGTCAGTCAGACAGAGTTAGCTAAGCTTGAGAAATGGTGGGACCATGATCTTCAAGCTAAGAGCTACATGTTGGCTTCTATGTCGAATGAATTTTAGATGAGGTTTGAGGAGGCGGTGAATGCTGCTGACATTCACCTTCATCTGAAAGAATTGTATGTTGTACAAACTCGTTTAGAGAGACATGCTACTATGAAAGAACTCATGACTACAGACTTGAGAGACGGGGCTTCGGTCCATGAGCATGATGTTAGGATGATTGAGCTCATCGAGAAGTTAGTGGGACTCGAGGTGGTTATTCCTAGTGAGCCCTCGACTGATATTCTCTTGTTGTCATTGTCTGCCTCGTTCGATGGATTTGTGGTTAATTTTAATATGAGCAAGCTTGATGCCACCGTTGAAGAGTTGGTTAATATGCTTACTACTTATGAGACCACAATCAAAAAGAAAAAACATGTTTTTCTAGTGGCTCATCATCCGGTATGAAAAATGGAGCCCAAAATAAAGGCAAGAAGCGTTCTGCCCCTCTGAAGAAGAACAAGCCCAACAAGAAGCCGTACAAGAAACCAACTCCAGGGCCCACAAAGCCTGACAAGTCAGAACAAGTCTGTTTCCACTGCAACAAGCATGGACATTGGAGGCGTAATTGCACGGAGTATCTTGCTCAGAAGCGTTTTGGCCATGGTATGTTTTACATTGAAATTAATGTTTCTATTAATTCCTCTTCTTGGGCTTGGATACCGGATGTGGTTCTCATCTATGCAATGATTTGTAGGTGATAGGAAGAAGCAAGAGGCTTAGAGATGGTGAGACATTTCTAAGACTAGGAAATAGGAGCAAGGGTTGCTGCCACTCCCATTGGAGACAGTTACTTTTATTTTAGACAATGATTTTAATTTGTTTTTGAGAGATGTTTTATATGTTCCTAGTGATTAAAAACATTATATTTCTATGCTTGATAGGGATGGTTATTCTTGTAGTTTTTGCTAAAGGTGTTTGCAATTTATACAAGAATGAATGTTTGATTGGAAACGAATAATTAACAAAAGATCTCTATAACTTAAAATTAAAAGATATTTCGTTGAACAACATCCAAGCGCATACAAATACAACAACAAGAAAAAGAAAAATAAAAGATCCAAATCCCGCACAAATATGGCACGCTAGACTAGGTCATATTTCCCAAAGAATGATGCATAAGCTAGTGGGAGAAGATATGTTTGACTTGTCAGACATAAATTCTCTACCTACTTGTGAGTCCTGTTTAAAAGAAAAAATAACCAAGACTCCATTCAATGGAAACGTGGAACATGCGCATGGTCTACTAGATTTGATCCACACAGACGTTTGTGGCCCGCTAAGTATTAGCACAAAATATGGGCAATCCTACTCTACCCTTACTGATGACCATTCGAGGTATGAGTATGTTTATTTGATGAAACATAAATCTGAAGCATTTGAAAGGTTAAAATAATTCAAATCTCAAGTAGAAAAATAGCTGGAAAGGAGTATTGAGACACTTCGATCTGATCGAGGTATAGAATACTTGAGCGCTGAATTTTTGGGTTAACTAAAAGAGATTGTGATTCTCTCATAGTAGACTCCACCAGCAACACCACAATTGAATGGTGTGTCTGAACGTCCTAATCGAACCTTGATGGACATGGTTCGATCCATGATGGGATTCATTGAATTGCCTATATCGTTTTGGGTCTTTGCGCTTGAAACTGTGGCAATGTTGTTGAATAATGTTCATAAAAAAGCAGTGGATAAAATACCATATGAGATATGGATGGGAAAAACTACAAAATATTCTTACTTGATAATATGGAGATGTCCTGCTTACGTGAAGCAGACAGTAAGAGACAAATTTGATAATAGATCCTTTTTGTGCTACTTTGTAGGATATCCAAATAATTTTGTGAGGCCCGGGGCCGAAGAGGGCGGGGGGTGATCGCTGGTGCCATGAGGTTGCACGGACAATGAACGGCTCCTGGCAGGCTTCTAGGTGGAGGGAACATGAATGAACCGATCCCACACGGGAATGAGAGGGATTCCGAGACTGTTCAATATAATGGATTGTACAGTTGAAGAGGGCTTAAAAGATTTGATATGTACTACTCATATCACGAAGGTGCATCTTCTTTTCAGTAGCTCATCACATAAGAACTCCAAAGTTAAGCGTGCTTGACTTGGGGCAATTTTGGGATGGGTGACCTCCTGGGAAGCTTCCTAGGGTGCGCGTGAGAGCACGCTGGAAAGACTCTTCTTGGTACAGTGAGGACAGTTGTCAAATCTGGGGCGTTACAGTTGGTAATAGAGCCGACCTCTCTTAGTAGGGTGTGGTTCGGGGACGAACCAAGCGGAATCTGGTGGGCATGTGAGGCCCGGAGCCGAAGAGGACGAGGGGTGATTGCCGGTGCCATGAGGTTGCACGGACAATGAGCGGATCCTGGCAGGCTTCTAGGTAGAGGGAACATGAATGAACCGATCCCACACGGGAATGAGAGAGATTCCGAGACTGTTCAATGTAATGGACTGTACAAGCACGCTGGAAAGACTCGTCTTGGTACAGTGAGGACAGTCGTAAAATCTGGGGCGTTACAGTTGGTATCAGAGCCGACCTCTCTTAGTACGGTGTGGTTTGGGGACGAACCAAGTGGAAGGTGGTGGGCATGTGAGGCCCGGGGCCGAAGAGGGCAGGGGTGATCGCCGGTGCCATGAGGTTGCACGGACAATGAGCGGCTCCTGTCAGGCTTCTAGGTGGAAGGAACATGAATGAACCGATCCCACATGGGAATGAGAGGGATTCCGAGATTGTTCAATGTAATGGACTGTACAGTTGAAGATGGCTTAAAAGATTTGATATGTACTACTCATATCACGAAGGTGCATCTTCTTTTCGGTAGCTCATCACATAAAAACTCCAAAGTTAAGCGTGCTTGATTTGGGGTAATTTTGGGATGGGTGATCCTTCTGGGAAATTTCCTAGGGTGCGTGTGAGTGAGGACATAAGCACGCTGGAAAGACTCGTCTTGGTACAGTGAGGACAGTCGTCCAATCTGGGGGCGTTACAATTTTGTTGGATTTTATTTCTATCACCCCCAATGAAGCAAAAGTCTTTGTTTCAAGAAATGCCACCTTTCTGAAAAAGAAAAATCTATTAGATAGAAATGAAAAGATGATAGAACTTGAAAAAATTCAAGACACTCCCTCAACTATAGAAGTTGAACCTAATCTCCAACAACCAGTAGTTGAAGAACACGCTCATAGAAGGTCCGATAGGGTTATCAGATCACCTGCAAGATATACGCTTCTTCATGAACAAGGCCATAATGAGCCTTACATTGGATGTGATTCAATGAATTTCAAAGAAGTAATATGTAATACTGATTCAACTAATGGCTTGAAGCCATGTAGTCTGAAATGGACTCAATGTATTCAAACCAAGTCTGGACATTGGTGGATCCACCTGAGAGAATCATTCTCATAGCATGCATATGGATCTACAAAAGAAAGCTTGGGGCGGATGAGAAGGTATTGATCTTCAAAGCAAGACTTGTTGCAAAAGGTTGTACTCAAAGGTAGGAATTGACTATGAGGAAACTTTTTCACCAGTTGCTATGTTTAAGTCCATCAGAATACTACTAGTCATAGCAGCATGGTATGCCTATGAGATATGGCAAATGGATGTAAAGACTACATTCCTCAATGAAGACATCAAAGAAGAAATTTATATGTCTCAACCTGAGAGATACACATCAGTAGGAAGTGAGCATAAGGTATGCAAGCTTCAGAGATCAATATATGGTCTCAAGCAGGCGTCAAGGAGTTGGGACCTCATATTTGATAGCACTATCAAGGAATTTGGTATTCCTAAGAATCATGAGGAACCATATGTATACAAAAAATTAAGTTAGTGGGAGTGCAGTGACATTCCTAGTATTTTATGTTGATGATATTCTACTCATTGGGAATGATGTAGGATTACTGCAACCGACTAAAGTATGGTTAGCAAGTAAATTCTCCGTGAAAGACATGGGGTGGAGCATCCTATGTATCGGGAATAAAAATCTATAGAGATAGATCAAAGAGGATGTTGGGCTCACCCAAGCCACTTATATCGATACCATTCTGAAACAATTCTCTATGAAAGGGTCCAAGAGAGGATACTTATCTATGTGTCATGGTGTTACTCTATCTAAAGATGTGTCCCAAAACTGGTGAAGAGATAGAGATGATGACACGTATTTCATATGCGTCAGCCATTGGTAGTATCATGTATGGTATGATATCGACACGTCATGTTGTTTCCTACGCTCTGAGTGTTACAAGAAGATATCAGGAAAACCCTGGTCCAATGCATTAGAAGGCCGTGAAAGATATTATTAAGTACTTAAGAAGGACTAAGAACATGTTCATGGTATATGGAGGTGGAGAATTGAATTTGAAGGCTACACTGATTCTAGCTTCCAATGTGACATAGATAATTCGAAATCGACCTTTGGTTTTGTATTCATGCTAAGTAGTGCGGTTGTCTCTTGGAAAAGTTCCAAGCAAGACACCATTGCGGATTCCACCACTGAAGCTGGATGCATTAATGCATCTGCTGCAGCCAAAGAGGCAGTTTGGATGAGGAATTTTGTCCAAGAGTTGGGCGTTATTCCTAATAGAGTTGATCCAATCACGGTGTACTGCCACAACACTGGTGCCGTTGCGCAAGCAAAAGAACCAATGTCTCATCAGCAATCCAAACATGTACCGAGGAAGTTCCACATCATACGGTAGATTGTGGGAAGATGAGACATATCAGTCGAAAGACTCCCCTCTAAAGATAATTTTGTTGATCCACTTACAAAACCCTTGCCAGGACCATTTGTTTGAGAAGCATCACAAAGCAATGTGATTAAAGTTTATGAGTAGTTGGCTCTAGGACAAGTGGGAGATTGTTAGAGTAGATGTCCTGTAAGACAACTGTTGGCTAGGGAATTTATTGACTCAGTTGTAATAAACAATATTTATTTTAATATAATTCATTATTTCATGGTTTGTTATTTCTTTATCTATATACCCATGTGATCAACATAAATAAAGACCTTGATTATACTTTATTACAAATTAATCGTATTTCGATGTTGAAACTCATTTGTGAATAGTGTATAATCTAAATTCGTTCATAGTCGATTCAGCTGCCTAAAACATGGATAAAGGTCGTTTGAACTCGAGACTAGCGTCTGTGATGTTGTGTACCGCATTTCTTGGTAAGGGCATAGAGATGTCAAAACATGCAGATAGGTAGTCATATGACGATTATACCGAACTGCCCTCCCTAGGACTTTCCAAGTGGTTATCATTCATGGAGAGGATAAGTCCGTGGTTATGATTGTACATCGAGAGGCTCTATATGCTAGGGCTGTGCTTTGACTTATTTATCAACTCCAGGAGGGTTATCAGGTGGCGAGTACAGTTGCGATACATGTAGGAGCCAGTGCATTGTAGTCGGGAATTCACCGCTCACCTACGGGTGTGAATATCATGTGTGATATGATGAAATAATAGTGCATGGAATCTCTGGCCAGAGTATAAGATGTACTTTAGAGAATGAGTTATCCAATTGTACATGAGATGCCACTATTTATTCTCAAAGATGTCTCACAGAGTTATCGAATACTTATGCAACCCTCGATGAACCAATGGCTACAGATTTGATCCAGATATATGAGATGAAGGGACCTTACTGTACGTTAATCATAGCCAACTGGTTTTTGCAAGCACTATCAGTGATACCTAGGGAATCATAGGGCGATGCTACTGGATGCTCTTACCATGATTCGATGGGTTTAATCAAAAATATGATTTCTTACATTCTCATTATCAATTGTTGATACATAAAGTGGGGCAAATTAGGGTACGCCCGAATAAAGCGTTATGTCCAGAATCACAAAGAGTTGTGAACTCACGGCTAGCTGTATTCCTGAAGCATTGAGGGTTACACAAGCACTGGATTATTTTGTTCCCGTTGAGATAATAAATTCAAGGAGTTGAATTTATATAAAATATTGAGATAATAAATTAAATGAGTTTAATTTATAGAAAACATTGAGAAATAAATTCAAGAAGTTGAATTTATGACTATTAAATTTTAAAGGTGATAAATTTAAGGAGTTGAATTTATAATTTAAATATTAAATTCAAATGTTGAATTTATAAAGGATCTAAATTAAATATAATGGGTATATATATAATAGGCACTTAGAAGTACAAGACTAATATACATATTATTAAGGTTCTTAATTGAACTTTAAAAGATTAATTAAATTAATTAAAATAGTTGGGCTAGAATAATTAATTGATTAAGCCCATTAAGTATTTAATTTAATTAATGGGCCCTAATCTTATATATATGTGTACTAGGGTTAGGGTTAAACACAATAATTCATTCTCAATTTTCGAAATCCTAGCCTCCAAGCAAAAGGATTTTTCGAAAAAGCCACATCTTCTCACACTTCTTGTTTTCGGCAACTTCATATCAATCTCTACGTATAATCCTTCTATACTTTCTAGTGCAAGTTGGAAGAAGAACAAGTAATTCAGTCGTGGACCTGATTTGAATATTGAAGAAAGGAGATTTGAAGAACATATATAGGATTTACAACAAGAGCTACGTTCGCTTGTACCAGCGTAGTTGGAGCCAAGTGAAAATTCACTAAGGTAAAAGTTCAAACATCCTACATATGTATATTAAAACCATACGAGTGCTCAAACAATAATTTTGAACGTCAAAATAAAATAAAGTTTTAAACTTCCGCTGCATTTGGGCACGAGAGAACACGATTCACAACACTTCGCGTGTTCTCACAATCTTTGCTTGCTTTGACATGTATCATTATCATGAAAGAATTCATCCAAGAACAGATCTCCAAGAAGAAGAAACTTCTGGCTGAAGGCTTCTCTGTTGCTGCTTACAAGAGAAATCTCAGCCCTCTCTAGACCACTTCGACCTGATGAGCATTGTTTCACCCAGAAGAACCTGCCCCTTTTCCCCAACTTCCAAGGGCAAGAGTAAAGCTTCCGATGAGGGACCTTGGAAGAAGAAGAAGAAGAATAAGAATAAGAAGAAGAAGAAGAAGAAGGTGGTTCTTGAAGAGGCCTTCACCATATCCTTGGGCATATAGGGAAAGGTTGGGAGGAGTGATGAGGACCATACTAGGAACTTCTCCCGGATCACCTAAGTGTATAGTGATCATGTCGCCCTCCTTGTCCACAGATCTAAAAATGTTGTTGCTCGAATGATGTACAAGCTTTCCTCTACTCCTGACAAAGCCCATCTATAATCCTTGGAATGGGATGAAATCATGACGAGGAGCGGCATCTCGACATTCATGGTAAGCACGGTCGCCCCCTTACTTTCGAGTATTTTATATATTTTCCTCGCCTCACCTATCTCAACGGTGGTTTCAATCCTTTACTATTTTTGGTGCTCTGACTGTATAAGGCCAATGCCCTGCTTCAAAAAATCTGGAATGAAGTACATAATGCTCCCTCTGCTCTTCACCAAGTCCAAACGACAGTGAACGGGGATAAGGAGACCCATGATTGCGAGCTTCGCTCCATCAAGGATCGCCATGCGGAGGAGCTTGCTAGAAATTTTGTTGAGCTGTAGGCCCTAAGTGTCAAACCGGAAGAATGCAGGAAGTCTCTCTGTAGTTCCCAGCATGAGTCCATCGCTACCCATAGGTCCCGAGAAATACTCTACAAAAAACTAGAGGAATGGAAAGCTTCCTTTTAGGCCAATTTCTTGGATATGGACGAGAACCTAGAGAGTTGTGGTCTCAAAGCCCTCGGGTATTTTGATACCATGCAACACTTCAAGGAAAATGGTTATCCTCCAAAGGGAGCATCTTCTTGCTTCATAGAATTTGAGACTGTTTTTTCCTGTCTCCCGCTTGACTCTCCTAAAGGACACCGCTGACGGCGATCTCCAGATAAATATCCCTTCTCCCTAAAGCATATATGATTTAATGTATGTTGCTTCTTAATGGAAATTCTCTTGCTTTCATTTATTCGCACGTTTGAATTTTCATTTGAACTATGTGGAAGTCTTTAGATTGAATTAAATTGGTCTGAACATGAATGAATGTAATACCTCCAGGTCGGAACAGTTATTTTGCCAAAATGAAATTGAACCTCTTAACCATATAATTTAACAAGCTTTATCAAGACAAAACAACTCGGATAAAGTAAAGTCAGACCTATTAGTTACATGCATTAACAAATTGCACCAAGTTACACTAACTCGGAGAAACGAAACCAGACGACCTTTCAATCACATATCTTAACAAGATTTGCCATGTAAGGTCTAGAAAATTCGAACTACGTAAGCTGACTGCATGTAATCTAGTGTTTTTACTAAAATACGTGTCTAATTAATTTAAAGCATTAAATGCATGATTAATTACATGGATATGTGTTTCATCTCATGGTTTATTAAGATTTCATGCATTAGGGCTTTTAGTAGTATTTCGCCCTCAAACGAGAAACAGAGACCGAAGACAGTTAAGGAAAATATTTTTATTAACTAATTATTTTTATTTATTTTTAATTATTTAATATATGGTGTAAATATGTAAAATTTTCGAAAATGGACCTAGATGAAGTATTTTTACTCGCCGAGTCATATTTTAAACCGGCAAATTTTAACAAGTCGGAGGACTTTTTGAAGGTTTGGGCAATATTTTAAAAAACGTACATAAACGAAATATTTTTTGGGAGAGTTTTTGGGCTTAATGGGATTATTTAATGCATAATGGGCCCAAAATTCTACTAGACTTCATTATTTTAATTAAGGACTCATTATACACTAATATTTTTATTAAAACCAACCTTCAAAACCCTAAACCTAACCCTCACAAATTCGGCCGCCCCTCTTCCCACCTTCAGCTGCAGCCTCTCGAATTTCAGTAGCTTTTCCACTTAGTTTTCTCAAAAAAATTCAAGGGAACTCTTCTTCGTCCCTCCGATGTCTGTTCTAAGCGTTTGTATCAAGGTTTTCGAGTGTAAATAGGCAAAGGCATACCCGATTCCATTATTTTGGCATTGATCACATCATAATATGTGTTTTGAAATGTATTTTCATGATATATTGTGGTTATGGTGTTACACATCGGTTTAACGTGAATTCTACACGAAAATACACATTTTTATTATCGTGCTTCTCACGTTTTTGTCTTTGGTTGAAGGGGCTGCCTGGAAGTTTGGTATGGTACTCAATTACTTCTGATTGTTGGCTTATAGAGGTTGAAATAGAAGCGGGATCATGTTCATGTAAGGATCGATCGGACATACATGTTTCGGGTTAGGGTTTTGGTTCGACCGGTTGTTTCAAGGGGTACAACGGTGCAAGGGCTGTTCCGGGACTGTGGAGTAGACCCTGGTGGGTCTGCCTACACAACTTGGAGTGGTTCAAGCACAGCTGATTTTGGGCTAGGATCAAATCAAGGAAGCTAGACGTGGATATGGCTCAATCTTGAGATGTTCGGTGTTGTCTCATGTATTCGAGAGCGTGGGTTTGAGGATCATGGCTAGGTCAAAGCAGAAGGGTCTGATTGTGATCTAGGAGGGGTTGGCTTGAGCCTAGTTCGGGTCGGGTGAGCGTAGGATGGCTTGGCTTTGAGTTGGAAATTTTTGGTTTTTGCCTGCAGGATTAGCGCTAGTAGCGCTTGAGCTTCGGCTCTTGTAGCACCGCAACACTGATACACGGCGCCTAGGCGGTTACAAGATTTGCAGCACTACTCAGCCAGCGCCTAGGCGCTAGTCCTGCACTTGAGAGTATTTGATTTTGATGAGCATGGTTCGTTTTGGGTGTTGTTATGGCATTGTGTGCAAGGTTATTGACGGTTTATTTGGGTCACACAAGGTTTGGTTAGGAGCCTTTGAATTATGATTTAAGTTGGTTAAGTACAGTACTAAAACTGGGACTCCCTAAGTATTAAGCGAGTTATAGAAGTTCTTGCATGGGCTCGGGTTTACTTCTAAGAAATGGTCAATAAGGGTTTTCAGGGTAAAAATGGTCATTTTGCACCAGGGTCGAGTTAACAGTCCTGGCAGCGCCCTGATAACAAAATTGCATGATTGAAATGTTTATGCTTATTATAAATATGAATTTTTATGAAAAGCAGGAAAATACGTTGCATACTTGGTTTTAAGAAAAAGTACGTAGATACATGATTTTTATAAGTGATGATACGATGACGTGTTTTTGAATGAGGAGAGTTGGCTGTGACTAATATGAACACGAACACGAACACGAACACGAACATGAACACAAACATGTAAGACCAAGGCTCAGTGGACGGGTAAAACTATTGCTGATGTCTCTGCCGGTGCCCGGCGGTTATATGTAGATGGATTCATCGAATTAGAGATGATACGAAAGTCATAACTAATGATCTGAATTCAATAACAGAAAATGAACACATATATGTTAATATGACGAGATATTTTATGATACGTTTATTCTTTGGCATGTTATGTTTAAGTTCATACTTTTAATATCATGAGATGTATTTTGATTACAGTACTTTTCACTCTTGCGTGTTATGTACTTGTTATAACGGTTCAGGTGTGTTGAGTCTTTAGACTCACTAAGTGTGATGATGCAGTTGACTATGTTGATGTGGAGATTAGAGGCGCCGAAGACTGAGTAGGCTGAGCTTGGAGTGTGCACGCTAACCCGAGGACCTTACATTTGCCGCACTATATGTTTTTGAGTCAGGAGTGAAACATTGTTCATTTGTTACATTTTTCATCTTTTTATATGTTGATGGTTTGGCAGGGTTTTGACTGTTACATTTGAGATCTTTAAAAACAGTAGATTAGGAATTTGAAGAGGTTAAATTATTTAATTACAGTATTTTTATTCAGTAGTCGAATGATTCTTTTTAAATGCATGTTTTTTTGTAATTTTCTAAAATAGCTTACAAAAAAAAAAATTCTAGCAGTATTTTAATAGTAGATGTTTCATTCCAAGTCAAACCAGCTCGGCTAAAGTGAAATCAGACCTATTATTATATGCCTTCATACATTGCATCAAGGTACGCTTTCTCAAAGAAATGAATTTGGAACTTTTAATCACTTATCTTAACAAGCTTTGCCAAGGCTAACCATCTCGATTAGAGTGAAAATCGGGCCAATTAAATACATGCCTTCATAAATTGCAGTAAGATATTCTAGCTCGGAGAAACGAAACAAGACCTTTTAATCACATATCTTAACAAGACTACAAGGAAAACCAGCTCATCTAAAGTGAAATTGAACCTATTAATTATGTGTGTTCATAAATTTCACCAAGGTACGCTAGCTCGAGGAAACAAAATTGGACATTTTTTGCCCGCAGCCTATTTTCAATTTTTGAATTTTGAATTATAACAATTATCATTAATTTCGTTAGTCTAACGATCGTGTTTAGAGGGATCCTAAGCCTCTTGAATAGGCTTTGGATCCCTATTCATACGACCGTCAGTATTTCATCCATCTTGCCTATAAATATTGGCATGTATCTTGTTTTTCGTACATTTTAACCTCCTGCGTAGCTCGACTCTCTAACATCATTTTCCATTTTGTGATAGGTAAACACATTGCCCCTCTTTTATAGCTTTCATACTCTTAGCCAAGTATGCTTCCTTACTCTCCTGTCCTTGGTGTTTCCTCCAGCCTACGTCGAGCTTACGAAGAGTTTGGCTATTTCGATGAAGAAAGATCTGAAAGGCATAGCAAATCACCAATCCACCTCCCTGACCTAGATTCCCCTTCAGGACTATGGAGGAGCTTCGGGTTGGTGCCCAAGGTTGATGTTACAATGATCTTCCCACCAAACTCATACCGTCCCAAACTCCCCTTCACAGGTCTTCGTACATATTCTTGAGGACCGTACTATTCTGATTCACTCTTTCGACCAACGTCCCTATTTACCCCTTCTTGGCTTTTACACTTTTTATAAGAATCAACTCGAGAATGGACTTCACTTTCCCTATCACCCCTTCCTCTTAGAATTGAGTTATTTTTATCAAGCTCATTTAGGCCAATTGGCTCCCAATGGCATCCGCCTATTAACATCCATATATGTAATTTTTCAAGCTTTAGGACCTTCATATCTATAACGCCCGAAAACTCGAACACAATAACCACATGCATGCATGAAAATTTGTTTGAATTTATTTAAATGTGTGGTCTAGAAGCATGTTTAAGTTTGAGCAAGGTTTAATGATTATTTAATCGAATGCTATGAATGTGAGCTTTATGTAGTCGAATACGCGAATGTACGGCAAAGACGAGAGAACAAGGGACAACTTCGATAAGGTTTCTACTATTAGAAAAGTTATAAATAGAAGCTCTATTGTTAGTAAGTGCAAATTAGGAAAGCGGCAACCTATCTATAGTAAGGGACGAATTTAATCGGTAACGAACTCTTATGAAGAAAACGAGTAGTTTCGGGTATGCGATACTAAAAAACGAGTAGTTTCGAATATTTTTAAATATTGTTTGGACTTTTTAGCAAGAGTAATTAAGTATTTAATTAATTATTTAATTGGGCCTAGATTAGCAAAGTTTTAATGAGGTAATTAGGACCCATTAAGAAAACTTGAGCCCACCACTACCTAATTAAATTGTATCCTACCCTACACTCCCCACAAACCCGACATCTCCCTCACTTGGCAGCACACACTCACACACACTAGGACTCCTAGAGATGTCTGAACCATAGGGGAGAGGAAGGAAGGAGAAATTCGCACCCCGTTCGTCTCTCGTTGCACCGTCGCTCGTATATCATAAGAATAAAGGAACAAGGACATGTTTTCAAACCCTTCTTGATGAGCCATTCAATCCATAATATTGCATGATTCTGATTTTTGTGTGTGAAGTTTATAAGGATGATAGTTTTCAAATTCTTTCATGTGCATCTCATGTTTTCAAAAAGGTAAGCAAGGGCTGGTCTAGATGTTTAAGTAGAGGAGTTAAGGGACAAAGGGTGAGTCAAGAAGCCCCATCATCCTGTCCAGCTTTGCATGCAAATGCATGCAGGCCGTGAGTTCAAAGAGGGGGACGCAGCTTGGGTGCGAAGGCCATGGGGGGCTGCATGGCACGTAGCCGTGGTCAGGAGGGGTTGTTTAGGGTCATAGGTGAGTCTTGGTGTGGTTTAGATAGGGCCTGGATGTGCTGGTGCAGCACCGTGGCCGAAACTCCAAAGGTTGATCATATTGGCTTGTTAGGAGCCGTGTAGTTCCTAGGGCAAGGGAATTGTGGAAAGGGCTAGTCCAGTGGCTAGGGACATGCCTTAGGATGAAGGTGATGGTCTAGTATGAGCCAAAAGTCTAACCATGGGCTGGGACAGCAGCTGGTGTGTGAAGAAGCCAAGGTGAGCGTGAGGATGCGTTTTACGTTTTGCTGAACGTGAGCTTCAGGGCCTTGAACGTCGGATCTGTGTCAAAATAGGCCTAACCATGGTCTTATTTAGTATCTAAGGAAGTGGTCTGGGGCCTAGTTTGAGGTAATTTTGAGCCGTAGTCCATTCGAGGTCGTAAATTGCCCGAACGTGTCAAAATAGGAGCGAAGTGAGCCTAGGTTTAATTTTTAAATCCTTTTTTTGGTTTTGGCTTGAGATTGGGGACTTCCAGCAGCTTAAATTGTGTCTTAGGGTGTTAATAAAGGTCTGGTCTTAGGTTGATTCGAGTTAGAAGGGTAGTTTGGTAATTTGTTTTACCAAAATCGCGAAAACGGTAATAAAAGAGTCATCCAATAAGTGAATTGAGTCGTTTTTAAAACGTAGGTCCTAAGATTGAATTTCCATAAAGTTACTGGATATTTTGGGGTTTTTAAAGTCTTAAAAATAAAGTCATCTCCTTGAGTCGAAGTTTTAAAGTATATGCATGATATATGCTCTTTTAAGAAGTTTTAATGTATTTGCATGTATTTACTATTTTTAGCAATCCCGGCGTATATAATGATATAAAGCATATTTTTGGCAATTTTTAAAGAATATGGAAAGTTATTACTGTTTATGAAATGGTAAATTAAAGGAAAATATTTTTGAAGAATGTAAATTGATTATGACGAAAAAAGTAGTAAGGGATCCACTGAAAACGGAAACGGTGAACTTGCAATGAAAAGGGAGTGAACCGTCGAAAACCTGCGCGGAAATCTCAATGATAATGGATCCTTTGAAAAAGTGAACGGTAAAGTTAACTTTATGATAGTCGGTGGGATCATCGAAAAAGTGGACGTTGAACCTGGCGGCCTAGTATTATTGTTTATAGATTGATCAATCGAATAAAAGTTGTCACTTTCAAGGACCGGACTTCACCTAAAAATGATAATTTTAATTGAAACAATTTCATATCTATGCATGGTTTAAAAAGTTTTATATTTTGAAGGTTTCGTGATTAAATGGAAAAATATATTTTTAGTAAAAGTAATTTTTATGTATGTGAGTATATACGTCATTTGTAACGTCCCGAAAATTTAAAAGTCCATGCGAACCACATGCACGAGTTATTAATTTTTTTGTATTTTAATTAAATGTTTTAATTGCATGAATTAATTATGTTGTGCATGTTGACATGTTTAAAATATATTTTTCTACATGATTGCATTAAAATGTATTTTTAAAAATTTATTCGAGTTGTGATCGAGGAACGGAGACCGATGGCTGAAAAATAGAAAATGATTTTCTTAAATAATTGTTTTTAATTATTTAAAATATGGGTGATGCTTTTTATTATTTTTGAAAATAAGGGGTTTTTAGCTGATTTTATACGAAGGGACGTAAATTTTATCGGTGTTGGTTTTTCAACAAAAATATGAATGTCTTGGCAATCCAGCTATTAAATTCACAAACTTATTTAAACAAAATTATTTTTAATATTTTAATTAAAGCACTAATAGGCCTAATTAACCTCTTAGTGGGCCTAAGCCTTATTAGTGGTTATTAACTATATAATATACAAATCCTACCTCTTAATTCATTATATGTCACGCCCCCTTCCCCCAACAATCAAAACTCCTTTCTTTTATGCAAAAATCACACGACACTCAAGGTTATCAAAAAAAAAAAAGAAATCATCAAATTCTTCAAGGCTTTTGAAGGGAAAAGCTTTGATTATTCATGAGGTTTTCAAGCCATCGTCTTTGTGTCGTCGTTCTTCAATCGTCAACGTAAAATTGTGCGTTTAAAACGCAAAGTCACGCCATATTCTCCTTTTAACTCATCATTCACACCATATTAATTATTTACAATTCATTTTGCTAGGAAAACAAGAGGCGCTTTTATGGTTTTCGTTTTTGTACATGAACATGAATTTAAAGGTTTGATTTTTTATCCAAACCATAAGTTTTATGCACTATAAGAGGCTGCCATGATTAGGAAGGGTTAAGGGAATGTTTACACACGTTCTAATGTCCTAGAAAACTCACGCACGGACTGCACATAAGAATAGAACAATCTGGACACCAGAAACATGAGATTATGGCTTGGGGCTCGGATTGTATTGGCTTTGGTGGCTGAGATTGTGTTTGGCTAGGGACAGGGCTAGCTAGGGTCAAGTTTGGGTCAGGAAAGAGTCCTACCCACACTAGGACTCGAGACCAGGGGCTGGGGAGGAGTCCTAGCAAGCTAGGACTCCACCCGAGAGCTTCAAGGAGAGGCCCAGGTTCTGTAGCTTATGCAGGAAGAAGGGGCTCGGCCAGGGGGTCTGGGCTGGAATAGGCTAGGTCCTTAGGGTCCTAGGAGGGTGCGAAAGGTCTGGTCTAGGGGTTGGGATGGCTGGGTTGGCTGCTGGTTCAAGGAACGAGAGGAAGGTGCATGGCAGCAAGGGTGTTGCGTGAGGTTGCTGTCAAGCTTCAGGGGTTCGCTGCTCGAGTGTCTTGGGCTGGTCTGGGCTTGGTCTAGGTGTGGTCCAGGGAAGGTTATGATCATGAGGGTTCAAGTGGTTAAGGGCTGGTAGAGTCCTAGGCAACTAGGAAACCTAATATACCTAGAATACTAACACACGCACACAAGCATGCATTTGGGTCCAGGGTGCAGGGGCTGTAACTTGGTTCTAAGGGCTGTTTAATGGGTTGGGCCTGGTCCGTAGGGTCCCTATGTGGGTTGGCTCGGGTTTGGCTCGGACGTGGCTCGAGTAAATCTGGACATGGCTCGGGTTGATCGGTTAAGGGCCAAAAACGAAAATTAAAGAACAAAAATGGGAACCATGGGTCTATGGGGTGGCTCATGACTTGGAAGGGTGGAATAAATAATAAAAATGTTATGTTTAAAATTTGGGATAAAAAATAATGAGTTTTGGATTTTTTCGGGATTTAATCGCCACACGAAACGCTAATTAACGAGTTAATTGAAACGCCTAGTTTTAAGCTTCATAAAATTATGGAAAATTATATTTAAGCTCAAATAATTATTAAAATTCTAAGTTTGTAATTTGGGAATGTTATATTAAGGTTTGGTTTAATTCGAGATTTAAACGCATTAATACGTTATATTTAAGGATTAATTTAAAAGTCATCAATTTAAGCTAAATAAAATTATGATAAAATTCAAGTAAGCTTAAATAATTATTTGGGACATGTTAGAGTCAAAGAAATTAAAAAAGTCAAAAAGGAAAAATTTTACGTCTAGGGGTAAAACGGTCATTTTACACCTAGAAATTAGTAAACGTCATGGCAGTGTCCTGGATGTTGTTTTACATGCTAATATGATTATTTCAAATGTTTATGAATTTTTATGACATTGATTTTAAATGTTCATGATTTATTATGTCAAAATGTTATTTTAAAATGTTATGATTTAATATGTTAAAATGTTTATTTTAAATGTTTATGACTTAAATGCATATTTTAAATTTTTATGATGTTGAAATGTTTATTTAAAAGATTTATGGATTTTTATATGTTAAAAAGTTTCTTTTAAAATTTTTATGAGTTTTATGATTAAACGAAAACGTTAAAAGATATGTTGCATGCTTGGTTTAAAAGAAAAATGTTATATGCATGTCTAATTTTATAAAGTGATGAAAATATGAAACGTTGAAGGAAGTGAAGTGATTGTGATTAATACGATGATATGTTGGAGATATCGTGAGGGTTATGGTCCCAGTGGGAGCCCGACGATCGTATTTCCATTGATACAAATATGATGATATGATGATAATATGAATGGGGATGTCGTGAGGGGAGAAGACCTCAGAGGGAGCCCATTTATGGGAGAAGGCCCCAGAGGAAACTCATTTATAGGAAAAGGCCTCTGAGAGAACCCGTCTATGGGAGAAGGCCTACGAGGGAGCCCCGACGATTGCATTTCCATATGAGGATATGATAGGCCAAGGCCCAGTTGACCGGTGAGAGTGTTGCTAGTGTCCCCGCCGCTCATTAATGTGGTTACATGTAGATGGATCCATCGTCCAACATGTATTCGTAGATGAACATGAAAGTCACAATTAACGATCTGAATTCAACGAAAGGAAAAAGGAATACGTATATGCTGATGATAATATGAATATGATTATGTTGAGGATGACATGAAAATGTTTATGAAAAAGGTTCATGAAAATGTTTTTAAAGTTTATGCATCATGAAAATGTTTACGAAAAATGTTCATGTTTGAAGTTTATGCATGTCATGAAAATGGTATTTTTATGTAAAATTATTTTAACTGTTTGCTTGTGATTTTATACATATTATTTGGTATCAAGAATATGATGTGTTGAGTCTTTAGACTCACTAGGTGTGATTGATGCAGGATGATTATGATAATAATATTAATGGAGGTCTTGATGGTTGACTTTGCTGGACTGAAGGTGCACATAACCCGAGGACCGACGTTAGTTTTCCGCACTAGTTATGATTTATGATTTTAAGTGATGTTAAAGATATTTTTACGACGATTTATTTATGAGTGGTTTTGAGAGACTATAGTATGAGCAATACTTTTCAAATGTTACTTTTAGATTTAGTAAATTGTTGGAAAAGTTTATGCTAAATTAATTCCTTTGGTTTTCAAATTATAGTTAGTTGACTTATTTTATAATGATGTCAAAAATATTTTATGGTTCGGCTGAAAGCTATGTGAGGTTTGGAAAAAAAAAATTTCTAGTACTTTTTAAGAAAATGAATAGCAGACGTTTTATCATTAAACTCACTATGTTTGAATAGTTGTAGGTAATGACAATGTTAAGTCGTGAGGTGCGGACTACCGAATCATCCGGGAGGCGCAGTGCATACCCGAGGACTTAGAAATTTCGCATATGATAAAGAATTTTTGACGATTTATGGATTTCACGTTTATTTATAGACTGCTAGGATGTTATAATTTATTGAGTTAAATTTTAGAATTTTATCGCTTGTTTTACTTACAGCATGAATGATTATGGATGACATGGAGTTTTGTTTATTTGATTATTTATGCTAGTATATTTATGATGAATTAATTATGCATGGTGTAAAAAAAACTAGTGTAAATTAAATGAATTTAAAGTATGGTCGTTTCAGTTGGTATCAGAGCAGTGGTTCTTGAAAAGGATTATGTCAGCTGCTGTTTCCAAGGAGCTTGAGAAGTCACGCCTCAATGTTTGTGAGTTTATCGCTTTAAATTTTTTTATTGTATCTTATTATTGATTAAATTGTTTAGATATACTTGCTTATATGACTGTCAAAGATAAATGTTAGATGCATTTTATTTTAAAACTGCATGTTGGTTATGTGTTGGGTTGGACGACTTATACAGAGATGACTCCTAGACGAGTTCTTCGTCGAGACAGTGATGATAGGTTGGGAGGAGGAGATAGGCAGGAGGGGGAGATTCCACTGCCTCCCCCTAATCAGGATGTTATTGCTCGTGTCCTAGCCGATATGGCTCGATTACTGGAGCAGTATGTTGGGAATGCAGCGAGGGTTCGACCAGAGGCGGTTTAGGAGGATGGATACCGAGGACTTTTCTAGCACTACAGATCCATTCGTGGCTGAGGGATGGATTAGGTTTTTGGAGGTTATTTTTAGGTATATGGATATGGAGGACGCTGATCGGGTTTGTTGTACCATCTATTTGCTAAAGGGCGATGCTTCCTTATGGTGGGAGGGAGCGGAACGAGGAGTGAATTTGGCCACGTTGACATGGGAAGGCTTCTAGAGGGTATTCTATGATAAGTATTTCACTGCCGATGTCCGTTCGAGATTGAAGAGAGAATTTATGAGTCTCCTCTAGGGGGATGCATCTGTTGCTGAATTTGTCCAGAAGTTTGACCGAGGCTGTCACTTTGAGCCTCTGATTGCAAATGATGTTGTAGAAAAGTTACGTCACTTCTTGAATGGATTGAGACCGACGATCCGTCGAGATGTGATGATGTCTGATCCGATTGATTATACTGCCGCTATTGATGAAGCCTTTCGAGCCGAGCAGTCACTAAAGGACATTGAGTGGGAGAAGTAGCGCAAGAGGAACCTTGCCCAGCATTCGAATCAGGAGAATAAGAATCATTTCACGGGGCCTAGCAAGGGACAGGATCAGCAGAAACCGGGAGCGCCAAAGAATGATGTGAAGCTTTTGTGCAAGGAATGCAACCGCTGCCATTATGGCAAGTGTTTGTGGTTCTCTGCAAAGTGCTTCAAATGTGGAGAGCAATGACATATCGTCTTCAATTGCCCTAAGCTACAGGCACCTGCAACTGGTAGGGCGTATGTCATGCATGCTGAGTAGGCTTAAGCAGAGCTGATACGACTTTGATTAATGGTAACCTAGTTGTTTAACGTTTTTACATTACTTTTATTGTATGAAATGTTAAATTGGTTATTGGAATTGATTGGGATAATGAAGGACTTAGAGGATAATAGGTTGCATGCTTTACCTGAGCTGGATTTAGGATATGACATTGAAAATTTATTGGGGTAGAAATGCAATTTTTTAGAACGACTTTAGGATCCTAGTGGCGATTTACTGAGAAAGATTGTTAAGAAGGAAGCTCATAACACTTCGTACTCCATTCATCCTGGAAGTACGAAGATGTACAAGGATCTGTAGCAATTGTATTGGTGGCCAGACATGAAGCAAGACATCTGACGTACTTTCTGTAGTCGAATACGCGAGACATCTTGCGTAATTTCTGTGTGGTCTAGAAGCATGTTTAAGTATGATCATGGTTTAATGATCATTTAATCGAATTCTATGAATGTGAACTTTCTATAGTCGAATACGCGATGTACGGCAAAGACGAGAGAACCAGGAACAACTTTGATAAGGTTTCTACTATTATAAAGTTATAAAAAGAAACTCTATTTTTAATAAGTCCAAATTAGGAAAGCGGCAACGTATCTATAGTAAGGGACGAATTTAATTGTAACGAACTCTTATGAAGAAAACGAGTAGTTTCGTGCATGCGATACTAAAAAAACTGAGTAGCACTAAATGTTTTCTATATTGTTGGGACTTTTTAGTAAGATTAGTTAAGTATTTAATTAATTCTTTAATTGGGTCTAGATTAGCAAAGTTTTAATTAAGTAATTAGGACCCACTAAGCAAACTTAAGCCCACCACTACCTAATTAAATAGAATCCTACCCTACACTCCCCACAAACCCCATGTCTCTCTCACTTGGCAGCACACTCTCACATACACTAGGACTCCTAGAGGTGGCCGAACCATAGAGGAGAGGAAGGAAGGAGAAATCTGCACCCTGTTCGTCTCTCGTCGCACCGTCGCTCGTATATCGTAAAAATAAAGTAGCAAGGCATGTTTTCAAGCCCTTCTTTATGAACCATTCAATCCATAATATTGCATGATTCTGATTTTTGTGTGTGAAGTTTATAAGGATGTTAGTTTTCAAATTCCTACATGTGCATCTATATTTCATAAAGATTTTTTATGTTTATTAAATTGTTGAGAGAAGGATGCAAACCAAAGGTAAGCAAGGACTGGTCTAGATGTTTAAGAAGAGGAGTTAAGGTACAAAGGGTGAGTCAAGAAGCCCCATCGGGCTGTCCAGCCCTGCACACAAATGCGTGCAGGCCGTGAGTTCAAAGAGGGGGTCGCGACTTGGGTGCGAAGGCCATGGGGGCTGCATGGTGCCTAGCTGTGGTCTGGAGGGGTTTTTTATGGTCCTAGGTGAGTCTTGGTGGGGTTCTGATAGGTCTTGGACGTGCTGGTGCAGCACAGCGGCCGAGACTCCAAAGGTTGATCATGTTGGCTTGTTAAGATTCGTGTGGTTCCTAGGGCAAGGGAATGTTGAAAGAGCTGGTCCAGGGGCTAGTACGTGCCTTAGGGTCCTGGTGAGGTTCTAGTATGAGCCAAAAGTTGAGCCATGCGCTGGGACAGTAGCTGGTGCTCGAGGAAGCCAAGGTGAGCGTGAGGATGCGTTTTACATGTTGCTGATTTGTGAGCTTCAGGGCCTTGCGCGTCGGGTCTGTGTCAAAAGGGCCTGACCATGGTATTATTTATTGTCTAATGAAGAGGTATAAGGCCTAGTTCGAGGTATTTTTTAGTCGTGGTCCGTTCAGGGTCGTAAATTGCCCAAACGTGTCAAAATAAGAGTGAAGTGAACCTAGGTTAAATTTTTATATCCTTGTTTCGGTTTAGCTTGGGCTTGGGGACTTCCAGCAGCTTAAATTGTGTCTTAGGATGTTAATAAAGGTCTGGTCTTGGGTTGGTTCGAGTCAGAAGGGTAGTTTGGTCATTTGTTTTATCGTAAACGCGAAAACGATAATAAAAGACTCATCCGGTAAGTGAATTGAGTTATTTTTGAAACGTAGGTCCTAAGATTGAATTTCCAGAAAGTTACTGGATATTGTTGGGGATTTTTAAAGTCTTAAATCGAGTCGTCTCCTTGAGTACAAGTTTAAGGCCGTTCGGGTACGTATAGCGTTAAAACATGTGCGATCGATTCGAGGAAAGTCGAGGGCGGTTTACAACTTCCTAAAACAATTCCACATCATGAAAAATTTTATTGAAACGTCTGCTTATTCGTTTTCTTAAAATGTACTAGAATTTTTTTTTTTTTAAAACCTCACGTAGTATTCGGCCGAACCATAAAATATTTTTGACATCATTTTAAAAATAAACATCCAACTGCCATTTAAAAATCCAAAGAAAAATTTTTAAGCATAAAATCGTCAAACATTTTACCAAACTTAAAAAGCAATAATTTGAAAAGAATAGCCCATACTAAACCTCTGCAAAAATCTCTCAAATGCATAAATATATAAACTTAAAAATCTTTAATCGTAGAGCATGAGTCAAAAGTCATAATGCGGAAAAAGTAGAAGCGCTGGTCCTCGGGTTGTGTGCGCCTTCAGTCCAGTCAAATCACTCATCAAGTCCTCCCTCAATACCACCTGCATCCATCACACCTAGTGAGTCTAAAGACTCAACACACCATAATCTTTATAACGAGTAATACGTAATACAGTCAACATATAACGGTGAAAAATATTTGTACTTAAAATATCGTTTTCATGAAGATGCATAAACTTAAACATTTTCGTAAACATTTTCATGATGCATAAAAACATTTTCATAAAAATATAAACATATCATATTCATATTCATATTCATATTCGTATTCATATTCATATGCATATCCATATTTGTATCCATATTCATATTCGTATTCATGTTCATGTTCGTGTTTGTTGAATTCAGATCGTGATTGTGACTCGTATTCTTGATCGTATTGGACGATAAATCCATCTAAAGAAACCACAGTACTGGGCGGCGGGGGACACTAGCAACACTCTCACCGGTCAACTGGGCCCTGGCCTATGTATTAACATATCATGGCATTGGAAATACGATCGTCGGGGCTCCCTCTGGGGCCTTTTCCCATAAATGGGCTCCCTCTGGGGCCTTCTCCCCTCACGACATCTCCAATCATATTCGTATTCGTATTCGTATCTGTATCCAAGGAAACACGATCGTCGGGCTCCCACTGGGACCATAACCCTCACGATATTTCCAACATATTCAGTAGTCACAATCCCTTCACATCCTTCAACATGTCGTATTTCCATCACTTATAAAAATATGCACTATAATATCATTTTTATTTTGAAACCAAGCATGCAACATATCTTTTAAATGTCCAATTTAAATCATAAAAAAAATCATAGACATTTAAAAATCATAACTTAACATATTAAAAATCATAAACATCCATGAACATTTTAAAAATCATATATCAACGTATAAAAATTCATAAACATGTGAAATAATCATATTAGCATATTCAACAGCAAACAGGACACTGCCATGACGTTTACTAATTTCTAGGTGTAAAATGACTGTTTTATCCATGGACATAAAATTTCCCGTTTTTGCAAATTTTCTTAATTTCATTGACTCTAACATGTCCTAAATAATTATTTAAGCTTACATGAATTTTTTCATATTTTTATTTAGCCTAATTCGACGACTTTTAAATTAATATTTAAATATAACGTATTAATGCGTTTTAATCCCGAATTAAATCAAACCTTAATATAAAATTCTCAAATTAAAAACTTAGACTTCTAATAATTATTTAAGCTTAACCATAATTTTTCATAATTTTATAAGGCAAAAAACTAGGTGTTTCAATTAGTTATTTAATTAGCGTTTCATGTGGCGATTAAATCCCGAATAAATCCAAAACTCGTTATTTTGATCCCAAATTTTTAACATAGCCTTTTCATTATTTATTCTACCATTCCATGTCATGAGCCATCCCCGTGGACCCATGGAATCAATTTTGGCTTAATTAGTCTCGTTTTTGACCCTTCGACGAACACACCGAGCCATCTCCTAATTTACTCGAGCCACGCCCGAGCCACCTTGAACCAAAACCTAGCCAATCCATCTAGGGACCCTACTGTGCTAGCCCAGCCCGTAAAACAAGCCCTAGCCCGACCAAAACTTGCTTGAAACTCAACCCAATATTCTGCTGTGTTGTGTGTGTGCTTCCTTGTATGTCTAGGACTCCTAACCCAACTAGGACTCTCCCAGCCGAGCCACCACCGAGCCCACACGTCCCTAACCTTCGCTAGACCACGCCTAAACCAAGCCCAGACCAACCCAGCCCCTGGAACTCTCGCGTGAGCCACCTGGATCAGAAGGCAGCAGCGCGTGACTCATGCCCCTCTCATGTTTACAGGTTTCGCTCATGCCTTTCCCTGAACCAAACCATACCAGACCTTGCACCACCCCATCTAGGCTCTCCCTAGGACCCTTATGACTCGACCTAGCCCAGCTCAAAGCCCCCAGGCCGAGCCATCTCCTCCCTGCGCAAACCTGCAACCCTGCGCATGCTTCCCCCTAAAACTCACGGGTGGAGTCCTAGCTTGCTAGGACTCCTCCCCAGCCCTTGGCCACGAGTCCTAGCATGGCTAGAACTCCTTCCCAGCCCCTAACCGAGACCCAGATGTGACCCAAGCTAGGCCATGCATCGATAATCCCTTAAACCGAGCCCCATGATCAATACGTTCCGATTTCGGTCCCGACTTGTTTCTATTATTGTTTGTGTCATGTTGTCTAGTTCTAAGACCCCTTAGACTCGTGTAAAACATTCCTATAACATATCCTAATCATGGCAGCCCCTTCTAGCACATATAAATCATGTTTTGGAACACAATCAAGCTTTTAAAAAGTTCATGAAGATGCATGAACGAAAATATTCAAGGGTGCAACTTGTTTTTCATTCAAAACTCAATTAAATAAATACTATGGTGTGATAGATGAGTAAAAGAAGAAATATGGCGTGCCTTTGCGTTTTAAACGCACGAAAAATCGTTGACGACGAAGAACGACGACGACGAGGCCCTACACTTGATTTCTCTTCAAGCTTTTCGAAAACTTTCTGTTCCAAAAATCTGGTGTGTGCCGTGTAAAACTTTGCAAGGGAGAGTTTGATTTGTTGGGGGAAGTGGGACGTGTGCTTTAGGGATTAGGGGGTGGGTTATGGGGTTTAATTGTATAATATATAGTTTAATTAAACACTAATCAAGCCTTGGTCCACTAAGAGGTTAATTAGGCCCATTAGTACTTAATTAAAATATTAAAAATAATTTAATTTAACTAAGTTTGTGAATTTATTAGCCGGGTTGCCAAAACGCTCGCATTTTTGTTAAAAATCCAACACCAATAAAAATTACGTCCCGGCGTATAAAATCTCCTCAAAATCCCATATTTTCAAAATTAATAAAAAAGTAATCACCCATATTTTAAATAATTAAAAACATTTATTTAATAAAATCATTTTCCATTTTTTTAGCCATCGGTCTTCGTTCCTCGATCGCAACTCGAATAACCTTTTAAAAATAAATTTTAATGCAACCATGTAGAAAAATATATTTTAAACATGTAAAAATGCACCACATAATTAATTAATGCAATTAAATCATTTAATTAAAATACAAGAGAATTTAATAATTGCATGCATGTGGTTTGCGTGGACCTTTAAATTTTCGGGGCGTTACATTTATTCTTAGAAGTTTTAAAGTATATGCATGACATATGCTATTTTTAGAAGTTTTAACGTATTTGCATGTATTTGCTATTTTTTGTAATCTCGACGTATATGAATGATATAAAGAATATTTTTGGGAATTTTTAAAGAATATGGAAAGTTATGAATATTTTATGAAATGATAAAGTAAAGGAAAATATTTTTGAGGAATGTGGATTGATTGTGATAAAAAAATAGTAAGAGATCCGTTGAAAATGGGAACGGTAAACTTGCAATGAAAAGGGAGTGAACTGTCGAAAACGGGGGTGAGAATCTCAATGATAATGGATATGTTAAAAAAGTGAACGGTGAAGTTATCTTTATGATAGTCGGTGGGATCGTCGAAAAAGTGGACGTTGAACCTGACGGCCTAGTACTATGGTTTATAGATTGATTAATTCAATAAAAGTTGTCACTTTAAAGGATCGGACTTCACCTATAAATGATAATTTTAAATGGAAAATGTTTATAACTATACATGATTTAAAAAGTTGCATATTTTGAAGGTTTCTTGATTGCATGGAAAAATCTATTTTTAGTCAAAGTAATTTTTATGCATGTGAGTGTATATCTACGTATTTCCTATATTAGGTTTGAGCATACTGAATCATTATACTCACTAGGTTTGAATGGTTACAGGTAATGATAATGTTAAGTCGTGAGGTGCAGACTATCGAGTCATCTGGGAGGCGCGGTGCATGCCCGAGGACCTAGAAATTTTGTATATGTTAAAGATTTTTTTACGATTTATGGATTATCGCTTTTATTTATAGAATGTTAGGAATTAAGATGCTAGAATTTATTGAGTTAAATTGTAGACTTTTATCGCTTGTTTTTCTTATTCCGCATGAATGATTATGGATGACATGGAGTTTGTTTATTTGACTATTTATGCTAGTATATTATGATGAATTAATTATGCATGGTGTTAAAAAAAAACTAGCGTAAATTAAATAAATTTAGAAGTAGAGTCGTTTCACTATCTCTTGTTTTATTCTACACCATTTTGTGTACATATAGAGTTCGGGTGATGAATTATTTTATATTTTTTCTCTCCCCGACCACAAATTCATAATGAATTGCCTTTGGAATTTTAAGAATTGGCATGATAACTATTACTTCATTAAGCCTCTGAAACCCTGGTACTGCATGCTTCAATGGTAGAACATGCTCCCATCGCGATCGATTCCTCAATTTTTCCGTTTAGTCCTGATTACATGCTTTCCATGGATGTCGTAGTGAGTTGATTTTTTTACTTTAATTAATATACTAACCCTAGAGGAAAATTTATGTCGTTATCACTTGAGAGTGGTGGGCTTCCACCCACATGTCTTCCGGATAATGCTTGATCAGCCGTATTTCATGCATGTATGCATTTTCACCATTAGTCGAGTTCTTTTGTGTTACCATCTCACATATATCTTGACACATATTGACACATAAAATAATCACCAATGCTTCAATCTCGATGTCACCAAAACCCAGCACTCGACAAGGAACGGGTTTAACCACTCAACTGATCTCTCAAAGTTGACCACCGAGTCATCAAGCCGAATCATGCAGCATATTGCCCACACAGAAGAAGAAAATTCCCTAAGCATATAGGAATCTCGACAAGGGAAAGGGTGTGGACATGTTTTCAGGTGCCCTTCCTCCACCTCGCCCCTGTGTCATTTCGCCTCCACCTCCAGGAGGACAATCCCTGCCGGCTGCCTGCCCTTCTCGGATCTTGGAACTATATCCCAACAACATGGAACTCCTTGGCAAGGGATCAAATAAAATTTCTGATCAAATCCTGCACCACATGCCTTCTATTCCCAACTGGGAACACCTGAAGTGTCAGGACTGGTTTGACGTGACGATAAAGATGGCCAACAACATGCAAAAAGTATGATCTCAATACAAGCCAAGTATTCCCCTGAAAAGATATTGTTACTCATATCCATTCCACATGCCCATATTTACAGGTGCTAGGTAATATATCTCGCAAACTTTTTGCTGGAGAGGCATCAGAGAAGCTTGAAGGATGCGAGGGATAACCTTCAAGAGATTAAAGCTACCGTTGATAAGGCGTGGGAGGCCCACTTTCAAAAGCTCCGGGATTTCCGAGTGTGGACCTGAGAAAAATTCAAAGCCAATGAAACCAAGCACAAAGAATTTAAGGGAAAAAAATCGTACGAAAGTTGCGTAGCCAAGGAAAAACCTGTGTGACTTAGAAATGGAAAACAACGACATTACTTTAGGTCGTCGGTCGGAACATTGAAGGAATTGAGGCCGCCTACAAGGAGAGGTTCTTAAGATTGGACAAATTCATGCAAATATGAGGTCCCAAGGATTTGATCTTACCGTGGATTTATTGAAAGAGCATGGCTACCCTCCTAAAGTGACGCCCTCATTGATCTATCCACCATTTCCGCGAACCTACCCATTGATGATCCTTCTCCTAACATTCTCCTAACATAGAACTATCTTGTAATGACTTTATTTTGTACTCAATGCTTGTAAATAGAAGCTTATTTTCTTTATAATTATCTCCTTTTCTTTTTATTTTATACGCACGAGCTTCTCACCCTAGAAATTATTAACTTTAAAAAAATCCGGAAGACCTTGGTTTTTCTAAGGTATCCGAGCTCAGATATGCGTGAGCTCCACCCTTCAAATTATTAATTTCAAATGAAATCTGGGAAATGATATGAAGATTCACGAGATTAGTTATGGTTTCGGGAAACACGACTTGTGTTGAACCAAATAAAAAGAGACTAATTTTATTATAAAGATAAATCATAGTGCTACAAATTTATGTTTTGAGTTTTGTTCAAATAGTTTTGGAAATAAGGCCAAAACCACCCTGAATATGGTGTGTGTGTGTGTTGTACTTTCTTGAACGGACACAGTTTGGTAAAATGGACATAACATTCTTGTACCTTGCCCAAATGGAGCAATGTCCAACACAAATGAAAGTCATAATGTAGATTATAACTTTTATGTTAACCACTTATGCTAATTCAGAAAGAAAGATAAAGTTTGGGACATAACAAAGCGCACACCCGCATCAAAGAATAAGCACACCTGTGCTACAATGTTGGTTTTTAAATTTTTAGGACAGCAAGCCAAGCACTCTCTATGACATAAAAGTGGTGAGCATGTGCCCGACACCATGTATGCACGTTTTAAACAACTAAAAATTGAGGACTTGAGGATTTAACCTCATTTCTTCACTCCCAAACACGAAAACAGAATAAAAAGACAAATCCATCATCTACCCAAGGATTTCAACCTAGGATGTAAGTTTTCCTCCTCCAAATTATGATTATTTTGATGTTCTCTTAAGAATGGACCTAGATTATGAACATTTAAGATAAATTGATAAGTTTTGATGAATTAGAACTTCTAGATAATGAGTTTATGTTGCAATATTTGCTACATGCAAGTGTACGGTGTCAATACTCGATAGAGCACATATATTGATCCAACAGAGAGTAAAATTTAGTTATAAATTAATTACCACAATTAAAATAATAAGACTTTATTTAGAAAATTTAATAGAATGTTTGTTGTTAATGATGAACTAAAATAAATGAAAGTGTGCAAACGATTTAAAATCAGTGAGAATAAGAATCTAGAGGTGCGATTTTACTTAGTCTTCACTATAGTATATTATCATTGAAATCTATATTTATAATTTAAACATGTTTACTACCCAAATATTCTCAACTATTCCTACTCCATTCCCAAGTGCTGTGCAAGAATCAATTATCTAAAGTCGATTCCAATATCCCTATAAAAAATCAAACAATAAATAATTTAAATAGCATAATAATTCTTTTAATGGATTCGTTGGAGTTATAGACATTCTGAACTCTATAAACACCAACAATATATTTTTCTACGGTCATATTCAAAATCCCCTCTCCCGAATGATAGATCTCAAATTAATATGACAATTCAATTAGTGATCAAGTAATTGAAAGCAATAAGTTCCAGAAAATATAAATAAACAAAGAAGTATTCTCATATATAAATCAACAATTCATAGATAAAGATCCGACCAAGCTACGTCGTCATCTATCTTTAAAAAATTAGTTCATGAATGAAAAACGATAAAATAAATTCATGTTCTTCAACATCAGTAATTGACTAAAATTAAGTATGAAGAAGGGAAAAAGAATCAAATCAGAGTTGCAGCTCCATTCCCAGTAGATGCGTTCTTCGTCTTCGTTCTTCATTTTCGCTCTATTTCCCATTCTCTAGATTTTTGTGTGTGACTGCCGCTCCCTCTTGTGGTTAGGGTTTAAATTTTGATAAGTGCGTGAATGGTTGCGAAAGCCAAGAAAATCCCGTTAGATTCTATCTCCTGCGTGTGATCGGCTTCCCGAGATTTCACGCAGCCACGCACGAGCTTCTGGTTTTTGCGCAGCTGCGCTGCGCGCGGGTTTTCCGCACACACGCTTCTGTTCATTCTTTTTTACCTCGCTTGTGCTTCTTCTGCTTTCTTGTTCACTTTATTCTTTCATTTTCAAATTTAATTTATTCCTTATTGTTGGAACATTTCATGTTCGCAATCTTGATTTTGATGTTAACAAAACTTGTTATTGTATTTCTAACATATTTACTCATGTGTGAAGTTGCAAACACAAGAAGCAAACTGAAACCGAATTATGCACAAACTGAATTTCTGGCAAGCTTCAGTTTTTGATGATATCTCTCAACTGGATGATCCAAATTACTATCCGCCAACTTGACTTATCCAAAAACTCAATTTGGAACAAGTCGTATATCACGTCAGTTGGGCAAAATCATATTTTATCATGGTCTAACTGATCGTTGAATTACCGAACTGATCACACGAAAACAGCAATCAGTTGGATTTGAGAAGTTGCGGAATTTTGGTCATATCTCTCAGCTCGGTTATCGAAATGAAGCGATTCAGTACGCATTGGAAAGATAAGACAAAGTTCTACAAATCATCTTCAGATTTCAAAGTCTGAATCGAAGCTTAATATGCTGATAAATGACAATGAAGCTACTGATTTTGCACAAACTGAAATCAGTTAGGCTGATTTCAGCACACCAGCTGAACTGAACTGAACTGAACTGCTGACCCGCTGAACTGAACCAACTGCTGCTGACAAATTGAAACTGAACCAGACCAGATAAAATTGAACCGAACCAGTTGAACCTGAACCAGACCTGTTGAACTGAACCAGCTGACCAACTGAACCGAACCAGCAGCTGACCAACTGAACTGAACCAAACCAGCAGCTGACCAACTGAACTGAACTAAACTGAACTAGCTGCTGACTAGTTTAACTGAATGACCAGTTGAGTTGACCAGAGTTGACCAGTTGGGAAAATGTCCAGCAAGGCGAATTTGATTGTTGCAATTCCAGAAACAGTACAGAAACTTTCCAAACGATCATATTCTTTTGTCTAACGTATATATATATCATTGTTGGGGATTATAAATACAACATCCAGAAGATCAAACAAGAGCTTTTGAAGAGAATTCAAAGCTATGGGCAGTTAGCATGAAGAAATCAGTTAGTTAAGAGCACAAGACCTTGTGTGAGGATACATTTGAGATGTACACTCTAAAGGATAATTTCCTCACACACAATCACTCACACATATACAAGCGAGTTGAACTTCAAAGTTTAGTTGAGTGAGTCTTGCACAAAGACAATAAACTTGTGTATGTAGTCTTTGCATATGAGACATTAAAAAATATGCTGATTGTGAGGTGCTGCTTACAATCTTGACTGCTAGGAGTTCAGTTTAGGCATTGGGTAAGTCCTAGCTGAGTGGGTTTGTACAAGTATTTGTACAAATCAAAGTCTTCTAGTGAATCCTTCCTTAGGGGAAGAAGGGGTGACGTATGAGCATTTGAAGTCTCTGAACATTCATAAACAAATTCGTGTCTATTTCTTTATTGCATTTACTTATCATTTTCATAGTTTTAAAGATGCATTGTTGAAGCATTTTATGTGTTCTTCAAATACCAAAATAATGGATACCAAGTGTTTGATAAAATGCTTCAACCAAAAATATTTTTACTCATTCAACTTGCATATATTTTAAATACTTTACAAAATGTTTAATCGGTTTCTACGAATGATTATTTCGAGTGTATTCCACTTGGTTTGAAAATCAAACTCGATTTAATTTATCGGTGTTCAATATTTCAAGAACCGAGCTATTGTAGCTCAACGATTTACCCCCTAATTGATCATGTCAATTGGTATCAGAGCGGGTGTTCTTGAAAGAGCATTGAAACTGATTTTGATGTTTAAATTCGAAAATTTCAGATTTTTAAACATATACATGCAAAACTGAATTTTCGTGCAGCTTGCAGCGACTGTAGGAAACATGGCATATCTCTTTGCTCGAGTGTCCAAATGACAAACTGCTTTTTGCGTTGCAAACTAGACTCATAGAAGTTTACAGCGGTATAAAATTTACAGCCTGCTTATGATCGAGAAAATACAGTTTATTCGTTGAAGGCAGAACATATGTGCTGCGGCAGAAAATGAGCCAAGGAGAAAATTGGTTAGTTATCCCTCTTCTTTTGTAAATTTCAAAATTCCAAAAATATAGGAGGAGAACACATTATAATTTTAATGAGTTGATTGTTTTTAAATATTGAGGGGGAGAAAATTTTGTTTAGAATGTTTTGAAAATATGACTTTTTGATTCACACAAAAAGGGGGAGAAATATGTTAGTCGAATTGATTGTTTATCCAAGTTTTGTGTTCATCAAAAAGGGGGAGATTTTGGAAACATTTCATGTTCGCAATCTTGATTTTGATGTTAACAAAACTTGTTATTGTATTTCTAACATATTTACTCATGTGTGAAGTTGCAAACACAAGAAGCAAACTGAAACCGAAAACTGCACAAACTGAATTTCTGGCAAACTTCGGTGTTTTGATGATATCTCTCAACTGGATGATCCAAATTACAATCCGCTAACTTGAATGATCTGAAAACTCAATTTGGAACAAGTCTTATTTCACGTCAGTTAGGGCAAAATCAGATGTTATCATTGTCTAACTGATCGCTGAATTACCAAACTGATCACACAAAATAGCAATCAGTTGGGTTTGAGCAGTTACGGTTTTTTGATCATATCCCTGAGCTCGGTTATCAAAATGAAGCGTTTCAGTATGCGTTGGAAAGATAAGACAAAGTTCTACAAATCATCTTCAGATGTCAAAGTCTGAATCGAAGCTTAAGATGCTGATAAATGACAATGAATCTACTAATTCTGCACAAACTGAAATCAGTTAGGCTGATTTCAGCACACCAGCTGAACTGAACTGAACCTGCTGCTGCTGACAAACTGAAACTGAACCGGACCAGCTACAACTGAACCGAACCTGTAGAATTGAACCAGACCAGTTGAACTAAACCAGCTGACCAACTGAACTGAACCAGCTGCTGACCAACTGAACTGAACCAGCTGCTGACCAACTGAACTGAACCGAACCAGCAGCTGACCAACTGAACTGAACTGAACTGAACTGAACCAGCTGCTGACCAGTTGAACTGAATGACCAATTGAGTTGACCAGATTTGAACAGTCGAGAAAATGTCCAGCAAGGCAAATTTGACTGTTGCAATTCCAGAAACAGTACTGAAACTAAACCGAACCAGTGGAACTGAACCAGACCAGTTGAACTTAACCAGCTGACCAACTGAACTGAACCAGCAGCTGACCAACTGAACTGAACCAAACCAGTAGCTGACCAACTGAACTGAACTGAACTGAACCGAACCAGCTGCTGACCAGTTGAACTGAATGACCAGTTGAGTTGACCAGAGTTGACCAGTCGGGAAAATGTCCAGCAAGGCGAATTTGACCGTTGCAATTCCAGAACAGTACAAAAACTTTTCAAACGGTCATATTTTTGTAGTCTATCGTATATATATCATTGTTGGGGATTATAAATACAACATCCAGATGATCAAACAAGAGCTTTTGAAGAGGATTCAAAGTATGGACAGTTAGTATGAAGAAATCAGCTAGTTGAGAGCACAAGCCCTTGTGTGAGGATACATTTGAGATGTACACCGTAAACGATATACTCGAGTGTATTCCGCTTGGTTTGAAAACCAAACTCGATTTAATTCATCGGTGTTCAATATTTCAAGAACCGAGCTATTGTAGTTCAACGATTTACCCCCTAATCGATCATATCAATTGGTATCAGAGCGGGTGTTCTTGAAAGATTAATGAAACTGATTTTGATGTTTAAAATTCGAAAATTTCAGCTTTTTTAAACATATACATGCAAAACTGAATTTTCGTGCACCTTGCAGCGATTGTAGGAAACATGGCATATCTCTTTGCTCAAGTGTCCAAATGACGAACCGCTTTTTGCGTTGCAAACAAGACTCATAGAGGTTTACAGCGGTATAAAATTTTTAGCCTAATTATGCCCGAGAAAATAAAATTTATTTGTTGAAGGCAGAGCATATGTGCTGCGGCAGAAAATGAGCCATGAAGAAAATTGGTTAGTTATCCCTCTTTTATAAATTTCAAAATTCCAAAAATATAGGGGAAGAACTAATTATAATTTTAGTTGATTATTTTTAAATATTGAGGGGGGAGAAATTTTTTTTAAAAATGTTTTGAAAATATGACTTTTTGATTCACACAAAAAGGGAGAGAAATATGTTAGTCGAATTGATTATTTATCCAAGTTTTGTCATCATAAAAAAGGGGGAGATTGTTGGAACATTTCATGTTCGTAATCTTGATTTTGATGTTAACAAAAATTGTTATTGTATTTCTAGCATATTACTCATGTGTGAAGTTGTAAACACAAGAAGCAAACTGAAATCGAATTTTGCACAAACTGAATTTCTGGCAAGTTTCGGTGTTTTGATGACATCTCTCAACTGGATGATCCAAATTACAATCAGCCAACTTGACCGATCCTGAAAACTCAATTTGGAACAAGTCGTATGTCATGTTAGTTGGGCAAAATCGGATGTTATCATGGTCTAACTGATCGCTGAATGACCGAACTGATCACACGAAAACAACAATCAGTTGGGTTTGAGCAGTTGCGGTATTTTGGTCATATCTCTCAGCTCGTTTATTGAAATGAAGCGATTCAGTATGATTTGGAAAGATAAGACGAAGTTCTACAAATCATCTTCAGATGTAAAAGTATGAATCGAAGCTTAAGATGCTGATAAATGACGATGAAGCTACTGATTCTGCACAAACTGAAATCAGTTAGGCTGATTTCAGCACACCAGCTGCACTGAACCGAACCAGCTGCTGACCAGCTGAACTGAACTGAACCAGATGCTGCTGACAAACTGAAACCGAACCAGTTGAACTGAACCAGACCAGTTGAACTGAACCAGCTGACCAACTGAACTGATCCAGCAGATGACCAACTGAACTGAACTGAACTAGCAGCTGACCAACTGAACTGAACTGAACTGAACTGAACCGAACCAGCAGCTGACCAGTTGAACTGAATGACCAGTTGAGTTGACCAAAGTTGACCAGTCGGGAAAATGTCCAGCAAGGCGAATTTGAACGTTGCAATTCCAGAAACAGTACAGAAACGTTTCAAACGGTCATATTCTTGTGTCTAACGTATATATATCATTGTTGGGGATTATAAATACATCCAGAATATCAATCAAGAGCTTTTGAAGAGGATTCAAAGCATGGGCAGTTAGCATGAAAAAATCAGTTAGTTGAGAGTACAAGCCCTTGTGTGAGGATACATTTGAGATGTATTTCTCACACACAATCACTCACACATATACAAGAGAGTTGAAATTCAAAGTTTAGTTGAGTGAGTCTTGCACAAAGACAATAAACTTGTGTATGTAGTCTTCGCATATGAGCCATTAAACAATATGCTGATTGTGAGGTACTGCCTACAATCTTGAGTGCTACGAGTTCAGTTTAGGCAGTGGGTAAGTCCTAGCTGAGTGGGTTTGTACAAGTGTTTGTATATATCAAAGTCTTCTAGTGAATCCTTCCAAGGGGAAGAAGGTGTGACGTAGGAGCATTTGAAGTCTCCGAACATCCATAAACAAATTCGTGTCTATTAGTTTATTGCATTTACTTATCATTTTCATAGTTTTAAAGATGCATTGTTGAAGCATTTTATGTGTTCTTCAAATACCAAAATATTGGATACCAAGTGTTTGATAAAATGCTTCAACCAAAAATATTTTTACTCATTCAGCTCGCATATATTTTAAATACTTTACAAAATATTTAATCGGTTTCTACGAAGGATTATTTCGAGTGTATTCCATTTGGTTTGAAAACGAAACTCGATTTAATTCATCGGTGTTCAATATTTCAAGAACCGAGCTATTGTAGCTCAACGATTTACTCCTTAATCGATCCTGTCACTTATTGGTCACAAGGTATGCGCTCATGCTTGATTCATGCAATAACATGAACAACTACCAAAACACGTAAATATGTTCGATATTCGCACACTTTCATGTCACTTCCTTGGATAATTTAAGTGTAAAACTTGCACTTATCAAATCTCTTCAAACTTAAGGTTTGCTCGTCCCGAGCAAATTGTAAAAATTACATACAATGTTGTTCTAGGAAATTAATAAAACGCAAGCGGTGAGAGAGAGTAATCATTATGACTCAAATATCATATGTCTAAGGTTTTCAAGTTCGATGCATGCACCCATTACTTAGCAGTTCACGTGTTTGTGTGGATAGCCAATCTCATCTACCTAACCCAACATAGTGATAGATTTAAGCTTCTAGTTTACCTCATAGAAACATAAAAATTTTAACTCAAGTTTCAAACTATCTTCTATGGAAATAATTATATATGCACACAGATCACTAGGACTTTTGGTTAAACATTTGGTTCAAAAGATATTAAAGAGAATCATACCAAAGTGTAACGTGATGTCATGAGATGTGTATGTGTATGTGTAAATGGTCAAATTTCATACTCGTTGACAGTGCTTTTGAAGTGTTCATAAGCTTAAATTTAATGACTCTTCTCCACTAGTATATTGTATACGCTTGATGTAACTCCCATACTAAAAGAAAAGTCTTCATTGGACTCTCTTAGATAGATTTTTCCATTTTTACCGATATAGAACAAAATCCTCTTTTTTCATTTTCTCAATCTTTTAAAGTCACTTTTCACATGGGAAAAGATCATGGAGTACATGAATATCTCTCAACTACTTTGTGACTTAGGCAGAGCACATCTCATGGTCAAGTATGTTGATTGAAATAGAACTGAGAAATTGAAAACACATTGAGATATAGTCACAGTATAAACATTTCAGAAATCAGGATGAATGATTTAATGCAATATGTTTAACATCATATAAAAACATATGCTTGTTGGGTGTTGTCCCAGATGTTGCAGCATCCTAGACAACATCAGTGAATTATTATTATGCATACAAACTGAGAGACTTCCTAAGGTTAGAAAATCTCTTAAAATCTAATAGTTTTGTGAAAATATATATCAGTTGCATATCATTTCCGACAAATTCCCTTTGGATTATTCCCTTCTCAACCAAATCTCGAATAAGGTGATGTCTGATGTCAATATTTTTTAAAATGGAAATTTCACTGGAGTTGTCAAAGTAAACAATCAAGGTCTCATTGTGGAAACCGTAGTCCTCTACCATTATTTTCATCCACAAAAGTTGTGAACAACAGCTACCAGCTGCCACATATTCAGATTCAACAAGTGAGAGGGATACAGTTTCGCTTCCTGCTATACCATGACACAGTTATTGCCTAGAAAAATACATCCATCAATGGTACTTTTCCTATCATCTAATTCTCCAACCAAATCAACATCACTAAACCCATAAATTAGTGTTAGCTTCCTTTGTGAACCATAATCCTAGATCTACAGTCTCTGCAGTGTATCTCAAAATTCTTTTTATAGCCTTTAAGTGCATGATCTTAGGATTATTTTGATATCTAGTACATAAACAGATGTTGAACATATATCTGGGTGGCTCGCGAAAAATAAAGAAGAGTATCAATGATGTTGCGGTACATGGTGTTGTCGACACCTGTGACAACATCGTCCTTACCTAGTTTTTCATTCGATCTCATTGGAGTTTTCATTTGTTATCATGTTCATTTGAGAATTTCTTCACCAGATATTTAGCATACATTCCTTGACACATAAAAATTTCATCAAACATTTGTTAAACAAACTTAACTAACCTACCATACTTATTTCAAATGTCAAAGACATACATTCAAAAAAATTGTCCATATGATTTTTTGAAGAAGCACCAAAATTATATCATCAACATAAATTTGACGTATAAGTATATCACCCTTCGACTTTTGAATAAAAAGAGTTTTATTGACCTCGCCTAGTTTGAATCCAATGTTAAGCAGATGTTCAGTTATCCTACCATACCATGCATGTGCAGCCTGCTTCAGTCCATACAATATCTTCCTTAGCTTGTAGACATGGTACAAGTAACGTGGATCTTCATATTCTTTCGGTTGGCTCACATGAGCTTCCTCATTAAAAAATTTCATTCAAAAAATAATTTTTCACATACATTTGATAAATTTTTAATCCCCATATGACATGCAATGGAAAGAAATAGTTGGAGTGACTCAATGCGGGCTACAAGAGAGAATGTTTGATCAAAATCAACTCTCTCAACCTGTGTATACCATTGAGCAACCAACCAAACTTTATTTCTAACAAAATTTCCTATTTCATCAGTTTTTTTCTTAAAAATCTATTTTGTTCCAATAGCATTAACATGTTCAGGTCTTGGAAGTAAATCTCACATATCATTGCAGACAAACTGTTTAAGTTTCTCATGCATAGAATTAACCCAAAATTCATCTTTTAAGGCTTCATTAATGTTCTTTCGTTCGATGTCTGAAACAAAGCATGAGTGTCTTACTTGACAGTATGCCGAAGTCATGCATACTAACCCAATCCTCTTCAGGTAGTCAACTTTCTCATTCTGTCGAGTTTGCATGTCTCCGAGCACATCTCCTATGATTTAAGATGAAAGGCGATCCTTTTGGATTTTGCTGGAAATGTTCTTCCCAATATTGTTACACCATATTGCAACGGAAGTTCAAAAATTTATTTTGTAGCAAGAAAACCGAACACCTCATGTACTAGGATGTGTAGCAAATACAAAAACACAAAATATGACATTCATAGTGTGTTTAGAAGATATACCTATGATGATGGCTCCAACTTAGTTTTAAAAACTAAGCTCTTGAAAGGGATGACCCAATCTACAAGCTTTCCAATGAGCACTCCTTGCTCAAAATCAAGCCCACCACTTGCAAGCAAGAACCACCTTACACTTGCACTAGAAAATGCAAGGCATTTTCTTTTGAGAAATATATGAATTCCTCAACAACTTGAAGAACAAAATTTTGAGAGAAAAATGGTGCAAAATTTCGGCCAAGTGAGGTGGGAGGGAAGAGTGAATGAGTTGTCTTGGTGTGTGAGAAAGTTAAGACCACCTTTTGCATGCCTTGCAATTTTTTAATAAAAAGTATTCCCCAACTCTTCACCTCCCAAGCATGCAATGTAAGTGGGCTTGTAATATTTACAAAGCCCACGGACTTTTATTTAAATGTCACAAACATATTTGAGACCATTTAACATTTACTTGATTTTACTCAAGCCCACTAGTTTAATAATTATTTCTAATTGGGCTCCACAAGGCTCAATGTTATTTAATTAATCCAACACTTGAATTAATATAATTAATTGGACTATACTAGGTCCACTAGTGTTTAATTAATTCAACACTTGAAGTAATTTAATTCAGTTCATAATAATATTTATGAAAATCACAATTTTCAAATACATTATTTATTTGGCCAACTTTTAATTTAGGAACACTTCCACAAATTAAAAGTTACATTTCCCTCATAGAAGTCATACTTCTATTTTTCCTTACGCTTATAAACTCCTTTATAAGCCGTTCAACACATTGAACTATTTTACTTCTCAACGGGATCTAGAAAGCTAGCACTTGTGTGGCCCTCAATGGTTCATTGATACAACTAACCGTGGGTTCACATCTCCATGTGATTCGGACTAAACATGTCCTTATTCGAGCATACCCCAATTGCTCCATTCTTAATTATCAACTCCTTGATAACAAGAACGTCAGAACTCAAGTCTGATAGTACCCAACCAATCATGTTAAACGCCTAGCAGCATCGCTTACATGATTCCCTAGGTATCAAATGATAGTGCCTGCAAGAACGATTCAATTATGGTTAGCGTATAGTACGGTCCCTTCAACTCATATATCCCGACCGATTCGACAACCATTGGTATATCGAGAGTTGTCAATGAATCGATACTATGTGTCATGTCGTAGTTGCATCGATGGTGTAATTCTATGAAACCCATTTCATAATTACCACCATACTCTGATCAGAGATTTCATACTACATACACATGAGATCACATAGGATATCCATACCCGAAGGTAAGTGGTGAATCCCCGACTACAATGCATCGACTCCTATATGTTTCGACAAAACACCCAACCTTGCCACCTGATGACCCCATGAGAGTCGGTAAACAAGTCAAAGTGTAATGCTAGCACATAGAGTCTCAATGTTGTCCCGGGTCATAAGGACTAATGGTGTACAACCATAAACTAGGACGTTTCCACTCGATAAGTGAGAACCACTTGGAAAGTCCTTTATGGAGGGTTGTTCAGTGCACTCTACAAGGAGCACCTATCTGCATGTTCGGGCATCACAATGTCCCCAACCAATTAAACATGGTAATCACATCGCAGATACTGGTCTCGAACTCGAGCGGCCTATATCCTTCTTAGCGGCGGCTGAATCGACTAGGAACTGTTTAGAATATACAGTATTACAAATATGAGTTTCATGATACTCATCATATGAGCATCTCATATTCTTTCTACTATTTGTATATTCAAGGACTTTATCTATGCAACTAGCATGGGTATACAGATAAAAAGTGCCAAAACAATAATTTCAAATATTATTAAAATAAAGATTGTTTATACATAGAGTTTAAACATGAACCCTCGGCCAAAACTTGGCTCGACGGGCACCTACTCTAACAATCTCCCACTTGCACTAGAGCCAACTACCCATATGCTTCAAACCCATCGATTCGCGATGCTTCTCGAATAATGGTCCAGGCAAAGACTTAGTAAGCGGATCAGCAACATTATCTGCGGAGCCGACTTTGTCAATCGAGACATCTCCTCTTTCCACAATCTCTCGGAGGATGTGGTACTTTTTCAATACATGTTTGGACTTCTGATCAGACCTTGGCTCCTTTGCTTGAGCAATGGCTCCCGTGTTGTCACAAAACACCGGGACAGAAGCAACTCTATTAGGAATGACGCCCAACTCTTGGAAGAAATTCCTTATCCAAACAGCCTCCTTTGCTGCAGCTGATGCAGCAATGTATTCTGCCTCAGTGGTGGAATCCGCTGTACTGTCTTGCTTGGAACTCTTCCAAGAGACAGCAGCACCATTGAGCATGAATATGAATCTAGAGGTTGACTTCGAGTCATCGATATCGCTTTGGAAGCTAGAGTCGGTATAGCCTTCCAATTTCAGTTCTCCACCCCCATAGACCAAGAACAACTTATTGGTCCTTCTCAAATACTTGAGGATGTCTTTCACAGCTTTCCAATGTGGAAGACCAGGGTTCGATTGATATCTACTCACTACACTTAGTGCGAAAGCCACGTCAGGACGTGTAGATATCATCCCATACATGATGCTACCAATCGCAGATGCATATGGAATGCGTGTCATCGCCTCTATCTCTGCATCAGTCTTGGGAGACATAGACTTGGATAGGGACACGCCATGACACATTGGTAGATGTCCTCTCTTGGACTCATCCATCGAGAACCTCTTCACGATGGTACCAATGTATGTGGACTGGGTGAGACCAAGCAATCTTCTTGATCTATCTCTATAGATCTGTATTCCCAATACAAAAGATGCTTCACCCAAGTCCTGCATCGAGAACTTACTCGCTAACCATATCTTAGTTGATTTCAACATTCCTACATCATTCCCAATGAGTAGAATGTCATCAACATAAAGCACCAGGAATGTCACAGCACTCCCACTGACCTTCTTATACACGCAGGGTTCCTCAGGATTCTTAGTAAAATCAAACTCTTTGATTGTACTGTCGAATCTAAGGTTCCAACTCCTAGATGCCTGCTTTAGACCATAAATAGATCTTTGAAGTTTGCATACCATATGCTCACTTCCGACAGATGTAAACCCTTCAGGTTGAGACATGTAAATCTCTTCCTTAATATCCCCATTAAGAAAGGCTGTCTTGACATCCATCTGCCATATCTCATAGTCATACCATGCAGCTATGGCTAGCAATATCCTTATCGACTTGAACATTGCAACTAGAGAAAAGGTTTCCTCAAAGTCAACTCCTTGTCTTTGAGTATATCCTTTTGCTACCAATCGCGCCTTGAAGGTCAATACATTCCCATCCGCCCCAAGTTTCCTCTTGTAAATCCATTTACACCCTAGGGGAACAATTCCCTCAGGTGGATCCACGAGATTCCACACTTGGTTCGAATGCATGGAATTCATCTTAGATTCCATTGCTTCAAGCCACTTGGATGAATCGGCATCGGATAACGCTTCCTTGAAGGTCCTTGGATCACATCCATGGTTAGGCTCATCATGGCCCTCTTAAAGAAGCATACCATACCTCATAGGTGGTCTCAAGACTCTCTCGGATCTTTTAGGAGCTTGTATCTCCTCATTTGGCTCTTCGGGTGTGGGTTCTACAATTGTGGGTGTCTCTCGAACCTCTTCGAGTTCTATCATCTTCCCTTTTCTATCAAAGAGAAATTATTTTTCCAAAAAGGTTGCATTCCTAGAAACAAACACCTTTGTTTCTTGGGGATGATAGAAATAGTATCCAACTGAATTCCTTGGATCTCCCACAAAGTAACATAAAATGGATCGACTATCCAATTTATCTCCCACTACCTACTTCACATAAGCAGGGCACCCTCATATTCTAAGATAAGAATATTTGGGTGTCTTACCCATCCATATCTCAAATGGTGTCTTATCAACTGCCTTTGAATGGACATTGTTCAACAACAGTGCCGCTGTCTCAAGCGCATATCCCCAAAAGGATGGTGGAAACTCCGTGAACCCCATCATAGACCGAACCGTGTCCATCAACGTCCGGTTACGACGCTCCAAAACACCATTAAACTGCGGTGTAGCGGGCGGAGTCCACTGCGAGAGAATCCCATTCTCCCTAAGATACTCTTGGAACTCGGCACTCAAGTACTCACCACCTCGATCCGATCGAAGTGTCTTGATGCTTCGTCTCAATTGTTTCTCTACTTCACTTCTGAATTCTTTGAACCTTTCAAAGGCTTCAGACTTGTATTTCATCAAATACACATACCCATACCTCGAAAAGTCATCGGTAAAGGTGATGAAGTAGGCATGTCCATGCTTAGTGGTGATGCTAAGCGGACCGCACACATCGGTATGGATCAAATCCAATAACCCTTTGGCTCGCTCCACATGGCCCTTAAAGGGAATTTTGGTCATCTTTCCTTTTAGACAGGATTCACAAGTCGTGAGAGCATTAATACCAGACATATCAAATATGCCCACTCCCACTAGCTTGTTCATCCTTCTTAGGGAAATATGTCATAATCGAGCATGCCATAATTGTGCCGAATTTAGAGTATCTTGTTTTTGCTTGTTTGTTGTTGTTATTGCTTGGACATTGTTTAGTGGAATATCTTTCAATTTTAAGGTGTAGAGATCGTTTTCAAGTTCTCCAGTACCAACTAAACATTCATTCTTGTAAATGTTGCAAACACCTTTGCTAAATAAACAAGAAAATCCATTTTTATCAAGCATAGAAATGGAAATAATATTTTTCACAAAATTTGTACAAACAAAACATCTCTCAAAATTAACTTAAAATCATTGTTCAAAAGCAAGTAAACATCTCCAATAGCCTTGGCAGCAACTCTTGCTCCATTGCCCATCCTTAAGAAGGTCTCACCTTCCCTAAGCTTTCTACTTCTTCCCATCACCTGCAAATCAATACAGAGATGTGATCCACATCCGGTATCCAATACCCAATAAGTAGAGTTAATTGAAATGTTTACTTCAATATAGAACATACCATTTCCAGAACTCTTCTGGGCAAGATATTCCCTACAATTACGCCTCCAATGTCCAGGCTTCATGCAATGATGACAAATATCAGCAGTCTTGTCAGCCTTCACTGGTATGGCTGCCACAGCGGGAATCGGAGTCTGCCTCTTCAAGCGCACGTTCTTCTTGGGACGCTGGAAAGAACGCTTCTTTCCCTTCCCCCGTGAATCGGTCTTCATACCAGATGAAGAACCCACATAAAGAACCGGCTTCTCTTTCTTGATGGTGGACTCAAAGGTCACAAGCATGTTCACCAACTCCTCAAGGGTCGGCTCCATCTTGTTCATATTGAAATTCACCACAAAAGGATCAAATGAGCTAGGTAGTGACAAAAGCAACACGTCGGTGGTCAACTCCGAAGGCAACACCAGATCCATGCCAACGAGCTTGTCCACGAGCCCAATCATCTTCAGGCCATGCTCATGGACTGAGGCCCCATCTCGCATGCTCAAAGTAATCAGCTCCTTGACGGTAACATGCCTAAGAGGCCGCGTTTGCTCACCAAAGAGCTCCTTGAGATGCAAATGAATGTCAGCAGCACTCTTTGCATCCTCAAAACGCCTCTGCAGCTCATCATTCATAGAAGCCTGCATTTAACACCTGCTTTCAAGTCATGGTCGCACCAATCCTTGTAAGTCTGCAATTCCTCAGGAGTGCAGCTAGTCGGAGCCTCAACAGGGGGCGACTCAGTCAGTGTATATGCAATCTTTTCCGAGTTCAAGACGATTTTCAGGTTTCTTAGCCAAGTGAAGTAATTAGGTCCGGTTAAAATGTGTTTTTCGAGTATAGCAGATAACGGATTGCGAATCGAAGACATTGTCAAATTTGTACTGAAAAGTAAAACAGATAAATGTTAATGGCTATTTTAAATATTTAATAAGATATAAAGTATGGACTTTTACTTTATAAATTTTCGCTCCCACTGTTTTGACATTTTCATTACCCTCTAGTGAAAACGGGAAACTCCTTTCCTCAGTAGGTACGCAAGGTCCAATTAGCGAATTATGATCCCGAATAATATCAGCCAATCACAATTCCTAAAAGGTAGTTTCCAATTGCATCTCCATGCAAACCTCTACATAAACTTTTGTCTCACGTTTGATTAGGACCCAATAATATGACGTCGTTCATCTTTACGTGTCAAGCCTTACCCATCGATGTTGAACCTTAATGAACGGTCGCCATGAGTTCCCTCAATAATATGAGCCGAAATCATGGGAGTTCCACGTAGTTCACATCACCATATCAATGGATGTCACAGCTTTCCGGCACCCAGGGCCCCCCCAATAATATGAGCCGAGCCCCGAGCACGGGTAGAGTTCATCATGCACCCATTGTCGATGGAAGACATGGAAATTATAAACAACTTTATAATTTTCCTTTTCGGGCTTGATATTAATTTTGAATCTTATTCAAAATGAGGGTTTTTAATTTTGAAAGGTCTCATCATTAATTTTATTTAAAAGCTCGCCATGTTTGATCGTATGTTTGCCGGATTCATGCAACTTTGTTATTATCATAATAATAACGCACATACTCATTATTTATAACATATCATGCATATATTATAAACAGTAAACAAAACAAGGATGATCAATCGCCCCAAAACTAATGGCCCGTGTGAGCTAAGCACGGGCCTAGGTCCAATCCTAGGAAAATGCAAGGGATGCAAATGCAACTATTACATAAGCTTCCAATATTTACATGTCTTCGGTCTTCATAATCATCAAGGCCACCATCTTTCAATCTTGATCTTCCACTATTCTAATATTTAAAAATAAATATCCATGGCAAATAGGGATACATATCATGGGGTGGGAACGGGCCATAAACCAAGCCCACTTTAAATTTGATAATTATTACAATCATTCAACACAAAATATCCTATCATACACCTAGCAAATTGGGCTTGGGCTTTTGATCATCCTCCATGCATAATATCACATATCATACACCATCAATTAATTATCACAATAATTAATTGATCCAATATTATATATCTTGATCCAATCACTAACCGCCACGATTATAAACTAAATTAACAAAGTATACAAACTCCTTTGTCTACTTTCTAATTAATTTATTTATAACCGAGTTTCTTGTAAATCACCATTTACTATAAATAATTAAAGTCCAACTTAAATTATTTATTTCATGAGAAAATATTTGCAACTTTTGTAAATTTAAATTTAAGGGCCCAAAAAATCATTTTTCACTAAAAACATTTTGGCTCATTTAAATTTCACGAATATGTTAGCCATCTAATGGCCCAACAACTTCAAGGCCCATGACACTTTGATATTCCAAAACACTTTTAGAAACCCTAGTCGTCATCGCCGTCGCCGAAGCTCCGTCGCCGGATTCCGGCCAACTAAATTTTTTTTTTAATTTGAAAAGGGGGGTTGGGGCAGCCCGAAACTGTCCGAAATGGGCAGCAACTTGCTGCCCGAAATTTCCCCAAAGACGGCCTTGATTTTTGTTGCAAAAATTCATCTCATGCGGTTAGAAATCGACCTCAATATAATATTATGTATATGCTACACAAAATAGTATCATTAGCTCATGATACCACTTGAAAGGGAATCGGTTTTAGGTGTTCTAAAGTGCAATGGAAGTTCAAAAATTTATTTTGTAGCAAGAAAACCGAACACCTCATGTACTAAGATGTGTAGCAAATACAAAAACACAAAATATGACATTCATAGTGTGTTTAGAACATATACATATCAATCACAAAGGATTGATGATGGCTCCAACTTAGTTTTAAAAACTAAGCTCTTGAAAGGGATGACCCAATCTACAAGCTTTCCAATGAGCACTCCTTGCTCAAAATCAAGCCCACCACTTGCAAGCTAGAACCACCTTACACTTGCACTAGAAAATGTAAGGCATTTTCTTTTGAGAAGTATATGAATTCCTCAACAACTTGAAGAACAAAATTTTGAGAGAAAAATGGTGCAAAATTTCGGCCAAAAGAGGTGGGATGGAAGAGTGAATGAGTTGTCTTGGTGTGTGAGAAAATTAAGACCACCTTTTGCATGCCTTGCAATTTTTTAATAAAAAGTATTCCCCAACTCTTCACCTCCCAAGCATTCAGTGTAAGTGGGCTTGTAACATTTACAAAGCCCATGGACTTTTATTTAAATGTCCCAAACATATTTGAGGCCATTTAACATTTACTTGATTTTACTCAAGCTCACTAGTTTAATAATTATTTCTAATTGGGCTCCACAAGGCCCAATGTTATTTAATTAATCCAAAACTTGAATTAATATAATTATTTGGACTCTACTAGGTCCACTATTGTTTAATTAATTCAACACTTGAATTAATTTAATTCAGTTCATAATAATGTTTATGAAAATCACAATTTTCAAATACATTATTTATTTGGCCAACTTTTAATTTAATAACACTTCCACAAATTAAAAGTTACATTTCCCTCGTAGAAGTCATACTTCTATTTTTCCTTACGCTTATAAACTTCTTTATAAGCCGTTCAACACATTGAACTATTTTACTTCTCAACGGGATCTAGAAAGCTAGCACTTGTGTGGCCCTCAATAGTTCATTGATACAACTAGCCGTGGGTTCACATCTCCATGTGATTCGGACTAAACATGTCCTTATTCGAGCATACCCCAATTGCTCCATTCTTAATTATCAACTCCTTGATAACAAGAACGTCAGAACTCAAGTCTGATAGTACCCAACAATCATGTTAATCGCCTAGCAGCATCGCTTACATGATTCCCTAGGTATCAAATGATAGTGCCTGCAAGAACCATTCAATTATGGTTAGCGTACAGTACGGTCCCTTCAACTCATATATCCCGACCGATTCGACAACCATTGGTATATCGAGAGTTGTCAATGAATCGATACTATGTGTCATGTCGTAGTTGCATCGATGGTGTAATCTATAAAACCCATTTCATAATTACCACCATACTCTGATCAGAGATTTCATACTACATACACATGAGATCACATAGGATATCCATACCCGAAGGTAAGCGGTGAATCCCCGACTACAATGCATCGACTCCTATATGTTTCGAAAAAACACCCAACCTTGCCACCTGATGACCCCATGAGAGTCGGTACACAAGTCAAAGTGTAATGCTAGCACATAGAGTCTCAATGTTGTCCCGGGTCATAAGGACTAATGTTGTACAACCATAAACTAGGACGTTTTCACTCGATAAGTGAGAACCACTTGGAAAGTCCTTTATGGAGGGTTGTTCAGTGCACTCTACAAGGAGCACCTATCTGCATGTTCGGACATCACAATGTCCCCTACCAATTAAACATGGTACTCACATCGCAGATACTAGTCTCGAACTCGAGCGGCCTATACCCTTCTTAGCGGCGGCTGAATCGACTAGGAACTGTTTAGAATATACAGTATTACAAATATGAGTTTCATGATACTCATCATATGAGCATCTCATATTCTCTCTACTATTTGTATATTCAAGGACTTTATCTATGAAACTAGCATGGGTATACAGATAAAGAAGTGCCAAAACAATAATTTCCAATATTATTAAAATAAAGATTGGTTATTCATAGAGTTTAAACATGAATTCCTCAGCCAACACTTGGCTCGACGGACACCTACTCTAACAGGATAATCGTTGAACTACAATAGGTCGGTTCTTGAAATATTAAACACCAATAAATAAAATCGAGTTTGGTTTTCAAACCATGCAGAAGTCGCTCAAAATAATCCTTCTTACCAACCGATTAAATATTTTGGTAAAGCATTTAAAAGATATGCAAGTAGAATGAGTAAAAACATTTTAGTTGCAACTTTTTATCAAACAATTGGTATGTGAAATACATACAAATGCTTCAACAATGTATCTTAAAAATTAGTAGCAATAAATAATTGCAATAATTAAATAGGCATAAATTTGTTTATAGATTTTCTGATATTTACAACTCATATGTCACACCTTCTTCCCATTGGGATACTTTGATTTATACAACTATTTGTACAAATACATTTCAACTTAGAACTTATTTATTTCTTAATTGAAACTCTTAGTACACTCTCGATTTTAGGTCGCAACCTCACAATCCACATAATATTTAATGTCTCTTATGTTAAGACTACAAACATAATGTTTTATGTCTTTGTGTGAAGAGTCACTCAACTAAACTTTGAAACTTAACTCTCATGTATATGTACAAGTGAATGTGTGTGATGATTTAATCATTTACAGTGTATTTATCTCACATATGTATCATCACACATTAGGCTTACTCTCATTTTAGATAATTTCTTCATCTTGGTTGTCTATGCTTTGAATCCCCTTCCAAAGCTTGTATTTGATTTTCAAGATGATGTATTTATAGGATCCAATAATAATATATACGTTCAACACAAGAATATAACCATTGGAAGTATTGTTTCTGATATTAAAACGATCATTTCCGCCTTACTGGCCACTTTCCCCAAGCCTAATTGATTTTGAAGTTTTTGTTCAGTTTGGCTCTTCAGCTAGACTAACCATTCAATTTGGCTTGTCTGCTTAGACTGGTCCATTTAGTTTGGCTCGTCTGCTAAATTGAACCAAACTGATGAGGTCTGCTAATTCAGCATCTTACACTCTGATTTAGACTTTGACTTGTGAATATATTTGTAGATCATCATCTTATCTTCGTAAGCATACTGAATCATTTTATTTGGATAATTTAGCTGATTAGGTTGACAAAAATGCTGCAACTGCTCATACCCAACTTATTGGTGCTTTCACGCAATCAATTCGGTCTTGAAACCATTATTTTGTCTAGATATCATCCGATTTAGCTCAGTTGATGTGAAATACGACTTGTCTCAAATTGAGTTTTCTGTTCAATCTTTCTAGCGACTGGTCATTTCATCACCGAGCTGGGAGATATCATTGAAGCATTGCAGCTCGCTAGATTTTCAGTTTGACTAGATTTGATTTTCAGCTTTCATATTGAGTTAACAACTTCACACTTGAGTATATATGTTAAAAACACAATAACAACTTTTGTTAATATCAAAATCAATATTGTTAGAGTTTTTAAACCCGACAAATGTATCTAAATTTTCTCTTAGAAAACTTACCCATATAAAACAATTTAAATTCATCAACTTAAAGAAATGAACACTTTTTACATCTCAAGCTTTCTACTTTCATTGGACCCATAAGACTCATTTATAAAAGTTCAAGGCACCGTGTTGTTCCAAAATTTTGTAACATTTGGTGCTGGAAAGCTCCACAAACCTAAGGTATTCCAGATGTTAAATTAGGCATACCCAAACGCCATCATATTTTCTTAGAGTCTTCAATGTCTTCAAGTTTTCACGGCCCACATTTTGATGTCACAAATCCAGTTCGCTTACCGTCATACTGTCGTAGGCCTGTTCTTGAGTTCTACAACAATCTCTTACTCAGTGTAGGTGATGAAAGGTCAGGCAAGTTGGTAAAGTTTTTGTTCGCGATAGAGTCCTATGGTTCAGTCCCGTAATCAATAACAACTTCTACCATACTCTTGCTGATGCAGAAGAAGGCTTCCAACTGGACATTCATGAGGTTACTTCAGTTTTAATCGGAGGTTTGATCACTCAATTTCCGGCACATCGAAGCTGAAACGTCCACTACTTTTAACTTTAAAATCCTACTAATTTTTTTTCATACTGTAAAATTTGAAACTAGTCATTTAAAATACTCAACATTTCCATAAATCAAAATATTTTAACATTTAAATTCTCAAGTGCTTAAAAAATCCGTAAATCGTCAATTAACAAAATTCAATTCCAACCTTTAACACGATCATCATAACTTCAAAATAAAGCATAAAAATATCTAATAAATCATTAACAAATCTTTAAAACTTTTACTATCGATCTAATGAAGGAAAATAAAGCCCCTCAAGAGTGTACCGTCTACCTTGATCCACTCAGACTTCAGCGCCTCCCTCCATAATATCATCATCTGCAGCATTCAAACCTAGCGAGTCTAATGATTCAGCACGTTCTAAACATGAGTAGCAAATAATATATATACAAGCACATGCATTAAAAATCATAATTTTATTCAAAATAATTTTTAAGAATAATTTAATCATAAATCGTCAAATCGTAAAGCTTTCAATCATTTATCATTTTAGTTGAAGTTTGATACTTGAAAGTGACTAGCCTTTATCTTCTGATCGAGTGATCAGTCTTAGCTCATCATTGCGCAAGGGGACGGGCACTAGGCACCGATGTAAATGGAAATACGATCGATGGGCTCCCTCTGAGGGGGCCTTCTCCCGTAAACGGGCTCCCTCTGGGGCATTCTGCCTCATGATATTCCCAAAAATCATATATCATATCCTTTATGTCACAGTCAATTCACATTCTTCAAAATATTTTTCTTTTTCTTTTTAATCATAAAATATCGTGTACTTTTCACATTTGAAAAATAGTAATTTTAACAGTAAAAATTGCACAGCTTTACCATAAATCGTGAAATCTCAAATTTTCATCATAAACATTATAAAATATCATTTAACATGTGTTATGATCCCTCGGGACACTGCCAATCCTTTTCGCACTGCCTAGGTATAAAATGATTGTTTTTCCCTTGTACCCTATTCTCGATTTTGACTTTTTCTCACTTTTATTTACTCGAGACTAGCCAAAATAATTATTTAAACTTAAATTAAATTTTTAATATTTTTATTTAACGTAAACTCGAAGTTTCGATTTAATTTCTTAATTACTAATTCGTGAACCGTTTAATTCCCGAATTAATTCAAACTTAAATAATTTATTCCCAAACTTTAAACATAAAATTTTTATACCTAAACCACCCTCGTGAACCATGAATTGACCCCCTTGTACCATGGTTCGAACCACCTCTCCCTTCCTAGCTATTCTCGAACCCTACACCTTAGATCAAGCCACGCTTTCACCTTAGACCCAAGCCACTCTCGAGCCACCTATGACCAGACCCTCACCAGTACCTCCTGGACCCTTCTTGAACTAGCCTAGACTAGTGCACCAGCCTCTTAGCCCAAAGCCAAGCCGCGCGCTCCTTTCCCTTAAGCCTTCACGTCGCGGCCCTCACCAACCCAAGCCATCACGAACCAAGCTGCACCAGCCTCTGTCCAGAACCTTGACCATCCTCTCTAGACCTTACTGGACCAGCCTATACCATCCCAACCAAGCAACGATCAGCCCCATCCGCGATCGCACCTAGCGTGCATAGGAAGAGTCCATGCGGTTGTGGACTCTTCCCTACGGTAGCCCTTGAGTCCTAGCCATGCTAGGACTCTTCCTAGCCCTTAGTCACCTCCAGTACAACCTCTTGTCCAAGCCCAGGTCGAGCCGCACACCCCCCCCTTCCCTTAGCCGAATCCTACATACACATGTCTCATGAAAACCCTAGCCTCTAACCATCAGCCATGCATGGCCCCTTCTAGCTCTTTTCCAGCCCTTGTCTTGTGCCTAAACGGAACTTGTTCAATCCCTTAAACGTCCTATGTTTGCAACGTACTCGTTTAAAATCATAACACGCTCATATACACGTAAAAATATTCAGAACTTTAAAAATAATCGTCAAAATGATAAGCAATATGAACTCAAATTTTTTTCATTCAAAAATAAACAAAACATGCATAATATGGATTGAATGATGCGTCAAAGTAATTTAGAAATGTGCATTTGCATTTTAGAATGCTCGAGTATACGATCGTCGGTGTGTGGTGCGAAAAAGAATGAACGAGCGACGAAGACTCCTTGTTTTCTCGTCTCCAAATTTTTTAAACTTAAGTGTGTGTGAATTGAGTGATTTCGGCCGATAAGAGCCTCAAAAGACCTAAGAATTATTTTTATAGATTTTAATTTGCATGTTAATGTGCTTAGGTTTTGGGTCTTTGAGTTTAGGATCAATTGTGCCTAATAATCCTAAGTAAATTAGATTCAATAACACCTATTTAATTGAAAAATAAAAGTTTATAAAAATTAGTTTTCAAAAATAATAATTTTAGTATTTTAAAAGTCTCTCGTTTGCCCAAAATCGGCTTCCCGGATAGAATCAAGCCCGTCTCGCAAAATATTTTGAAATCTACCATTTTTAGAAAAATTTAATCATATTTAATCATAGTATAAGCCTTTGAAATTATTTATTGACAGATATATATTTTATCTTGGTCGTCCTCATCTTGGTCGTCCCTGGTCTTCTTTCTCCAGCTTTTTATCGAATATTCGTGTAAAATCTACAGTTCTCACAAAATCATGCAATTAGACCCTTAATCATCTAGTATGCATCATGCAAGCATTTATAATCCATTAAATAAAACAATTAAAAAATTTAAATCATTTTCATGTAGTTTACGTGGGTTGGTTTTTGGACGTCACACAAGCCGTATTTCTGTAGTGAATTTCACCTATTTTTACTCTGTTCTCCACAAAATTGGTATATGTAATTGGACTCTTAGTGATGACGATACTACAAGACTTATTTCTATTCTTAATTGATACTCAAGGTTCCCATAATTTTGGTAAATTGGTTTTCCATAGCTCTTCAATTTGCTGAGAGAGGATTCAAATCATCAAAACAACATTTTTTATCACTGATTTATGGGATCCTTGAGTCTCAATGATTCATTAGAAACATTGATGAGCAGCTGTCTAACTGGATGTGATATGCTGAATATTGCCCCTACCTTGTTCAAGGGTAACGGAAGATAGACCTACCCTGGTCTGAATCGCGTGCTGCCCCAGATGTTAGCAACAGGATCTCAGCACATGCCTTCATAATAATCACCCTAACACTTGTGCAGGACCAAATTGACTTTGTCCTCAAACAAATTGTTCAGGCCAAAGAATTTATCATTCACTATGAAAATGAAGTAGCTCATTACAGATTTTTATTGGACTTGGTTATCCATTCTGAACAAAAAAAAGGGGATGATGCCAATTACAGTGGTGCACAAACTTAGGAAAGAGCCGGACCATTAGAAACAAAGGACGGTGATACCATTGAACAAGAATCTGCAGTGGAAAATGCTAACACTAATATTGAACTGTAATCTTATTTTTTTTATCTTGCTCTGAGTTTGTTTAATCTTGAGATCTTTTTGTGTTTCTTGAGCTCCTCAATTTGTTAGTTGTTTTATTTTGTTTTTAATGCTCTCATACCACTTGAAGGGTGGTTGTATGATGCAAAAGTATTGTGCAATAAAGTGACTGTATGTTTTAGAGTTAAGTGTTGTGTGTGGTGTTTTAACAACTAACAGAGCATGCATCGGAATATTTCAACATACAAAACTTTACGTAAATAACATATGACACAAAGAATTATGCACAAGTGTTCAGTTGTGCGGTGCCTTAGGACAAAAGATTCACTAGAAAAACATGTCAGTTAACAAAACCAGTATTAGTGAATAGAGAAAAGATAACTCCCTTAACAAAGTAAGGGAGCAAAGTGCATCCAGAACACTTGTCAAACTAAATAACCAAAACTACAGATGCTGCTTTTGTGAAGCTGAAAATATTCGTTGATAAACAACACTCTAATCAATAGAATGATTAGATGATGTGCATGAATGTTGTCAACATCCACGACAACACTTCAATACGTCTTGATTTGAGCACTTGTTATATTCAATTTATTGTAGAACACGTAAGGAAAATTGTTGAACAACACATAGAAAAAAACTTGTTGAACACATGATTTCGACAGAAATATACAAAGAAATCATAATATATATTTTTATCAAATCAATGATGATTCAAGAAATGAATCATACCTCTGAAATTTGAGGAACCCTTGATTTGTCTTTCGAGAGGAGAAAAGTGTCGTCTTTTGAGTGAGTAAGAGATATATGGGGCGAGTTATTCAATTAAAAGTCTACCCATATCTCTAGGATGAGTAGAAGATAATTTTTGAAATTTTACAATTGTACCTAGTGTTTTAAAGTTTGTATGTAAAGAAATATATTATACTCATCGAAAATCTATAGACTTTTATAGATTTTTAAAAAGTCAAATTTGAATATCACTAAACTTTTTAAGACCATAGAAAAATTTAATTTGAATATTATTAAACTTTTATAGAATTTATATAAGTATACGTTCAATATCTCTATACTTTTAAATCTATAAAAGTCAATAAAAGTAATTAATTTTTCAAAATTGAATACACCCTGTTAGAATTGTTATCATAAATATATATGATTTAGAAAGAAAAAAAACTCTACAATTTAATGAATATAATAAAATCAAGAGAAAAAAACATAATTAAAAAATAAATTAATTTTTTTTTCAAACTTATTGTACCAAACTTCGCAACAAAAACGCTACATTGCAACTATCAAGTCAAAATCTACAATTCCACCATAGACCGCCGTCAATGTATACCCGAGAAATGAACTCTTAATTATATTTTACATTTTAGATGATAAATCAAATTAAAATATTTGCTTTAGATAAGCTAATCGAACTTAGTTTAATATATATATATATATATATATATATATATATATATATATATATATATATATATAATTTTCTTATCGATCGACATCCACACACAAAATTTTATGATGTGTAAAAATTAAAATATAAACATATCATCGAATCGATTAACAATATTTTAATAATAAATAAACCAGTCAAGTCTAATTTGTTGAAACGAAATTATGTAATTGGTATTTAATAATTGAGTAAGTTTCTTGTGAGAGGGTCTCACGAATCTTTATCTGTGAGACGGGTCAACCCTACCGATATTCAAAATAAAAAGTAATAATCTTATCATAAAAAGTAATAATTTCTCATGGATGACTCAAATAAGAGATCCGTTTCATAACTTTTTTTCTCTCCCAAGAAAGAGAACAACTAGGATGAAAATATTACTAATCTTGATATAGTGACACAGGATGATAGAATGTCACTAGGATAAGCGTCCGGTTAGAAACCATGGGCTTTTTCAATTCATTCCGTAAGCACTTTTCCGGGTATTCCCCTCAACTCTTCTTATAGACTTAATTTAATTGCGGTGATGATAGTCAAAACCAGTAGATCTTGTTAAGTGAAACTAGAAGACTATAAAAACAGAAGTTCTCTTGTCGTTTTAACTAAGTAGCACTCGAATTTAGAAAACAGAAGCACAACTTGACTCACTGCTAGAAACAGAACCTATCCTTGATATATTAAATGTTACCGTTACTTTACAAAGTACGAGTATTAAATGTTTCATTAATACTGAATAAAGTCATTTAATACGCATTACCTATTTTAGTATGTAACAAAACTGATTGTTCTGAAGCCTTTTTGCAAGAACTACTTTTAGCAATTTTTGTACTGCTGTTGCTTCACCTCTTCTAGTAAAATGCTTTACGATATTCTTTTGAAGAAGAGTTTGTAAACTGAAAAAGAGTCTTTTCAGAACCTTGTCATATTGAATCATATTGTGTTGAGTTGCTAAGAGTTTCAGTAGGCAAAGCTTAAGTCCTGCTGAAGTGGGTGTGTACGAGTGTTGTACTGTAAATTTCAAAGTCTTTTAGTAATACCTTCTGGAAACAGAAGAAGAGGAGACGTAGAAGATTTTATCTTCGAACTTCCAGAAACAACTACTGTTGTACTGCCTACTGTTATTACTGTTTTTCACCCTACTCCATCGGATTGTTTCCGCACATATTATTGTGATCTGCTGGACGTAATCTTGAACAAGAACAGCTATAATCTCTAAAAGAATTCTAGCACCCTTTTCAAAATCTATAGGTAAAGGAAAGAGTTTATTCACCCCCCTATAAACTCTAAATCGATCCCCAACAAGTGGTATCAGAGCATATTTCTCTTGTTCTGAAATATTTACAAACAGTTATGGCACATTTCAGCAAGGTTCCTATGTTCTCAAAAGAAGATTTTGATTATTGGAAGATCCGTATGCAATCTCATCTTGCAGCCCAAGATGATGACATGTGGTATGTCATCACAGATGGTCCTCTAAAAATTTTAACGCCTAATACAGCTGTTGCTGTTACTGATGGTGCACCGCAAATGGTTGAAAAATCAAGAAGCGAATGGACTGGCGAAGATAAGAAAAAAGCCAATCTCGACAATGTCGCGAAGGACATTCTTTACAAAACTCTTGATAAGAACACCTTCAGCAAAATCAAGATGTGTTCTACCGCGAAAGAAATTTGGGAAAAGCTCATTCAAATATGTGAAGGAAATGAGCAGACAAAGGAAAATAAACTGTCTGTAGCAATGCAGAAGTTTGAAAATCTGAAAATGAAAGCTGGTGAAACTCTAAATGAGTTTGATGAACGTTTCAGCAGCTTGGTAAATGAGCTAGCAGCTCTAGGTAAAGAGCATGGCAACAGAGAAATAGCACTCAAGGTAATGAGAGCGTTACCCAGGGAATGGGACGTCAAAACAATGGCTATGAGAGTCTCTAAATATCTAACAAGTTGGAGCTACATGACTTGTTCGCTGACTTGAAGGCCTATAAGTTCGAATTGGAAGTAAGAAGTGGAGAAGAGCCCTCAACAAATCTACCAACCAAGGCTCTTGTGGCTGCTGCTAATAATTCCACTGCTGCTGCTATAGTTGTTCCACAAGCAGTACCTGCTATCATTATTGAGAGCACTTCTGAAAAGACTGCTGAGAAGATCAGCAATGATGCTATGTCTCTCTTTGTGAAGAAATTCTTCAGATTTATGAAAAAGAATCACCGAGCTTACCAAAGTCCTAAACGGAACTTCAAGAAGAATTCACCACCTGGTGATATGGCGTGCTTTAACTGTGGAAAGATCGGTCACTTTATTGCTGATCGTCCAAAGCCCAAGAAGGATGATTAGAAGAAGAAGGAATACAAAAGGAATGAGAAGAAATTCAGAAGAGACCGCAAAGCAATGATTGCCGAGGAAAGCAAGTCTAAATGGACGGATTCTAGTTCTGAGTCCTCTGACTCAGAAAGTCATTCCAGTGAAAGTGATGCAGAAGAGATCAAGTGTCTTATGGCGGATATTGAACCAACCTCGACATCTAGAGAGGTACTTGACTTTGACTCTGACGAATTTACACGGACTGATTTGATTAATCACTGCATGACATGGTGGAAGAGTACTCAAGACTTTCTCATTCATTCGAGGAAGTTAAGACTGAAAATCAAAACTTAAATAATCAAGTCAGTAAGTTCACTTGTTTACAAGAGAATAGCTGCAATGATTTAAAAGTTGAGATAAGTAAGTTAAGAACTGAGAATAACAGGGTTAATGCAAATTACCAGACGATGAAGTCTGAGAATCAAAAGTTATCTATTCTGGTAAATGCATGGAACAAGTCTTCTGTTTCTTTAGAGAAGATGCAAGAGTTGCAGAAGCAATCCGGTGACAGAAGTGGTCTCGGATTCAGCAATAATGAAAGCACTTCTGAAAGTAGTACCAAGCCAGAACTGGATAAAGGCAAAGGAAAATTCATTCACTTTGTCAAATCCAGTGTGGTATATGAACCTAAAGTACCAACTGTTCGAGTTGAAAGGATTGTAAATCAGATGAACAGAAGAAAGCATTATGGTTTGGGTTATGTTGAACCTAAGGGGAGAGTTCACCAGAGTGCAGGATCCAGTAGAGGATTTAACTCAGGAAAACAACCCTCTATGAAGGTTAAAAACTACCAGTACTATAATTCTAGACCGATTCAGAAGAGATACAGGCCAGACAACACAAACAGAAGGGAAGAACAACATTCCAATATGCATACTGTTAGAAATAACAGACCTTCTGTTGCACACACCTGTTTGGATACCCAAAGTACAAGGTCACCAAGAATTGTACAAATGTAGGTTCCTAAAGGACTGATAAGGCTTGGACCCAAATAGATTTGGGTACCAGATACTAAAATCTGTGTTTGCAGGAACAACAGAAGAAAATCAAAATCAGCAGCTCCACATGGTATCTGGAGAGTGGATGCTCAAGACACATGACTGGACAGAAAAATTTATTATCAGAAGTAATGAGTTGTACTGGACCAAAGATAACTTTTGGGGACAACTCAAAAGGTAAAACCACGGGTAAAGGTAAAATTATCCATGGTAACATAACTATCAATGATGTACTAGTGGTTGAGAATCTCTGTTATAATTTGATTAGCATTAGTCAAATGTGTGATAATGGTTATTCTGTAGCTTTTCAGAAGCACATATGCATAGTTAAAGATTTTGCGGAGTCCACTGTATTAACTGGAAAGAGAGAGGGCAACACCTACAAAGTTTCATGGAACTTAGATCATTCTATTGTTTCTACATGTTTAGTTTCCTCTCTTGCTGATAAGCATTGGCTCTGGCACAAGAGATTGAATCACTTGAATTTCAAGTCAATCAATAATCTCAAGAAGCAGAACATAGTTGATGGACTGCCCGATATTAACTTTGTTAAGAATCATGTATGTTCTGCATGTCAACTTGGAAATCAGGTGAGATCTAGCTTAAAGAATAAAGGTAGTAAATCAACTTCAAGGTGTTTGGAATTATTGCATTTGGACCTATTTAGTCCAATCCCTATCATGAGCTTAGGGGGAATGAAGTATACACTAGTTGTTATTGATGACTTTTCTAGATTTACATGAGTAATATTTCTTACTTGAAAAGATCAAACCAGTAGTCTCCTGATCAAACTTCTGAAAAAGATTCAAAATAAAAAATCTATTTCCATCATTAAAATCAGAAGTGATCGGGGTACTGAGTTTACTAACAAGATTCTTGAGTTGTACTTAGATTAACAGGGTATTCATCATGAATATTCAGCTGTCAGAACGCCTCAACAAAATAGAGTGGCTGAGAGGAGAAACAGAACTCTTAAGGAAGCTGCTAGAACAATGCTAGCAGATGCAGACATCTCTCAGCGCTTCTGGGCAGAAGCAATCAACACAGCATGCTACACACAAAACAGAACCATGATAAAAATAAGGTACAATCAGACTCCAGATGAAATATGGAAAGGGAGTAAGCCTAATGTATCTTATTTTCATGTATTTGGTTGCAGATGCTTTGTTCACAACAACGGTAAAAATTATTTATCGGCATTTGATTCAAAATCAGATGCTGTACTATTTCTTGGTTATTCAACAGTAAGTAAAGCTTTTAGAATTTTCAACAATAGAACTCTTAATGTTGAAGAATCTATTCTTTGATGAGGATAGCAGTGCTCCTGGAATCTCTAACGTATCAAATCTAAGTAACAGGTTAGACAGGATTATCTTGAACTGGATAGTGAAAATGATGCAGAACCTAGAGTTAAAGATGCTCAAAATCCATATCCAGACATTCCTCTGGTACCAATTTTTCAGACACGAGATTTATCAGAACCAGAAGTGAACATTCCAGAACCTGCTACTGCTCCAGCTGAGCCCAACTCAAATACATCAAACCAGGAAGAAATCTCGTTAAACCCTTTTGTTTGGAGGAAATCACATCATCCATCCTTGGTTATTGGTAATCCTGCAGCTCCATTAAAAACTAGAAGGCAATGATTAAGGAATATATGCATGCTGCCTTTATCTCCCAGGATGAATCAAAGAAAATCAAAGAAGCTCTTCTGGATCCCATTTGGATAGAAGCTATGCAAGAAGAGCTGAATCAATTTAAGAGAAATGAAGTGTGGTTTCTTGTACCCAGACCATCTCATCAAGCCGTTATTGGAACTTGGTGGGTATTCAGAAACAAACTAAATGAAGAAGGCACTGTGGTCAAAAATAAAGCAAGATTGGTAGCTCAAGGTTTTAGACAAGAAGAAGGAATAGACTACGATGAAACCTTTGCACCAGTAGCAATGCTTGATGCCATCAGAATATTTTTGACCTTTGTTGCTTTCAAAAATATCAAGGTTTATCAAATGGACGTGAAAAGCGCATTCCTAAATGGTCTACTGCAAGAAGAGGTCTACGTTGAACAACCTCCAAGTTTTATCGATCATTTCTCACCTCATGATGTATTTAAATTACACAAAGCCCTGTACGGTATAAAACAGGCACCTAGAGCATGGTATGACACACTCTCACAATTCCTTGTCAATCACGATTTTACAATTGGCACATTAGATAAGACTCTATTTACCCTAGTTAAGAATAAGCACATTTTGTTAGTACAGATTTATGCTGATGACATAATTTTTGGGTCAACTAACCCCAAATTATGTGCAAAGTTTGTTAAGTTAATACAGGATCAGTTTGAAATGAGCGTGATGGGAGAATTAACATTCTTCCTAGGACTGCAGATCAAGCAACTTGATACTGAAATTTTCATAAATCAAGCTAAGTACACCAAGGAGCTACTAAAAAAGTTTGGCATGGAAGCTGCTTCCACTCCAATGAGCTCATCTACTAAACTTGATAAGGATGATAGTGGAACTCCAGTAGAGGTAACTCAGTATCATGGTCTTATTGGTTCTCTGTTATATCTTACTGTCAGTAGACCTGATATTATGTTTGTTGTTTGCATTTGTGCAAGATTTTAATCTAACCATAAGCAGTCACATTACATTGCTGCTAAACGTATTCTGAAGTACTTAAAGGGAACTCAAAATGTCGGCTTATGGTATCCCAATGATTCATCTTTCAATCTTATTGGATATTCAGATGTTGATTATGCAGGTTGCAAGCTAGACAGGAAAAACACAAGCTGGTTTTTATCAATTCCTTGGTGATAGGCTGATCTCCTGGTTTAGTAAAAAGCAGACTTCCATAGCTACTTCTACTGCAGAAGCAGAATACCTCGCTACTAGAAGCTACTGTTCTCAAATACTATGGATACAACAACAGCTTAAAGACTATGGAGTTCATGCTTCTGAATCACATATCTTCTGTGACAATACCAGTGCCATTACAATTACGCAAAATCCAGTACTTCATTCCAGAACAAAGCACATCGACATTAGACATCATTTTATTAGAGATCATGTGTCGAAGAAGAACATTCGTCTGGAATACGTTTTTACTGATTTACAAGCAGCTGACATCTTTAAAAAAGCTCTGCCTGATAATAAGTTTTCTTATTTCCGTAATATACTCGGATTAATTGATTTAACTTGATTATTTTGGTAAAATCAATTATATGATATTCGACTAACATTGATTTATTTGCAGAAGAGTAAAGAGACAACATGTCACAACTATTGTTATTTTATTTAGAATGTAATCGAAACCAGGTTACACGATCTAATTCATCTCTTACAGAGTCTTGCCACTCAGAAATCCAGTTATTCAACTCTTGACTCCTGATCCTTTTAAAGGATTCTGCACTGGAAATCTTTTCTAGCTGATGTCATTCCTTCCAAAGCATCAAGTGAAGCAGAACTCTATCAGTAGCAAGCTCAGAAACGTGATCAACTTTAAACTCCAGTTTGTACTTCCTTGTTGTTGCTCTTTGTCCAGTAGTAGAAGTCAAACCATTTTGATACACATTCTGAAGATCCTGCACCTTAAACCATGAAGACATGACCTTTATCCAGATATATTCTTCAATGGTCTTCTTTAAAGCTTCTAGATGAGGAAGTGTCTCTGGTGTTACCAAGACATGAGTACTGCTACAGGCATCCAAATTGCTTGAGTCCGACATATCGAATTGTTGTTTCCATAACATTTGTTGTTATCTTATTTATAGACAAGTTACATTTAATGTTGAAGAAGTTGAAGAGTCTCAAGTCAACCGAACCGTTCTACTGATTTACACAGACTGAGTTTTTCTTACCCATTATTTATTTATTCAATCAATAAAAGCAGTAGATAAACAAAGACATGATAAAATGAGATTTTCATTCATAAAACCAGAAGCATTACATAATGTTTATCTACTACATTTGTTGATATCAGCAGGTTGAAGTACTTCATTGCAAAGTACTTCAACATGAACCTATCTAAGGACTGCTGGGATCTCCTCTCTTCGAATGATTGTGGTTGTGGAAGAGGTGATTCCACAGCTTAGTTCTAATAATGTTGAACAATCTAACTGATTGTTCATATTATAAATTGGGGATTTTCTTCCCAGCCCTCATATCTTGAAAAATGATGTCTTCAAACATCTTCTTACGAGACGCTGAAAGTTGCTTCTGGAAATCCTTTGCTGATTCAGACTCTGGAGAAGACTCCGAGAGATTACTTGTTCTACCCATTTGATTTGATAAAAGTAAATGACTTAGTTTGTGAACTTGCAGGCACTTATATAGAATCTTGAAGAGATGAAGAGACGGCTATCTGACAACTCGAATACCAAGAATCATCCGTCACTTCCCCAGATTTCGTATCTTCACATTTATTAGTTGCATTAATTTCGGGAGAACAGTATCGTTTTCAGACTGTCACCTTCGTACTTTTTCAGAAGCAGAAAGGGTGTTTGTCTTTTCGATAAAACAATGTGTCTACTGGTTTTGTATCCAAGTGCTGGAAATATTTCAGCACCTTATGACTTCCAGTAGATATTATCATAAAACGACAAACCCTCTTTTGGTTATTGAAAATAACCAATTGGACAGCCCGCTTTTTTTGTATTACCTTTCAAATTTTGAAATCATTAGTTTTTCTCTGACATCATCTGTTTAACTTTTCAAATACTCAACCGCAAACATATTGACACGTGTCCTTATGTTTCACTGACGGCTGTACACGTTTTGATTATTAACCGCTCTTTTCATTTCTTTTCACTTTTTACGTTTCCATAATCTTGCCTACTAGCTACTGATTTCTCTTGCTCATCTCTCTTACAGATCTTATCTCAAATTTGTCTTGTTTACAGAAATGACCGGAACTTACACTTTGAACGCTTATCAAGTTAACTTTGCTTCCGTCCTAAATATCAAGGATGAACAACTTGTCAAGATGTTTCAATCTATTGAGAAATCCGGACTCAGAAAATTTTTGGAAGCACCCGCCGTTATATCCAAAACTGCTCTTTTGGATTTCTATGACAAGGCAACCATACAAGAAGGAAAAATCACCTATTCTCAATGGAACGCATCTATCTCCCATCGACAGTGCCCTATTGGGATCAACTTTCTTCCTGCCTTGTTCTGATCTTTTTGAATTTTCTAGCATTTCTAAGGAAGAAATGTCTACTGCTCTACTTGGTTTCTCAGCTTCTGGGGAGGAACTCTCTCCATCCTGTTTTAAGAAGCTTTTGAAGATGGAATTTCAAGTGCTCGCTTACACTGTAGCAAAAGCACTGCTGGTGAAAGCCGGAACGTTTGATCGGCTGACCAAAGAAAAGGTTCAGGTGATGATTTCCATCACTTCTGAGTACAAAGTGGATTGGATTTCTTTCTTGTTTCGAGTAATGAAGGATATGGTGCTACAGAAAAGTTCTGGTTTTGCTGTTCAGATCAGCACAATGCTCAAGGATGCTGGCTTTGCTTTTACCACTGATCAGGACGCCTCCTACGTCACAATGGCTGATGCTGACAACGTGCTTGCGCTAAGGCCAAAGCCAACTGTCGCTGAATTTATTTCCATGAAAAAGGAGGTTGGAGATGCACAAACTGAGGCTCCAGAACCTCAGAAGAAGATAAAGAGAAAGAGAGTGGTTATCTCCACGGATTCTGATAAAACAGTCTCTGAGGAGTCTGCTGCTCCTATTCGAGTATTTGTCCCTGCCACCCCTACCAAGAAAAAAGCCCGCACTCTCCTTCGCATCAAGAAAACAGCAGCAATTGCTGAACTAGATGCTGTCCCATTGCGACAAGTATTTCCAGAAGTCACCTCTGTCTCTAAACCAGCTGTTGTCCCTGCCGCCACCACTTCTTCTGTTCCTATTCTCAGAACCTCATCTGGAGTGGTCATTCGTGAATCTACTGCAGGGTCTTCTGCTTTTCGACCCGTATTGACTGCCTTATCTTCAGGTAAAGGAAAAGGTAAACTCGTTGAAGAACCACCGGTTCACGCCGTCAAATCTTTTGTTTCAACAGGTGTTGATCTTCATCTGGAAGATATTGAGAATTCTGCCAATGAAGAAATGACTTTCTTTGATGACTGGCGCAAGGTTCGAGTATATCATCCTCTTACCTTCTTCAGGACAAAAGGTGCTTTTGGAAAAATGGTCAGAAATGAGGAAAAAGTGTTTGCACTTGCCATAACTGAGAATGTGATCGTAGCGATGAAACACCGAGGTTTCATTCATGAGCAGCTTAAGCGACAAAAACTTGAATCAGTTTTAAAGACTCTTCAGTCTAACTTTGATGCCAAGATTCCAACTGCTGCTCAGGATCAGAACGTGATCCATAATCTCTCTGAACGATTGAGATTGATGAATGAGCAACTTCTTGCTCAAGAACAGGAGTTTGGTGAGCCCGTTCAATATTCAGTAGGCTTTGTTCCAGAATTTGTTAAGAATAAGCCAGTTGAGGAAAGAACCATGAGGAAAGAACCATGGCCTCTCCAAAAGCTAAAGTTTCTAGTACTCCTGCCTCTCCCAAATTGCCTACTCACTCTTCTTCTCTCATCTCTGCCCGTGAACTAGCTTCAGTGGGTGAAGTCATTCAATCCATTGTTGTTGATATCTCTGCTGCACCAGAAGCAGCCCTGGCTGATGACATGGTCCAACCGATAACTTCTCCAGTAGCTCAACAATTAGCAGAATCAGATGCTGCCAAATCTCCGTCACTGCCGAATTTGGAAATCTTCTCTTCTGAACATCGAAGAGAAATGGTAGCTATCTTGACTGATAAAAATACAGTTGTTGAACAGTCGGAGGCCATTGAAGCCATGCAACCAGAAGAAAGACAATTTCTTGGATCCTCTACTGAACAGATTACTGTTGTCTCTACTGGTCCATCAGATCCCACTACCTCTACTGCCTTAGTTGTTCTTCCTACTGATTCACCTACTCGGACTGCTCACATTGCGCATCTAGCTGAAATATCTGATCGCATGCTTGCTAAAAGTCCATCCTCTGATGAAGAACATTTTGATCTTGAATTTGAGATTGATTCGCTTAAACGGAACATTGAAAGAATCTCAGAGATCATCAAAAAGATGTCTTTTGAACATGCTGGTGAAGTCGACGCTACCAAATTCTTCCATGATCGCATAACGAGTAATGTCATTAAAACGGCAGAATCGTTAGCTAAGCTTGAAGTTGAATCTGAACTCTTCAGGAAGAATGTCTTGACCAATCACGCCAACATAGTTCTTGGACAATCCGATGTTCTACGAATAGTTGCTGATCATGAGTCATCCCTTCGATCAATTTCGACTAAAATGGAGGCTACTGATTTGAAACTGGAATCCATTGACACAAGATTGAGTCCCAATCTCAGTCTATTCAGATTATGAATGATCGTGTTTCGAATCAAGTCTCATTTTTGGAAATGATGAATGATAGCATTATCATTCTGTCAGGCCGAATGGATGAAATGCTAACTCTCCTTGATGCCAAAAAAGGGGAAGCAGTGAGCAGAACAGAAGTAAGAACAGAGGAAGGTAGATCGGGACGACATCATCCAGCAGAATCATCCCTCAGAAGCCAGGAACCTCAGGATGATGATGATGCACTTTTCAGAGACATTGAAACTGATGCTTAATTTTTTTTAACTCTGATTTACGGTTTACTTACCCTTCAGTTTATAATTGTTATCTTTTGTGATTTAACTGTTTTCTTCTTCTTACTCACTTCTAGGTTTTGGCATCACCGCAAAGGGGGAAATTGACAGATTTAATTTAATTGCGGTGATGATAGTCAAAACCAGTAGATCTCGTTAAGTGAAACCAGAAGACTATAAAAGCAGAAGTTCTCTTGTCGCCTTAACTAAGTAGTACTCAAATTTAGAAAACAGAAGCACAACTTGACTCACTGCTAGAAACAGAACCTATCCTTGATATATTAAATGTTACCGTTACTTTACCAAGTACGAGTATTAAATGCTTCATTAATGCTGAACAAAGTCATTTAATACGCATTACCTATTTTAGTATGTAACAAGACTGATTGTTCTGAAGCCTTTTTGCAGGAACTACTTTTAGCAATAAAGCTGTTTCTATCAGAAGTCAAAGAAGCCGTTTTGATTATAGACGTTGGATTCAAGTTATCTATATATATGGACCAAACCCATTTGATGAAAACAACGCTGATTTTTTTATCAAGAAACACATTATCCATCCAACGTTACATTGAGCGACCGCGAACAAATCGTTATCTTCCAAGCTCAACTTGCAGAAAAGCAGCATACTCTTAATATCTTACATCCGATCTTTAGAGATCATTTTGTACTGCTGTTTCTTCACCTCTTCTAGTAAAACGCCTTACGATATTCTTTTGAAGAAGAGTTTGTAAACTGGAAAAAAGTCTTTTCGAGAACCTTGTCATATTGAATCATATTGTGTTGAGTTACTAAGAGTTTCAGTGGGCAAAGGATAAGTCCTGTTGAAGTGGGTGTGTACGAGTGTTGTACTGTAAAATTCAAAGTCTTTTAGTGATACCTTCTGGAAACAGAAGAAGGGTAGACGTAGAAGATTTTATCTTCGAACTTTCAGAAACAACTACTGTTGTACTGCCTACTGTTATTACTGTTTTTCACCCTACTCCATCGGATTGTTTTCGCACTTATTATTGTGATCTGCTGGACGTAATCTTGAACAAGAACAGCTATAATCTCTAACAAGATTCTAGCACCATTTGCAAAATCTATAGGTAAAGGAAAGAGTTTATTCACTCCCCCTCTAAACTCTACATCGATCCCCAACATCTTCTTATCTGATTGACTTTCCGTCCTCTTTCAATCAAAGCAGGACGCAAGTTTAGGATGTCAAGTTTGTCTATTATCGTTTACTTTTAAAAAAACTTTTGATATATGAGCAAATTCGTTCATGTTATTTATTCTAAATAAAATATATTGATTTATATGAAAGTTGATTCGTATATGCTGTATATTTTATAATTTTTCAAATTATTACAAAAATAATATTTTTATTATATACTTTAATTCTTTTTCATTCCTTTTTATCCATATTCCATACTATTTTGGGATTTTTTTTTTGACTTATTTGGCTTTCCCTGATGAAGACTTGCTGTGTTTTGTCACAAATAATAGCACAAAGTCAAAGGTTTCCGAGGAAAAAATTAATGTTCTTGAATTTTTATCGGATGTTTAATTTTTTTTTAAAAAAAATATTTTAATATATTGAGAAGAGTGACATCGTTGAAGATAAAAGGGGCCAACAAAGTTATATTAAACCAATTAACGATTATCTTCACACATCATCGTGACTCACCGTACAGGCAAGCTAATATATATATATATATATATATATATATCCAACCATTATCTATTTGATTGAAATCATTCTCTTCATAGTCGCAGTTAATCGATAGAATTAATATAAAATATATTATTATTAATAATTTGATTATTTATCTAAAAGTAATTTCTTGTGATTATACAGTAATGTATCTTGTTTAAAAATAATGAATAAAATTGTATAACATATGACTTAAGTGTTGAAAAATATATTTAAAATGTGAGTATTGAATATTTGAATGTTGAATATTTGAATGTTGAAAATAAGAGTTGTAAATATTGAAAATTAGTGTGTGATGATGTAGGTAATGATGTATTTTATTTTTGGATTATTTGTAAAGATTTCCTATAAATAGATCTCTCATTTGTGAAGAAAATCACAATTGAGTAGAGAGAAAAATATTATAAAGTGTGTAGTTTGGTAAATTTTGAGAGTTTGAGATTTTTACTTTTTACCATAAATTTTTACTTTTTCACAACACGTTATCAGCACGAAGCTCTAAAAGTCCTACATACTTTTCCAAGCTCCAAACAGAAGAAAAAGATAACAAAAATAATTATATTTATTTTACTGTTATTTATTTATTGTGTATTTATTTAATATACAATATAATGTTATTATTAGAAATAATAAAAATAAATTTTTCATAAACTTGTTATAAATCCTGGGAGGATGTTAAGACGACATCCCACACTCCCGGTAAGGGATACGACAAGTATAAAAGCCTATAAGGTTTTTAAACAAAATAAATTATGACACTCATTATAATATTATGATATGATATACATAATTATTTAAACATGTCTAATATTATATATATCATATTATTATCATAAAATTATACAAATACATACCTTTATTTTTTTTGTATCCCAACGGTCATAAATGGTAAACAACGGCTATTTTTTGCCCTATAAATATGATCTCACAAACACATTCCATCACTCCAACTTTCTCTTCTTCTCTAAAAATTATTCATCATCAAATTTTTCGAAGAAAAAAGAAGATGGCTTTCTCAAGGTTATTTTTAATTATTTTGGTTATCATACTCACGAGTCTTTTATTTATCGGAGAATATCCTCCTCGTGTGTTTTTTTTATTTTTACAAATACTTGTACTTGTTGTTTATCCGTTACTTTGTATTGCAATAATTATTAACTAATAAAATGCATCGTAATTTTTTAGTACCACCATGTCAAATTTAACAAAGCTCGAATTTGTTGCGCTCGACATCACGGGAAAGAATTATATGCCATGGACTCTAGATGTAGAAATGCATCTTGAGTCATTGGGTCTAAGCGAGACCATTAAAGAAAATGGCATATGCACGTCACAAGAAAAGGCAAGAGCCATGATATTTTTGCGTCGACATCTCGACGATGGATTGAAATGTGAATATCTGACTGAAAAAAATCCCATGGCTTTGTGGAAGGGATTAAAAGAAAGATTCGAACATATAAGAGAAGTTATACTTCCGACCGCCCGGGATGAATGGAATACATTGAGATTCCAAGACTTTAAAAAAGTCAGTGATTACAATTCGGCGATGTATAGAATAATCTCGCAATTAAAATTTTGTGGACATGAGGTCACAGAATCTGAGATGCTTGAAAAAACATTTTCCACGTTTCATGCATCAAATATTACTCTACAGCAACAATATAGAGTACGTGGATTCGCGAGATATTCTGAACTCATCGCCTGTCTTCTTGTGGCGGAAAAAAACAACGAGCTATTAATGAGAAATCATCAGTCCCGACCCACTGGATCAACAGCATTTCCAGAAGTAAATGCTGTAAGTAAAAATGAATTTAAACCTGGAAACCAAAATCAAATTCAAAGATAAGGTTTTGGTCGAGGTCGAGGTCGAGGTCGTGGACGTGGACGTGGACGTGGAATTGGCCGTGTTCGTGGTCAAGGCCGTGGTTTTGAAAATAATCGAGATAGTTATTTTTATAACTCATCTCAAAAGAACGTCCCAAACCATCCACAGAAAAGGCATCATGAGAATACAAGTGTTAATGAGAAGCACTCAAAAAGATATGAAAGTTCTTGTTACAGATGTCGTACTCCAGGACATTGGTCCAAAGTTTGTCGAGCCCCTGAGCACCTTTGTAAACTTTATAAAGAATCATTAAAGGGGAAAGAAAAGGAGACCAACTTCACTGAACGCAGTGACCGTTTGAGTGATTCAACTCATTTTGATGCTAGTGATTTTATGAATGATTTCTCTGGAAATGATCAATATGTTGGTGGGATAGAAATGAACAATATTGATGCTGCAGATTTTCTCAACGATTTCTCTGAAAATGAACAATATAATGGTAGAATATAAATGTACAATAATATATTTTTCATGTATTCATAGAATAATGTTTTATTGTATAATTATGATTTGTGTTATATTTAAATATATATTGCAAGTAATTTATTTCATTGCATATTTTTTTGAAGTTCAAATATGGAAAATGCTATGAGCAAAGCTGAAGTTTGCATACCCGATAGTGGTACAACGCACACTATCCTCCGAGATAAAAGATATTTCTTGGAACTAAAACCAACAAAAACAACGGTGAATACAATATCAGGTCCTGTAGACTTGATTAAAGGATGTGGTAAAGCACAATTTTTGTTACCTAATGGTACAAAATTTTTGATCAATGATGCTTTATATTCACCACAATCGAAAAGAAATTTGTTGAGTTTTAATGATATATATTCCCATGGGTATGATACTCAAACAATGAATGAAGGGAATGAGAAATATATGTATCTTATCACATATAAATCAGGAAAGAAATATGTGATTGAAAAACTACCAATGCTCCCTACTGGATTGCATTATACACATATAAGTCCCATTGAATCAAACATGGTAGTTGATAATTCTTCGATATTAACCAATTGGCATGATCGATTGGGACATCCTGGTTCAACAATGATGCGAAGAATTATAGAAAATACACATGGTCATCCACTGAAAGACCAGAAGATCTTTCAGAATAATAAGTTTCAATGTAAAGCATGTTCTCTTGGAAAACTTATTATAAGACCATCACCAGTCAAAATCCAAACTGAATCACCAATGTTTCTTGAACGTATTCAGGGTGATATTTGTGGACCAATCCATCCACCATGTGGACCATTCAGATACTTTATGGTATTGATTGATGCCTCCAGCAGATGGTCACATGTATGTTTATTATCAACTCGAAATGTTGCATTTGCAAGATTACTTGCTCAAATAATAAAATTGAGGAATCAATTTCCCGATTATACAATCAAGAAAATTAGACTTGATAATGCTGGTGAATTTACTTCCCAAACTTTCAATGATTATTGTATGTCTATGGGAATCATTGTTGAGCATCCTGTTGCTCATGTACATACACAGAATGGATTGGCTGAATCATTGATTAAACGTCTTCAAATGATTGCTAGACCAATGATAATGAAAACAAAGCTCCCTATTTCTATATGGGGACATGCAATTTTACACGCTGCTTCATTAATTCGCATCAGACCAAGTGCATATCATAAATACTCCCCATTGCAGCTTGCATTTGGTAAAGAACCAGACATTTCTCATCTGAGAATTTTTGGATGTATGGTGTATGTGCCTATTGCACCACCGCAACAAAAGAAAATGGGACCTCAAAGAAAGGTTGGAATTTATATCGGTTATGATAGTCCATCAATCATTCGATATATTGAACCTCAGACAGGCGACGTGTTCACAGCACGTTTTGCTGATTGTCATTTTAATGAGGAAATCTTCCCAATGTTAGGGGGAGAACAGAAACATACCGAAAAAGAAATTACATGGTATGTATCATCATTGTTACATCTGGATCCAAGAACAAAACAATGTGAAAAAGATGTACAACAAATTGTACACTTGCAAAGAATAGCAAATCAAATACCAGATGCATTTGCAGACACAAAAGGGGTAACTAAATCATATATACATGCTGCAAATGCCCCTGCTCGAATTGAAATTCCAAAGAAACAAATGGAAGATACTCATGATGTCATTAAACGCCTGAAGCGTGGAAGGCCAGTCGGTTCCAAGGATAAAAATCCTCGAAAAAGAAAATTCATAGAGAAACACGATGATCACAAAATAAAGAATGACGTTTCTGAAGAAACACATGATGATCACAAAATAGAGAATGGTGTTCCTGAAGAAACACATGATGATGAAAATGTTCTGTCAGAACCACAAACTGACGAGAATCATGAAATCTCTATCAATTATATTAATACTGGAAAAATATGGAACCGAAAATATATAGATGAAATTGATGATATATTTTCTTATAATGTGGCAATCGACATCATAAATGATAACGAAGATCATGAACCAAAATCTTTTGGTGAATGTAAAAATCGGCAGGATTGGATAAAATGGAAAGATGCCATCCAGGTTGAATTAAATTCGCTAAATAAACGTAATGTTTTTGGACCTATAGTCCTTACACCTGAAGGTGTAAAACCTGTTGGATACAAATGGGTTTTTATTCGAAAGCGAAATGAGAAAAATGAAATAGTAAGATATAAAGCTCGACTTGTTGCACAAGGTTTTTCTCAAAGGCCTGGAATTGATTATGAAGAAACGTATTCTCCTGTGATGGATGCAATTACGTTTCGGTATTTGATTAGCTTGGCGGTATCTGAAAATTTAGAAATGCGTCTTTTGGATGTTGTTACAGCTTACTTATATGGATCACTTGATAGTAATATATATATGAAAATCCCTGAAGGATTTAAGATGCCTGAAGCACAAAGTTCAAAACCCAGGGAATGTTATTCTGTGAAATTACAAAGATCATTATATGGGTTAAAGCAATCAGGTCGAATGTGGTATAATCGACTAAGTGATCACTTGATGAAAAAGGGATATGTAAATAATTCAATATGCCCTTGTGTTTTCATTAAGAAAACAACATCCGAATGCGTAATTATTGCTGTATATGTTGATGATTTAAACATCATTGGAACGAATAAAGAAATTCAAGAAGTTGTGTCATACTTGAAGGAAGAATTTGAAATGAAGGATCTTGGAAAAAACAAGTATTGTCTGGGTTTACAAATTGAACAAAAAGAATGTGGAATGTTTGTTCACCAGACAAATTATACAGAAAAGATCCTTAAACGTTTTAATATGTATAAATCAAATCATTTAAGTACTCCAATGGTTGTTAGATCATTAAACATAGAAAAGGATCCATTCCGTCCATGTGAAGATGATGAAGATATTCTTGGTCCAGAAGTACCATATCTAAGTGCCATCGGTGCCCTTATGTACCTTACAAATTGTACAAGGCCTGATATATCTTTTGCCGTGAATCTGTTGGCAAGATTTAGCACATATCCAACAAAGAGACACTGGAACGGAATTAAACATATATTCCGTTATCTACGAGGAACGACAGACTTGGGACTTTTGTATTCAAAAGATGCTAATCCAAGTATAATTGGTTATGCTGATGCTGGATACTTATCTGATCCACACAAGGCACGTTCCCAAACTGGATATGTATTTACTCGTGGAGGCACTGCAATATCTTGGCGTTCTCAGAAACAAACGCTCGTAACAACTTCATCAAATCATGCCGAGATTATTGCACTACATGAAGCAAGTCGTGAATGTTTGTGGTTAAAATCAATGACCCAACATATCCAAATTTCATGCGGATTATCATCTGATGAGAAGCCTGTGATACTATATGAAGATAATGCTGCATGTGTTGCTCAAATGAAAGAATGATACATAAAAAGCGACAGAACTAAACATATTCCTCCTAAGTTCTTCGCATTCACTAAGGAGCTAGAGAAGAATAAATATATTGATGTTCGTCACATTCAATCAAGTGAAAACTCATCAGATCTCTTCACAAAGGCACTTCCTACGTCAATATTCAGAAAGCACATATATAATATTGGGATGCGCAATCTACGAAATTTGTGAAGAATTGTTCGTGTCAACATGAGGGGGAGTTTACGTGACTGCACTCTTTTTCCCTTACTATGGTTTTTATCCCAATGGGTTTTTCCTAGTAAGGTTTTTAACGAGGCAGTATAAAAACACGTAATGAAGACAATCATTATGATCATCATCACAAGGGGGAGTGTTGAAAAATATATTTAAAATGTGAGTATTGAATATTTGAATGTTGAATATTTGAATGTTGAAAATAAGAGTTGTAAATATTGAAAATTAGTGTGTGATGATGTAGGTAATGATGTATTTTATTTTTGGATTATTTGTAAAGATTTCCTATAAATAGATCTCTCATTTGTGAAGAAAATCACAATTGAGTAGAGAGAAAAATATTATAAAGTGTGTAGTTTGGTAAATTTTGAGAGTTTGAGATTTTTACTTTTTACCATAAATTTTTACTTTTTCACAACATTAAGAAGTTTATATTTAGAATTTTATGAACTTCTCAATAACATAACTATTACTAAGATAATTTACTATTTAATATAAATTTGGTTAAATTTAATAGAGACAATATAAGATATACAATTTGATTTTGAAAAAAAATCTATTTTTTTCTAGGCCGGTGCGAGGGCGGATCCAAATGTATGTCCACCTAGGCTGTAGCTCGGTTGGCTCTTCCATAATATATTGTTTTAATAGTTTATCATTCTTGTGATATAATTTATTGTCGATTTTTTTAAAAAAGAATAGATGAATCTAATATTTGTCAATGTTTAATTGTATTTTATTCATGTATTGCGTTTAATGAGTTTAATTTTTAATAATTTGTGCAAAGAAAACTTGTTTGAGCAAAATACATCATTGTTTGAAACACCAAATATAACAGAAGATTTGATCTCATCCCCGTATATATGGTAAGAATGATAGGGATTCTTTGAATTAGTTTATACTTGATTAATTTCAAAAACATCCATGATGACATTGGATGTATTAATTATTTAATTTAATGACTCTACCCCAAGAGCATCAGCTCCATATGATCAAATTCCAATTCATATTGTTTGAGTGTGCTATATTTTAAAATAAATATAAGTTAAAAGCGATGTTTGTTAACAAAATATTAGGAAGTTGTATACTTCACTTGATTAATCACCAAAACCATTTATGAATTTGAATACCAATAATATACCCCCACCCCACTTGATTAACATTTAAGTTTGTTTAGATATCATATTACCCAATAATTAATTTGAAAATTTTGAAATGTATTAGAATATAAATAACTTCTCAAGATATCTATTATTGCTATTATCAATAATATGAGACAAATTTGGCGTTTTGATATAAGTTTTTTTTAAAAAATTTATAATTTCAAATGATGGTCTGTTACTTTAAAATATTTGAAAACTAGTGTGTGATGATGTATGTAATGATATATTTATTTTTGGATTATTTTCAAAGAAATTTTATAAATAAGTCTCTCAATTTGTGAAGGAGAATAAAATTGAGTGGAGAAAATTTTATAAAAGTGTGTAGTTAAATATATTTTGTGAGTTTGAGATTTTTACTTTTTACCGTAAATTTTTATTTTTAACGCGTTATCAGCACGATATTCGAAGGTTCGGTTTCCATATTTTTTCAAGCTCCAAAACACAAGAAAAATGTAACAATATTCAAAAGTAAGAATATTTATTTTACTGTTTATTTAATTTTATTGTGTATATATTTAATATATAATATAATGTTATTATATAAAAGGAGTCTATGACACCTCATTATAATAACGTGATGTAATTATATTATTACACTGCTTATACAATTTTATTGTATTACTGTTTATTTATTGTGTATATAAATATTTGAATAATATCATATTATTATATAAAAGGAATCTATGACACCTCATTATAATAATGTGATGTGATTATTTCACTGTTTATATATTTTTATTGTGTTATATAATAATTATATATATTTGTATAATGTCACAATACTATATAAAAAGAGTCTCTGACACATCATTATAATATTGTGATGTGATATACATAATTATTTAAACATGAATAACATTATATACATCATATTATTACCATATAATTTACATATACATACATTTTTTTAAAATTTTGTAACGATCATAAACTGCTAATTTTTACTCTATAAATATGACTTCACAAATACATTCAATCACTCCAAACTTACTCTTCCTCTCTAAAAAATTTCTTCGTCAAAATTTTAGAAGAAGAAGAAGATAGTTCTTTCAAGGTTATTTTATATAATTCTTTTGGTTATTATACTCAATAGTCTTGTATTTATCGGAGAATATTTGCCTCACGTTTTTTCTTTATTTTTAAGAATGCTTGTACTTATAATGTATCCCTTATTTTGTATTGCCATTTTAATAAATTTATAACTTAACTAATGAAATGGATTGTTATTTTTATAGTACCACCATGTCAAATTTGGCAAAACTCGAATTTGATGCGCTCAACATTACAGAAAAATTATATGCCATGTACTATCGATTTAGAAATGCACCTTGAGTCATTGGGTCTAAGTGAAATCATTAAAGAAAATGGTATCTCATCATCACAAGAAAAAACAAAAGCTATAATATTTTTATGTCGACGTCCTAATGAATAATTAAAATATGAATATTTCATTGAAAAATATTTCATGTGGGGCCCCGGGTCCGACATCTAATATTAATAATTATAAATATAACAAACCCAACGATTGAGTAAAACACATAATCTATGGTTCACAAACCGACATAAACATCGTCAAAATAATTTAAAGGTCACAAATGTTTGAAATGTAAATTTTAACATGTCAAAATAAAGTAGTGAACCAAAGTAATCCAAACATCATCAAATAGCTCATAAGACCCGAGAATCCCACTTTAACTCGTATCTCCTCGCCTGGAGCTGGACTCTGGCGTCCCAAGCCTCGTCTCACCTACCGTCAAGCACATCAAAACAAGAGGTAGCCAACGTGCCGATTAGTATAAACTCAGTATGATACAATCAATAACATATGAGAATTTAATTTTCAAAATAGTTCATATAAATTCATAAAAATGCAATATAATGCAATGCATGATCAGAAGCTGTGGGCTATCAATAAATCTCAAGATCAAGTGAATCATCTGGTCATAAGGTATCCAAGGGAATAGAATCACCCAGCAACATCCACCGACTCATCCGTTCGGGGTGGGGTGCTGTGTTCTACAATCCCAGGACTATGGTGCGTCTATGGAGAGTGTTCAGGACATAGCAGCGACCTCCGCATACACTATGCCAACTCAACTATAGCCCCATACGTCAAACAAATCAATAAATCAAGGCGACCTCCGCCATATCAAATCTGAATCGACAAGTGGCTCAATATGCAATGTAATGATGCAAATCAATATCATCATCTCAAGACAACAATCATCATCAAATCACAAGTTATTCATCGAGCCATAGAATTTTCAAATTAAAATAAAAATGATACTTTTACCTCGTATGTTATTGACCATAACATACCTTTCAAATATCGCCAAAAGGATTCGAAAGGTGTAGTTGAGAAGTCTTGAACCTCTTAATTATACTATAACTCAAGAACTCGGATCATCTATCAAAACAGAGCAGTTTCTGTACAAAATTCATAATTAATTCAATATTACTTCAAATCAAGATCCACAAATTGGATATGCAAGAAAACTCAAATCCCAACAATTGTTCTTCACAAAGTTTTGTCAAATAAAGTCGTTTATAATCTGAAACATACAACATCATTCCCACGAATTATGTGTCAATACATTTCTGGCACACTTTAGCATTTTGAGCATAAATTCCTCAATATCCAATGAAATCAAGCGAATTTGGTATCATTTAGACGACAAGACAATGTTCTATAACTTTCATTTGAACACCAAATCCAGAATCCTAACAAATAAATCCCTGAATTCGAATAAACAGAAGGCATGTACACAAATCTGCACTAACTCGGATTTCCAGACAATTTTTAGTAAATATCACATATCTCTCTCATTTCTTCATGGAATTGAGTGATTCAAAAACCAAATCGAATCTAACTCGATTGTTCACAACTTTAATGAAGACAATAACTCCAAAATTCAAACACAACTGTCCCATATACTCGAAATACAGAAGGTAAAAAACCGTTCTTTGCACATAAACAAGAAACCATTCTCATATCCCTTTTGAATTCAAACCATCTCAAATATCAACTCAAATATGAATTCCAAATTTCAACTCATTTCCAAACTTGAACAAAAATCGGAAAAACTTACATCCTTGTGAAGCCCGTGATGAGAGGATCACAAATCTACCTTCATTTCATAATTTTCTTTAGCAAATCTCCCTTAAATTGAAGAAGAAATGTAGAAATGGAGAGGAGATGGAGGAGGATTTGCGTGAAGGGAAAGAAAATAATTGGTGAATGAATGGTGGAAGTCAAAATGAGCTTAAAAAATCAATTTTCACATCTTTTAGCGCCGCAGCGCCACTTTCTAGTGCCTCCCTCAGTGCCAAATTTTCGTAACTCTAGCGCCAGCAGCGCGTGAATAGTAACCTCGTGAACAGTATTTTTTTAAAAAAAAAATTTGGACATTACAATTCCTCACCTCTTAAAATAGATTTCGTCCTCGAAATCAAATCATAAATTTCAATTCTACGATATAATGATCAATACTTAAAGTAATATTGAGAATATAAGCATACTTCATTTGAATAACTCTAGATATTTATGTCTTATATTGTCTTCTAATTCCCAAGTTGCCTCCTCGACACCATGTCTGTTCCACTGTATTTAATAGACGGTATCAATTTATTTCTGAGTTGCTTATCTTTTCTGTCTAGAATCTGAATCGGTCTCTCAATATAGCTCAAATTCTGATCTAACTCAACCTCGTCAGGTGGAAGTACATGAGAAAGATCTGGATGATATTTCCTCAACATAGACATATGAAAAACATCATGAACATCTGATAATGCAGGAGGAAGTGCTAATCTATAAGCCAAATCACCAACACGTTCCAAAATCTCATACGGACCTACAAATCTCGGTGATAATTTTCCCTTCTTTCCAAATCAAAATGTACCACGGAAAGTAGATATTTTCAGAAAAACTCTGTCACCTTTCTTAAAAATAAATGGTCGTCTCCTGATGTTCGCATACTTAGCCTGCCTATCCTGAGCAGCTCGCATACGACTCTGAATCAATTTCACCTTCTCTGTCATATCTCTTATCATATCAAGTCCTACAATTGGTGCTTCAGATATATCGTCCCAATACAGAGGAGATCGACACTTCGTGCCATATAGTGCTTCAAATGGTGACATTCCAATGCTCACTTGATAACTGTTGTTGTAAGAAAACTCGACAAGTGGTATCGAATCTTGCCAACCAATACCAAAATACATCACTACATCTCTCAGCATATCCTCTAATATCTCGATAATACGTTCTAACTGTCCGTCTGTCTAAGGAAGATATGCGTTACTCAAATACAAACGAGTACCAAGGGCCTCTTGTAAACTCTGCCAAAAATGAGAAGAAAATCTGGGATCACGATATGATACAATGGACTAAGGCACACAATGCAATCTCAAAACTTATCTTATGTACAATCTGGCCATCTGATCATGCCTATATGTCATCTGATAAGGAATGAAACACGAAAGACTTGGTTAATCTGTCAACAATGACCCAAATTGCATCGCAACCCCTCGACGAACTCGGCAATTTCGTGACAAATTCCATGGTGATATGGTCTCACTTCCATTCTGGAACCTTAAGGCTATAGCAAAAGACCTCCTACTCGCTTTTTTTCTGCTTTCACTTGTTGACAATTCAAACAATGAGATACAAATTCTGCTATGTCAGATTTCATTCTTTTCCACCAAAATTGTTTCTTCAGGTCATGGTACATCTTTTTACTTCTATGGTGTACACTGAACTTACTGCAATGAGCATCATGCAAAATCTGTATCCTCAACTCTGAAATATTAGGAACTACAGTACGATCATTCACAAACAAAATACCCTCATTATTGACCTGAAATTCTGATCAATGTCCTGATCTGACGAGTTCAACTGATTTCTGAATGCTTTGATCTAACTTTTGGGCCTTTCTAATTTGGACAAACAACTTTGGCTCAGCCTGAATCATAAATACTCGTACAGGTTGAGTATCTATCACAAAATTCAAACCAGAAAGACAACATTCTTCTGCTAGATCAGAAATACTGCTAGTGATCAAAGACATATTGCATACTTTTCTGCTCAAAGCATCGGCTGCTGCATTAGACTTTCCTGGATAATATTTTATTTCGCAATCATAGTCTTTCAACAAGTCTAACCAACGCCTCTGTCTCATGTTCAGCTCCGCTTATGAAAAGAGGTATTTCAAACTCTTATGATCAGTGAATATCTCAAATGTTTCCCCATACAAATAGTGACGTCAAATCTTTAAGGAAAAAACCACTGCTGCTAGTTTCAAGTCATGCACGGCCGCACGGGATATCTAGACTCATGTGGCTTCAACTGTCTTGAAGCATAGGCAACCACACGGCCATACTGCATTAATACACAACCCAGTCCTTGATGTGAAGCATCAGTGTGCACTGTAAATCCTCCTACACCTGATGGGATAGTCAGAACTGGCGCACTAGTCAATCTCTGCTTAAGTTCAACAAAACTAGCCTCACATGCCTGTGACCGAATAAATGGTGCATTCTTTTGTGTCAGCTACGTAATTGGCCTTGCAATCTGTGAGAATCCTTCAATAAATCTACGATAATATCCTGCCAAACCCATAAAACTACGCACCTCAGGAATTGATGTCGGTCTAGACCAATTGATGACTACCTCAACTTTACTCGGATCAACTGATATACCAGCACTTGAAATCACATGTCCAAGGAATACCACTCTATCCAACCAAAACTCACATTTGGATAATTTAGCATACAATTTTTCAGTTCTCAAAATCTGCAAAACAGCTCTCAAGTGCTCGGCATGCTCAAATTCAGATTTTGAATAAATAAGAATATCATCAATGAAGATCACAACAAATTGATCTATATACCGTTGAAACACACGGTTCATCAAATCCATAAATACCGCAGGCGCATTGGTCAACCCAAAAGGCATAACCAAAAATTCAAAATGCTCATACCTGGTACGAAAAGCAGTCTTAGGCACATCTGCCTCTCTAACTCTTAACTGATGATATCTGGATCTTAAATCAATCTTAGAATATACTGAAGAACCCTGCAACTGGTCAAAAAGATCATCAATCCTTGGCAAATGATACTTATTCTTTAATGTGGCTTTATTCAACTGTCTATAATCAACACAAAGCCTCATAGACCCGTCTTTCTTCTTCACGAATAAAACCGGAGCACCCCAAGGTGAAACACTTGGTATTATATATCCTTTAGCCAATAGATCCTCAATTTGTTCCTTTAGTTCCTTCAGTTCAATTGGCTACATCCTATAAAGAGCTCTAGAAATAGGCTGTGTACCTGACATCAACTCAATGTTGAACTCAATCTCTCAGACTGGAGGAACTCCTGGAATTTCATCTGGAAATACATCTGAAAATTCACTAACAATTGGAATATCTGCCAATTTAGGTACTGACCTTGAAATATCAAATGCATAAACCAAGAAACATTCTGCTCCTTTCTGCAACAAACGATTCATGGACAAAACAGATATCAAAGGAATATTAGCTCGAGAACCTATACCATAAAACGTCCAGTGATCTGTCATATCAGGCCTAAACTTAACAAACTTCTGAAAACAATCTACAGTAGCCCTGTATCTTGTCAACATGTCAATACCAACTATGCAGTCAAAATCAGACATCTCCAACACAATGCAATCAAGCTCAATGACATTTTCCTCATAACAAAATTCAAAACCACTTATCATTTCAGCTGACCTCATCACTTTGCCCAGTGAAGTTGAAATAGATAATGTAGATGATAATGGCATAGAATGAAACGAATGCAATGTGACAAAGTGCTCAGATATGAAAGTATGTTATGCACGGTATCCATCCAAATATAAGCAGGATAACCAGAGAGAAAACAATTACCTGCAATGACATTATCTGGAGTATTATGTGCCTCATCCTCAGTGAGTGCAAAAACTCGGGCCTGCTGTCTAGGTGGTTGTCCTCCCCTGTGGCTACCACTCTGTTTGTTCTGATCTAAGCGGTTTGACTGCTAATAGGAATGAATTATAGGGGTCTGGCAGTTCTGGTGAGGTGTCTGTCTTGATGTTCCCCCACTCTAAGATATATCACTGCTACTGGTTAGGACACACTCGAGCATAGTGTCCCACCTGGTTACACAAGTGGCAAGCTCCCGAGACTTTTCTACACTGATCGGTATAATGTCTACCACCACACTGACCACAAGTCGGGCCTGAATAACCAGTACTCTGAACTAAACCAGACTGTCTCGATCCACTAGAACTCGAAAAATTACTATCATGCCTCTTACATTGCTTGCCTCTAGCCCTAAACTGCTATCTTATGTTGCCATTGATACCGTCACTATTACCCTGTCTGAATTGTTGTCGGTACTGTGACTGTTGGGGTCGTGTCATATACTGAGAACCTCTCTGTCTAATGATTCCGGTTTCAGCTCCCTTGGCTCGATCAAGAGCCTCAGCAAAAGTATTAGGCCTTCCACTATTTACCAAGGTAAAAATATCAGGGTTAAGACCATTTATGAAGTGATCGGCCTTAGCTTCTTTATCGGATGCTACATGAGGAGCAAATCTCAGTAAATTCGAGAACTTAGCAACATAGTCCTCAACATTTAGATTTCCCTGCTTTAAATTTGCAAACTCGGCTCCCTTATCTTTCCTGTAAGAGGTAGGAAAGAAACGCTGATAAAATTCAGATTTAAAAATATCCCAGGTAACCATCGTACCTCGACCCTCTAAAGCTTTCTTAGTCATAAGCCACCAACTCTTAGCAACATCCAATAACTGATGAACAACTAATTTGATTCTACGATCATCTAGATACTCAAGAGATTCAAATAATTGATCCATATTCTCCAACCAGTTCTCACAATCTAACGCATTCTCTGTACCCTTCAACATCGGTCGGTGCAAAGGCTAAAATCTGGCTAACAGTATCTCCATCGGAGTCGGAGTTATATCCATCTGAGTATGAGTAGCACTGCCGTGATCTTGTGCCATTGGTATGTTCTGCCTAGGTCTACCACGACCTCTACCTCGAGTAGCCATGTCTGATATACAATAAATCAAACACAGATAAAATCACAATATCATAATCATCTCAATCTTGTATCGACCATCTCTGGTTCTCGAGGCTCAATAAATCTCAAAAATCTTGAATAAAGCTCAACAATATAATATCTCAATTATAATCATGTATTTCACATTATGGCACAATGAAAATGCTAGTAAATATATCACATGATCAATCAATTTGAACTAACTCGATCTACCTTGTTCCCAAATATCTTACGCTCTGATACCACCTAATGTGAGGCCCCGAGTCCGACATTTAATATTAATAATTATAAATATAACAAACCCAACGATTGAGTAAAACACATAATCTATGGTTCACAAACCGACATAAATATCGTCAAAATAATTTAAAGGTCACAAATGTTTGAAATATAAATTTTTACATGCCAAAATAAAGTAGTGAACCAAAGTAATCCAAACATCATCAAATAGCTCCTAAGACCCGAGAATCTCACTCTAACTCGTATCTCCTCGCCTGGGGCTGGACTCTGGCATCCCAAGCCTCGCCTCACCTACCGTCAAGCACACGAAAACAAGAGGTAGCCGACGTGCCTGTTAGTATAATCCCAGTATGATACAATCAATAACATATGAGAATTTAATTTTCAAAATAGTTCATATAAATTCATAAATATGCAATATAATGCAATGCATGATCAGAAACTATGGGCTATCAATAAATCTCAAGATAAAGTGAATTATCTAGTCATAGGGTACCCAAGGGAATAGAATCACCCAGAAACATCCACAGATTCATCTGCTCGGGGTGGGGTGCTGTGTTCTACAATCCCAGGACTATGTTGCGCCTATGGAGAGTGTTCAGGCCATAGCAGCGACCTCCGCATATACTATGCCAACTCAACTATAGCCCCATATATCCAACAAATCAATAAATCAAGGCGACCTCTGCCATATCAAATCTGAATCGACAAGTGGCTCAATATGTAATGTAATGATGCAAATCAATATCATCATCTCAAGACAACAATCATCATCAAATCACAAATTATTCATCGAGCCATAGAATTTTCAAATTAAAATAAAAATAATACTTTTATCTCGTATGTTACCGACCGTAACATACCTTTCAAATATTACCAAAAAGAGATCGAAATGTGTAGTTGAGAAGTCTTGAACCTCTTAATTATACTATAACTCAAGAACTCGGATCATGTATCAAAACAAAGCAGTTTCTGTACAAAATTCATAATTAATTCAATATTGCTTCAAATCAAGATCCGCAAATTGGATATGGAAGAAAATAAAATCCCAACAATTGTTCTTCACAAAGTTTTGTCAAATAAAGTCGTTTACTCAGTTGTTTATAATCTGAAACATACAACATCATTCCCACGAATTATGCGTCAATACATTTCTGGCACACTTTAGTAGTTTGAGCATAACTTCCTCAATATCCAATGAAATCAAGCCAATTTGGTATCATTCGAAGACAAGACAATGTTCTATAACTTTCATTTGAACACAAAATCCAGAATCCTAACCAATAAATCTCAGAATTCGAATAAACAGAAAGCATGGACACAAATCTGCACTAACTCGGATTTCCAAACCAATTTTAGTAAATATCACATATCTCTCTCATTTCTTCATGGAATTGAGTGATTCAAGAACTAAATCAAAGATAACTCGATTGTCTACAAGTTTGATGAAGACCATAACTCCAAAATCCAAACACAACTGTCTCATATACTCAAAATACAGAAGGTATAAAAACCATTCTTTGCACATAAACAAGAAACCATTCTCATATCCCTTTTAAATTCAAACCAACTCAAATACAACATCTTCAACATCTTAATATCTCAAATATCAACTCAAATATCAATTCTAAATTTCAACTCATTTCCAAACTTAAACAAAAATCGGAAGAACTTACATCCTTGTGAAGCCCGTGATGAGAGGATCACAAATCTACCTTCATTTCATAATTTTCTTGAGCAAATCTCCCTTAAATTGAAGAAGAAATGTAGAAATGGAGAGGAGATGAGGAGGATTTGCGTGAAGGGAAAGAAAATAATTGGTGAATGAATGGTGGAAGTCAAAATGAGCTTAAAAAATCAATTTTCACATCTTTTAGCGCCGCAACGCCACTTTCTAGTGCCTCCCTCAGTGCCAAATTTTCGTAACTCTAGCGCCGCAACACGTGAATAATAACCTCATGAACAGTATTTTTTTTAAAAAAAAATTTGGGCATTACATTTCATGAATTTATGGAATTAAAAGAAAGATTTGAAAATATAAGGGAAGTTATACTTCCGACCGCCCGTGATAAATGGAATACGTTAGATTCGAAAATTTTAAGAAAGTCAGTGATTACAATTCGGCGATGTATCGAATAATCTCGCAATTAAAATTTTGTGGACATGAGGTTACGGAATCGAAAATGCTTGAGAAAATATTTTCCACTTTTCACGCCAAATATAACTCTAAAGCAACAATATAAAATACGTAGATTTGCGAGATACTCTGAACTTATCGCACGTCTTCTTGTGGCGGAAAAGAACAACGATCTGCTAATGAGAAATCATCAGTCCCGACCCACTGGATCAACAGCATTTCCAGAAGTAAATGTTGTAAGTAAAAATGAATTTAAACCTGGAAACCAAAATCAAATTCAGAGACAAGGTTTTTGTCGAGGTCGTGGACGTGGACGTGGAAGTGGACGTGGTCGTGGTCGCGACCGTGGTTTTAAAACAATCGAGATAGTTACTTCTATAACTCATCTCAAAAGGGCGTCACGAACCACTTACTGAAAAGACATAATGAGAACACGAGTGTTAATGAAAATCACTCAAAATGATTTGAAAGTTCTTGTTTTAGATGCGGCACTCCAGGATATTGGTCTCGTATCTGTCAAGCCCTCGAGCACCTTTGTAAGCTCTATGAAGAATCGATAAAGGAAAAAGAAAAATAGACCAACTTCACTGAACACCTGTGGCCGTTTGAGTTATTCAACTTATTTTGATGCTGCAGATTTTCTGAATGATTTCTCTGAAAATGATCAATATATTGGTGGAACTGAAATGTAAAATATTTTATTTTTCATGTGCTCATATGCTAATGTTTTATTGTATAATTATGATATGCCTTATTTCTCAATAAATTACATATGTATTGTAAGTAATTTTTTTCATTGCTTATTTTTTTGAAGTTCAAATATGGAAACTGCTATGAACAAATCTAAACAAGGAACTAATCCAATGGAAGTTTGCATACCTGATAGTCGTACAACGCACACTGTTCTCCGAGATAAAAGATATTTCTAGGAACTAAAACCAACAAAAAAATGGTGAATACAATATCAGGTCTTGTAGACTTGATAAAAGATTGTGGTAAACCACATTTTTTGTTACCTAATAGTACAAAATTTCTGATAAATGATGATTTTTATTTACCCAATCGAAAAAAAAATTGTTGAGTTTTAATGACATATATTCCCATTGGTATGATACTCAGACAATAAATGAAGGAAATGAGAATTATATATTTCTTACCACATATAAATCAGGAAAGAAATATATAGTTGAAAAACTATCAATGCTCCTACTGGATTGCTTTATACATATATAAGTCCAATTGAATCAAACACGTAGTTGATCATTTTTCAATACTGATTAATTGACATTATCGATTATGACATCCTGGTTCAACGATGATGCGAAGAATTATAGAAAATACACATGGTTATCCGCTGAAAGACATGAAGATCTTTCAAATAATAAGTTTCAATGCAAAACATGTTCTATTGGAAAACTTATTATAAGACCATCACCAGCTAAAATCCAAACTGAATCACATATGTTTCTGGAACGTATTCAGGGTAATATTTGTGGGTCAATTCATCCGCCATGTGAACTATTCAGATATTTTATGGTATTGATCGATGCCTTCAGCATATGGTCACATGTATGTTTATTATCAACTCAGAATGTGGCATTTGCAAGATTACTTGCTCAAATAATAAAATTGCGGAATCAATTTCCCGATCATACAATCAAGAAAATTAGACTTGATAATGATGGTGAATTTATTTCCCAGACTTTCAATGATTATTGTATGTCGATGAGAATCAATGTTGAGCATCATGTTGATCATGTACATAAACAAAATGGATTAGTTGAATAATTGATTAAATATCTACAACTGATTTCTAGACCAATGATTATGAAAACAAAACTCTCTGTTTCTATATGGGGACATGCAATTTTACATGCTGCTGCATTAATTCGCATCAGACCAAGTACATATCATAAATACTCGCCATTGCAGCTTGCCTTTAGTAAAGAACCAGACATTTCTCATCTGAGAATTTTCGGATGTATGGTATATGTGCCTATTGCACAGTCTCAACGAACAAAAATGGGACCTCAAAGAAAGATCGAAATTTATGTTGGTTATGATAGCCCATCAATCATTCAATATCTTGAGCTTCGGACAGACGACGTGTTTACAGCACGTTTTGCTGATTGTCATTTTAATGAGGAAAAATCTTCCCAATGTTAGGGGTAAAAAAGAAACATATCGAAAAGAAAATTACATTGTATACATTATCATTGTTACATCTGAATCCAGGAACTAAACAATGTAAAAAAGATATACAGCAAATTGTGCACTTGCAAATAATAGCAAATCAAATGTCAGATGCATTTTCAGATACAAAATGGGTTATTAAATCATATATACATGTTGTAAATGCCCTTACTCTAATTGAAATTCCAAATAAACAAATTGAAGACACTCATGATGTCATTAAATGCTTGAAGTGTGGAAGGCTAATCGGTTCCAAGGATAAAAATCCTCGAAAAAGAAAAAGCATAGAGAAACACGATGATCACAAAATAGAGAATGATATTCTGGCAGAAATACAAGCTGATGAAAATGTTCCGTCAGAACCATAAACTGATGAGAATCGTGAAATCTCTATCAATTATAGTAATACTGAAAAATATGGAATCGAAAAGATATAAAAGAAATTGATGAGATATTTTCTTACAATGTGGCATTTGACATCATAAATGACAATGAAAATCATGAACCAAAATCTTTTGGTGAATGTAAAAATCGACATGACTGAATAAAATGGAAAGATGTCATCCAGGTTGAATTATATTTGCTAAATAAACGTAACGTTTTTGGGCCTATAGTCCTTACACCTGAAGGTGTAAAACCTGTTGGGTACAAATGGGTCTTTATTCGAAAGCGAAATGAGAAAAATGAAATAGTAAGATATAAAACTCGACTTGTTGCACAAAGTTTTTCTCAAAGGCCTGGAATTGATTACGAAGAAACGTATTCTCCTGTTATGAATGCAATTACGTTTCGGTATTTTATTAGTTTGGCGGTATCTGAAAATTTTAAAATATGTCCTATGGGTTATGTCACAGCTTACTTATACGGATCACTCGATAGTAATATATATATATATGGAAATCCCTGAAGGATTTAAGATGCCTGAAGCACAAAGTTCAAAACTCAGAGAATGTTATTCTTTGAAATTGAAAAGATCATTATATGGTTTAAAGCAATTCGGCCGAATGTACTATAATCGGCTAAGTGAACACTTAATGAAAAAAGGGATATGTAAACAATTCAATATGCCCTTGCGTTTTCATTAAGAAAACAACATCCGGATGTGTAATTATTGTTGTATATGTTGATGATTTAACTATCATTGGAAAGAACAATGAAATTCAAGAAGTTGTGTCGTACTTGAAGGAAGAATTTGAAATGAAGGGCCTTGGAAAAACAAAGTATTATCTGTGTTTGCAAATTGAGCAAAACGAATGTGAAATATTTGTTCACCAGTCAAATTAATACAGAAAAGATCCTTAAACGTTTTAATATAGATAAATCAAATCCTTTAAGTACTCTAATGGTTGTTAGATCATTAAACATAGAAAAGGATCCACACCGTCCATGTGAAGATGATAAGTTATTCTTGATCCAGAAGTACCATGTCTAAGTGCTATTGGTGAAACGACCTCGATATTTTTTTCTAACCTTAAATCATAAATTCTAAATTTCTAAATAAAATAATTTAACATAATCATGGATCATAATAATTTAACAACTTAAAACTTAATTGCATAAAATAAAATCTTAAATCATCAACGAACTAAAACTTCCTAAATTGACCTTTATAAAGATCAACAAACAAATAAATAAAGTATAAAAGTATCTTTAATAAAATCATTAACATAATCTAAAAAATCATAAATCCATCTAGCTAATGCGGAAACATAAAGGTCCCTCGGGTGTGTACTGTTGCACTCGATCCACTCAAATCGTTAGCACCTCCCATAAATCATCAAATCTTGCATCATACAAACCTAATGAGTCTAAAGACTCATCACGTTCTAAACATGGATAGCCAATAATACTTATACAATCACATGCCTTAAAATCATACTTTTATTTAAAATAGCTTTTAAACATAAATAAATCATTTAAAATCATTTAAGCATAATTAAATCATAAATCGTAAAATCATTTTAAATAACTTTAAGCATAAATAAATCCTTCAAAAATCATTTAAAATAAGCTTTGAGCATAAATAAATCATTTTAAAAATTGCTTTAACCCTCATCATGAATCATATATATTAAAATCATTTTAATCACAAGCTTTCAATCATATATCATTTTAGGGTGAATTTTGATCCTTGAAAGTGATTACTTTTATCCTCAGTCGACTGATCAGTCTTCAGCTCCACATGGCCCATGGGGGTGTGCACTAGGCTCCACCATGAAAATACGATCGTCGAAGCTCCCTCGGGGGCCTTCTCCCATAGACGGGCTCCCTTTGAGGCCTTTTTCCCCTCACGACATTCCCATAAAATTGTAAGTTCACCGTCCTCAACATAAACGAATCTCCCACAAATCATATATCATATGTCACAGTCAATTCGCATTCCTCAAAATATTTTTTCTTTTCTTTAAAAATCATAAAATAGCATAACTTCCAAAAATAGCATTTTAAACAGTAAAAATTGCACAGCTTTACCATAAATCATAAAAATATATATTATCATCAAAATCATAATTTTAAATCATATTATATCATTTAACATACATTATGATCCTTCGGGACGCTGCCAAGCGTTTACATATTTTCCGAAGTGTAAAATTACCGTTTTGCCCGTGGACGTAAAAATTCTTGATTTTATATTTTTCTCACTTTTAATGACATGGGCATATTCTAAATAAGTTTAAACATAATTTTCCATAATTTTATAAAGTTTAAAACTAGGCTTTTCAATTAATTCTTTAATTAACGTTTCGTGCGGCGATTAAATCCCGGATAAATCAAAAACTCATTATTTTGATCCTAATATTTTTATTATTTATTATACCCTTGGGAGCCATGAACCACACCCGTGGACCCATGGTTCCAATTTTCTTTTTAATTTTCAAAATAATGACCCTCACTCGAACACACCGAGTCATCTCCCAATTTACTCGAGCCATGCCCGATCCTCTTCGAGCCAAATCCTAGCCAACCCACCTAGGCACCCAACTAACCAAGCCCAGCCCAAAGAACCAGCCCCTGAGTCGCTCAAACTCACCTGAAACTTGGCCCCAAACCTGCATGTGTGTGTGTGTGAGTCTCCCATGAACAATTGGACTCCCACCTAGTCTAGGACTCTTCCAGACCTTAACCACTTGACCCCTCATGACCTTAGGCAATCCCTGGACAATGCCCAGACCCAGCCCAGACCAGCCTAGCCCATGGAACCCAAGCTGCAAACCCCTGAAACCAACAGAAGCTACGCGCGTCACCTTGCAGCTACAAACTCGCGCTTCCCACGTTTTGCTCGAGCCACAGCGCACCCACTTGCACCAACCCTTGGCCCGACCCATACCCATAACCCTATGACCCTGATGTACCACCTAGCCCATCCCACACCGAGCCGCAGCCCCTGGAATTCTCGGCCACACCAGAACCTACGCATGAAAAGTCCCTTCACGCAAGGACCCTTCCTTAGCCTCCTCTCTCGACCCTAGGACCCTACCTAGCTTTCTAACCTGACCCTGGCCAAGCCCCCAACCAGCCCTGGCCAGCCCCGTGACCCCATGCAAAACCACCGAACCCTTGAACCCCAACAAGCATACACACACTTTTTTAAAGAAACTCTCGGCCCTTCTTTTCTTTTCTTTCACGGTTGTCCCAGCTTGTTAATTACTTCTCTTTTATCATGTTTTGGCCAATAATCAATCATATTTTATCATGTTTTGGCAGCGTACTCGTTGGATTCAAAACGTTTTTCAAAACAAGCGTAAAATCAACGTATTTTTGAACATAAACGTTCTACCGTAAAAGTGATCAAACACCTATATTTTTCCTGCATCAACAATTAAATCATGCATAATATGATTTGTATGATGTTAAAAGAGTTTAGGAAACGTGCCTTTGCGTTTATAACGCTTGAATTTTAATCGTGGGGAGGAGGGAGGAACGGGCGACGAAGAACACAAGTTTTCCTTCTCCTTATTTTTTCGAAAATATTGAATGTGTGCAAGGGTGATTCACGGCTGCTTTGGAGTGTTTTTAGAGGTTTAGAAGACCTAAGTAACTTATTTATAATTAATTAACATGTTAATCGGGCTTTGGTTTTGGGCTTCCATGTTTAAGGGTAATTAGACCTACTTAAATTAATTAAATTGGGCCCAATAAAACTTAATTGATTAAATAATAAAAGTTTATAAAACTAGTTTTCATAAAATAATATTTTTGATCTTCTAAAATTCATTATTTGCCCAAAACCGGCTTTCAGGGAAAAATCGAGCTCGACTCGGTAAAATAATTCGAACTCCAATATTTTTAGAAAAATTAAATCATTTTTAATCATAATAGGAAGCATTGTCATTATTTAAATAAAAATACATATTCTTGTCTTGGTCGTCCCCGGTCTCCTTTTCCATGCCTATTATCGAATATTCGCGGTAAAATTCTTAATTTCATGTAAACATGACATATTATCATTTAATCATGCAATCATACATTTTATCATATAATAGATATCATGCTAGCATTTAAAATCAATTAAATAAAACAATTAAGCAATTAAAATAATTTGCATGCATGCAGTTTACGTAGGTTGGTTTTCGGGCGTTACAATTGGTGCCCTTATGTATGTTGCAAATTTCTCAAGACCTGATGTATCTTTTGCTGTAAATTTATTGGTAAGATTTAGCTCATATCCAACAAAAAGATACTGGAATGGAATTAAACATATATTCTGTTATCTACGAGAAACGACAGACTTGGGACTTTTGTATTCAAACGATACCAATCAAAGTATAATTGGTTATGCTGATGCTGGGTATTTATCTGATCCACACAAGACACGTTCTCAAACCGGATATTGATTTACTCGTGAAGCCACTGCAATTTCTTGGCGTTCACATAAACAAACACTTGTAACAACTTCATCAAATCACGTCGAGATTATTGCACTACATAAAGCAAGTCATGAATGTGTGTGGCTAAAATCAATGGAACATATCCAAATCTCATGCGGATTACCATTCGACAAGAAACCTGTGATACTATATGAAGATAATATTGCATGTGTTACTCAAATGAAAGAGGGATACATAAAAAGCGACGGAACTAAACATATTCCCCTTAAGTTCTTCGCATTCACCCAAGAGCTTAAGAAAAATAAAGATATTGATATTCGTTACATATATATCAAGTAAAAACTCATCAGATCTCTTCACAAAGTCACTTTCTACGACAATATTCAGAAAATATATATGTAACATTGGGACGCACAATCTACGAAATTTGTAAGAATCGTTCGCCATAACATGAGGGGGAGTTTACGTGACTACACTCTTTTTCCCTTAATATGGTTTTTATTTCAAGGTTTTTCCTAGTAAGGTTTTTAACGAGGCAGTATAAAAACACATAATGAAGACAATCATTATATCATGATCATCATCACAAGAAAGAGTGTTGAAAATAAAGAGTTTGTTGAAAATAAAGAGTTGAAATTATTGAATGTTGAAAATAAGAGTTGTAAATAGTGAAAATTAGTGTGTGATGATGTATGTAATAATGTATTTATTTTTGGATTATTTCCAAAGAAATTCTATAAATAGGTCTCTCAATTTGTGAAGAAGAACACAATTGAGTGGACAAAATTTTATAAAAGTGTGTAGTTTAATATATTTTATGAGTTTGAGATTTTTTACTTTTTAACGTAAACTTTTACTTTTAACAAAAATCATGGTCAACCCTACCGATATTTACAATAAAAAATAATACCCTTAGCATAAAAAGTAAGACAAAAACTTGTGTGAGACGATCTTACAGGTCGTATTTTGTGAGAAAGATCTCTTATTTGGATCATTCATGAAAAAGTATTACTTTTTATGCAAAAAATATTACTTTTTATTGTGAATATCGATAGGATTGACTCGTTTCACAGATAAAATTCGTGAGACCGTCTCATAAGATACCTACTCGAAAAGTAATATTTTTTTATGGATGACTCAAATAAGAGTTCTGTGTCATAAAATACGACGTGAGACCATCTCGTACAAATTTTTGCCACTTATTTTATTTTATATATTAAAATGGTGATCGTGTGTCATTCTACTAGGGGTGGGAAAAAATACCGAAAAAATACCGAACTTACCGAAAAAATCGGTATATCGAACATTTCGGTACGGTATCATACCATACCGAAATGTTCGGTATCGGTATCGGTATGAAATATTTTTTTTTTCGGTATTTCGGTATATACCGAAAATAATTTTTTATTATTATTTTTTTTTAAATTTAAGTTCGGTATACCGAAAAAATGTCGGTATACCGAAAACATTTTCGGTATACATGTTTTCGGTATACCGACAAAATTTTCTGTGTCGGTACAGGTACCGGTATGAACTTTTTCCATACCGAAATTTCGGTATCCGTATCGGTATGGAATTAACTTGAAAAGGTCCACGTATAGTTTTTGCTCTCGTCTGCTTCCTACGTACTCACTACTCGGGAATGGAAACGCCGTTTTTAATTCTCAAGATTTCTTTTTCCTATTATCCCTTTATTTCCATTCACAGAATTCACCTCTCGATGTTACTCTTAGGCTCTAAAGATTCAATCTTTGTTACAGTTCACGATCCTTTGTCGGTATTAAGCTTGTGGGCACTTCAGAATTTCCGCTATTGTTTTAAATCTCTGTGACCATGTTCGATAGTTAATGAAGATTAATCTGTATTCTGTAGGAAAGAGTTTCTTGAACTCAACGGTGTGTGGTTTTTTGTGTTTTTATTTGTTGGTAAAGTTTGTTGAGGCTTCGGTTTTTGAGGCATTAATTTGTCCTTTGGCAGTTCAAATTTTATTCGGGAGATTCAAGTCAGATTTGCAGTGATTCGGTGGCAAAGTTGTCAAATGTTGGATTCAGGGAATTGTTTCTTTTACGCTTCGCTTCTCTCTGTTTCTAAGTGAATATATATACTGGGTATATTCATTCACCACTCGTTTTTCGCCCTTACATTCTGCTTCTCAAAAGGTATGAAAATTCTTTCCACTTATAGAAATCTGAATGTTCTCCCTTTTGAACTTTCTTTTGGTGTGTTGATTTTTTCTAGTCGTTTGATACCTTTTTTTTCCTCTTTGAATAGCTTGTTGTGTATTAGGATTTCATGAGTTTTAGTTTCTTGTCGTGAGCAGTGTGTTGAAGAAATTGAATTATAATTCATCGGTGAAAAAAGATGAAGGGGGCAGCACTGGTAGCCCTTACCGCTACAATTGGCAACTTTTTGAAGGGTTGGGATAATGCCATCATTGCAGGTAACTGTGCGTTCTCTTCTCCTCAATGTATTGAGGTGTATGCTTGGTTTTGAAACTCCAAGATAATCCATTGAATGTTTAGTTTTTGTGTTGGTTGGTATGAAGGTATCTATCTCGTGATACCACTTGGGCCGTCTTCAAGATATTTTCTCAGACACCTTTATGGAATTTTGTGCCAGAATTCTATTGATTAATGTATCTTCTCTACAGCATCTTCTGAATGTTTATAATGTTAGAGTAGATGTCCTGCAAGCCAACGGTTGGCTAGTGAATTTATTGACTCAAGTGTAATAAACAATTTTTATTTTAATATAATTTATTATTTCATGGTTTGTTATTTATTTATCTGTATATCCATGTTATCAAACATAGTTAAAGACCTTGATTATACTTTAATACAAATGAATCGTAATTCGATGTTGAAACTCATTTGTAAACACTGTATGATCTAAATTATTTCCTAATCGATTCAGCCACCTAAAACATGGATAAATGTCGCTTGAACTCGAGACTAGCATGTGTGATGTTGTATACTGCGTTTCTTAGTAAGGATATAGAGATGTCCAAACATGCAGATGGGTAGTCATATGATGATTATACCGAACAACCCTCCCTCGGACTTTCCAAGTGGTTATCATTCATCGAGAAGATAAGTCCGTGGTTATGATTGTACACCATTAGTCCTTACGACCGCGGACAACACTGAGGCTCTATATGCTAGGGCTGTTCTTTGACTCGTTTACCGGCTCCAGGAGAGTCATCAGGTGGTGAGATTGGGTACAGTTGCGACACATCTAGGAGACAGTGCATTGTAGTCGGAAATTCACCGCTCACCTATGAGTGTGGATATCCTATGTGATCTGATGAAATAATAGTGCGTGGAATCTCTGGCCAGAGTATGAGATGTACGTTAGAGAAGGATTTCTCCAATAGTACATGCGACGCCACTATTTATATGTATCACATAGTTATCGAATTATTATGCAACCCTCGATGAACCAATGGTTGCAGATTCGATCGGGATATATGAGATGAAGGGATCGTACTGTACGTTAATCATAATCGACTGGTTCTTGCATGCACTATCAGTGATACCTAGGGAATCATGGGGCGATGCTACTAGACGCTCTTACCATGATTCGATAGGTTTAATCAAAAATATGATTTCTGACATTCTCATGATCAATTGTTGATGCATAGAATGGGGCAAATTAGGGTAAGCCCGAATAAAAGATTATGTCCTGAATCACAAAGAGTTGTGAACCCAAGCCTAGCTGTATCCCTGAACCATTGAGGGCCACACAAGCACTGGATCATTTGTTCCCGTTGAGAGAATAAATTCAAGGAGTTTAATTTATATTATGATATAGTAAATTCAAGGAGTTGAATTTATGATAATTAAATTTTGAGAAAATAAATTTAAGGAGTTGAATTTATAAGATAGTAAATTCAAGAAGTTGAATTTATTAATTTATAAAATTTGGAGAGAATAAATTCAAGGAGTTGAATTTATAAAATTTGAGAATTTAATTTATTAAACTCAAAAATTGGGTGTATTAAATATTAAATTTTGGAGGTTATAAATTCAAGAGTTGAGTTTATAATTTAAATATTAAATTCAAATGTTGAATTTATAATTGATTTAATTTATTAAACTCAAAAGTTGAGTTTATTAAATATTAAATTAAATATAGTGAGAAGTGTGTTTAATGGGCTTGTAAGAGTACAAAGTCCAACATACTAAATAATTAAAGTTTTAATGGACTTTGATTAATTAATTAAACTAGTTGGACTAGTCCAATTAATTAATCAAGTCCATTATTGTTAATTAAATAGGCTCAATTATTATATTATGGTAATTAGGTCATGGAGGTTTTATTTAAGTAGGAGATTTAACCCTAGCCTCCATAACACATTGGAATTTCGAAATTCCTTCTCCTCCTCCTCTCCAAATTTCGTCCACTTCTTTTTGGAGAAAAGTTTGAGCCGTCTCTTATACTTTGATCTCCAACGTTGAAACTTCTTCCAAATTTTCTAGTGCAATTTGGATGAGGATCAAATCTTCTAGTCGTGGACCTGATTAGAAGAATAAAGAAAGGATTATGAATATCGTTCGTAGGGATTCATCAAGAGCTAGATCCGCCTATACTGGATTAGTTGGAGCCAAGTGATTTAATTCACCAAAAGTATAAAATTCTAACGTCCTATGAATGTTAGATCTTAAAGCCATACGAGTGCCCAAAACAAATATATTTTGATTGTCAAAATAAAATGGAGAAAACCGAGATCTAACATATAGATATTATGTTTTATATCTAGTATTTCTAGATTTAAGTAGGGAGATCCAGACTTAAACTTGATGTGGATTTCTGGTGCCATGCCAGAATGTTTTCGGTTTCTGATATTTTCAGGGTCTGTTGTTTATATTAAGAAAGAGCTTCAATTGGGAAGCTGCAGTAGAAGGTCTTATTGTGGCAATGTCACTCATTGGGGCCACGGTCATAACAACTTGCTCTGGAACGATATCTGACTGGATTGGTCGACGTCCGATGCTTATTTTGTCATCCTTGTTCTATTTTCTCATCGGCCTGATAATGCTATGGTCACCAAACGTATATGTTCTTCTTCTGGCAAGGCTGTTAGATGGGTTTGGTATTGGACTTGCTGTTACTCTAGTTCCCCTCTATATATCTGAGACGGCTCCATCTGAGATACGAGGCTTGTTAAATACTCTTCCTCAGTTCACAGGCTCTGGTGGGATGTTTCTGGCTTATTGTATGATTTTTGGTATGTCCTTGACGTCATCACCTAGCTGGCGACTGATGCTTGGAGTTCTTTCTACTCCCTCTCTTTTATACTTTGTGTTGACCGTATTGTTTTTACCCGAATCTCCTCGATGGCTAGTAAGTAAAGGAAAAATGCTTGAGGCTAAAAGTGTTCTGCAGAAACTGCGTGGCAGAGAGGACGTATCTGATACATTTCTGTCTCTAGTTCCATGTGTTACATTCGTTTGTTGCCAAGCTAATGGTTACCAAATTGTTCAATTTTAGCACTAATCGCCTGCATGTCATTAATTTAAGATAAACCGTGTCTTGTGATTAACAGATTGCACGAGTGTGATATAGTTATAAATGCTTACCTAAGCTAGTTTAGCATAAATATCCCAAACTGTGTTGAACTCAAAAGTTCCTTATGGCATCCAGATGAAGCAGTGATCTTTACTACCTCCATGAGGGTGAGCCGCCAAACAACATTTTGTTGGTGGTTTGCAGATAGTCCTAACGAATCTAAAGGTTGAAAATTATATGCGGGCAGTGGTTTCTGAAAAGCCTAGAATTTATTTTTCATCATGATCTGTTTATTTGAATGCTTTTTCATTTATGATGAACCTAAGGAGAAATTGCAGGAAGTGTCTTGTAGTGAGATTTATTTATTTATGACAAGTAATAAACTTGAATGAAGTGGAAGAGAAAATCCAGGTGAAAGAGCGGTGCCAAGAAATTACTTTACATTTCTCTTGTGTTTACTGAAGTATAGTTAGTAGTTTTTGAATTTCATGTCAAAATCATGATGGTTTGTGCTAGGTCACTATGTTTGTTGTGATCAGTGGATTGGATGCCTATGATGTAATGATGAGGTTTAAGATCTACCATGGAATGCTAACATGATCTGGTGGCTTTAAGAGGTTGGTGCCTTGTCAAAACTCACTAGTTCCGCCAATGAAATCAAACTCCAAAGTCTGAGTTTCTCTTTTGTCTTGTTCAGAAAGATCATGGTCATTCTTAGTTCTCATTTATCTGAACTAGTGCCATAATGGCATATGGACGTTGTTCATATATTAAAAGGTACCTGCATATCTGGCAAGGACTTTGATTTACTATTGGTTTTTATTTTTATTGTCTTTTCTGGTAGCTGGGACATCATCACATGTGATACACTACAAATTAATGACAGAGATCAAACTACCTTACTTTCTCTATTGCTTTTGTTCCTGGTGGGGATGGGGGAATGGAGCAGTAGGGTGTTATTGCCTTTTCATTTAGTTTTGGTGCATTTCACATTATTGCAGTCCCAAGTCTTGCCCAGCAGCTATAATGATAAAAAAATATTTGTCACGTCTTTATCAGCAAATTTCTAGAGGATATTATTTGATTGAGATTATTAAATTTCTGAAAAAAGGAAGTATAGTTGTGATGAAATATTATATAGAAGTTTATCACTGTTCATACTTAATTTTCCATTGTCATTATGATTGCTGCGCTGTGATGGAGGCTGAAAAGTTATTTGGCTGTCATTTAGGGTGTGGAAAGGATCCAAGTGATTAAAGAATACATTTAATATTGTGTCTAACGATGTTTTAATGATATTCTTTTGTTTTTGCCTTCAAAAATAATTAATAGACAAGTGTACTTTGTTTCCCTTCCCAGCTCAACAAGTCAAGATCAGATATATATAGTCTTCTTTTAATTAGGTGGATACATGTATCCATTAAAATCACCTCTGATTCATTCCCAAAAAACATGGAAAATTATTTTGATACATGAAAAATAAGGTCGGAACACCATTTAGAATGTGAAATCTGGAATGATTCCAAAGTATTTAATGTTCTGTTACCAATATGATTTTATCCCTTGCATTCCATTTGATAATGAGGTGTGACTGATGGTTTAAAGACAGATTGATGTGTCCATGCAAAAATATTTCACTTTTTGGTTTCCATATAAGACTTGTTCAATTGATAGGACCATTATTAGTTAGTGACAACTTTTTAAACTTTATGCCAATCCTAATAAATTCAAATATTTTGCCCAGAATATTTATTGATTGAAAATCAAATATGTTACCCAGAATATTTATGATTGAAGCTTCCTTGAATGTCAATTGGATCTACATATTTTCTACACTCGAATTTGGCTCAGCATAAACTAAAATATAGCAGAGCATGTATTTGTCAGCGACGCAGAATTTTTAAAAAAACAGTGATTGTTATATCCATAAGGCATGTACAAATCAAACTCTTATATTTATTATGCGAAACTAGTGATAATATCATTGAGTTTATGTGTCTTGTGCAATAGTTAATTTTGCATCTTGTCTCTGATGTTTGAGGGATTGTTGAAAGCTTGATCCAAAAGTGCCAGTAAGGACCACACTTGCAAATGCCTTCTTTCTTAATTTATTAATGTAGGCCAGCTTTGGTCACAAATTTTTTAAGTCCATGTTTTTGGGACTTCTACTGGCTCAGATTCTTATAATTGGATGATCTTTTCGTGTCGATATTAGTATCTTTTCATTTCCTACTGCATCTGTATCACTAATCACCAACTTACTTACCTTCTTTTTTACCACAAAATATTAGCATAAAAAACTTGTAATAAATTTGAGATGTTAACGAATAGAATCTTCTTAGATATCATTGATGAGATTCAAATTGGTCATGGTTGAACAATTGTTCCGCTCTCTTTGAATGGAAACACTTGATATGCATCTTGGTCTTTCTTTTTGAGCTATTTATGTGCAGACACATGCTCGTTTTTGAAGCATTGTTTATACTTAGTAGTCACCCATACTTTCCGAAACATTTGTAATCTAGATTATTTTGACGAAGTTTGTGAAATTTCAAGTTCATGACACAGCTTGAGCTGATCTTACTTTCATATACAGGTGAGATGGCTTTACTAGTTGAAGGTTTGGTAGTTGGTGGTGAAACTTCCATAGAAGAGTATATCATTGGTCCAGCAAATGAGCTTGATGAGAATCAAGACCCATCAGTTGATAAAGACCGTATCAAATTGTATGGCCCCGAGGAAGGCCTCTCATGGGTTGCCCGTCCAGTCACAGGTCAGACTTCAGAGTCGTCTTAGCCTTGTCTCCCACCAAGGAAGCATGGTAAATCAAAGCATCCCGCTAATGGATCCTCTCGTAACGCTCTTCGGCAGTATTCATGAGAAACTCCCTGAGACAGAAAGTATGCGAAGCATGTTATTCCCAAATTTTGGCAGCATGTTCAGCACTGCTGAACCTCATATTAAAAATGAAGAGTGGGATGAAGAGAGATTGCAAAGAGAAGGTGAGGGTTACACATCCGAGGTCGGTGATGGAGATTCAGATGTACAATTTGCAGAGTCCATTGATTTCACGTCAAAATACGAGCATGGAGAAGGACATGGTCAATCCTCAGTCCCATGGCAGCATTTTAAGCATGAGGAGGCATCATAGTACTCTAAATGCAGGAGAAGCAGTTAGTGGTATGGGCATTGGTGGTGGTTGGCAGTTAGCATGGAAATGGTCTGAAAGAGAAGGTGAAGATGGAGCAAAAGAAGGAGGGCTTAAAAGGATTTATCTACACCAAGAGGGTACCCATGGCTCAAGACAGTGGCTCTCTTGTTTCAATCCTTGGAGGCGATGCTCCTGTAGATGGTGAGTTTATCCAAGCTGCTGCTCTGGTCAGCCAGTCAGCACTTTATTCGAAGTAACTTATGGATCAGAGTCCAATTGGTCCTGCAATGGTGCATCCATCAGAAGCTGCTTCAAAAGCACCATGCTTAGCTGCTCTTCTTGAACCAGGTGTTAAACGAGCATTGATGGTTGGGATTGGGATCCAAATACTGCAGCAGGCATTGCTTAAATCTTTTGGTGTAATTATGTGAAGAAAGATGTTCATAGATGGCATGCACCATCATGTCCTTAATCTGTTTTTATTTCCTATTAGATGGACTATTCCTTGGAGTGCCGAGCAACATAACTTCAATTTCCATCAATGTATGCATTATGTGTTTCTTTGAGATCTCTTAACATTCCTTCATCCACTAGGAATATGGTTTAGGGAGATGGTTGACTTTTTTTTGGGCATCGAGAATCATAGTTTTGAAAAATTACACATGAAATGATATTATTTCCATATGATATATACAATTGTTTGTCTTACTCTCCCATGGGTGTACCCTTAATTCCGTTGAGGATTGGTTGGGTATGCATCTTTCTATTTTCTTGTACTAGTGTGACCTCTCTCGACTCTCATCAGAAAAATGTTTTTGGACTTGTCACCTCTTCCATTTATGGGAGAGGCTGTTCGCTCATGGGATAAATGGATTATGTAACCAATCAAGCATCCCAATAATAGAGTTGTTGATTTTGAAGCACATAGGTTTTTGTTCGAATCACACCAGGTGCTAGAGGCAGTGGGTTGGTGTCATTGACTTGTTAGTTGAGGCTTATGTTTTACCATTTCTGAAAGTTTGCCATCTTGGAAAGCATTCATCTCTAAGTGGCAGTTGTCAACATTTTTATGGTTGCTTCTTGTGGAGTGCGAGTGTGCAGCTTGCTTATGTGCACATGCCTTTCATCAATGCTGACTCACAATATTATTTCTACAATTACTATATTTAAAAAAATTGACTCAAATTTCATTTTTCTTATGTTTTTTGCAGTTTTCTGGTATCAATGGAGTTTTGTACTACACTCCTCAAATTCTTCAGCAGGCAGGCGTTGGAGTTCTACTAATCAAACTGAATTCGATACCCTTTCATTGCTTTGTATTTGATTTCCTATTCGATTTTCTAATCTTGGCTCAGACTCTGCATCTTTCCTTATTAGTGCCTTCACCAATTTTTTGATGCTCCCTAGTATTGCTATTGCTATGAGGTTCATGGACATAGCTGGTAGAAGGTAAATTTTGTCCCTTTTGCCGCTTCTCTTGCAATGTTTCTCACATTTTTTTCGACATCGTATATGATTTTTATTAAGAAAAGGGTTATATTTATGAGTCTATCGTTGTTAATCTTGGAATTTGTATGAAAAATTGCCTAGGAGTTCAACATCACAGTTATGATTTAACTAGTAGCCCCAGTCTCGTAAATTTTCTCATGATACTTGTACGATTTGTGACTAGATTTAGCCAGAATTGGTTCCAAACTCTTGAAAATGTGATCCAACCCATTGATTCGTGGATCTTGAACTATGTTTATGTGCATATTATTTCCAAATAATTTTCTTTATTTGTAATTGTCTCACTTCCAGCTTCCTACTTCCGATAATGTTCCGGTTACACCTGGCACTCAACTAAACACATGAACAACATTCGAAACAGAGTGTAGACTGATAATTTTGTGTTTCAATGGTAAAAAGTGTTTATGTATGTGTAATATATTGGGTGGTGGGGTGGAGTGTGGACTTTATGACAACCATGTAAAAACCGCTCAATGTGCAAGTTGAGCCGGTTGAATTCTTGATGCTTGTATTGACATCACTTTGTGCATCTTTCTCCTTGAAATTTGATGTCTAACTACTCACTATGTTGGTTTAGGTACCTTTTGCTGAGAACCATTCCGGTTTTGGTAATATCACTGGTTGTCCTGGTTATCGGAAACGTGATTGATCTTGGAACTGTGGCTCATGCTGTGATCTCAACAATTTGTGTTGTTCTCTACTTTTGCACCTTTGTTATGGGGTACGGACCGATCCATAACATTCTCTGCTCGGAAATCTTCCCCGCAATGGTTCGCGGCATATGCATTGCTATTTGCGCCCTGGTTTTCTGGATATGTGATGTCATCGTTACCTACTCACTCCCTGAAATGCTTAGCTCGATTGGTTTAGCTGGCGTTTTTGGCATTTATGCTGTTGTTTGCGTGATCTCGTTTATTTTCATATTCTTGAAGGTTCCAGAAACTAAGGGTATGCCGTTGGAAGTGATCACAGAGTTTTTTGCGGTTGGAGCCAAACATGCTGCGAAACTAGAGCAATGAGGGAATCTTGACGTCCATTTAAGTTGATCTTCTCTTGTGCTACAGTTAGCTTTGTTGCAATGTTGTTTCCTAAGGAATTTCTGTTTATTAGACACGCTTGTCTCTCTTTTTTCTTTTATAAATATCTTGGCTATATACAATGTCTAGAGCTTTCATTAGTTCAATCCATTTGTAGAACTACAAGTGAGTTAAATTTGCTTTAAAAAACTTATGAAATAAAAATTAGTTATTTTCATTTGAAGATTCACTTTCATGGTCGCCCCCGTCTGACCATGATCGGGACCCTTAAATGTTTGATGGGATAGATGAAAAGAGTCCCCAACTAAAATTACTATACCAAAATTGGATGCAACAAAGATAGCATTTTATTGTGAAAGGATTCAAATTACTACGTAAATATTGTGCGATAAACCACAAACATATCGAGTTTGAAAAAACCAGCAGCTGATGCGTTCAAACAAAGGCCAGCAAGTCCCAGATTCGCGTGCACGTCCATGAACCGAAAAAACTAGGAAATTGTATTTACAAAACCCAAGTTCGTCATTTAAACTTCGGAACTCCACGAAGTCGCTTCAGAATTAGCCAAAAAGGCTCCATGCAATGGAATTAACTAGCAAATTTCCTCTCCACATTCGTATCTTGTAGCTAGAAATAGTGACTGACTGAAACAGGGTTACATGTCTTCGGATGGTGGTTTGTTCCCGGAACTCTGAACCCGATCAGATGCAGACTGATTAGAGTCCAGTTTAGAATTTGCAGTATTGTGCACTATCTGATTTTCTGACTTCAATGGCCTCTCAAAGCCTCTGGCTGCAGCAGGATCTATCACCAGTTTGCTGAGTTTTTGCTCCTGCAGCTCAAACAAAATTATTGGCTCATCCTCAAAAAAAAAAGAAATTATATATCATTTGCTTTTTACATGAAATGGTTCAGGGGTTTTTTATCAGATTACAGAAGTGAGAGCTTACATTTTGCAGCACTTCAAGCTTTCTCTGCAATGCCTCGTGTTCAGCCTGGATACGGTAGGGGACACCACTCTTCTGGTACACATTATTTTGAGCCAAATCTTCGTCAATATCACTTGAAGTAGTTGCAAAGGGATGATTTGTGGGAATCCATCTGACGGTATCGGGGTCGACATCAGGAGGAACTGACTCTCCTTCCCTGAGAAATACTGTTGGTCTCTTCCACTGGTATGCCCGGGATCTTCGTTTCTGATGGATTGTTTGTTGCTCACCTGTAAGTGTCACAGGAGCTAAACGATACACTTTTCCGCACATCTCAACTATTGAATTGTTTTTGCTGACCTTAATCATAGGATTATTAAATGGATCATCATACTTGAGAGGCGTAGAACTGCGGAGAAAGATGACAAGAAGAATCAAATTATGAAATGAACAAGGAATAATGAAACACCTTAACGTCAGCTGACAATCAATCTGAAAGGTTTCTACAATTCAAAAAAATGCATCACCATGGAACGACAGTAAAATAATACCATTAAAAAAATTAGTAAACAAATATATATAAATTAGAAAAAAATATCGCTCTTATGCTAGATACCATCAAAATATATTTGGACTGTGATCAGATAAATTCATACTTAAATTATTACTAGTAAAATATGCACATCCATTGCATATGCTATTATTATTTTTAATTTGATAATTTGATCAAATAATACTAAATAATTAACACAAAATTATTTTCGATTTAGAAAAGTTGTTCGATTTAAAAGGGAAGTTTTGTTTTGATTTTTTTTATTTAAAATATGGAGTGACTTGAAAAAATTTCTAGTAGAATAAGAAGGGTAATTATGGAATTAAATATTTTGGTGTCCTCAAAGGTAGTTATTCTAAGGCCCTCACACTTAATATAATAGTATAGATAACTAAAAAGGCTTGAGCATGTTTAAGACTCGATGGTTACGTTAAAGTGAGAATCATACATGCCTCTTCTATCAGATTTGAGCTGTCCACGGCGCACAAGATCAGCTAAAGAGCCAGAACGACTGTTTCTGGACTTCCTTGCTGTATAACCTCTCACCACGATAATCAACATGGTGGCAACAATAGATATTCCAATTGTGATATTCATACCAGGGAATTTCCCAGTCTGAAAAATGACAAAAACAGAGAGTCAATATAAAGCAGCTGCACATCTCAGAAACATGTTTCAGCCCAAGCTAATCTCAAAGAGCCAGTGGCCCAATACAGGAGAAGCACTATTTTCAAGTGAATCACTTGACTTGATTCAACTACTTTTTAACAATCAAACTTATCTCCTGTGGTAATGCCAACTAGTGAGCAATTCAACATGCAAACAAGCATTTCATGGAAAAACTGTGTTATGGGCCCAAACCTATTGAGCCCAGTGAGTCCAAGATTATCAAGCCCATTACCTGAAGAGTCAGAGAAGATCCGGCCCAAGATAGTTAACGTATATGTTAGGAGAGGGAAGGGAACACGTGAGAAGCAAGTACAAAAGGAGAGGGGAGGTTGGGTAGGTGAGGTATTCAGTTAATATACAGTGAGTGAGTCACTAACAAGTTGTTAGTGTGAGAGAGAGAGTGGTTGTAACAAGATTCTGTTATTTCCATTTACAATTTATATTATTATTTCTATTTAGTAATCGGAAGTCTTACTGGAGGCTGTAACATTGGTCCGACACTCCGACCTGCCGGATCCGAGGGAGCGACGGAATACAATGGCCAGCACACGATCAGAAGCCAAGATAGAAAGCATGGAGAAGGCATTGATGGGAGTGCAAGACAACATGTCACAAGTGCAAGGTAGGTTGGATAAGATCGATAAAGCTGTGGAGGGATTATTAAGTCTGAGAGAAATGATGGAACAAATGATCAAGGCACAAGGAGGAGCAACGGTAATGAGCAATGAAGGGGGAGAACAACCAGGGGTAGGAAGCGAGATGCACGGGAAGGACGAGAGCGTTGCACGTCAGGTGAGAGAACAGGAAGAAGGCGCAAAGGAAGTGAGAATGGCATTGAAAAAAATTGAATTACCTGTATTTGAAGGGGAAGATCCTTTGGGATGGCTGGGGAAAATCGAGCAGTATTTCGAAGTCCACGAAACCCCACGAGATTGCAGGCTCAAGTTAGCTTACATTTGTATGCATGGTACCACGGTACATTGGTTCCGATGGATGAAAGTAAGGATTCCAAACATGGGTTGGGATAGGTTTGCGGAAGAACTGATCAAACGCTTCAGTGAAATTGATGCCAACCCTTTTGAACTAATGGCATCACTGAATCAAGAGCAGCAGTCGGTGGACGCTTACATCGAGCGTTTTGAGATGTTGATTGCGCAGCTGGGAGAGGTTCAGGAGGATCAAGGCCTCGGCTATTTCATGAGTGTGCTGAGGGAAGAGATACGGTTGAGGATGATTGTGCACGCACCCCGAACGGTGGATCGTGCGATGATGTTGGCAAGAGGGCTGGAGAGGGAATTGTATGGGACAGCGGTGGATCGAGGAAGAAGTAAATTCGGATTGGGTTTGGGGTATGCGCAGAAACCGGTAACTAATGTGGGCTGGGCCAATCAGGCTCCAGTGCATGATAGGGACCGGAATAAAAACTACCCACAGCCCAATAATAATATGCGAACACTGAGCCCAGGAGAGCAGAGGGCACGAAACTCGCTTACACCACAATCTCATGGTGCTGGGCCTCGAGGTCAACCGGGAGGAGGGGCTGGAGGGACGATGAGGATACCAGATCAAAAAAGTCGTGATGGCAGAGTGGTATCTCATCAAGAATTCTTAAACAGACGTGAGAAGGGATTGTGTTTCAAATGCGGAGAACCCTACCACCCGATGCACCGATGTGCCAACAAGAGCCTGAGAGTGACGATTCTAGCAGAGGAAGAAGGAGAAGATGGCGAGTGGGAGTAAGTCGAGTTAGAGGAAAAAAACGAAGTAGAAGAGACGGGGGAAGCTCATGTGGAATACAACACCCTTGAGTTACCGTTGTACTCTGTCAATGGCATAAACCTCCCACAAACATTGAAGATGAGGGCGAGGGTGGCTGGAAGGGAGGTAGTAGCAATGGTGGACAGTGGCGCGAGTCACAATTTCATCTCAAAAAAATTAATAAGCGAATTGGGGCTAGTAGTTGACAGGAACGTGTTTTTTGGGGTGTGTCTTGGGGACGAATGTCGGGTGTCATGTCAGGGGGTGTGCAGGGAGTTGGAGGTAGATATGGGGCAATGTCGAATCCAGATTGAAGGATATTTGTTTGAGTTAGGAGGTATTGACCTCAGTTTTGGGAGTTGATTGGCTTCGATTTGGAGGTAGATATGGGGCAATGTCGAATCCAGATTGAAGGATATTTGTTTGAGTTAGGAGGTATTGACCTCATTTTGGGAGTTGATTGGCTTCGGACATTGGGGGATGTTGTGTTGAACTGGAAAAAAATGGAGATGCGATTTAGCTGGCTTGATCAAGCAGTTGTTTTAAAAGGGGACCCATCCCTCAGCAGATCCATGGTATCCCTCAAAGGGATAGCCAAGGTGAGTGAGGTCGAATTCTATGGAGCAGTGTTACTCAAATGGAGTGGAGAAAAAGGGGGTGGGGCAGAAAAAGGAGAAGGTGAGGGAGCAATAATCAACATTCTGGCCAACTACGAGGAGGTATTCCAAGAACCTTGTGGACATGTTATAAATATAAAGGAGGGTTGTGGGCCGGTATCGGTAAGACCATATCGGTATGCTCACCATCAGAAGGATGAAATTGAAAAGATGGTGAGGGAAATGCTCACTTCAAGAGTGATACAAGTCAGCAACAGTCCCTACTCAAGCCCAGTTATATTAGTGAAGAAAAAGGATGGGAGTTGGCGTTTTTGCATCGATTACCGAGCATTAAATGACATTACCATTGCTGACAAGTATCCTATTCCAGTGGTGGAGGAGTTGTTTGATGAATTACATGGAGCGACATACTTTACCAAGCTGGACCTCAAATTTGGATACCACCAGATTCGAGTCCAAACTGTCGATGTACACAAAACGGCATTCAGAACACATGAGGGCCACTACGAGTTTCTAGTTATGCCCTTTGGGCTAAAAAACGCACCAGCCAAGTTCCAAGCTACTATGAATGAGGTATTCCGCCCTTATTTGCGAAAATTGTATTAGTTTTCTTTGATGATGTCTTAATTTACAGTAAGGGTTGGGAGGAACATGTGCAACATGTGGAAGTGGTGTTACAAGTACTACAGCAACACCAACTGGTATTGAATAAAAAAAAATGCCAGTTTGGATTAAAACAGGTGGAGTATTTGGGGCATGTCATCACAACCCAGGGGGTAGAAGTGGACCGGAATAAGGTTGAAAGTGTGATACATTGGCCACAGCCACAGAACACCAAAGGGTTGAGGGGGTTTCTGGGGTTAACAGGATATTACCGAAAGTTTATTAAGGACTACGGTAAGATTGCAAGACCACTCACCGAGCAGCTGAAAAAGAACAACTTTGGGTGGGATGAGAAAGCCCAAGGAGCCTTCGAGAAGCTCAAGCAAGCTATGGTTACTGCCCCCGTATTGCGGATGCCTGATTTTTCTAAAGGATTCGTGATAGAATGCGATGCTTCAGGAGTGGGAATAGGAGCATTGTTGGCCCAGGAGGGCCAGCCGATTGCCTTTTACAGTAGGGCATTGGCGGATCGAGCATTGTCCAAATCAACATATGAGAGAGAATTAATGGCCTTAGTCTTGGCAGTCCAGCATTGGCGTCACTATCTGCTGGGACGTAAATTTGTGGTGATAACTGATCATAAGCCCTTGAAGAATCTGTTGCAACAGCGTGTAACCACGCCGGACCAACAATATTGGTTGGCCAAGTTGTTGGGTTATGAGTTTGAGATCAAGCACCGAGCGGGAGCAGAAAATGGGGCAGCAGATGCACTATCAAGGAGAGAGGACATGCGAGGGCTGAATGCTTTAACAAAAACAGAATGGGTGGGAGTAAAAGAGATACAAGAGGCGGTGAAAAATGACCCTGAGTTCGAACACATCATTGAAAAAGTGAGAAGGGCTCCAGAAAGTAGCAAACATTATTCATTGATTAATGGATGTCTGCTCTTCAAAGGCAGAGATTAGTGGTTCCTCCGGCATCAGCATGGGTCTCCAAGTTGTTGACTGAATTTCATGCTACTCCTATTGGGGGACACTCAGGAGCTTTTCGAATGTATAAAAGGATTGCCAATAATTTTTTTTGGCCAAGGATGAAGAAGGATATCTACAAATTTGTAGCGGAATGTAGGATGTGCCAGAAGCGAAAGTATGAAGCTGCAACACCATCAGGGTTGCTGCAACCTTTGGTGATTCCAGAAGCTATCTGGGAAGACTTGGCCATGGATTTCATTACGGGACTGCCAAAATCGAAGGGTTATGAAGTGATATTAGTGGTGGTTGACAGGATATCTAAGTACGGACACTTTCTACTCCTTAAACGGCCATACACTGCCAGTTCTGTGGTAGAAATCTTCACACGCAATGTGGTCAAGTTACATGGGGTTCCAAAGACAATTCTCAGTGACAGAGATGCGGTGTTTATGAGTATATTCTGGTCTGAGTTGTTTCGACTACAAGGAACTCAACTCAAGATGAGCACGGCTTACCATCCGGAGACAGATGGACAAAGTGAAGCCTTGAATAAATGTGTGGAAACGTATCTGCGTTGTTTCTGCTCCGAACAACCCAAAAGTTGGTCACAATGGTTGCACTGGGCAGAATATTGGTACAACACTTCATATCAAACTGCTGCTCGAATGACTCCATTTGAAGTGGTGTATGGAAGAAAACCTCCTACCTTAACTAAGTTTTTACCGGGAGAAACTAAGGTATATGCAGTCTCGCAAGCATTAGAGGACAGGGATGAACTCTTGAGACAGCTCAAGTATAACTTGGAGCGGGCTCAACAACGAATGACCAAATACGCCAACAAAAAGCGTAGGGAGGTTCATTTCCAAGAAGGCGATGTGGTGTATCAGAAGTTACGACCACACCGCCAAAATTCTGTTTCTACAAGGGTGTTCCAGAAACTGGCAGCAAGGTATTATGGGCCTTATCAGGTGCTGAAGAAAGTAGGGCAAGTGGCTTATCGTTTGAAGCTGCCCGAAGGATCCAAGATACATCCAGTTTTTCACGTGTCGTGTTTAAAAAAGGCAGTGGGTCGAGATCCTGATGAAATTAAATTGCCTAGTGAAGTGGATACTGATTTGTTTCTCACTTTCGAACCTGAAAAGATTTTGGCCGAAAGAACTAAGCGAGTACAAGGGAAGATGGCCCGACAGTTGCTGGTACAGTGGAAAGAAAGAACGGTTGAGGAAGCCACGTGGGAAGACAAGGAAAACTTCATAACACAGTTCCCTGGATTTCGCCTTGAGGACAAGGCGAATTTTGATGAGGCAAGGCATGTTATGGGCCCAAACCTATTGGCCCAGTGAGTCCAAGATTATCAAGCCCATTACCTGAAGAGTCAGAGAAGATCCGGCCCAAGATTGTTAACGTATATGTTAGGAGAGGGAAGGGAACACGTGAGAAGCAAGTATAAAAGGAGAGAGGAGGTTGGGTAGTGAGGTATTCAGTTAATATACAGTGAGTGAGTCACTAACAAGTTGTTAGTGAGAGAGAGAGAGTGGTTGTAACAAGATTCTGTTATTTCCATTTACAATTTATATTGTTATTTCTGTTTAGTAATCTCTCAAATGTTAATGAATAATGTCGCACCAAAACAACATCTTAATTAACTTTCCCAGGCTCTCAAGCAAAAATACTAGGATGAAAAGCAGAAGAATGTCACTCAACTGAAAATACAAGGATGAAAAGCAGAAGAATGTGACTCAACTAAAAATACAAGGATGAAAGCAGAAGAATGTTAATCATTTTTCAAGAAAATGGGACAAATTCAGACCATCATTTGACAACATAGTCTTCCCTGTTCCCTGGGACCTAACAGCCCCTGATTTCACCATCTTTCATAAAGCAATGATAACGCTTAATTATCTTCGGTACTTCTGTTGATTGAAAATTTTCTCCTTTGATCAGTCACGGGAAAACCAAGCAAATTACTAGACAACTAATTTCTAATTAGCTTTCCTACTGAGAAGTTCATACCCCTATTCCTTTCATTTTGCTGCTCTTCGAAGAAAGTTTACATTTTCCAAAATCTCTCCTAATTGTGGCACTTCTAAATACATGAAACGACAGGTCTTTCAACGTTGATTATTTGATTCAATCTAGACATTGCAACGGCATTAAAACCTTCAATAAATCCTACCGTAGGATTGATAGTTGGGACTAGATAATTTAATCCATCCAGGCATAAACATAACAAGACTATTGGCAGCGCGGAATCGGCATTTCTTTAAGTTGAGAAACAATCCTCGCATATTCAATAAATAAGCTCTCATAATCCACCCTTGAAAAGCAAAATGAGGGCATATCTGAAAACAAATAATAAATTATTTCCTAAAAAGCATGATAAAGCAAGCGAACCGAACAAGAAATTACCGCGATCGTCAGTAGAGAGAGACAGCTAATTGTCTCTTGTAACTTATACACTGGGTTTTGTTCAAGCTTCTCTGCGACATCTTCCCGGGACTTCTCGACAACAACGGGATCGTTTTGGTGGCGCCTGTCTCCATCTGAACTAACTGCTCCCAGTACAAAACTCCCGCGCTTGATTCTTCGATTCCATTTCGTGCAGAAAAAATCACGCCCTGATTCCGCCGGACATTGCAGTTCATTGGACCAAGTACGAAGCTTTACTCGAAACAGAAATTTTTAAAAATATATATTATATAAAAAACACACAGAAGACCGAAGGAAGATAGGGTTCCAAGAATTAACTTACGTGAAATGACGACGCATAACGATGTATGGTCAAAATAGAGGCCATTGTTGCGGTACTGCTATTGCTGGATAGAGAAATGTGGAATCATTGCGGCGAATTGGTGAATTTTTGGGGAAATTGAGCTGAATTTGGGGTCAGATATAATCGAAACGACGATATGGTGTCAGAGCCGTTGTTCAGTTAACTAGTAGCTTATTGAGTGTAATAAAAAATTAATTTTTATTTTTATAATATATTAAAATTTATTTTATTATGATATTTATTTTATCATTATATTTATGCAAATTACATAAATAAAATCTCTGTTTCACAACGTAAGATCAAATAGATGTTGTACGAGTGATCAATAGATTGTTTATAAATGAGTTTTAAAGTTAATTACATATAATAAAATATGTGGAAGTTCGATTAAGAGCTAATTAAGTTAATAGAGTGGAAGTGTCTGTTTTAGTAAGTAATTCACAAATCTTGCAGCTGCAAAAAAAAGATCAGTCGAAAATTTTTACCCTCGAAATTTTCATTTTAAATTATATGAATAAGATTTGTACATTTGATACATCTGCTATGTCTGAATGATCGAGGTTACAATTAATTCAAAATTATTTATTTAATAAATTTAAAATATACTAATCAAATAATTTTAAAATATTAGTAGTGATGACTACTAAATGCAAAATTCTCATTAAACATTCTAGAAGATTTTAGAATAGATTGCTTAATTAATTTGGTAATTAAATAAAATTTATTTATTATAAAGAGCGCGCACGCATGCACGCACACATATATATGGTTTATATGGATATATATATATATATATATATATATATATATATATATTTCATTAAAAGTTATATGAAATAACATAATTTTTACAAACACAAATTTTCCTCTCTTCTCTCCTTCTCACAAAGCTTTCGGCCATCCCATATTTCAGAGAGCAAGATTTTGGTCACCACTCTTCCACCGCATCGCCCCCTGATGTCGTCTCTGGATTCTTGCAATCTCGACTCAAATTTCGTTTAGATATCTAGTATGATCTACACGAGAAACAAAGTTTTTGATCGTGGACTTGATTTGACGATCGAAGAGGAAGATCCATTCGTAAGAAAATACAATAAGAACTATCTCCACTTAAAATCCGGAATAGTATGATGTCCAGTTTTTAAAACATAAATATAAATATTTTAATTACCTTATGAATGTTTTAAATCATACTAAGACTAAAGAACGTTTTGAACGTTAAAACAAAAAAATTTAAACTTTTGTTGCGCATTGGGAGGGAGAAAACGGTACTTCAACTGTGGTATCAGAGCCAATGTTTCTCAACCGTATGATTTATGTTGTTTAAATCGTGTTGAAAAATTTATTTCTAGCCGCGTTTGAAATTCGAGAAAATTCGGTCCTTGAAAAAAGTTTTAGAAAACAAAAATAATAAATAATATTTTTGCTACCCAAAATAATTCCGAGCAGCGGGTAATCGGGCAACCACTGCCCAGGACAGGCAGTATACTTCGTGCCCAGTTTTTAATTAAATTTTTTTTTGTACACAGCCCTGCACTCGCGGCGTTGTCCGAACTGTTCGGGCAACAGGTAACCAAGCTGCCCGAACTGTTCGGGCAATGTAAAGAAGCACGTGCAGAGTACCTGAGATGGTCTCGGACATCCCTGTCCCACTGGGTCAATTTTGAGGACTTCAGGATAATATTCTGATTTAAAAAAAAAAAAAAATTTGGTCAAATTGATATTTTATAAAAATTTAATCAAATTAATCTTTGAAAATAAATTTTGATAAAATTATAGAATTTTCTTAAAAAATAAATAATTAGAATTATATTATAATTATTATAATAAAACGTGTTTTATGATAAATTTAATTATTAATGAATTAATTGAAGATAAATAAATATATATATTTAACTTATTAATTTATTTCAAATTCTTGTGGTTACTGATAAATATACAAGATGTATGATTTGTCTATAATATGTGAATATTTGATATTATATGGTAAAAAGATGATTGAGAGCCATGAATAATTTCCTAGGTGTATGTTAGATTATTTTTACATGTTATGCTTTTAATTATTTGACAATTATTTAAAATCTGGTTTATGACACGTTATCACTCCTTAAATTTGTATCTCAATGTGCCGTAAAAATTAATGTAAATATTAAATTAAGTGGGAGATTAAGATTTGAAGATGATGAGCCTAAATCCTCGAGAATTTTGAAGATCGAAGACATGTAAAATATTGGGAGCTTATATAATATTTCATTTGCATCCTTGCATTTAGCTATGTTTTGGACGTGTATCCATATATGCATCATATGCATCAATTAACTCTCGGTTATCATTTTTTATTATTCATAATGCATGTAATATATTATGAATAATCACTATGCACATTTTTATTAATATAATAACAAGAGTTCATGAATCCAACAAACATACAATCAAATATGACATGAGATTTTAAAATTAATGATGAGACAAATTTTAAATTAAAGTATCTCATTTTGGATAAGATTCAAAATTTAAATCAAACATACTTAATATTTCCTTGTCTTTCATCAACAGTGATTGAATGATAAATGCTATCTATTATCCATAGTCAGTGTCTGACTCATATTATTGGAGAGGCCTGGATACTAGAAAGCTGTGACTTCTATTGACATATTTGATGTGAACTCCCATGAACTCCAATGAATTGGGCTTATATTATTGGGAGATCTCATGACGACCGTCCAGTAAGGTTCAACGTTAATGGGTCGGGCTTGAATGTGAAGAGAAAGGTGATCGATCATATTATTGAGACCTCATCAAACGTGAATCATAAATAGTGAGGGTTGCAAGGGGTTGTAATTAGCCTTTACCTTTTGAAATTTTCAATGACTGATATTATCGAAATCATAATTTAGAATTAATCATTGCGTATTCACTAAGAAAATTGGATTTCTTATTTTTATGAGGGGATAGTGAAAATGTCAAAATAGTGTGAGACAATTCTTAAAAACAAATTTTCATATTTTATGATAAAATATTTTAAAATAGTTAGTAACTTTCATTTTGTTTTCATTTCAGTATATTTATCGTCGCGAAATCTTCTATCTTTTATACTCGATCAAAACAAGCTATCTGGACATAATTACCAAGACTGGCTAAGGAATTTAAAAATTGTTTTAAATTCTGAGAAAATTTCTTATGTGTTCAATAAAGCACATCTGAAAATGGTTGCTGCCAATTCCCTTGTTGAGGAATTGGCTAAGCTTGAGAAATGATGGGACCATGATTTGCAATCTATATGTTGGCTTCTATACCAAACGAGTTGCAAAGGCAATTTGAAGAAGCTGTAAATGTTGCTGACATTTACGGTCTCCTTTAAGAGTTGTAGGTGAATAAACACTGTCCACTAAGCTATGCCACTATCAAGGAGCTCATGATATCACACCTGCAAGAAGGGGCCTAGGTCCATGAGCATGGTATGAGGATGATTGGACTCATCGAGAAGCTATTGGGTCTTGACCTTGTTATTCCAAATGAATTGTCTACGAACATTGTACTATTGTCACTATCGCCGTCATTCGATGAGTTTTTGGTGAACTTCAATATGAACAAACTGAAGGCCACACTTGAAGAGTTGGTCAACTTGTTTACTACCTATGAAGCCTCCATAAAAAAGATGTTTTCCTAGTGGACTCCTCACATGGGACTAATAAAGGCCCAAAAGGGAAGGGAAAGAAACATTATGCTCCTTCCAAGAAAAACAAACCAAGTAAGAAGCAAGCTCCATATACATCTAAAGAACTTACAAAGTCTGATAAGGTAGAAGATATTTACTTCCACTGTAAAAAACCTGGACATTGGAAGTGTAATTGCAAGAAATATCTAGCGCACAAGAGTTCTAGCAGTGGTTGGTTTATATTAAAGTAAATATCTTAATTAATTCAACTTTTTGGAAATTAGATACTAGATGTGAATCTAATATATACAATGATTTGCAAGTGATGACAAGAAGTAGAAGATTAAGGAATTGTGAGACCTTCTAAGGATGAGCAATGGAGCAAGAGTTACTGTGAATGTTGTGTGAGACATTTACATAGTATTAAACAAGAATTTTAAGTTACTTTTAAGATATGTTTTATATGTTCTTGACTTAGTTAAAAACATTGTTTTCATTTCCATGCTTGATAAAGATGAGTTTTCTTGTTTATTTGCTAAAGGTATTTGAAATATTTACAAGAATGAATATTTAATTGGAACATGTGAATTACAAAATGATATCTATAACTTAAAAATAAAAGATATTACAACCAACAATGTCCAAGTAAACATTATATCTCAACAACAAACAAAAGAAAATAAGATAGTCTAAATCAAGCACACTTGTAGCATGCTAGGTTATGACATATTTCCTAAAGAAGAATTCACGAACTAGTGCGAGATGACATGTTTGGCATGTCAAATATAAATTCTCTTGAAATATGTGTCATGTTTGAAGGAAAGATGACCAAAGCCCCTTTCCTAGGAAAATGGAATGTGCATATTGTCTATTGGATTTGATCCATACATATGTGTGTTGTCCACTAAGTGTTAGCACGAGATATGATCAATCCTACTTCATTACCTTTCATGATGACTTCTCGATGTATGATTATGTGTATTTAATGAAATAAGTCCGAATCATTTGAAAATTTCAAAGAATTCAGAGCTGAAGTAGAGAAACAATTAGGAAATAGTGTTAAAACACTTTGTTGCCTATTTTCCACTCGCAAGTGCAAGGTTTTCAAGTTTTAATATAAGATATTAAAGCATCGTTCTCACGGGGAATGTATATATAAAAATATATCAGTGCTTGTAATTAAAATAGTCACGATTTTATCTAGAAGAATCAATAGAGGTTTGGTCTACTTAACACGAATTAATTAAAAATAAATATGAGTCAAAGAACCGAATTTATGCAAATATCAGTCAGAGAAAATATATAGATGAGTGATTTCACTTAGTTTCCACAATAACTATTCCCGATTACATTTATATTCATGAATTCCAGTCTTTGTAACATCCCGTAACAAAATAACTAATACTACTTTAAAATTTATGGAAAATAAAAATTTTTCTTATTTAAATAGTAAACTCTCGCCTTATGAAGTTAAATAAAATGATCGAATAAATTCTTAAAAATAATTCAAGTACAAAATATTTCCATGGCCTAAAAAAATATATCATTCATCACTACTGTAAAAGCATTATCCAAAACGAGTATTTGAAAATACTTTTTCCCAACAAAATTTTGAATAAATAAAAATCAGAATAAAAGTTTTAACGTGTATAAAATCCTTTCATAACAATAGCAGTCCTCGGGTTTGCACTACCCACAGTCCGAGCAAGATCACCGGTCAACACCTACTGTCTCCTCAAAAGCATCAATATCTGCACCGATCAAGTCTAGTGAGCCTAAAAACTCAATACGAATAAAACATGAATAGCAAATAGTACTTAATAAAATCACATGCATTTAAAAGGTAATGCGTACGAAATAATAGCTGAACATACATAAACATAGACGTGCCATAATTGCATAAAAATTTTCATAAAAATGCTTCCATCGTAACATACATAATTTTGTGTATAAATATATTCAAAGCAAGTGGCTCATAACATAAATCGCCTGATCATATTAAACCACAGTACTGGGCTGCAGGGATCACCACAGCCTTTCGACCGAATTTTCACTTCCACAGACATAAATCCGCGGTCATACCTTACTGGGTGGAGAGGTCCCCGGTCATGCTTTACCATTTTCAATCCCATAATCATAAATCTCCAGTCATGCTTTGCCGGGTGGTCACAAGACAAATCACACACCTCCAAAATAAAATATTTTTCCACGTCGATCATACTTAAAAAACATCGAGGGCTTCGTTGGAATGCTCTGGACATGCTGCCCCAACCACAGTAGCAAAGATCCAGGAGATCCCAACGAAGTCTGGAACCAAAACTTGAGAAAACGTGAAGAACATACACAAATTTTCACAGCTTGAGCGGTTTTACGATAAAAATCTTATCTCTCTCATTTCTTATCAGAAATTACGAATTTGCTATCGAATCGGAAGATAACAAAGAGTACAACAAATCATATGTTGAAAACATTTCCAGACAACAAACCAATAAGTCACAAAATTCGAAATAACAGAGGGTGAAGGTTTTGTGACATAGAAATTTCACAGCTTGTGCGATTTTACAACAAAAATCATATCTCTCTCGTTTTGTATCATAAAATTGTGAATTTTCTGTTGAATCGAAGATAAAACAGAGTTCTACAAATCATATATACTGAAATAATTTCCAGAAAAATAACCTATAAGTCACAGAATTCGAAATAACAGAGGGTGACGGGTTTTGTGACACAGAAATTTTACAGCTCGTGTGGTTTTAAGATAAAATTATATCTCACTCGTTTCTTATCAAAAAATTACAAATTTACTATCAAATCGAAGGTATTACAGAGTAATACAAATCATATGTTGAAGACATGTCCAGAAAACAGGCCTATAAACCACCGGAATCGAAATGACAGAGGGTGACGCGTTTTGTGACACATAAATTTCACAGCTTGTGGGGTTTTACGATAAAAATCATATCTCTCTCAGTTGCTTGTCAAAAAATTAAGAATTTGCTATCAAATCGAAGGTATTACAGAGTAATACAAATCAAATGTTGAAGACGTTTCCAGAAAATGGACCTATAAACCACAAAAATCGAAATGACAGCTAATGGCGGGTTTTGTGACTCAAAATTTTCAGAAATCGTTTAAATCATAACCCATCATACTTCGCATATAACAAACAAATTTTCATGCACATTATACATCAAAATACATAATATGACGAGATCGATGCGTAAAAAAAAGTTTATACATGTCTTTGCGTCTAAACGTTCCGAATAAACGAATACCCGCACGAGGGTACGTGGAGGATGAACGGAGGACGATTCCTTGACGTTTTTCTTGACAAAAGCTCACCAAAATGTCCAGAATATCTCTAGGATGAGTACTCAAGAGGCTGCTGCTCAAGGAAGGCACAACCCTAGCTTTACATGTTATTTAGTGTGTGTAAAACTGTGAGTGTGTGTGTTTGTAGGTGTGCATGAGTTTTTAGAGGCTATCTTCCTTTTATTTTCTTTTTTTTGGTTAACTTTTAATTAAATTAATTAAATAGCTAAACTACTAATTAGACAAATTAATTAAGCCCACAAAATTTATAAAATAATAAACCATGAGTTAAATAATTAACTCCTAATTGTCGAAAATTGCAAATAAAATGCTTAAAGTATTTTAATTCATCTAATAAATTAAGTTTGACCTTAAAATGCTAACATTCATAAATCATTTAAAATAACAAATTTTTCTTGGCTTAAAATAAAAATATACCATTTTATTAAATCATCTACATCGTCTGCGGTCTCCTTTCCCCGATCGCGCATCAAATATTCTCCTGAAAAGCTAAAACTCGAGAAAAAATTTTAATTTGAATAAAAATAAACATATAAACATTTGGAATCAATTAAATCATGTAACATACACCATTAAACTCATTTTAAATTAATTAAACAAGTTAACAAATTAAATCATGCATATGGTTTATGTGTACTGGTTTTCGGGCACTACACATTTAATGGTCAAGAACACTTAATTATTTTTTTTCTCCATTCCCAAATGATGAATAAAATGTATCATTCAAACATTGACTCAAACATTCCTAATAAGAATCTACGTTAAGATTATATATGCAAACAATGTTCTTACCTAAGTCCCCGCTAACGTTATACGCCTTCCGGACAGTAAAAATTTAAGGATGTGTCCCTAATGATCCATAATTCTAGTCCCTCTCCCGAGTTTTATATTTAGTCAGATAACAATCAATTTATTGCCAGTAAATTGAAATCGAATAAAACTAGTAAACACAATTAACCAACATGAATTCAATTATATAAAAAACTGAGTCAAAATTATCGTGTCGACAAAGCTACATCATCATCTAGAATTGAAAATTTAGTGCATAGCGAAATCTAAACAAAAACAAAGCATGTTTGAAGATTTAGACATCTCAACACAAGAAATTAAAGTGGGCGAAAGGTTAGATAACAAATCCAAAGTGGCGTCTCTGTCCCTAGATTCGTCGTTCTTCATCGTGATATCTATCCTTGCGTTCCAATTCCTTCTCCAATGTGTGTGCTCTTTGTCTCTCATGTTTCTTCTCTCCAAAAATGGCTACCCCCTCTCTGAAACACTATTTTTCTTTTTTATTCTCGTCTGAGCCCGTGAGTTAAAGCCCAATTGTATTTTCTCGCCGGCATTAGCGCTGTGACGCTTGTGCATCAGTGCCTAGGTGCCTGTAGAATCCAGAAGTAACGTCGTAGCACCAGTAATGTAGTGCCTAGGCGCTTGCGGTTCGACAGTGATGGCGCTGCGGCGTCTGTGGTTCGAACATTATGGCGCTGCAATGCCTCTTTTCCTCTTGTAAAACCTTGGCACTGCGACGCTTTTTCCTTGGCGCTGTGGCTCTAGTCTATCAACAGTTCAACATAAAAAAATTCCCCTAATCGCCATCATTCATCTTCTGCATGACACGAAAACAACAAATACAAAGCATAATTCTATTCGAAACTAACATAATTCAAATGGATTATCGTATAAATTACGTGCAATTATTTCACTTATCAAACCCCCCAAAAAAAACTTGAACTTTTGCTAGTTCTAAGCAAAATAGAAATAAAAACTCAATCAAGAATTAATGCTAACAACTATAAGTAATGGAAATGCAAACATTGACCTTGGCCTCCAACTTATCCATTTTCATGTACCTCACAATTACTTAAGAGTCATGTGTGTGAAAGGGGATCGGTTACGGGTGGCCGGATGCGCAACGGAAGTTTCAAAAATCATATTTTCAAGTAACAAAACCGAGCACCCTACTAGATGTGTAGCAAATAACAAGAACAAACACAAGATCATACAGTGTGCTTACAATTTTTTTTACCTATCAATCACAAGGATTGATTATTGGCTCCAACTAAGTTGTAAACAACTTAGCTCTTGAAGGATTGACTCAATCTACAAGCTTCCAAGAACACACCTTACTCAAGATGATTCTTTCCTTCAAATTAGGTCTACCACTAACTTCAAAGATCCACTCTACAATTGCACTAGAAAGGTAGAGTATTTTTCTTTGAGAAGTTTATGCTCTTATCATCAATACGAACCCAGAGGTTGACTTTGAGTCATCAATATCGCTTTGGAAGCTAGAGTCAGTATAGCCTTCCAATTTTAATTCTCCAACCCATAGACCAAGAACAACTTATTGGTCATTCTCAAATACTTGAGGATGTGTGACGTCCCGAAAATTTAAGGTCCACGTGACATGCATGCAAGTTATTAAATTTCTTATGTATTGTATTAAATGGTTTTAATGCATGGTTATTTAATTAATTTGGGTTTTTAATTCATGATTTATGAATTTGCATTATTTTAAATTATAATATGTTTAGTTGATCCACGTTAAAATGTTTTCCTTGAGTGTTATGTTTCAGGCGATTATTCGAGGGGGGATCGAGGAAATGAGACCGGCGAGGATTTAGGCGATTTTAAATGAGGTATTTTATTTAAAGTCAAGAAAATGTCATTTAAACGATTTATTAAGTTTTAGAATTTTTAAAGTCTAATTTAATTATTAGGTGATTTTAAGATTTTAAACTTTCAAAAGTTTAACACTTGTGTATTTTATTTTAAATTTAGAAGGTTAGTAATTTAAGGGGGGATTAGTATTTTAATTACCATGTAATTGCTCATCAATTATTTTGTTAAGCTAATTAGGCCCTAATTACCTCTATTTTAATTAGAAACTCACGCATACACCCACTAACACACACACACATTCATGCCTACACACACAATTCATTTCCTCCCCATTTCATTTTTATTCTCTTAAAAGAAGATAGCTAGGGTTCTTTGTTGTTCCTCTAGCAGCCGCCCCTTCTTCTGAAATTTTCCAGCAATTCATCATGCTTTTCTTCAAGAAAATCGTTCCACGTTCGTCCCGAATCAACCCTCGCATCTCTCCCGCTTCGGTGTCGTCGTTTCGGTAACGTTAAATATCAAAAGACATGTATAATATTTTGTTTCTGCATCGATCTTGTTATATTATATGTTCTTATGTTTATTATGCGTAAAAATCCATGTATGTTGTAAAAATTTTGAGCAAAAAATTTGTTGGATCTGTTTTGAAACAATTTTAGATCTGAAAACTCAAAATTTTCTGTCATTTTAAATACTGCGACTTTTTCGATCGATTTTCTGGAAAAACTTTCAACATATAATGTAAAAGGCCCGAAAATTCTTACTTTGAAAATTTGCGGAAAATTAAAAATTTTTTCTTTTAAAATAAATGGAGTGCCTCATCCATAAAATCAACTGATGAATCAAGTTCAATGTTTAAAAAAAATATAGCAGCGGAAGAAAATAAAGTTTGCCAAAAATAACAATTCAAAGAATGTCCAACAACTGGTAAAAATGTTTGAGCATAAAATGACATGTGCTGAAACTGAGGTCCTCGGGTGCCACTACTGCCGACCCAAGCTGGCTCACTGGTCCCCGTCCTCGGCCCTGGCCTCATCAGTACCTACAACAATCAAGTCTAGTGAGCCTAAAGACTCATCATGCAAATATCGTAGGTAACGAGAAAATGTAATTTACATGGATAAAATATCATGTCATGAGGCATACTTAAAATAACTTGTACTGAGCAATTATAATACGTGCATAACTGAACTGAAAGTCATAGTAAATAGAATGTTTGCTCCTTGGAGCCCTGTACTGAAATAACTGATAAAAATTTTCTGTTGAGATTATGGTCTACGCCTGTGGCCCCTGCACTGAACTGAACTGATCGGTAACTGGCTACCGGGGAGTATCAAACTGAACTGAGCTGACCGATCACTGGCGACCGGGTGATACCAAACTGAACTGATCGGTCACTGGCGACCGTATAAAATAATGCTCCCATAATAGTGAATTGACCACAAGCAATATCGCATAAATCTAAAAAATAAGTATTTTCTATTTTCATGCCTGTAATATAATTAAATGGCATAACTGAAAAATCCTGTAATTTTACCAACTGGATTGGATCGTTCCTAGGCTCGCTGCAACCTAAATATGTCATGAAAAATATGCAATAGCTTAAACTTGGCCAACTATGCGCTTTAAGTTCAAAATGCGACTATGACGCCTAATGACTTCGTATTTAATCATGACTCCAAACCAACCCGACCCGACACTGAACCGACGTATAGTCATGATTAAAAATACGCTTAAAATTATGAACTAATGCTCCTAAAATGATGAGGGTCGAAACCTCGGTGAAATGGAGGCCAAAACAAGAAACGCTCTTTCGATAGTCAATTTGGCATATCGCACCGTAAATTCTCGTACGACCTCAAAAATGATCCGAATCACAAATGGTCAAAAACATGACCTTCCTAACTCAATGGGGCACTGTCCAGTCCAAGGCCATAGGCTAAAAGCCGACCGAGAACTTGAACGAGCCTCCGAACCGACACAGCAACTTGCTGTAAATTTCCAGCAGCTGTACCATCGCGTATCTTGTGTTGTTTTCGAGACTACCGGCCATTGGGGCGTGAACCACCGACCAGAGACTCTTACCAACATCCCAAGGAATGATTTGAACCATGGCTAAGGGCCCTAGGCTAGCCACAATCCTCACCATTCCAGCAACCAACCAAAAGCTCTTACCGAGGGCCCTCATGCTTGCGTGTGTGGTGTTGTGCTTCGCTTGCTGTCTCGACTCGTTCCAGTGGCCATTGATTGACCATGGCACGATCTAGACATCTAGAGGCATGGTATGAACCGTGGCTAAGGGCCATAGGCCAACCAAGATCCATACCAACCCAACCAAAGCCGAACTCATATGCTGTCAAAACCGAAGGGGGCCAAGAGGGGAGGGGGGCTGTTCTTGTTTTTAAATTGAAAACCGATGAGCCATGGACCAAGCCACCAAAAGGGCGACTTAGTATCGTCTTAGACATGCTATGGGAGTGATCCAACCATTGTTATAGGCCCCTAGGGCAGCCATGATCAGATCCTTACCCTTGGACAACAAAACTGAATTTTTGAAGCTCAATATGACACTCATGGGGGATGTGCTGTCATTGACAAATTCTATTGTGTATGGGGCTGGAACCAACGTTCTATCATGACCCTAACATGTCCTAGTACATGTTCATATGCTGCTTCGAGCCCCTGGAATGAGCCATCCATGAAATCGAAACATAACATACCAATCGTGAAGCATGGTAGAACCGAAAATCTGTGCAGAATTATTCCTTGTTCTAGTTGCTTAAAATTTCGGTTTTTGCTCATTTAAACATGAACATGTACTGAAAAATAATTGATGATAGGACTTGATTGAGGTTTGAAAGAATCTAGACATGCCTGGTTTCGTTTCGAAAGAAAACTGAACGAAACGACGACGACGCGGCACGGAGGAGACGGAGTTGCTTCTCTTGTTTTCTTCTACTCGATTTTCTCTCTATTTTGCCTCTTGAATTCTCACGGTTTTCAGCTTAAGGAGTTCACTCAGATTTCGAAAAAGGAGAGGGGGAAAGATGGTTAGGGGAGTGAGGGAAGTGGGTGCAAGATATAAGGCCAAATCATGACCAAGTCCACTCTCATTTAAATTTTGAATTGTTGTTGCTAATCAAATAAATCTTGGAGGGATCTAGAATGGTGATGGCCGAATTCTTGAGCTTTTTAGACTAGGATAATGTTCAATATTTACTTAATTATGGTGGACCAAGAATTAAAAAGATCCTTATGCTAACTCAACCAAGAATTGGTCAAAAAGGGGTGATGAGTTGGCAAGGGGTGGTCTAGATGCTAAGGCCGAAAATTCCCAAATAAATGAAGGGGGAAAATGTTAATTATCTAGTAAATTAATAACCCTTAAATGCCTCACTAATCCTTTAGTGAATTAATCCCTTAATTAAGTAACTTAAATGAGCTTATTTCTTAATCACCTCAAGTAACTTAATTAAATCCTCAAACCTCCTTATTAACTTAAATTAACTTACTTGCTAGCTAAAATAAAGTCTGGAAATATTTATCAAATCTTAAATTCTATCTCAAAGCTCCAACTCCAGTCGGCCTCACTGAAATAACTGAAAAATCAAACTACCTGCATGAAATAATAAAATAATTAACTTTAAAGAAAAGTATTAAAATAATCATGCAATGAAGTCAATTTAATTTAAAATACTAGAATTATACATGGCTTATACGTAGACTGATTTACAGGTTCTACATATAAATCGTAGAACTTTTTGTTACCTTCGATTTGACAGTAAATTCGAAATATTTGGATAATAAATGAGTGAGTTATGATCGTTTTTGTGGGACTGCTCAAACCGCATTTTTTTAAAAATGCGTTCTTGGAGTTTTTGAGTTGCAAGCTTCGTTGTGCAGCACTGGGCTTGTGATACTGCATTTAGATATTTTATGGGATGTATTTAGGTGTTATTTGTGGTTCATTTGGGTCGGGAATGTCTTGGATGTAATAGAAATCGTAGGAAGCGAAATGATGTCGAATTACGGGTTATTGTTGTATTGAAGTTGCTTGTCGATGCTTGGGGACGTTTGGGGTGTTTGTACGGGTTTAAATCATTGTAATAACATCCTAGGATGAGTCTCGAGGTGTTGGCTCATGGTCCCTATGCTTGGATTGGAAGAATGAATCAATAAGTTAGTGAATTTTCGCGAGTTTGCAAGTCCAGAGGCTACCTGGACCCATTCCCGGACCCCAGAATGGAGTCCGTGTCCATTTTTCCTTCAAAATAATAATTTCCAGCATCTACATGGACCCCGACATGGACCCTTACACGGGGTCCGTGTCCTTTAATTTTTTTTTATTTTTTTAGGGATTGTTTTGGGGTTTGATGTTATCATTTAGTACGATGAATAAACGAGGTCAAGTCCCGAGAGATTTAGAATGTCATAAGGAAATTTGTCATTATGGGTGTGAGTATACGAAGTTATGCAAGATAGGTATTCGAATTCATGTTAGTATCTTCAGCAGTGGCCCCAAACGAGATCCAACGAATCCCTCAATGCCACGTAAGTGTGTTCGACGTGCAAAAGAAAATATTTTAAGTTTTTGAGGTATTCTAAATGTCTTGTGACCAAATTATGAACGGGTTTGGAAGTCGGTGAACATGGCCGAGGACCTCTCCACCCCGGTAAAGCATGACCGGGTTTAGAACAGGATTGGAAAGTGGTAAAGCATGACCAGGGACCAATCCACCCGGTAAAGCATGACCGGGGATCTCATGTATGTGGCAATGGATTTTCCCTGTCAGCCCAGTACTGTGGTTTAGTCTGATCAGGCACATTTATGTATGGATCACTTGCTTTGAAACATATCTCTACGCAAAATAATGTTATGTATGCTCAAGTATGTATGATGCAAGTATGTTTAAGAAAAGTCTTATGATGATGGCACGTCTACGTTTATGCTACTACGTTCAAGTTTCAAGTATGTTTATGCTATTACGTTCAAGTTTCAAGTATGTAAGCCATACTTTAAAGATGCATGTGACTTTATTATGTAGTACTTCCTATCTCCAGTTTATATATGTTGAGTCTTTAGACTCACTAGACTTGATCGATGCAGGTGAGGATGACTTTGAGGAGACGAGGGGTGGGGACCAATGAGCTGGCTTGGACTGTGCAGGAGGCTAAACCCTGATGACCGCCCATGTTTTTATGAATACTTTTATGCATGTTGTTTCAAATACTCTGATTTTCACGTTATGGTTTACGATGTTTAAACAAGTGTTTTTCTTAGGCAAACTTTATTTGTGATCTCTTTTATTGCAAATATTTTGGATGAACAGTTTATTGATGATCGAAATTTGAAAGTTTATTTTGTATTTAAGAAAATTTTTATTTTTCCGCAAATTTTAAATAGTTTAAAAGCACGGTACGTTACAGAATGTCTTTCACAGCTTTCCAGTGTGGAAGACCAGGGTTCGATTTATATCTACTCACTACACTTAGTGCAAAAGCCACGTCAGGACGTGTAGATATCATATCATACATGATACTAGCAATTGCGTATGCATAAGGAATGCTTGTCATCGTCGCTATCTCTGCATCAGTCTGGGAAGACATAAACTTGGATAGGAACACGCCATGACACATTGGTAGATGTCCTCTCTTAGACTCATCCATCAAACACCGCTTAACAATGATATCAATGTATGTGGACTTGGTGAGACCAAGCAATCTTCTTGATCTATCTCTATAGATCTGTATCCCTAATAAAAAAGTTGCTTCACCCAAGTCATGCATCGAGAACTTACTCGCTAACCATATTTTAGTTGATTGCGACATCCCTACATCATTCCTAATGAGTAGAATGTCATCAACATAAAGTATCAGGAATTTCACAGCACTCCCACTGACCTTTTTATAAACACAGGGTTCCTCAGGATTCTTAGTAAAACCAAATTCTTTGATTGTACCATCGAATCTAAGGTTCCAACTCCTAGATGCCTGCTTTAGACCATAAATACATCTCTGAAGTTTGCATACCATATGCTCGCTTCCGATAGATGTAAACCCTTCAGGTTGAGACATGTAATCTCTTCCTTAATATACCCATTAAGAAAGGCTGTATTTACATCCATATGTCATATCTCATAGTCATACTATGCAGCTATGGCTAGCAATATCCTTATAGAGTTGAACATTGCAACTGGATAAAATGTTTCCTCATAGTCAACTCCTTGTCTTTGAGTATAACTTTTTGCTACCAATTGCTCCTTGAAGGTCAATACCTTCATATCCGCCCCAAGTTTTCCTCTTGTAAATCCATTTACACCATATGAGAACAGTTCCCTCAGGTGGATCCACAAGATTCCACACTTGGTTCGAATGCATGGAATTCATCTCAGACTCCATTGCTTCAAGCCACTTGGATGAATCAGCATCAGATAACGCTTCCTTGAAGGTTATTAGATCACATCCATGGTTAGGCTCATCATGGCCCTCTTCAAGAAGCATACCATACCTCATAGGTGGTCTCAAGACTCTCTCGGATCTTTTAGGAGCTTGTATCTCCTCTCTTGGCTCTTCGGGTTTGGGTTCTACAATTGTGGGTGTCTCTCGAACCTCTTCGAGTTCTATCATCTCCCCTTTTCTATCTAAGAGAAATTATTTTTCCAAAAAGGTTGCATTCCTAGAAACAAACATATTTGTTTCTTGGGGATGATAGAAATAATATCCAATTGAATTTCTTGGATATACCACAAAGTAACATAAAATGGATCGACTATCCAATTTATCCCCCACTACCTGTTTCATATAAGCAGGGCATCCCCATATTCTAAGACAAGAATATTTGGGAGGCTTACCCATCCATATCTCATTTGGTGTCTTATCAACTGGTTTTGATTGGACATTGTTCATCAACAGTGTCGTTGTCTCTAGCGCATATCCCCAAAAGGATGGCGGCAACTCCGTGAACCCCATCATAGACCGAACCATGTCCGTCAAAGTCAGGTTATGATGCTCTGAAACACCATTCAACTATGGTGTAGCAGGCGGAGTCCACTGTGAGAGAATCCCATCCTCCCTAAGATACTCTTGGAACTCGACACTCAAGTACTCACCACCTCGATCCGATCGAAGTAACTTGATGCTTCGTCCCAACTGTTTCTCTACTTCATTTCTAAATTCTTTGAACCTTTCAAAGGCTTCAAATTTGTATTTCGTCAAATACACATACCCATACCTTAAAAATACATCGGTAAAGGTGATGAAGTAGGCATGTCCATGCTTAATGGTGATGCTAAGTGGATCGTACACATTGGCATGGATCAAGTCCAAAAATCCTTTGGCTCGCTCCACGTGGCCCTTAAAGGGAATTTTGGTCATCTTTCTTTTAGACAGAATTCACAAGTTGTGAGAATTAATATCAGACATATCAAACATGCCTACTCCTACTAGCTTGTTCATTCTTCTTAGGGAAATATGTCCTACTCGAGCATGCCATAATTGTGACGTACCGTATTTTGAACAACTTAAAATTTTCGGAAAATAAAAATTTTCTTAAATAAATAATTAACTTTCAAATTGCGATAAAATAATCTGCTCGTCCAAAATATTTGAAATAAAAATATTACAAATATAGTTTGCAAAATGACTGGTTCAAACAACGTAAAGCAATCCCGTGAAAATCAGAGTAGTTGAATCAACATGCATAAATTCTTAAAAACGCAGGCAGTCCTCGGGTTTAGCCTCCTGCGCAGTCCGATTCGGCTCATTGATCCACACCCCTTGTCTCCTCATACTCGTCTTCACTTGCATCGATCAAGTCAAGTGAGTATAAAGACTCAACATATATAAACTGGGGATAACAAGTAATACATAATAAAATCACATGCATTTTAAAGTAAAGCGTACATACTGAAACTTGAACGTACTTGCTTAAACGTAGACGTGCCAACATATCGTAAAAGTTTTCATAAACATGCTTGCATCATTCATACTTGGACATAAATAAACATCATCATTTTGCGTAGAGATATGTTTCAAAGCAAGTGACCCATAACAAAGTACGCCTAATCAGACTAAACCACATTATTGGGCTGGCAAGGATGTCCACTACCACATACATGAGATTCCCGATCATGCTTTACCGGGTGGATTGGTCCCTGGTCATGCTTTATCGCTTTTCAATCCTGATATAAATCCGATCATGCTTTACCGAGGTGGAGAGATCCCCGACCATGTTCACCGGCTTCCAAACACGTTCATATTTGGTCACAAAACAATTAGCGTACCTCAAAAACATAAAATATTTTTTTTTTGCACGTCGAACATGCTATTATATTATGCATGTCTGCCCAAGACAAAAAAATTAATTTTTTAATTATTTTTTTCCCCAATGTTGGACGCTCGGGCGGTAAAATCTCACCGCTCGAGCGCGTCCTGTCCAGAAGGTCTAGCGTTCGAGCGGTAAGATCTTGCGCCCGAGCGCCACCTTGCGTGAAAATTTTTGAAATTGAGCAGTCACACGAGTATGATCATAACTCCCTCATTACTTTTCCAAAAATTACGAAATTACTGTCGATCGAAGGTATCAAATAGTTTTACGTTTTATATGTTCAAGGTTTTTCTAAAAAGTCGACCGAAATTCACAGTATTCGAAATGACAGCAACATCCGATTTTGAGATCTAAAAATCGTTTCAAATTCAATCCAACTAATTTTACTCAAACTCTTGCACAACATACATAAATTTTTACATATAATAAACAACAAAACACATACTATGACAAGATGGATGCAAAAACAAAAGAATATACATGCCTTTGCGTCTAAACGCTCGAAGATGATGAATACCGACGCGGTGGATCACGAGGAATGACCGGGAGACGACGATGCACGATTTTCTTGCCTGAAAATGAGCAGAATTCTTCAGAAATTTTGCAAGGAGACGAGGATGCTGAAAGAACCTATGAACCCTAGCTTTTACTCTAAAAAAAATGAAATGAAACAATAAAATGTGAGTGTGTGCATATCGTGAAAGTGTGTGTGTGTGTGAATGTGCGTGTGCGTGTGTTTAGATAATCAGGGATAAAACTGTCATACCCTTACACTATACTTAGCATAATTACCATAATCAAAATAGGATTTGAATGATATACCTATAGTATGAAGCAGATCAAACAAGGGCATCAAATTGACGGTTTATAAAAATTTTGGCATGATGTCCCCTATATTTTGTATAAGCCCAAACCCAAGCAACAACATTCATATATACATAGAAACATATTTACATATACAAACATACATTGTATCCTCACACATATCGTGGAACTTGTTTCAAACCCTGACATTCAATTCATTATAATACATATGCGGAAGCTACACAATAAGAAGTCCCGGTTCTTGTCGAGGTGAGGCACGCTACAAGCATCCATTGGCGAACCGGCATCCTATATATCTTCATTACCTGATCCTGAAATACATGAGCTACGTGAGTTTATAAAACTCAATAAGTTGGCACTTATACGTATCAATATGCATCGAAGGAACATACATATCAAGTCGTGATCAATAATGAATCTTAAAAACATGTCATACCGTAGCATATATTCAATGTTCATTTTTGTACTTGAGCCTCATTAGTTGACCTGTACTACCGTGCTTTCTTTATTATATAACTACTACTGTGTTGGGCGTCAGGGAGCAACCTTTGGCATCCCCACGCCCCATGAACATATATTGGCCAATAGCTTTGATGGACTTAAAACCACCCATGATGTCAACAAGCTCTATATCATGTAAAATCAGTCCTTTTCTTTTCATGTTCATGTTCGTGTTCATGACATAGCACCCCTCTTCAATATTCATGAGTTCCTTACGTATTTAATACATAACAATGGAATATGGTGCTATGTTTTCATCAATAAACATACATACAATGTACATATAGCAATAATCAATGGGAAGTATTTGAAAACATAATACTACTCATGTATTACTTCAAGAACATGCAAACTTACTGTCCAAGCTTAAGAACACTGGTTTGAGACGGTGTTTCTCGCTCCTATACTGTCAAATACATCAATAAACCCATCACTATGTATATACTAGGTGAAAATCACTCCTCTACATGTGGAACAACTAAAAGAGAAGAAAACTTACACCTATATGATGTTCTTGTGATGGAGAATAAACTTCTAACCTCAAAATGATGATGAAGAAAAAGAGATGAGCTTTTGGAGGAAGATTTATTGGTGTCTTTCGAGTTTTGCTGTGGAAAAGGGGTTGTGGAATGGTAAATAAGGTCAAGGAAGTCGAAACTTATCTTCTTATATGCAAGGCGGCGCTCGGGCGGTCATAAATTACCGCTCGAGCGCGGCACTTTCTGTCCGAAACCAAAAATCCAGAACCATTGGCGCTCGGGCGGTAATTTCTTACCGCTCGGGCGCCACTCTGCGTACAGCCACCTCAAAGATCGCTTCACAAACGGCTCTTCCGTTCATAATCTGAAAAAATGGTAAACAGGAAAGTTGTAGCTCTATGTCTTGGCTTGAATCTCCCACTAGTTTCATGTCATTTAAAGGTTTGAGTAAAAAGTTATGCCCATTCTCCCAGCATGTGTCACTTGTAGGAGTGACGATACACACGACCCACTTCGGGGCGCTTTTGGCTTGTCTTCCACAATGATTTGGACAAAACTCAAAGCATGAAAGTTGTAACCTTATATATTAGCTTTCTAATGGTTATGGCCTCACACCATTTGGATCAATATTCCAATGATTATGATAAAACCCGTATGAACTACCATATTTTCATCTCATTTCCCACCACTTCTATTACACTATTTCTACGTACACATCTTACTATCACTATTTAGACACATATTCATTCTCAATACACCATGGACAATATAAATATCATGTTCAATCTCAATATTGTTACCTCAATCATCACGTGAAATCTAATGAGCTAAATAACTACGTAATAAACAACATAAAAGCATTATTATCATTTGTACGAGTAACCGGACATTACAAAAACTGTGCTTAATTAATAATTAATAAACTAATTAAATGTTAATCCACACTAATTTAACAAATCTCTTAATTAAAATAAAATACAGACTTGATAGAACTAAAAGTTTTGAAATCTTAAAATCACCAAGTAAATGAATTAGGCTTTAAAAATACTTAGAAACTAAATAAATCATTTAAAATGCTTCATTCCTAACTTAAAATATAATATCATATTTTAAAATCGTCAAAATCATCGCCGATCTCTTTTTCTCGATCCCGCATTGAATAATCGCCTGAAACATGAAACTCAAGAAAATATTTTAATGTGCATCACATATACATAAATAATGTAAAATAATACAAATTCATAAATCATGCACCGCTAAAATCATTTTAAACTTAATTAAATAATTTCACAATCTAAATAAATGCATGTGTTTTACGTGTACTGATTTTTAGATGGATCTACCTCAATACCACCAGAATACACACTTACTAAATTTTGCAAACAACTTGTGACTCTGCAAGACTTGCAAAACTGCACCCAAATGCTGACTGTGCTCCTCATGGGTTTTCAAGTAGATAAGGATGTCGTCAATGAATACTATGACGAACTGATCTAGGTAGGACTGAAATACTCGATTAATCAAGTCCATAAAAATCGCTAGAGCATTCGTCAGTCCAAACGACATCACTAAGAACTCGTAATGCCCGTATCTGGTTCTGAAGGCTGTCTTATGAACATCTGCATCCTTTACCTTCAGCTGATGATACCCTGGTCGTAGATCTATCTTAGAGAACATTGTATCTCCATGCAACTGATCAAACAATTCCTCGATCATTGGTAGTGGGTATTTATTCTTGATCGTTACCTTATTCAGTTCTCGGTAATCGATACACAATCTCATGCTCCCATCTTTCTTCTTTACAAAGAGAACTGGTGCGCCCCATGGTGAAAAACTAGGGCGGATGAATTCTTTATCTAGTAGATCCTGAATTTGTTGTTTGAGCTCTAACATCTCAGTTGGAGCTAAACGGTACGGTGCCTTCGAGATTGGCATGGTGCCTGGCACAAGTTTGATGGCAAACTCCACCTCTCTCTCTTGTGGAAGACCTATGACGTCATCAGGAAAAACGTCAGGAAAATCTCTGACTATTGGTACATCAGATATCGATAGAGTGGGCATGTCAGATGCTGAAATAATGCTGGTCAAGAAAGCCTGACACCCCTTATGAATAAGTCTTCGTGCCTGCATGCAAGAGATCATGCGAGAGAAACTCTTCCATCTATCCAGCTCAAAGAGAAATTGCTCCATGCCCAGCGGTCTTACCAACACTGACCTTTTCTGAAAGTCAGTAAGAACTCTGTTCTTCGTTAGCCAGTCCATTCCCAAGATAATGTCAAACTCTGGCTTCGGCAACACAATCAGATCGGCATACACTAGGTGGCCCTGCAGTTCAAGATCAATGTCTCTGACCATGCTAGTAGCTGATAACTCTTCCCCTAACGGACTGTCATTGAGTAGCTCACGTCGAGTCCAATAGACTTGACGTCCAGATGATTAGCCAACGTCTCCGAAATAAAAAGAGTGTGTGGCCCCAGAATCTATCAAGGCCTTCGTGGCGACTCTCTTCATGAAGATATTTCCAGTCAACAGGGTCGTGTCTGGGTTCACCTCCTCTGCCTGCATGGCAAACACTCTTCCCTGGGTCGACTGCCTCCACTGTGGGCAGTCTCTCAGCATATGATCGCTGGCTCCACACTTAAAACATTTGTCCCGATCCTCATAAACACTGTCCTGGATGCTGGCGGTTGCACTTCGGGCACACCGGGTTCTCACGGGCTTCTGATGTGCCTGATAGGGCCTCTTTCCCTGCCTATCACTCTCGATGTCCCTTTGGTCTTGTTCTGTCGCCAAGGCTCTAGATACAGCGATGACATAAGTAGTAGGACCAGCCACTCGAACATCACGGCATAAGATCGGCCGCAACCCATCAACAAATGCCTCAGCTTCTCCCGGACATCATTTGCAATTTGGGGCACAAAGTGACACCCCCTCTCGAACTTTCTGACAAATTCTGTCACGCTGTTGTCTCCCTATCGCAGCGTCATGAACTCCCTGGTTAGTCGGGAGCGTACTTCCTCAATGAAGTACTTGGTGTAGAAGACCTCCTTGAAACCAGTCCAAGTCAGTGTTTTCAAGTTCACTGACACTGAAAGTGGCACACCTGACCATGTCTGCATCCTGTCGATGCAAAAACAAAAGAATATACATGCCTTTGCGTCTAAACGCTCGAAGATGATGAATACCGATGCGGTGGATCACGGGGGATGACCGAGAGACGACGATGCACGATTTTCTTGCTCGAAAATGAGCAGAGTTCTTCAGAAATTTTGCAAGGAGATGAGGTTGCTGAAAGAACTTATGAACCCTAGCTTTTAGTCTAAAAAAAATGAAATGAAACTATGAAATGTGAGTGTGTGCATATCGTGTAAGTGTGTGTGTGTGAATGTGTGTGCGTGTGTTTAGATAATTAAGGGATAAAATTGTGCTTAATTAATAATTAACAAACTAATTAAATGTTAATCCACACTAATTTAACAAATCCTTAATTAAAATAAAAAACACACTTGATACGCTTAAAATTTTTAAAATTTTAAAATCACCAAGTAAATGGATTAGGCTTTAAAAATGCTTAGAAACTAAATAAATCATTTAAAATGCCCGTTGCTAACTTAAAATAAAATATCACATTTTAAAATCGTCAAAATTGTTGTCGGTCTCTTTTCCTCGATCCCGGATCGAATAATCGCCTGAAACATGAAACTCAAGAAAATATTTTAATGTGCGTCACATAAACATAAATAATGCAAATTCATAAATCATGCACCGCTAAAATCATTTTAAACTTAATTAAATAATTTAACAATTTAAATAAATGCATGGGGTTATACGTGTACTGATTTTGGGCTCTAAAATAATTGTGCCGAATTTAGAATATCTTATTTTTCGCTTGTTTGTTGTTGTTATTGCTTGGACATTGTTTAGTGTAATATCTTTCAATTGTAAGTTATAAAGATCGTTTTCAAGTTCTCCCGTACCAATCAAACATTCATTCTTGTAAATGTTGCAAACATCTTTGCTAAATAAACAATAATATCCATCTTTATCAAGCATAGAAATGGAAACAATGTTTTTCAACAAATCAGGTACAAACTAAACATATCTTAAAATTAACTTAAAATCATTTTTCAACAATAAGTAAACATCTTCTATAGCCTTGGCAGCAACTCTTGCTCCATTGCCCATCCTCAAGAAGGTCTCACCTTCCCTAAGTCTTCTACTTCTTCCCATCACCTGCAAATCATTACATAGATGTAATCCACAGCTCATATCTAATACCCAAGAAGTAGAGTTAATTAAAATGTTTACTTCAATGTAGAACATACTATTTCCAGAACCTTTCTGGGCAAGATATTCTCTGCAGTTACGCCTCAAATGTCCAAACTTCTTGCAGTGATGACAAATATCACCAGTCTTGTAAGCCTTAACTGGTATGGCTACCACAGCAGGACTCGAAGCTTGCCTCTTCAAGGGCACATTCTTCTTGGGACGTTGGAAAGAACGCTTCTTTCCCTTCCCATGTGGACCAGTCTTCGTACCAGATGAAGAACCCTTATAAAGAACCGACTTCTCTTTCTTGATGGTAGACTCAAACATAACAAGCATGTTCACCAACTCCTCAAGGTTAGGCTCTATCTTGTTCATGTTGAAATTCACCACAAAAGAATCAAATGAGCTAGGCAGCGACAAGAGCAACACGTCAGTGGTCAACTCCGATGGTACCATAAGATCCATGCCAACGAGCTTGTCCACAAGCCCAATCATCTTTAGGCCATGCTCATTAACCGAAGCCCCATCTCTCATGCAAAAGTGATTAGCTCCTTGACGGTAGCATGCCTAAGAGGTCGTGTTTGCTCACCAAAGTGCTCTTTGAGATCATATGAATGTCAGCAGCACTCTTTGAATCCTCAAAACGCTTATGCAGCTCATCATTCATAGAATCATGCATATAACACTTGTCTTTCAAGTAATGGTCACACAATTCCTTGTAAGTCTGCAATTCCTCAGGAGTGCAACTAGTCGGAGCCTCAACAGGGGGCGACTCAGTGAGTGTATATGCTATATTTTCCGAATTCAAGACGATTTTAATGTTTCTTAGCCAATTGAAGTAATTAATTCCGGTTAAAATGTCTTCATCGAGTATTGCAGATAAAAGGTTGCGTATCGAAGACATTGTCAAAATTTGTACTAAAAAAACAGAACAGATAAATGTTAAAGACTATTTTAAAATATTTTGTAAGATATAAAGTATACGCTTTTACTTCATAAATTTTCAATCCCACTGTTTTGACATTTTTCACCTACCGTCTAGTGAAAACGGGAAACTCCTTTTCTCAGTAGGTACATAAGGTCCAATTATCAAATTATGATCTCGAATAATATCAGCCAATCATAATTTCTAAAAGATAGTTTCCAATTGCATCTTCATCCAACCCTCTACTTAAATTTTTTTGTCTCACGTTTGATTAGGACACAATAATATGATGTCGTTCATCTTTACGTGTCAAGCCTTACCCATCAATATTGAACCTTAATAGAAGGTCGCCATGAGTTTTCCTCAATAATATGAGTCGAAATCATGGGAGTTCCATGTTGTTCACATCACCATGTCAATGGATGTCACAAATTTCTGGCGTCCAGGGCTCCCCCAATAATATGAGCCGAGCACTGAGCATGGGTAGCGTTCATCATGCATCCATTGTCGATGGAAAACATGGAAATTATAAACACCTTTATAATTCCACTTTTCGGGCTTGATATTAATTTTGAATCTTATTCAAATTGAATGTTTTGTAATTTTGAAAAGGTCTCATCATTAACTTTATTTTAAAAGTTAGCCATGTTTGATCGTATGTTTGCCGGATTCATGCAACTTAGTTATTATAATAATAACGCACATACTCATTATTTATAATATATTATGCATAAATTATAAATAGTAAACCAATAAGGATGATAAATTGCCCCAATACTAATGGCCCATGTGAGCCAAACACGGGCCTAGGTCCAATCCTAGGGAATGCATGGGATGTAAATGGATAATTATATAAGCTTCCAATATTTACATGTCTTCGATCTTCATAATCATCAAGGCACAACATCTTTCAGTCTTGATATTCCACTATACTAATATTTATAAATAAATATTCATGGCAAATAGGGATACATCTCATGGGGTGGGACGAGCTATAAACCAAACCCACTTACAAATTGATAAGTATTACAATCATTCAATACAAAATATTCTAGCATATACCTAGCAAATTGGGCTTGGGCTTTTGATCATCCTTTATGCATAATATCACATATCATACACCATCAATTAATTATCACAATAATCAATTGATCTAATATTATATATCATGATCCAGTCACTAACCACCACGATTATAAATTAAATCAACAAAGTAAAAAAAACTCTACTTTCTAATTAATTTATATATAACTGAATTTCTTTTAAATTACCATTTACCATAAATTAATTAAAATCCAACTTCAATTGTTTATTTTATGAGAAAATATATACATATTTTATAGATTTAAATTTAAGGGTCCAAAAAGACAATTTTCATCAAAAATTATTGGCCCATTAAAATTTCACAAAATATCAACCATCCTAATGGTCCAAGAAACTTAGGGCCCATGACACTTTGATATCCCAAAACACTTTTGGAAAACCCTAGCTGTCATCGTCGTTGCCGGAGTTCCGTCGCCGGATTCCGGCCAACAAATTTTTTTTTAACAAAATTGTTGGGGGGCGTTTCGGGCTGCCCGAAATGTGCAGCCCCTCGGGCAGCAACATTTCGCCCAAAACAGCCACTCAACCGGCCCTTGATTTGTTGTGTCAAATTTTAGCATACGGTTGAAATAGTCCTCAATATAATATCAAGTATTTGCTACACAAAAAGTAACCTAATCTCTGATACCACTTGAAAGAGGATCGGTTACGGGTGTCCGGATGCGCCACGAAGTTTCAAAAATCATATTTTCAAGTAACAAAACCGAGCACCCTACTAGCTGTGTAGCAAATAACAAGAACAAACACAAAATCATACATAGTGTGCTTAGAATTTTTTACCTATCAATCACAAGAATTGATTATTGGCTCCAACTAAGTTGTAAACAACTTAGCTCTTGAAGAGTTGTCCCAATCTACAAGCTTCCAAAAACACACCTTGTTCAAAAGGATTATTTTCTTCGAATTAGATCCACCACTAACTTCAAAGATCCACTCTACAATTGCACTAAAAAAGGCAGAATATTTTTTTTTGAGAAGTTTATGCTCTTATCATCGAAATGAAGGAGCAAAAATTCTACGAAAAATGGGGATAATTTTCGGCCATCTCATGGAGGAGAGAAGGAAGGAAAAAAATTTCTTGGTGCTTGAAAAAGTTAAAAGTGCATGTGCATGACATGCCTTATTTATTGAAAAAGTTGTCTCCCAATTCTTCACCTCCCTTGCATGCAATTCGGGCTTGTAACATGTACAAAGCCCATTGACTATTATTTAAATATCTAAAACACATTTGAGATCAATTAAATTTTTACTTGAATTTACTCAAGCACACTTGTTGAATGATGTTTCTAATTGGGCTTTACAAAACCCAATGTAATTTAATCAATTCAACACTTGAATTAATTTAATTAATTGAACTCTACTAAGTCCACTAGTGTTTAATTAATTCAACATTGAATTAATTTAATTTAGTCCATAAGAATGTTTATGAAAATCACAATTTCCAAATACATTATTTATTTGAGCTAAATTTTAATTTAGGAACCCTTCCACTAATTAGAAGTTACATTCCCCATAATCCTCTTATAGAAGTCATACTTCTATTTTTTTGCGCTTATAAATTCCTTTATAAGCTATTCAACATTGAACTATTTTTCTTCTCAACGTGATCTAGAAAGTTAGTACTTGTGTGACCCTCAATGGTTCAATGATACAACTAGTAGTGGATTCACATCTCAATGTGATTCAGGACCAAACATGTCCTTATATGAGCTTAGCCAAGCTCCTTCATTCTTATTTATCAACTTCTTGATAATAAGAAATAAATAAGAACGTCAGAACTCAAGTCTGATAATACCCAACCAATTATTTTAAACGCCTAGCAGCATCGCCTGCATGATTTCCTAGGTATCAAATGATAGTGCCTGCAAGAACCATGCCATTATGGTTAGCTTACATTACGGTCACTTCATCTCATATATCCTGACCGATTCGACAACTATTGGTATACGAGAGTTGTCAAAGAATCGATACTATGTGTCATGTCGTAGTTGCATCAATGGTGTAATCTAATAAACCCCTTTCTTAACACTCTAATCAGAGATTTAAAACTGCATACACATGAAATAACATAGGATATCCATACCTGAAGGTAAGCGATGAATCCCCGACTACAATGAATCGACTCCTATATGTTTCGACAAAACATCTAACTTTGCCACCTGATGACCCCATATGAGTCGGTAAACAAGTCAAAGTGCAATTCTAGCATATAGAGTCACAATGTTGTCCCGGGTCATAAGGATTAATGGTGTACAACCATAAATAATGACGTTTCCACTCGATAAGTAAGAACCACTTGGAAAGTCCTTTATGGAGGGTAGTTCAGTACACTCTACAATGAGCACTTATCTGCATGCTCGGACATCACAATGTCCCCTACCAATGAACATGGTACTCACATCACATATACTAGTCTCAAACTCGAGCGGTCTTTATCCTTCTTAACGGCGGCAGAATCGACTAGGAACTGTTTAGAATATACAGTAATCCAAATATGAGTTTAATGATACTCATCATATGAGCATCTCATATTCTTTCTTCTATTTGTATATTCAAAGATTTTATCTATGCAACTAACATGAGTATACAGATAAAGATGTGCCAAAACTATAATTTCAAATATTATTAAAATAAAGATTGTTAATACATAGAGTTTCAATGTGAATCCTCGGCCAACACTTGCCTCGACGGGCACCTACTCTAACAGTGTATGAGACCCTTAACTCATAATAGTTATTACAATGAAATTTGATTAGTATTAATTAATTACAGCGGAAAATCGAGTGAAAATTTTCTTTACAATGACCCCAAAACGTGTCAACGATAATTATGATACTAAAAATAGCATATAATAAAGTCTCGTCTAAACATATCACATCAGAAAATAAGCCCACGCATAATCAAAATCAACTACATACAATCAACTCATATCCTCAGGACATGCCCCGGTATATAGATACATATATACACTGGGATAGACCACTAAACCTCAACTCAGATGTGATTCCCTCCAGAAGTAACCTCTCCGGTCTCCTGATAACGTGGAGTACCTACCATTGTCCACACACAAAGTAAACAACAAACCTCTTTGGTGGTAAGCAAAACTCCGTATGGAACAAACATAATATATACAACATGTTTCTACACAATGATATATGATATGCAATGCATGTATGTCGTGGGGATATCAGGTCAAATGCCCATCCACTGAGCATGTATCAGAACCAATCGAATCGCTATCAAATCAATGCTCGAGCTGGCACACCGGCCTCAGTCAAGTATTAGGGATAATCGTATGATAGCGTCGGCAAAGCGCCATCAAATCCTAAATATCAATTAATCAATCATTGGGGCCACAAATGACTATGTTTTAAGGGCCACGTAATGCCAAACATAGCAGCATGCTCACAAACCCTAGAATCAAATCCAATTATATCAAGGTATCCAAGGATCATAGCTCAACGTGCATTTCATATATCGATGTATGAATAAAATTATGTGTGTTAACAAAATATTTATGTTATACATCGATATCCAATCATGAATGTCATGTATACCACATCAACTCAACAAATAAGGCATATAGACACATATTCTCAGTCAAATCAATCAAACATATATCATATGACACAGATACATGTCGTATGTTACTCGGTCGGAACATACCTCAATTCTTCGTCTCTAGTCAATGTAGCTTGATCCACAAGTAGAATTTTAATACAGATAATCAATCTACATCCTTAAAATATTCATTCAATCAGTGAATTCATTCAAAATCAACAATTCAAGTCCCAAAAATCTTTTGAAACTTTGAAAATTCATATCAAATTGAAATCATAACATAATTAAATTCCGACTTTGAACAATATTTTCTTGTCGGTAATTCTATCAGATATATTGAAATCAACTTCAAATACATGATATTTCAGTATTTCAAGAAATAAAGGTACTGAAACAAAAAGAAACTTAGCTCAAAAGAACGCTCTCGACACCAGATTTCGAATATATAATTTGTTTCAAGTTTTAACAATGTTTCAAGGTAGATTCGTACAAGTAAAACTTGATTTCTTCTTTTATCTTGAAGTTCAGAGAAAGAAATGTGATTTATTCTGTAAAACTCGTTCTTATCAACATCATATATTTGTGTGCGTGCTGGGGCGGTCAAGTAATAGTGCCCTAGCGTGCCGAGCTGCCCGGAGCAGTTTTTATCCTGCAGCGCTGGGGCAGTCAAGTATTTGCTCCCTAGCGCACAAGGTTCTATCCAAAAATCTTCCTAATGTCGTGCTGGGGCGGTCAAATAATGGCGCCCTAGCGCATCATGTTTTGTCCGGAATGCAATATTTCGAATTAGCAAAAGTGGTCAACATGAAAGTTGTAAATCTATGTCTTGGATTTCATTTTCCACTGACCTCAGTCAATTTGGATATCATACGCAAAATTTACGCCCATTCTTTCAAAATGTGTCAAAGCAGGAACTTCAATGCACACGATACACTTCGGGATTATTTTGCCCCTATTTCCAAATGGATTTGGACAAAACTCAAAACATAAAATTTGTAGTACTATGTATTAGCTTTTTAATGAAATTGGTTTCATTTCATTTGAACTAATACTCAGTACTTATGCTGAAAACCGGAACATGTGTCACTTTTCTATTGTGGTATAGCATATTCGTCAAACACAAATCAAATACTACTACAATCATTCATTAACAAAACATATTTTCCCTAACAACATGACAATATCAGAAATTATCGATAGTCAAAGTATGATTTACAATAATACGATACACGGTCCTTATAACGTGTGTGTGATATGTCAATGTTCATTTACCCAATCGAATGCTCAAATAGATTCACAACACCCACTCTCCTTATAAACTCAAGAAATCATCGACTCAGTTCAACGCACACTTCATTAAGATGCAATTTCACTTACACACATCACAAAGGACTTTAATGGTGAATATTTAGATCATAAGATGTTCAATACAAGTACACTAAAAATTTGATATCAAACAATGAGATGCTTACATGCAAATGATTAAAATCTATACTTGCTAATCATGTTTCTCAGGTATCCATAAGCTTGATTTGAACAACTTCTCCCCACTAGTATATTGGATAAATGTGACAAGGTTATTAGGTCTTGCAGACTTATAAAATTATATATGCTACGACTCATGGCTACAATAAAAGATAATGGAAATCAAAATTTGAGAAAAATAATTGAATTGCATCATTTTCACATTTCATTCACTATCCACTTATTGTTTTCTTATAATTCACATCCTCTATTTCTCTTTTTTTTCTTCTTCACCACTTTTGATTCATTCTTTTTAATGTTTTTATTCTTTTTGTGTTTTTTTCAACTCATTATACACATTTGTTTTTTCTTTTTTTCTCAAGGAGTAGTTGAATTATTTCAACACCAATGAAATTGTTTATCTCAAAGTTAGGTTGGATAGCAAGTGTATAAGATTCATTTGGTAGTTGTTGTGAGATATAGAATAGATATGTCATTGACACACTACACTTGATTTTTAACAAGCTCAACGGCGACACTAGGGATATTTATGATGCATTAGTTAGGCTCGAAAGGCTCAACCAGTTCAAAAGATTGCCTAAATCATTCCTATGTCGCATATTATTTGTATTTCGCCTCAAAAAATGTTCAAGCAAGTTCTAGATAACTCTCAATCATCAGTTATCTCATACAGATCAATCAAATGCTCCATTCAACCAAAATTATATCTGAGATAGGCACACAAAAAATTCAAGCATCTCGATCAACTCGAGGCTCAATGGGCTAACAATCGGCAATAAACAATGAAAACAAGCCCAAAGATACTGAGAAACATTGCCTAGATCATCTCTGTGTTCGCAAAAGTGTCAGTCAATGTCATGCGAGAATTACAAAAAATCACGATCTTCATTGTCTATTTAGCATCACAAGTATGTAAATTTTCTCTAAACATTGATAGCAACAACAAACATGACAATGCAAAATATATGACTCCCAAGTTATCATGAATACGTTCAGAACCACAACTTCATTCTCATCACCGGCCACACAATGACTTATCCATGACTCTTTTCTAATGAATCTATCATGCATTAATCAAAATGAATTTTTTATTATTTATTTATTTATTATTATTTTTTAACTCAAAAGGACTTTACTAGACTCTCTACGAAATTAAAAAATTTAACTACTGTGCAGTAAATAACTAATCATGCAGGCCTCAAAAAAAAATTAATCAACTTAAACCAACAAACAAATTCACACCCTCAAACTTAAATACGTGGATTGTCCCCAATGTACAGTAATAAACCAAAAAAACATGGGATCATGTACCTCTTGCAGTGAGCATCAGGACTCGTTGTGCTCGCCTGACAACTCATACTCATCATCATTCTCGATGGATCGGTGTGAAAAAGCTGGCGGAGGAGGGAATGGCTCGTTGGCGACGCTGTTCGCAGGAAAGCGTTGTGCAAGCACACGAGTAAAATCGTGCATATAATCCATGTGCTCGCGAGTAATCCGCCATTGTATCCTCATCATGCGCTCCAGATCATCGAGACGATCGTGCGTGGTCTGTCCCCTCACCGTACCTGCCTGTCATATCTGCGGTGGCCGTGGGGTGAGATGCGACTGTACTCCACTCCCTGAAGCCTCGCTCGGACTACTAGAAATTTTTCTCCGTCTCTTGTCTCGCGGGAGGTATCCAACCAGTAAGATATCGTCTTTTGTGCGCAACACCTGCTCATTGTCATCCCATGTGACACCCTATGTGACAGAGGTCCGTGATGGTGGAATAATGGTGCATGCTAACGGTGGAAGTGCCCCGAGCAGCCTGAAAGATCTAACTCATAATCACCCGGCCCGCATAAAATGTCTTGCCGGGGATGATACAATATATACTAAAGTTGTCTTATTCTTCGTCACATCGGACACATGCCCAGATGGCATCAATATCGAAGCGATAAAATGATACCAATTATACGCCTCCCTCTTCATGGATGTAGCTAGGAATGTGACCGGGGATAGTTTATTATTGAGCTTCTAAATTGTTCCTGGCTCACAAAGGGTGGCATGAATAGTCTCGTATGGATATGCCTCTCATATACATTGTATACTCGTCGGTTTCATAGTCGGACATCGAGTACAACGAGTTAATCATCCGACTGTCAAATCAATCATCCGCCATCTGATCTTCTCATGATAGTCCTTGTGCCTTACCTTTAAATTTACGTAGAATTCCCTCACAAGGGACATCACAGCATCCGCATACGACTTCACAAACTCATCTAGTGTAACCCCTGAGCAAGAACCAATGTATCACAATCCGGGTAACTCTGATCCAACCCAATCTCACGATGCATACTCTTTTCTTGTAATTTCGTATAGTTCTCAGCGGCATTAGCATCTCAGAATCGTCGTCTATCAAAATCAGCCAAAGACGACTCACCATCCCCACCTTGACCATATTTACTTTTCTTCTTCGGCGGCATGACTCAACTTGGATAACAACTCCACTCAATAACAATTGTCCCCACAACAACAATTCCAACAATATAGCTATCACAATATCAATACAATATTTCGATTACTAGTTCCTCTACAACATGCAATATCTCAATCCAATAAACACCAAGAACAATTTCACTCAAACAATTTATCAAACACCTTGCGGGCGGAAATCAAACAACTCAATCCATCAAATTTGAGCATGAAATTCGAGATTCACAACACCAAAAACGATTACCTTCTGATAGAGGGTCAAAATATGCTGCAAATCGCTAGGGGTCGACTCGATTTGAAAACTCTCGTTGAAATCCTTAAGCCACATGAGACCTTGCAAATGATATATGAACATGAATTTGGCTTGAGAATGATTTGTGTGGAGTATTGTAGTGTTTCAAAGAACAAATTTTTGGGGAGGAACGATTTTTGTTGGTGGAGTGGGAGGGAGAAAGTGCGGCGCTGCTTGAATGTGTTAAGGTCGAATGTTTTCGGTGTCCTCTTTTTTTTCCTTATATATAGTCCGACCTAGCGCCGCAGCGCTGCTTATGTAGCGCCTAGGCGTTAAGCATTCGGCCTGCTTAGCACCTAGGCACTGGGTAAGTGGCGCTGTGGCGCCTGTTCTTCAGTACATATTGGTGCTGCGGCGCTGATTTAGTGGGATGTAGGCACTTGTACTTCCAAAATTTTGAACATTTGAGCTCCTTTCCACACCTTTTGTCAACTTTTACTTGCATAATAAAAATAAGTATCAATGTATAATCTTCACATACATAATTCAATAAATAAAAAACGCAACAACAATTATATTACTGAAAATAAAGAAAATAACGAAAGAATAAAAATATACTGACTGGGTTACCTCCCAACAAACGCTTGGTTTAATGTTGTCATCCTGACTGTCACCAGTCCTTCTCAATTCGGTTCGCCCAAACTAAAATCGTCGATATTCCTCACTTCAGTCCCATAATAAGGCTTAACCCGCTATCCATTCACCTTGAAGGTTCTTCCATCACTGCACTTTTGCTCGATGACCCCATGAGGATACACTGTCTCCACAAAAAATGGCCCTGACCAACGCAATTTCAGCTTACCAGGAAACAATTTCAGACGACAATCGAATAATAACACTTGTTGTCCTTGGTTTGAGTTCTCTTCATACGATGAGTTTGCCATACCACTTTTTGGTTTGTTCCTTATAGATATTTGCACTTTCATATGCATCATTGCGAAACTCCTCCATCTCAGACATCTGTAACTTTCTCATATCTCCATAAGCTTGCAAATCAAAATTTAATTTATTCACCTACCCAAAATGCTCGGCGCTCCATTTCTAGCGACAAGTGATACGCTTTCCCAAAGACCAACCTATAGGGATACATCCCAATAGGTGTCTTGAATGTAGTTTGGTATGCCCACAACGTATCATCCAACTTGAGTGCCCAATCTTTCCGGTTAATTTTCACTGTCTTTTCCAAGATTTGTTTCATCTCCCGGTTGGATATTTCCGCTTGTGTGTTCGATTGTGGATGATATGCTAATGCTACTTTATGCTTCACATTGTATTTAGCCAAAAGTGAATTGAAATTTTATTGCAAAAATGCGTACCTTCATCATTTATAATGGCCCTTGGAGTTCCAAACCTGGTGAAGATATTCTTGTGCACAAACTTAGCTACAACACGAGCATCATTAGTACTGGTGGCAATTGCTTCCACACATTTTGAGACATAATCAACAGCTAATAAGATATAAGAATGACCAAAAGAAGGGGGAAATAGTCCCATCAAATATATGCCCCAAACGTCAAAAAGTTCCACTTCCAAAATATTTTTCAGTGGTAATTCGTGATGCCTAGATATGTTTCATAACATCTGGCATCTATCACATAATTTTACTAAGATATAGATATCTTTAAACAAAATAGGCCAATAAAAACTAGATTGCAATACCTTAGCCGGTGTTCGTGATGATCCAAAATGTCCACCATATGGTGAAGAATGACACTGCTACAGAATTTCCTGTGCTTCGGCAACATCCACGCATCTATTAATAACTTTTTCAGCACACCTCTTGAACACATATGGGTCGTCCCACAGGAAGAATGTATTCTTTTGATGATGGTGTAACTCTGGAGAAAGAGCACCACAAGACAAAAAATTAGCTATACCAGCAAACTAGGAAAGTACAAAATTTACCTCGAAGAGCTGTTCATCTGGAAATGCTTCTTTTATGGCTCCTTTGTCTTTCTTATTTTCAAGTTCAATCCTCGACGAGTGGTCTGCCACTTGACCTCAAAGTCAAATTATTGCAGTAGCAAAATCCACCTTATCAAGCTTGGTTTTGCATCCTTCTTGGCGAATAGGTAGCGAATGGCATCATGGTCAATAAAAACTACTACCTTTGTGCTGATGAGATAAGGCCTGAATTTGTCAAAGGCAAATACTACTGCAAGCATCTCCTTTTCAGTCATTGTGTAGTTCTACTGTGCTGCATCCATGGTGCGACTCGTGTAGTAGATTGACCTAAACATATTTTCTCTTCTTTGGCCCAAAACAACGTCAACTGCATAGTCACTAGCATCACACATTAATTCAAAGGGTTCCTTCCACTCCGGCACTATCATAATTGGTGTTGTCACCAATGTTTTCTCGATCTCAAATTCCTGCAAACAGTCATCGTCAAAGATAAAGTATACTCTTTTTAAGCTAATTACATAGGTGTTTAGTTATTTTAGAGAAATCTTTAATAAATCTACGATAAAACACTGCATGTCCTAGGAAACTTCTTATTCTTTTGATGTTCTTTGGTGGAGGAAGCTTTTCAATTGTGACGAGGAATATTTTCAATTGTGACGACCTTGGCTCTATCCACCTCTAGTCCCCTAGCAGACACTTTATGTCCAAGAACGATAACCTCTTGGACTATAAAATGATATTTCTCCCAATTAAGAATTAAGTTCTTTTCTTGACATCTCTGCAATACGAGGGAAATGTTATGTAAACAGCGATCAAAAGAAGATCCAAATACCGAGAAGTCATCTATGAAGACTTCTATGATTTCCTCCACCATATCTGCAAATATATTCATCATGCACCTCTGGAAAGTGGCAGATGCATTGCATAGCCCAAAAGGCATCCTCCTAAAAGCGAACGTGCCATAGGGACACGTTAACATAGTCTTAGCCTGGACTTCTGGTGCGATAACAATCTGGTTATAACCTGAATAACCATCTAAAAAGCAGTAGTGACAATAACCAGCAAGTCTATCAAGCATCTGATCGATGAAGGACGATGGAAAATGATTTTTACGTGTGGCATTATTTAACTTCCTATAATCAATGCATACTCGCCAACAAGTCACAGTGCGAGCAGAAATCAATTCATTATTTTCATTTGTTACCACAATTATTCCATCTTTTTTTGGCACTACTTGCACAGAAGACACCCAAATACTGTTAAAAATAGCATATATAAAACCAACATTTAACAATTTCAGCATCTCATTCTTCACTACCTCTTTTATCGCTGGATTCAGCCTCCTCTAGTGATCCACATAAAGAGTATATGACTCCTCCATCAGAATTCTATGCATGCATATCGTGGGACTAATTCCCTTAATATCATAAATCGACCATCCTAATACAGTTTTAAACTTCCTCAACACTCTTAACAATTTATCTTTTTCAGCCCAAGTAAAGGATGAAGATATGATTACCGGATATGTCAACTTCTCATCTAATAATGCATAGCAAAGATGGCTTGGCAATTCTTTCAAATCAGGAGAAGATGGTATTACCTTTGTTTGCTCTTCTATGTTCAAATCCTCAAGCAGTGCATTTGTTTCTTTTTTTCTGCAATCTATCAAGAGCCACAAGTTGTTCTTTCACTTCCCAATCACCTTCCTCAGTGGTTCCAGTATCACCAACCAAACTTCTCTCCAAGGGATCCCTAGTTCCTGCACAATCAAGAGACACACATGAATCTATAACATCAATGCTTTTACACGTACTTACCTCATTCGATCCTTTCATGGCATGATAGATATTAAAAATAAATTCTTCTCCACCAACTCTCAAGGTGAGTTCTCCCTTATGCACATCTATCAATGCTCTTCCAGTCGATAGAAAAGGTCTCCCAAAGATTAATGGAGCATCGTGATCTTCTTCTATATCTAAAATTACAAAATCATCAGGAAAAATAAATTTATCCACTTTTACCAGTACATCTTCAATGATCCCACATGGATACGTGAGAATTATGTCTACAAGCTGCAAGGTTATAGTGGTTGGTTTAACCTCTCCAAGCTCCAACTCCCTATGAATAGAAAATGGCATTAGATTAGTAATTGCTCATAAATCACATAAAACTCTACTACATTGAGAACCACCAATAAAGCAAGGAATAATAAAACTCTATGAATCTTTTAATTTCTGTGATAGCTTCTTTTGCAGATTGATGCTATACTCCTCAATCAACTTTACTGTTTCATACTCCTGCAGCTTCCTCTTCTTAGACAACACATCTTTAATGAACTTTACATAGTTTGGAATTTGATCCAACACATCCGCAAATAGAATGTTGATGTGAATCTTCTTGAAAATCTCTAAGAATTTTGCAAACTGAACATCTAAAGTTTTCTTCTTGAACCTCAGAGGGTATGGAAGGGCCGGTTTTTATATAAGAGTCAGTTCAACTTCAATGTTAGACTCCTCAATTTTCTTCTCCTTTTTATCCTTGCACTCTTCCTCTTCAACTATCTTCTCATTTTTCGCTGTCTCCGTAGGTCTTTCGACTTCAAGTTCTTTTCCACTCCTCAAAGTGACTGCCTCGCACTGCTCTTTTGGATTAATTTCTGTATTACTTGGGAATTTACCTCTATTATGATCTCTTAATGCATTAGCCAACTGTCCAATCCGTGTCTCAAAATATTTCATCGTGGCAGCCATATTTCCTATGTGAGTCTCCATACTATCAAGACGAGACTCAATCCTAATCATCCTCTGAAACGTCTGACCTTTTTATTGCTTTAAAAGTATTAGAATTTTTTTTTTAAAACCTCCCAAGCATCAGCCGAACCACCTTAAATTACATAAAATATTTTGGACATCATTTTAAAATAAAACAACCAACTTTATAATTGAGAAATACAGCCCATACTATAATCTCTCAAAAACCTCTCAAAACATAAATAAATAGTCTTAAAATCTTTAACGTAAATCATGAATCATAAATTGTGGGGACCCGAGCGCTAATTATCTTCTTAATCGTTATTAGAATCAATTTACTAATCAAGTAATTAGGGCCATAAAATTTTTTCTTTAAACTGCGGAACGTAATGGGATTAATCTAATATACAAACAGTATAAAACTACAAGTTTTGTACAACATGCATTCTAGTTCCAAATTAAGGTTCAACTACTACAATCAAGTAATGAAACCTATCTACATCAAAGTCCGGAATCACCACTCTAATCTCGATCTCTCATCATCTTCTCGACCCTGATCTTGTCCCACCTGTTGTCATGCAGACATACAAACAAGACAACAGTCGGATAACTCCGGTGAGAATAAATCCCAGTATAAATCATGTATACATGCATTTCATATAACAGCATATATAAAAGCATGAAATAGATATCAAGACATGTATCATAATCTGAAATCATAAATTGATATCAAACAGTAATTCATACTCTGAACATGTATCACCTAAGAAATATGAATCAATATAAACTCTGAATCACACTCTGTGATTCTAAGACTCTGACTCAATCTCTCATCTAGGGATCCCGGTCTGAATAAGAACGTAACAAGTCTCCCACCTATCTCTTACGTTCGTGGTGGTTGTAATTGATACGTCCCTATTCCTGGACTTTGGTCTGATCTATATCGAATAGTCTGCAATAAGGGCTGCTCTGTCTCTTAAGCACATCGATACACCAAACGTCCAATGTCTTGGCAGATCTGCCAAAGACTTGGCATGTCTGCCAATCCTATTCTGACAATGTGCAATGGGCCAGTGATCGCTCTGTCAAAACCTAGCCCCTCTGTCAGTGACTCTCCCTCAATAGCTATCTGCTATCCACTGCTTTTATACACATCAATAAAATTAGCATACTCAAACAAAGCATACAAAGGTATGAAAACAATAACATACAAGTATGTGGTTTAGGGAAACTCGAGTTAAATCTAACTCCAGTCGATCTCCCAATTCACATCGATTTATACCTTTCTTTCCGTTGGTCTGTCGAAGTCAAAGTCTGGAATCTGAATCTGTCAATGTCAATCAATCTGAAATGACAATATCGAGGAGTATATATATCAATACACAACTCAATTCAAAACATGTTCTGATCAATACTCAAATCAAACATAATCTGATCCATATCAACGATATCATGATACAATCGAATTCATTACTGAATCTGATCAATCTAAATCAACTGATGTCTCGACGGCATAACAATACAGTCTCGCTAATCCCGTCAATGCTCAACATCACAGATATAATACCAGAGCTCATAATCAATATCAATACAAATCGTAATTTCAACGATAATACAAATCTAATACCAAATCTCAATCAAATCGACTCCGAAAATCATAACAATTACGTAAGCAATCTGTTCTTTAATCTGACTTCAAATATACGATGTCTATTGTATCAAAAACACCATATATGATTCATGCTCAATTCTTACAATATCGTAATTTCAAATCGTATTTAAACGTAACAAAACTTACGTCCAGTTGTAGCCTACGTCGATAGGAACGCAGTACTGAAGTCGGATTAAAATTCTAACGGACGGATCTTTCACAATCACAATCTAAAAGGCGCAAGGATTTTCTTCTCAAAATCTTTGACCCTTTTCTGAATTTGTGAGGGGAAGACGTGTAATTCTTATATATATATTGCATGCAACACCAGGAAACGTGGCTTATTTTTCATGCTGCACGTCACACCGCGGGTGCGCTCACTTTTGCACCGCTGGTGCGCTCAGTGTACGGATATACATCAATTTTTCCAGAAGCTTGGACCGCGGGTGCGCTCACTTTTATACCGCGGGTGCGGTGACCTCACTGTAGCAACACCGCGATTGCGGTCTGTCTAGCACCGTGGGTGCGGTTACCCTCCAGTAGCAAATCTCATACCCTACTGGGCCATACACCGCGGGTGCGCTGCCTCTGGGACCGCGGGTGCGGTGACCCTACTGTAAAAATGCCCAACTCTCTGTCCATCAACCACGGGTGCAGTAGCTTCCTAGCGCGGGTGCGCTCATGCTACTGTAACTCTTCCATATTTCATGAACTACAACCGCGGGTGCGGTCCGTTTCTTACCGCGAGTGCGGTGGCACTTTGCCAATAAACTCAAGTTTTGCAACGTCGTTTCTCCCCTTCTGTTCTTGCATTTCTTATTCATACTATATATATATATCATTTCAGACATATCACCAAGAATCTCGGGCATTACATAAATCATAAATGCGGAAAAAGTAGAAGCGCTGGTCCTCGGGTTGTGTGCGCCTTCAGTCCAGTCAAATCATCTGTCAAGACCTCCCTCAACCTCACCTGCATCCATCACACCTAGTGAGTCTAAAGGCTCAACATACCATCATCTTTATAGCAAGTAATACGTAATACAGTCAACATATAACAGTGAAAAATACTTGTACTTAAAATATCGTTTTCATAAAGATGCATAAACTTCAAACATGAACATTTTCGTAAACTTTTTTATGATGCATGAACTTCAAATAGAAACATTTTCATAATGATGCATCAACTTTAAGCATAAACATTTTCATGACATGCATCACATAAACCTTAACCTTTTCCTTTCTTTTTCCTCAACATGACATAACATAAAACCTTTTTCATGATCATAAACATTTTTCCTTTTCCTTTTCCTTTGTTGAATTCAGATCGCTAATTTTGACTTTCCTCAAACCTCAAAAAGTCGATGGATCCATCTACATGAAACCGCAGTACTGGGCGGCGGGGGACACCAGCAACACTCTCAGCGGTCAACAGGGCCCTGGCCTATCCTCTTTCGAATAGAATACGATCGTCGGGGCTGCCTCTGGGGCCTTTTCCCATAAATGGGCTCCCTCTGGGGCCTTTTTTTCTCTCGATATTCCATTTTTACCGTTACCATATACCGTTACCACATATTCGTAATAATGGAAACACGATCGTCGGGCTCCCACTGGGACCGTCACCCTCACGATATCTTCAACATTATCGAATTAGTCACAATTACTTCACTTCCTTCAACGTTTACATTCTCATTACTTTATAAAAATCATGCATAACATATAATTTTGTTTTTAAAACCAAGCATGCAAAATGTCTTTTAAATGTCTTCCTTAAATCATAAAAAATACCATAGACATTTAAAATTAATCATGAACATTTCATAAACATTTTAAATGACATTTTAACCTCAAAACATTTAAAATAACATTTTGACATATTAAATCATAAACATATAAAACTCCCTAAACATTTAAAATATAATTTTGACATATAAAATCCCATAAACATTTAAAGTATCATTTTAACATAAAAAATTCCATAAACATCCATAACTATAGAAAATAATCATATTAGCACATAAAACAGCATTAGGGCACTGCCATGACGTTTACTAATTTTTTTTGGTGTAAAAAGACCGTTTTACCCCTGGACTTCACATTTTACGTTTTTGACTTTTTATTTGATTTCTTGACTCCAACATGTCCCAAATAATTATTTAAGCTTACATGAATTTTTCCATAATTTTATTTAGCTTAAATATTAGACTTTTTCATTTATCTTTAACTAATTGTTTTGCCAAACTTTAATATAAAATTCCTAAATTCAAAATTTAGTCTTTTTATATTAATTTAGCCCTTATGAACCACGACTCAACCCCCGTGAGCCATTTTTCGATTTTTATAAGTTAAAAACCCTAATTTGACACCTAAACTTCGACCCCGAGCCAACTTTCGATTTTCACGAGTCACCCCCGAACCAAGTTGATCCAAAACTTGAACAACATCCTAGAGTACTCTAATGAACCCTTAAATCACTTAGTAACCAACCCAAACAACAAAAACGTGCAACCCCCAATAACCCCTATGCTGGCCGAGAGTTTCACCTAGGGAGGACTCCACGTTTTGGTGCTTGCGGCTCTAGCCAACGCCCCGACCCTTGAACCAAACCCATTTACACTTGCTTAGGACCCTAGGGACTCCTTCTAACCCAGCCCGTGACCCCCAACCTAGCCCCTCGACTCCTGGACACATGCGCGAACCCTACACCAACCTGTGCAGGTTCTCGGGTAGAGTCCTAGCATGGCTAGGACTCTTTCCCCAGCCCCTAGCTCGAGGTCTAGCTTGGCTAGGACTCTTGCCCTGACCCAAGACAGACCCTGTCCGAGCCCTGGCCCAAGCCAGAACCAAGCCAGCCTCTCCCTCGTGAAACCCGTACGCCCCCAACCCATGACAGCAGAAATCGTTTCCAGCTTGTTCTGCTTGTTCTTGCTTCGACTTTGGTGTTTAAGGTGAGTATGTTATGAACTTAATTCATGTATAGACATCACTGGTTCCAACCTATGTTCAATGCAGCCCTCTTTTTCATAAAAACTTTAGGAATTTGCATCAAAATATCATGGTTCCTCAAGTGTGCATGCAATAATCCGAAAATACTAGAAAATAAATCATGTTCTTCATGCATCCAATAATTAAAACAATAATATGATATGATGGATGAGAAAAGGAGATGTATGGCGAGCCTTTGCATTTTATACGCACGAAAACCGTTGACGACGAAGAACGGGACGGAACCTAGGCTATCTTCTCCTTGGACCCCTTCGAATTTTTCTTCTAAAATTGTGAGTGTGTGCCGTGGGGTTTGTGTGGTTGGGAGAGAGTTTTTCAGAATTTAAAAAGTGTGGCCGTGAGTTTTGGTTTGTAACCTCAAGGGTTTTGGTGCTCAATAATTTTAAATAGCTAAATAATTGGCTAATTAGGATTAGGCCTATTAAGCCACTAAACTAAGCCCATTAGCCTAAATTAGAATTTAATAAAATGCTATCAAAGTTTTTGTTTAAATAAATTTGTGAATTTATTAGCCGGGTTGCCAAAAAGCTCGCATTTTTGTTGAAAAATCAACACCGACAAAGTTTACGTCCCTGGCGTATAAAATCACCTCAAAACCCCTTATTTTCAAAAATATGAAAAACCATCAACCATATTTTAAATAATTGAAAATAATTATTTAATAAAAACATTTTTCATCTTTTAGTCATCGGTCTCCGTTCCTCGATCGCAACTCGAATAACCTTTAAAAATATATTTTAATGCAACCATGAAGAAAATATATTTTATACATGTCACACATAATTAATTAATGCAATTAAATCATATAATTAAAATACAAAGGAATTTAATAACTTATATGCATATGGTTTGCGTGGATCTTTAAATTTTCGGGGCATTAAAATCTTCCCCCCTTAAATTGAATTCCGTCCTCGAAATTCGCTTATCCTTAATAACCCAAAGTTTAGTCTTAGTTCTAGTATCCCAAAAATCCACGCTTCAGATGCGCTACTCTGTTAAAACTTAAATTCTAGAATGTCCTTACGTCTCCTTGATCCCAATTAAATTTTCCTTCTAAATCCTTATCGTCGAATTGTAACTTAAAAAGACCCATAATGACTTAATTTTTTATTATTATAACCTCGAATTTCAATTTTTCTTACAATTCTCAATATTCAAAATGGATGACCACCTTTATTGTATATTACTTTCCTTATTTTGTTCCCAAAATGTTCTTCAACTTATCAAATTTCAATCTTAAAATCTCAAACGCATACGCTAACGCTTAGATTTTTCAAGCTTATTATTGATTCATCCTTAAAAACCCATGATCAACATTCCTTATAACACTATAACCAAGATATCCCAAGGTTCTAAGTATTCTTAAAAGTCTAAATCATCGAAAACACTTATCAATTAACCCATTCAATTCTCACTTATTGATAAACTAGTCCCAAAATTTCGTAATAATTGCAAAATAAATTCTTAATTTCCTCAAAAATCATCCTAATTGGTTCTTAATTTCAAAAATCCTACGATTAACCCATAGTTCTTGGCATTCTTAACTTCCTGCTACGAGTTTCCCATAACATAATTTCGATAATTTTAAAATTATTTACCCAAAAATCAATTATCATAATCAATCTTACCTTTCATCAAAACTTAAAATCCCATTTATACATTTTCTTACTCCCAAGTCGTTGCAAATCCTTAAATCATTATTTCTTATGAGTAATTCCCAAAAATTATTTCAACTAGTAACCATGAATCAAAACTATTTTCTTAGAAAATCTACGTGTCCCAAAAGCATTCATAATATTCACGATTAACTTATAGCCCAAAAAGTAGAACGTCAATACTAAAACCCAAAATCAACATAGTCCAATTCCACCACAAAGCCAACATGCATTGAAATCAAATAATTTCTTATTTCATATCGTCATGCAGGTAACATCATACTAAATCATATAAAGCATGTAAAACTTACAACTTTGAGGCTTGACGACTGATCTTCCTGGCGCTGATGGTGGCACAACCCTTTACAGGACCTTTGCTCTTATACCAACTGAAACGTCTGACCTTTTTATTGCTTTAAAAGTACTATAATTTTTTTTTAAAACCTCTCTAGCATCAGCCGAACCACCAAAAATTACATAAAATATTTTGGACATCATTTTAAAATAAAACAACCAACTTTATAATTGAGAAATACAGCCCATACTATAATCTCTCAAAAACCTCTCAAAACATAAATAAATAGTCTTAAAATCTTTAACGTAAATCATGAATCATAAATCGTAAATGCGAAAAAAATAGAAGCGATGGTCCTCGGGTTGTGTGCGCCTTCAGTCCAGTCAAATCATCCGTCAAGACCTCCCTCAACCTCACCTGTATCCATCACACCTAGTGAGTCTAAAGACTCAACGCACCATCTTTATAACAAGTAATACGTAATACAGTCAACATATAATAGTGAAAAATACTTGTACTTAAAATATCGTTTTCATGAAGATGCATAAACTTCAAACACGAACATTTTCGTAAACCTTTTTATGATGCATGAACTTTAAATAGAAACATTTTCATAATGATGCATCAACTTTAAGCATAAACATTTTCATGACATGCATCACATAAACCATAACTTTTTCCTTTCTTTTTCCTCAACATGACATAACATAAAACCTTTTTCATGATCATAAACATTTTTCCATTTCTTTTCCTTTGTTGAATTCATATCGTTATTGTGACTTTCTTCAAACCTCAAAAAGTCGATGGATCCATCTACATGAAACCGCAGTACTGGGCGGCGGGGGACACCAGCAACACTCTCACCGGTCAACTGGGCCCTGGCCTATCCTCTTTCGAATAGAATACGACCGTCGGGGCTCGCTCTAGGGCCTTTTCCCATAAACGGGCTCCCTCTGGGGCCTTTTCCCATAAACGGGCTCCCTCTGGGGCCTTTTCCCCTCACGATATTCCATTCTTACCGTTACCACATACCGTTACCACATATTCGTAATAATGGAAATACGATCGTCGGGCTCCCACTGGGACCGTCACCCTCACGATATCTCCAACATTATCGAATTAGTCACAATTACTTCACTTCCTTCAACGTTTACATTCTCATTACTCTATAAAAATCATGCATAACATATAATTTTGTTTTTGATACCAAGCATGCAACATATCTTTTAAATGTCTTCCTTAAATCATAAAAAATCCCATAGACATTTAAAAATCATAATATTATCATGAACATTTCATAAACATTTTAAATGACATTTTAACCTTAAAACATTTAAAATAACATTTTGACATATTAAATCATAAACATATAAAACTCCTTAAACATTTAAAATATCATTTTGACATATAAAATCCCATAAATATTTAAAATATCATTTTTACATAAAAAAATTCCATAAACATCCATAAATATAGAAAATAATCATATTAGCACATAAAACAACATTCAGGGCACTGCCATGACGTTTACAAATTTTTTTTGGTGTAAAAAGATCGTTTTACCCCTGGACTTGACATTTTACGTTTTTGACTTTTTCCTTGATTTTTTGACTCTAACATGTCCCAAATAATTATTTAAGCTTACATGAATTTTTCCATAATTTTATTTAGCTTAAATATTAGACTTTTTCATTTATCTTTAACTAATTGTTTTGCCAAACTTTAATATAAAATTCCTAAATTCAAAATTTAGTCTTTTTTATATTAATTTAGCCCTTATGAACCACGACTCGACCCCTGTGAGCCGTTTTTCAATTTTTATTAGTTAAAAACCCTAATTTGACACCTAAACTTCGACCCTGAGCCAACTTTCGATTTTCACGAGTCACCCCCGAACCAAGTTGATCCAAAACTTGACCAACATCCTAGAGTACTCTAATGAACCCTTAAATCACTTAGTAACCAACCCAAACAACAAAAACGTGCAGCCCCCAATAACCCCTATGCTGGCCGAGAGTTTCACCTAGGGAGGACTCTACGTTTTGGTGCTTGCGGCTCTAGCCAACGCCCCGACCCTTGAACCAAACCCATGTACACTTGCTTTGGACCCTAGGGATTCCTTCTAACCCAGCCCGTGACCCCCAACCTAGCCCCTCGACTCCTGGACACCTGCGCGAACCCTACATCAACCTCTGCAGGTTCTTAGAGTCCTAGCATGCCTAGGACTCTTTCCCCAGCCCCTAACTCGAGTCCTAGCTTGGCTAGGACTCTTGCCCTGACCCAAGGAAGACCCTAGCCTAGCCCTGGCCCAAGCCAGAACCAAGCCAGCCTTTCCCTCGTGAAACCCGTACGCCCCAAACCCATGACAGCAGAAATCGTTTCCAGCTTGTTCTGCTTGTTCTTGCTTCGACTTTGGTGTTTAAGGTGAGTATGTTAGGACCTTAATTCATGTATAGACACCACTGGTTCCAACCTAAGTTCAATGCAGCCCTCTTTTTCATAAAAACTTTAGGAATTTGCATCAAAATATCATGGTTCCTCAAGTGTGCATGCAATAATCCGAAAATACTAGAAAATAAATCATGTTCTTCATGCATCCAATAATTAAAACAATAATATGATATGATGGATGAGAAAAAGAGATGTATGGCGAGCCTTTGCGTTTTATAATCACGAAAACCGTTGACGACGAAGAACGGGACGGAACCTAGGCTATCTTCTCCTTGGACCCCTTCGAATTTTTCTTCTAAAATTGTGAGTGTGTGCCGTGGGGTTTGTGTGGTTGGGAGAGAGTTTTTCAGAATTTAAAAAGTGTGGCCGTGAGTTTTGGTTTGTAACCTCAAGGGTTTTGGTGCTCAATAATTTTAAATAGCTAAATAATTTGCTAATTAGGCTTAGGCCTATTAAACCACTAAATTAAACCCATTAGCCTAAATTAGAATTTAATAAAATGCTATCAAAGTTTTTGCTTAAATAAATTTGTGAATTTATTAGCCGGGTAGCCAAAAAGCTCGCATTTTTGTTGAAAAATCAACCCCGACAAAGTTTACGTCCCGTCGTATAAAATCACCTCAAAACCCCTTATTTTCAAAAATATGAAAAACCATCAACCATATTTTAAATAATTAAAAATAATTATTTAATAAAAACATTTTTCATCTTTCATCCGTTCCTCGATCGCAACTCGAATAACCTTTAAAAATACATTTTAATGCAACCATGAAGAAAATATATTTTAAACATGTCACACATAATTAATTAATGTAATTAAATCATATAATTAAAATACAAAGGAATTTAATAACTTATATGCATGTGGCTTGAGTGGACCTTTAAATTTTCGTTGCATTACATCCTCTTACCAGATTCAGCAACAAAAGTCCTAACTAAATCCTCAAATGAAGGCTTTCCTTGCCCCTTTGATGCATTGAACCCCGATGGAGGATTCAACACATTCTTATTATTTTCATATGAAAATTTTCATGATTTCTTAAACTTAGATGATAAGTATTAGGGGAGGGTTACCTTGATATCCGCCATAGCCACCAAATTTCATATTGTTGATGTACTGAGCTTCTTCAAGAAGATGCTTATTCATAGCTGCAATCTGCGTAGTCGATGCTGAAACTTGGGCAATGAGTGATGTAATAGGATCCACAACATAAACTCCTACTACCTTCTTCACACCTGACCTTTTAGACGACCACTGGTAGCTATTAATAGTTATCTACTCAAGCAAGTCATAAGCTTGATCAGGAGATTTGGCAAAGATCATGCCACCAGCCGCTGCATCCACATTTCCCCGTGTTTTCCCATTCAGACCATTGTGGAATAATTCAATATGTACCCAGTCTTCAAAACCATGATTCAAGGACCTCTTCGACAACTCCTTATACCGTTCTCATGCCTCATAAACTGCTCAAAGTCAATCTGCCTAAAAGTACTGATCTAAGTCTTCAACTATGCAGACTTCACAGGGGGAAAATACTTAGCAAAGAACTTTGTTGCTAACTCCTTGTCGTGATACTCCCCAAGGAAAGAAATTGGAGACATCATTTTGCCTGGTCCCTAAGAGAAAACGGAAACAAACACAGTTGAATAATATCCTTACATACATTATTAATCTTTACCATATCTGTAATCTCTAGGAAAGTCCTCAAATGAATTTGAGGATATGCAATGGCGGTTCCTACAAACTGATTTTGTTGAACCATATTTTTCAGTGCAGGCTTCAGCTCAAAATTTTTTGCATTTATGATCCCCCAGGCGATGCAAGAATAATATGTGTTGATCACTGGTCTGAAGTGATCTCTGATGGGTATAGCTTCCGATGGGTTTTGTCTGGCATCTCTATGTTTTCGGTCATTGATTGGATCTCTTCTCATCTTGTTTTTCTTAATCTTCTTGCAGTTCTTTCGATTTCAGGATCAAAGATAAGCAAGTCAATATTTGGCAATCTTCGCATACACTGTCAAACAAAGAAAATGAACAAATCGGTGATTATTATAATAAAACAAAAAAAATCTAAATTAAAATCTAGACTAATTGGTAACAATACTGATAAAAATTTAAATTTGACACTCCCCGACAACAGCGCCAAAAACTTGTAGCGTATTTTTCGCTCGCAAGCACACGGTTGTCAGTTTTTAATAAAAGAAAGTAAAGTATCGTTCTCACAATGAGTATATATATAAACTTATATCAGTGCTTGTAATTAAAATAGTCACGACTTTATCTAGAAGAATCAATAGAGGTTTGGTCTACTTAACGCAAATTAATTAAAATAAATACGAGTCAAAGAATCAAATTTATGCAAATATCAGTGAGAGAAAATATTTAGAGGAGTGATTTCACTTAGTTTCAATGATAACTATTCCCGGTTGCATTTATATTCATGAATTCCAGTCATTTAATGGTCAAGAACACTTATTATTTACCCCCTTTCCCAAGTTATGAATAAAGTTTTATCATTCAAATTTCGACTCAAACATTCCTAATAAGAGTCTACATTTAGATGATATATGCAAACGATGTTTTTACCAAAGCCCCGCTAACATTATATGCCTTCCGAACAGTATAAACATTTAACGATGTGACCCTAATGATCCATAATTCTAGTCCCTCTCCCGATTTGTAGATTTAGTCAGATAACAATCAATTTATGGCCAGTAAATTGCAATCGAATAAAACTAGTAAACACAATTAACCAACAGAAATTCAATCATATAAATAACTGAGTCAACATTATCGCGTCGACAAAGCTACATCATCCTTTAGATTTGAAAATTTAGTGCTTAGCGAAATCTAAACAAAAACAAAGCATGTTTGAAGATTTATACATCTCAAAACAGAGGGTGAAAGGCTATATAACAAATCCGAAGTGGAGTCTCTGTCCCCAGATTCTCTATTCTTCGTCGTGAGATCTATCCTTGTGTTCTAATTCCTTTTCCAACGTGTGTGCTCTTTGTCTCTCATGTTTCTTCTCTCCAAAAATGGCTACACCCTCTCTGAAACCTTATTTTTTCTTTTTATTCTCGTTCGAGTCCGTCAGTTAAAGCCCAACTGTATTTTCTCGTAGGCATTAGCGTTGCGGCACTTGTGCATCAACTCCTAGGCACCTGTAGAATCCAAAAGTAGCGCCTAGGCGCTTGTGGTTCAGCAGTGATGGCGCTGCGTCGCCTCTTTTCCTCCTGTAAAACCTTAGCGCTACGGCGCTTCTTCCTTGATGTTGCGGTGCTAGTCTATCAATATTTCAACATCAAAAATGCCCCTAATCACCATCAATCATCCGATAGTCGTTCATCTCCTGCATGGCAGGAAACAACAAATACCAAGCATAATTTTGTCCGAAACTAAAATAATTCAAATGGATTATCGTATAAATTACGTGCAATTATTTCACTTATCACAGTTTAATCTGATCCAGATGGAGAATAATTAAGTATTGAATTTCAAGACTACCTTAAGAAGAATGAGATTCTCTCAAAGTGGACATCACCTGCCACAACCCATTTGAATGGTGTGTCAGAACATCGTAATCGGATATTGATGGACATGGTTCGATCTGGATTATTCCATCCTACCCTTGCAGGCAGTGCCTGCAGGGGTACATCCAAGGGCCGGAATTTTTTCTGGCCCAATTTTTTTTTTTTAATTTATTTTTTCCCATGAAGTGGAATTCCAACCATTCATATGGGGTGTGGGCACTGCCCTCACACCCAGGATCGAACGAACCGTTCGATCTATGATGAGATTCACTAAATTACTATCATCTTTTATGGAGTTTGCGCTTGAGACTGTGGCACAGTTTATAAAAAAGTTGTAACGTCCCGAAAAATTTGAAGGTTCATGTAAACCACATGCATGCAAGTTATTAAATTTATTTGGTATTTTATTAATTTGTTTTAAAGCATTAAATGCATGTTTATTTCATAAATTATGTGTTTAATTATTTTTATGCATTTTATGCATAATTCATGCATGATAGAATTTATTTCAAGAAATTTTAAAGGTTTATGCATTAAAGATTTTTTAAGTTTCATTTCGCGCTCAAACAAGGATCGGAGACCGGAGAATTTTCAGAAAAATTATTTTAATTACATGATTCATTTTTATTAATTAATATAATGTGTTTTTAAGTGTATTTTTCAAAAATTGGATTTTTGCGGTATTTTACCTGCAGCATTTTAATTTTTAACGGTACGCAAATTTTATCGAATTGGGATACTTTTTGAGTGTTAAACTAATATTTTCAAAAACTTTTCAACACGAAATATTTTTCGGAAGTATGTTTGGATTTAATGAGCATACTTTAAAATTTATTGGACTAAAAATTCTCTTTAATTTTTTTAAAAGACCACTTAGGATCCTTTATATTATTATTTAATTAACTAATAATATCCTAGGCTCCACTAAACTTAATACCCTTCCCCCCCAACAGCCGACACACCCTATCCCCCATCAGCTCCTCTCGTTTTCAGCATCATTTCTCCAGCAAGGTTTCGGTTTTCTCTTATCTTTGCAAAGGAAAAATTCTACCGGGTTCTCTCGTCTTGTTCTTGCGCTTCAATCATCAAAGGCACGCTTGTATTTTTATTTTCTCTTCATACACGTCATAAATATGCTGATTTTAATATATTTGTATGGGAATTCTTCGATCCACATCATGCTTGCATTTTAGGAGAGTTTGACATGAAAAACATTCGGTTCTTGCATGATGCTCACGTTTTGATTTATGTTGTTCAAGGGGCTGCGGTTTTTGGTTGTTATGGGCTGCACATGGTGACAAGGGTTGTCTTGGGGTTTAGAATTGTTGCTTGTGGTTGCAGGTTGAAGAGCCGAGGGGAGTGTTTCTTTGGGATGGCTCGGTTCTTGGGGTAAATAGCGGGTAGGGATCAGCTAGCAACACAGGGACCTAGCCGAGCCTTAGACCAGACCCTGGTGGGTCTGAAACAAGGCTTGGAATGGTTCAGCACGAGCAGGAAAGGGACCCAGGCGCAGCTGATCGAGAGAGTAGGATATTATTCGTGAATTCGGTTTCCTTGGAGTCTAGCGAGAAGCGGTGAGTTCCAGTATGCATGGGCTGATTTTCGTGGGTTCAGTAGGTTTGAGAAAGTCCTAGGATGGTCTAAGAAAGGTTGGTTGGTGGCTGGAACCATCGGCTATGGTGTAGGGATGGTAATTGTGTGCTAGGGTCTCGGCAAAGGTTGAGTGATGGCTGCTGGATTTTTTCAGCTGCTGTCCAAGGTTTGTTCGAAGGCCTAAGGGGCTGGTTTTGGGGAAATTAAGTTCTTTTAAGAGTTTATAAGTTGTGGTAAAAAGTTGGGAAAGTTTTGGCTAAATTTCGGTTCGATTCGGGTTAAAATCGGGACCCAGTTTAAGTTTTTAAAACAATTCAGTTAACTTATGAAATAGGCTCGAGTTTACGTATAGGAATGATTTTAAATATGTTTTGGGACATTTTTAATAGTTTGGTAAGTTTCGGATCAAAATAATGAGTTTTGGATTTATCCGGGATTTAATTGCCGCACGAGACGTTAATCAAAGAATTAATTGAAACGCCTTGATTTAAGCTCAAATAATTATTAGAAGTATAAGTTTTTAATTTGGGAATTTTATGTTAAGGTTTGGTTTAATTCGAGATTAAAACGTATTAATATGTTATATTTAAAGATTAATTTAAAAGTAATCGATTTAGGCCAAATAAAAATATAGAAAAATTCAGGTAGGCTTAAATAATTATTTGGGGCATGTTAGAGTCAATGGAATTAACAGAATGTCAAAAACGTGAAATTTTACGTCTGGGGAAAAACAGTAATTTTTGGGTTTCCAGGGACAAAATGGTCATTTTGCACCAGGAGTGAGATTTTGGTCCAGGCAGTGCCATGAGCACATTTTATCATGTTTTTAAATGTTTATGCATCATGTTTATGATTTTTGTGAAATTATGGTAAATACGATGCATGCTTGGTTTTAAGAAAAAAGTTACGTATATGCATGTTTTATGTGATGAATATGATGTTATTTTTGAAGGATGAGAATTGGTTGTGACTGACGATGTATATGTATACGATGACATGAGATATGATGAGCTGAGGCCCGGGCTCAGTGGACTGGTAATGCTTTCGCTGATGTCCCTCGCCGCCTGGTTACATGTAGATTGATCCATCGATAGAGCTGATATGATAGAGCTGATACGAAAGTCACAACTAATGAACTAAATTCAATAAAAATAAATAAATATATACGTATATGATGAAATGAGATGACATGATTTAATACGATATGATTTTACACGACACGTTTACGTATATGATGACATGACATACTTTAATACGATATGATTTTACACGACACGTTTACGTATATGATGACATGAGATGACATGCTTTGATACGATATGATTTTACACAACACGTTTACATTATGCTTTTAAGTTCATGAAAGATATGTTGAGTATGATATTTTTCACTGTTGTGTGTTATGTATATGTACTTGTTATTCCTGGTACAGGCATGTTGAGTCTTTAGACTCACTAAGCGTGTGTGATGCAGGTGAGCTAAATGCTGAGGAGACTGGAGGTGCCGAACTCTGAGTAGGCAGACTTGGTGGGGTGACAGGACCCGAGGACCACATGTTTTCCACATTACGATTTATGAGATTGAGAGGAGATGAATATTTTCATACGTTGATGAATTTAAGATTTTTACTCGTTTATGTTTACGTATGATTTTGGATGAGTTTGGTTAATTTAAACTGCATTATTTTTACGATAAGATATTTACGGTTATTTTAAATGTTATTTCGAAAATGTGAGCTTTTAAAAAAATTATTTCCGCACTTTTAAAACGAATAGACGTTTCACAAGTAGTGGATGAAACTCTATATGAGATATGGATGAGAAAGCATCCCAAATATTCTTTCTTAAGAATATAGGGATGTCCTACTTATGTGAAACAGAGATGAAACGTCTACTGGTTTAAAAGTTCAGAAATATATATATATATATATATATATATATATATATAGCTCACATTTTGAAAATAAGCATTTGAATAAATTACATGCATGCAGTTCTACTAAAAATATCATTTAAAATAATCGTAAATAATTACCCATAAAATATCACGGAAAATAAGCGAGTAAAAATCTTAACATTCAATAGTGAAAACAACAGCGTACAAAATACTCATATCCTCTCAATATCAAAAAATCATAAATGTGCGAAAAAACATGAGGTCCTCGGGTCGTGTCGCCCACCGGGTCTGCCTACTTAGAGTTCAGCACCTCCCGTCCCCTCGATATCGAACTCAGCCTGCATCACACACGTCTAGTGAGTCTAAAGACTCAACACGCCTGTTCCAGAAATAAGAAATAACAAGTACATATGCATAGCACACAGCAGAGAAAAATATCATACTCAACATATCTTTCATGAACTTTAAAAGCGTATGGTAAACGTGTCATATGAAATTGTGACGTGTCAAAACCGTTCATTGTTAATCATTATTCATCATTCATCATTTATCGTTTTCTTTGGTGAATTCAGTTCATTAGAGGTCACTATTGTACATCATCATTTACGATGGATCGATCATACATAGAACCGCGGTACCCGACGACTGTGGAACATCAATGACAAGATTACCCATCCACTGTGCCTAGGCCACATCATCATTATTTACATATATGTCTTGTGCATTTACATATATTTCGATAGCCACAACCAATTTTCATCATTCAAAATATCATCATTTTCATCACTTATAAAAATCATGCACATATGCAAATTTTCATTAAATCCAAGCATGCAACGTATATTTTCATAAAATCATAAAAATCGTGATCATGATGCATAAACATTTAAAATATGATAAATTTGTGCAAAATGACCATTTTGCCCCTAGAAACTCAAAATTTACCGTTTTACCCATGGAGATCTAGAATTGACCCGAAGCTTACCAAGCTCCTTAAAACATCCCAAAACATATTCATAAACATTCCTAGACATAAACTTGAGCCTAATACTAAACTTAACCGATTCGTTTTAAAACTTGCACCGGGGTCCCGGTTTTAACCCGAATCAACTCGAAACTTAACCAAATTTTCCCAACTTTTTGCAACACCTAATAAACATCTAAAAGGCTCTAAAAACCTCAAGACCAGACCCCTAAGCCCTTCGAACAACCCCTGGAAAGCTGCTTGAATTTTTTTCCCAAAAATCCCCTCGAACCCTACGCGCGCCCTTTCCATGTTTACGCCCCTAGCCCAAACCCAAATGGACCAGCAATGACTCGACCTTCCCTAGACCACCCTAGGACTCCTCTGAACCCAATGAACTCATGGCTACCCTCCCATGCAAGCAGCACAGCCCCCACGATCGAAGATCACCTCAAATGCCCAACGCGACCAACCTCTTACCCCAAGCTCGATCGACTTTGTGGCTTATCCCAGCCATGTCCGAGCCTTCCTGGGCCGTGTTTCAGACCCACCAGGGTGTGTACATGGCTTGGTTCGGCCCCTGCAACGCTGGTCCCTGCCACTCCATCGATCTACCCACTTATGAGCCAAAACCTCAAGAACCATGACCAACCCTTACTCAACGCTACAAGGCCTCATTTCCAGCCTAAAAACCCTCTCTTTCTCGGTGATTACAACCCCCAAACACACCATACAGCAGGCCCCTTGCAAAAATCAGAAGAAAAACGGTGAGTGGAATAAAAAGACTTGCATAAACTTGAACAAAAATTGAAGCCTTCTCACGCTATGTGATGGATCGAGAGATTTCATGCACAAGTGCATACACAACAGTCATATAGAACGTGAATGATGCAGAAACAGTGTTACAAAGCGTGCCTAATGATTTTTACGCAAGAACGTCGAAGCAACGAGCGTCGGGGAAGCGCCGGAGAATATTTTCCTTGAAAGAATTCACTTGGCCGAAGCCTTCTTGATGAATTTTTGCTGAAAACCGAGAGAAAAAGGAGTGGAGGGGAAGGTGTCTGCTGATTGGTGATTTAGGTTTAGGATAAATGGAGTTTAAGCATTATTTAAATAATTAAGTAAGGAGCAAATGGGCCTTAAGTGGACATTTAAAAGTTTAACAAAAGTTTTAAGCCCAATAAGCTTAAAAGTAGGCCTATTAGGTCCAAACACAATATCGAAAAATATTTCGTTTTGGTAAATTCTTGAAAATATTAGCCGAACCCTCAAAAAGTCCCCTGATTCGATAAAATTTACGTACCGCTGAAAAATATGTTATGGCTGGTAAAAATACCCAACAAAGCCCATTACTTGAAAAATATATTTAAAAAATCTTATATTAATTAATAAAAATTAATCATGTCATAAAACAATTTTCCCGATAATTCCCCGGTCTCCGTTCTTCGTTCGAGCGCGAAATGCAACTTAAAAATCTTAATGCATTAGTTTTAAATAAATCATGAATTAAAACACAAAGTAATGAAATAACCGTGCATTTAATGCTTTAAAGGAATTTAATAAAATACCAAAGAAATTTAATAACTTGCATGCATGTGGTTCACGTGGACCTTCAAATTTTCGGGACGTTACAATCTATCCCCCTTAAATTGAATTTTATCCCCGAAATTCGCTTATCTTTGATAATCAGAAAATTTGGACTCTTAATTCTAGTATCCCAATAATACAAGCTTTCGCTGCGTCACTCTGATAAAATAAGTATTAGGTTGTCCTTATGTCTCCTCAATTCTAATTAAATTGCCTACCAAAATCATCGTTTGCGAAATGCTACTTAAAATGACTTATGGTGATTTAGTTCTATTCTACTATGACCTCAAATTTGACCTTTCTCTTAATTCCTCATACCAGAATTGGATGTCCAATCTTATCGCACTTTTCTTTTCTTATACTATGCCCATAATGTTTACCAACCTATTACATTATTATTTATGCAGTTCGACTTAAGAACCCTTAGCACCAAAATTTACTGATCGACTTCTATATTTGGTAATACACTTAAAAGTTAAGTCTTATCTCAACCCTATAATAATATTAGCCTAAGACTCTTGAATCAAATCTTTATCTTACGGCATCAAACTAACGTAACTTAACTATTTACAAGTACATCACAAATACAAAATTGTTGCAAATCTTTAAATTCGAGAAGCATTAATCCATAAAACCCAAATATACACTATCGATCTTCTACCTAATTAATAAAACCCTTCTAGCATCAATCACATGCTTAAACTATTTTCTTCCCAATTACAATTTAGTTGAGGCCTGAGACTCTTGGACTTTCCTCATTGAAATGAATGTCGTATTCTTATATATCCTTAATACTTAATTAATACTAGCGTATAAAACTTAATAAGTTATTCCATGTTAGTATTAGACTAACTCTAGTAATTCAACTTCACTTATGCTCCATAGCATTCTAGAATCCTCATTTCGAGATTTTAAATTACTTACTCGACTAAAAATCTTAATATTCGTTTATTGGTAACCTATGTTGAACATCACTACTTCTTTTTTGTTTTTATTTCATTCAAATTTTCGTATGAGAATTTATCTTATAAATCTTGAAGTTCAAGCTTATGCAACTCAAATAATATTAGATAACATAATTCCAACACACATATTCACTTATTCTCAAGTTTCTTAATGACTTTTAAAAAAAAATTCCTCAAGACAAGGTGTCTACCTCAATTCTTACATGTGTCTATCAGGTAACCTAACCATTCATCATACCCAATTTTCTATAAAAATTTAACCCCAACAAAGATATAAATTTAACTCTTAAGATCATGATTAAAACATATGTTACATCAAACCTTAAGTTCCCAAAAATTAAGTTAACTTAATGTCTAATCTTATAACTTAACTAAATGATCACTTTACTTTAAATTGTTATCACTCTAAATTCTTAATTTTCCAATGCCTTATTCCATCAACACTTAGATTTTCAAGCCCAATATTGAATCATCCTACAATGCCCTTGATTGTCATTCCTTATTACATTATAACTCATATGTAACAATGTTCTAATTATCTCTTCAAGCTCACATCACCTAAAATTCTTATCATTTAAACCATTCAATTCTCGTTTATTGCTAAATTAGTCCCCGAATTTCTTAAAAATTACAAAATTAACTCTTACTTTCTTCGAATATTATTCAATTTGTCATAAATCTCGAAAATTCCACAATTATCCATAAGTTGTTAGTGTTCTTAATTTCATTTTATATGTTTCTCGTAACATAAAGTTCAATAATTTTAAGCTTATTAGACCCAAAATCAATTCCCATAATCTCGAAAAATTATTGATTTAACACAAGTGTTCCTCCAAAGTTTGAATTTAATCCTCAAAAATTTTAGAATTTGCAATTTGGCCCTTAAAGTTCAAGAAAA